>NC_092408.1:3249749-3899699 GCF_009017415.1 Aspergillus flavus | reverse complement strand
AAAACGGATCCATCTCTCTTTCCGGTATGTCGCCTCCATTGGAATTCCCTATCCAGTATTAGAGCTTGCTGGCTCGTACTTACTGTAATATAGAATTCGTTGATGGGTTCGGGAAATTAGTCCGTGACCCAGAGGTTAAGAGAGCCTTTTATGAAGAGCATAACCTCGTTGACCCAGAGTCCTAGAGTCTCTAAGGCAGAGAATAAGCTCGTTCACCCAGACCATGCGGCATAGTTCGAAGCTAAAGAGCAAGGTGTTGGTACCGGATCACTTTCTTAGAATAGGTTTCCAGACAAAGCTTTGTGTTAAGAATCAAGCAGTTGACCAAGAAAGGAGTCTCCTAACATTTCAACTGGCTTAAGGCTATGGCCATTGTACCAAGCCCATCTAGCGTACGAATGGAACACCATGTACGCAATAGGATCTTAGAAATAGAAGTCCATTCTTTTGTCGAGCAAAGCTACGTTAGTAGGATGTACTTTGATCTCTTTCCCAGTGTAGTGCTTCCCTGCGTTCAAAGAAGTTCCAGCTTGCGATGACCAAGCATTTACCCTTTGCTAGTCCTTCACTTGCCCAGGACTGCCTTTGTATGTACATGTAGCGGCTTTGCCAGAGGCGTTTATTCTGCCCGATTTTACTTTCATGACTGTCATAATATAACGTACTTGGGTAATGAACTTTTGCTTGGAAGGATACAGTTCTAGTTGAAAACAGATTAGTATATATACACTACTCTTTTATAGACTACTTAGAGTGGTTCTAATAGGGCTGAGAAACGTAGATGGATATTTCAGCTGGCCTGTACTAAAATGCAGATACTGAGAATTGAGCTGGATATCTCGAATTAGACCCTAACGCCCCTTCCGTGCTGTGCCATGCATCCAAAGAATAAATAGATATATCAAAGTGAGCGAATCGTTCGATTGATCATCATGCCCCGACCCAAGCTGCATGATGGAGTCGAGTTGCAGATCAAAGAGAGTCAACTGACGAATGAAACGAGTAACTGGCGGGCACCATAATACCGCATTGCCCCTCTAGAGCGAAGCACCCACTATCAAGACCAGAAAAAAAGAAAATAAAAATATCTGAAATGTAGGCTTGGTCACCTATATGTGGCCATATAGTTTCAACCGATACAGACATGTATCGTTTCCACCCCAGTTCGACTTGACCCGGAAGGCCACTTTGTTTACCCGGATCGCTGGAACATCAATGATAGCATCTAACTCAAACTTCTGGATATGGTTCGAGGCATGGAGATCGTAAGTCCACTGTCCGACGCGATAGAACGAAGGTCCCAGGAGTTCGTCGTTCGAGTATGCACCCTCGGGTTCATCTTTGTATGCCAACCGCAGGGTATCTATGATGTGGTTGTGCAGAGAAAGCTCCTCAGACAATATCCCGGAGGTGCGCGAGGGATTGGGAGAAGGAGGCGAGTCAGGGTTTGATTCATCGACGATCTGGAATTGAGCCCATAGCTCCATATCCCGAGGTGCAACTTCTGGCCTGATGCTTGCCCCCTTCGGTATGTGTTCTATAACCACCTCCTCTGGTACGATTTCACGTCCCAAGTGCATTGCAAGCTGAGACATCCCAGAGCGAGGCTTGCTACACCAACATTCTCCCACGTCCTGCCAAGGTGTCAAAGCTGCAAGCGGAGGCTCCGGCTGTTGCTGCGAGCTTGAGGGCAAAAATCGAGAGTGGAGTTTCTGCAGGAAACCCGCAGACCGCCCAGATGTGGGGCTAGTGTTGTACGGGTCGACAAGAACGCCCATGCCTATAGATAGAAAATTGGTTTTCGGAGTCTCCTGAGCTGGTATTGGTTGAACAATAGTGGAAGGGGCAGGTATATGTTCAACCTCGGATTTAATGACATCAACCTCCTTAGAAAGCGAGGACACTTCCTCTCCAAGGCGGACCACTTGGTTAGAAAGACCATGGACTGCTTGTAATGCAGTTGCGTTCAAATCACGAAAGGGGCTTCCGTATAACGGAAGACGCGAGCCGATACTGGAAGAAATGCTGGAGATTTGGTCGCCAAAAAAGCATGCTGTGAGAATAGATACTACTGCTAGTACCACCAGCGAGACCGGTTTAATAGGCAAGCCTTTCTGTAAACCAACTGCTGCATTTCCCACTGAGCGCACATTGCTCTTGACACGTTCTCGTAACGGGGACGTGCTCTCGTGCGTGCTCTCGTCGAATGAAGCCTCCCGGATAGGATTGCTGGGAATGATCGTCCTAGTGGGAGCTGAAGAAAGCTCAGGTTTTGATGCGGTTCTGGGCGCTAGAGCGGGAGCACGAGGGGGCGTGGGCTGGCGCTCAGGCTCGCGCTCAGGTTCAGGTTCAGGCTCCCTCTCAGGCTCTGGTTCTGGTTCAGGCGAAGGCGTGGACTCGGGCGACGGCACCATTTCAGGCTCTGACAGCGGTTCAGGTTTAGGCTGAATATCGGCTGCGACAGCCTCAGGAGAACGTGATTTAGTTATAGAGAGCTGGGTAGTCGGTTCGTCGAGTTCCTCAATAGGCTCTTGGGCAAATGCGAAGCCTGAAAACCGGCGGGGAGGGGCTGTAATGTTCTTTCCATGCGGTGCATCAAGATACCCATTCGGACGTGTCCGTTGCAGGTCATCTTCATGGATATCACGTTCTACGTTCCATGAGACGACTGATTCATTGTCGATAGAGGTTGCAAAGTTGGGTGAGCTCAATGAGATTGCATTACGGGCAGGTGACCCATATCGCAGAAGTGGAGACGGGTAAAGTTGGTCAGTAGTCAAGACAGGGTATTTGGGGTTCGTAAGAGATTCGGTAGCCGGACTGGATGCTGTGGACAGAGTATGTGGAATAGGAGGAGTAGGAGTCGGAGTAGATTGCTCTGCATGGTCTTGACCATTAGGATTAGGGGACATAGTGGCTTCGCGTAACGAATCGAGCAGCTGCAGCTGATCTGGAGTTGGCTCACGCCGACTTCGCCGAACAGGGGATAAGCTTGCAGAAATAGATTGTCTTCGCGAACGTGTGTTCATGTGCGGTCTATCAAAGTCTCGATCTTGGGCGACTCTGCGGCCTTCATCAATATTGGCGGCCATTTCAGCCAGATTCATCCTCGGCTTCGCCGAAAGCTCACGGGGAAGAATTGGTGTTGTTGATGAACCATAGGCGAATGATTGCTTGGTCGGTATATCAGGCAAGGCAGGATTCCTCGCATCTGGACTTGACATGTTAGGGATGTACGAAGGAGTCCCACGTTCAGAGGTCCGAGTCACAGCTCCTGCACGCCGAGTAGAAGCGCGCTTGGGAGGCATGTTGATGGTCTGCTATTGAAGACAAACGTCTATTTCTTTGAGAAATCAACGTAAGGTAAATTCCCTGGAGACAATGTTAGACAAGATAGATAATATGAAGAGGTATTCGCCGCAAAAGCTTCAGTGTACTTGGAACTTGAGAGGAAGCAAAGCATACACTTACCGTAGGCCCTTCGAAAGCGGATCAGAATGCTGTCGCATCCACACCCCGGGGTATAGTAACACTGATTCAAAACTGAACGGCGGTTGTGGATCAAACTAGTTGGGGTGTATCGTATGATACTTGGTAGCTCAGTGAATAGTTATCTAGCATGTATTTAGCATCGATTAAGATGAGAGAGCTAGAATGTCGACTAAGTCGCCGTCTTGACCTTGAATGAAATTTCGTAAAGTTGAAGTGAGGCGCACCACAACCGCGGCACAAGGAGCCGCCCACACAACGACCCCTTTAGCTCCCTCAAAGTAAAGTAGATTAAAGGGACCAAATAGATCGCTTAACTGAGATCTCAAGGTGGTGAATGATAAAGCTTCGATTTTGTCCACGAGAAAGGAACACGGCGCGCGTATGCGACGCGGGCGGAGATTACTGATGGATCAACACCAGCGTGCAGTTTGCAGAGCATACAGTGGTTTGAAGGGGTTCTGAAAAATCACGATCAACTTTTTAGTGCTTTGCGACCATAGCATCACGCGTTCCGGTGTAATTAACGCTAAATTTGCGGTGTTGATGCTGTCGCGAAGTCCGAGTAAGTATTTGGTATGCAAGTCAGTAGAATCCCTGATCCAGTAAAGCGTGACTTGTTCGCCCCACTCAAATTACGGAAGGCAGAAGTAAGTTCGATGTAATCTCAACTACACTCGTATTAACCAGTTGGCAACCTTTTCATAGCAGGGACTGGAAACACAAAGGTCGCGATCTTTGCTTGGCTGTTTCACTACCCTTATCCACTTTCCAATCCAAATCACATTCGTCCATATTCAATGTTAAAGGATGACCAGTTGACAAAAACATTTTACATTGCTGTCGGTCCTGGACAGCTTTATTTCGCTTCTAGAACACTGCTAACATATAATATAATACACATTCAAGATGCTCTTGAGACTTCGCAGAAAATATAATGGCAAGTGCTCGCATGTACATCCAAACACGTCCGAAAGCCAATGCCTCATAGAATCGTTTCTAACACGTCCACGCGCCAACAATACCGTCCTGGCGACCTTCAACGAGAAATCCGTCTTTGAGACACACTCGGTCGACAGTCGCAGGAAGCGGTCCTTGTTCATCAGCACCAACGCCGGCACCACAGTCCCAGTGGTTGCCGTCCGCCTTGTCGTAGACCTTCACCACGCTCTCTCCCGCGGCAGCCACGATTCGTTTCGCGTCGAACTTCATGCTGGTGACGGGTTTGTCGTAGGCGAATGCGTCGTAGATGGATCCCATTCGGAGATCCCAGATCTAAAAGATGTCAGCAATGGCTTCCTTATCCTCACGGATTCAACATGCAACATACCCGAATACTACGGTCCATACTTCCTGTCACGAGATGCACATCATCAAACTGTAAGCATGTAACAGGGCCTGTGTGGCCAACAAGACTACGGTGGACTTGGCCACTGCGCAGATCCCACAGACGCACCATGCCGTCGGCAGTACCGCAAGCTAGGGCGGCATCGAAACATTGAAGCGCCCCCACAAAATCTGCAGATGCGTCTGGTACGCGCCCGGACGGTCGCCATGTGCTGTCTCCATTCAATGTATCCGCTTGAGCTGCAGCCCAGAGAACATCTAATGTCTGCACACAACGCCCTTTAACGAGATCCCATTGACGCAGAGTCTTATCCGCCGAGCCAGAGATCAAGTTGTCACCTCGGAAATGGAGCGCTGTCACTTCACCGACATGGGAATCTAGTGAAAATACGTGGCAATCCTCTAACGTCGTTGAATGGGATACTTGGGAAGCGTCGTCAGCAGCGTCCTCTTCGTCCTCGTGCTTGTTAATGCGGCTGCTTCGAGGTCTAGAGCGGGCGCGACTCAAATCCCAAAGCTTGACCGAGGCATCCATAGAACCCGTAGCCACAATGTTGTCCTCGATCTGAAGACATCGAACTGATGCGTTATGCCCCTCCAGAAACCCAGTACACCTTCCGACATTGAGATCCCAAACTCGCACGGTATCATCTAACGCTGCGGTAATCATTGTGCCGAAAGGATAGTCAAAATCAATGGCAGTCACCATATCGGTATGCGCTTCCATCTCCTTAATCAAGGATCCGGGGCTGAAGTGCTCGTGTAAAATAGGCATCGACCGTTTTCCTGAGAAGATTAGCCCTTGGCCTAATGGAAACGGTCTGAAGAGGCGTACTTTTTGATTTGTGCTTCAGGCTTTTCGGTGATGGAATCTTTTGATAAATTGATTCCGACATGAAAGATGCATCCATGGCTGGATCCTCCGAGGCCATCGATTCATCGTTTGCGGATGATTTCGGAGTGCCCACAACAGCAGTCTCCGGTGTTTCCTCTTGGATATCCTCAAGTTTATTTTCGAGCTCAGTCACTGTTCTCCAATGTCAGAATCAAACTGCGATAATCGAGCCAAGTCCACCCACGTTCGTGTTCCAGTTCCGCCTCCTCCATCTCTAGTCCAGCCAACCGGTCCAAAACAATCTTGCGCATGTTGTGAAGGTTCGCGATCTTGTTGTCTATATCGTGTATCTCCGAGCTGCACATATTTTTGCGCACCCCCATCAGTTCCATGCGGCGACTTAACAAATCACGTTCCTTCTTCAGCTCCGCCGGGGTGGACGGAAGGGCTGCCCGGTTTTCGCCATCTTTCAACAATTTTTTGGATTTGGAAGCGCGCCGTCGATGGGCCTTTCTATATTCGATATCGTCTTGAGAGGCCTGGAAGCCTTCAAACAGGGAGTAGGAGCTGCTGTCATCAGGGATGTTCGCAAGGAGGTCGTCGGGAAGAGAGGAGAGGGCTCGCGATTGGATTTCGGAAGTCGACAGCTTGGAGCGGACCAGATCCGTCGGCGTAGTCTGGGTCAAGGCGAATACTCTGCGCTGCGTATTGGGCCGCCGCAGCTCGCGCTGGATATCCGCCATAGCATTGTGGTAATGGGCGGGATTTCCGTCGCCCGTAGGGCCTATTAAATGCCCGGCTGTCGACGTCACTTTCCTCCCGAAGGCCTCGATATGTCTGGTCTGCGTACCGGAAGGGTCTATCAGCGGATCATTGGGCGACTGGAGAGAACAGGCAGAGATAGAGATCCGTAGGGACTTACCGTCAGGCCGGTCCCTAGAAGACCGTCATGCTCGACAATATCTGACAGACCGGAAGGCGACTCATCGCGACGGTGTTTGTCCATATCACCGACCTGAGCAGTTATGGGGTGATTAAAAGCCCATGCGGAAGGTCTGGAGAGGGGGGAGGCAAAGCAGGGCAGGTCGAGTCGAGTCGAGTCGAGTCGGGCAGTGCACTTGCTCTATTTTTCGGCTCTCTGGAAAGAGAACTTTCAGCTGGAGCTTGCACGCGATGAATTACCGCGTTGCCGGAACCTGGACTAAGTATGTACCGTAATATTACCGCGGACTAATCACCGTAGCACATGAAAGTCGTCGATAGGACGGGGTGAAGTGTTTATGAGCTTCAGTGGAAGATCAGAATATGTGGGTATGCAACTTCTTCAGAATTATTTTTGTTTTTTTCCCAGTCCGAATCCATTCTTAATGCTTGGCCTTATAAGTTATAATACCGTCAGTACTGAAATCTAGACTTGGGAAAACCCCTGCAAACCAAAGTTACCACATGACGGCATCAGCCAGAGGAACATTTCAAGATGACCATCATATCAATCTATTATCCTTTGTAATGCGATCCTTTCAGTTGGTGTTTTGTGAATGCTTTCCCACTATCTACTAGTTATGACTTCATTTTCTTGTTCCTTTCTTTTCCCTGCGAAAAGACGGATCGGCGGCTTAGCGCTTTTCCCCAAATCGACGCTGGCGCTGAGTTCAGGCTTCTGTACTCCGGTTTAGGAAGTGCTCTGAAGGGGACTCCCCTGCTATAAAAGCACTCATAACAGACAATTCGTATATATAGTTCAATGATAGACTCCCCAGTTACTAACTGTCAGCCTACACTTATACGAAAGAAGTCAATATAAGTCTAGAAACCTTCAAAGGACCGCTAACAGGCATACTCCTCCCCAGCCCAACGGCCAGTGGAATCGAGAAAAAGGAATATCTTCCAGCGCAATCGGGGCCCCGCAGAAGACACTCACTCGTCGGAAACAAAACGAACGAGAGAAATTTAAACCACAACCAACTACTAGTAAAAAAACCCAAGGGACACAAAAAAAGAACCATGGACACAGCCATTGATCTTTCTGATGCCTCCAAGGCCCTGGATCTAGCCAATATCCGGTTTCAATTAATGTAAGTAAACAAGTTTAAATCTCACGGCTTACACTTTCTGCCCCGCAGTCGCACGGCTGCCGTCTAGACCAGACACCAAATCGACCACAGAATTCCGAAAATCCCTGTGACATCCCTGAAGCTGATCATGTGTAATGCTACAGCCGTCTCGAAGACACCATCACCTTCCACCTGATCGAGCGCGTCCAGTTTCCTCTCAATAAGCCCATTTACGTCCCCGGCGGTGTCAAGATTCCCGGCGATGATATCCCGCTGATGGATTATCTGCTCCGTGAGCAGGAGCGGATTCAGTCGCGCGTGCGTCGCTACCAGTCCCCGGATGAATATCCTTTCTTTCCGGATGTCCTTGAGGAGCCGATCCTAGCGCCGCTGGAGTATCCGAAGATTCTTCATGACAATGATGTGAATGTGAATGATACCATCAAACGGCGCTACGTCGAGGATATTCTCCCTGCTGTCTGTCCGCAGTTTGGACGTGAGGATCGTGGTGAGACGCAGGAGAACTATGGGTCGGCTGCGACCGCCGACGTTAGCTGTCTGCAAGCGCTGTCTCGGCGCATTCACTTCGGCAAGTTCGTGGCTGAGTCGAAGTTCCAGAAGGAGCCGGAGCGATTCGTCAAGATGATCAAGGCGAATGATCGGGTTGGGATCGATGATGCTATTACCGACGCAAAGGTCGAGCGGAAGGTGCTGGAGAGACTGGCGCTGAAGGCGAAGACTTACGGAACTGATCCCGCATTCCCGACGGAGACCGGCTCGAAGATCAACGTCGAGGCTGTGGTTGCCATGTATAAGGTGAGACCTAACTATTTTCCCTTTCCTTTTTCTAACTAGCGACTTGCTAATCCCACCCAGGAATATGTCATTCCTTTGACCAAGGTCGTAGAGGTTGAATACCTTATGCAACGCCTGAAGGGAACCCAATGGGAGTAAATGAATGATGGATAAAGATTTACGAAGATAGAACCAACCATAACGCATGACATATCCAAACCCCCAAGAAAAATGAAAACCATAGAGTTATTAATATATTTTCAAAAACCCGGATATAGACACGCTATGAACAAGCGCAGAGCAACTTTTTTCTAACATCATAAAACCATGCCGTAACCATCAACCTCATACCGGAGGCTGCAAGAACTCCTTCATCTCGTTGATCGCCCCCTCGAGTTTATCCGCATCGAACAGCATCAGACTTCCATTGGTCCTGATACCCAGCTCCTGGAACGCGCGCTTCGAATCCGAGTGTCCCTCATCATGCTTGTGTGTGTATTCAATAGACCCGAAGCACCGCGTGTGCTTCTCAAGAATCTCATCCTCAGGGTGGAAGTAGAACTTCTCAACCTTGTCACCCGACTTCTTCTTTTTCTTCTGCGGCCGCGAGTCCTCCATGTCCAACTTCGACTGGACCTCCTCATAATTTTTGGACACGATCAGGTAGTGCGAGAACTTGTAGGGCTCCTTGTCTTGAATAGCCCAGGCAATCTCCTCCATCAGCATAGTGTACATCGGAGGAACCACTTCGGCGGGCATGTTGATCAATCGCTCGGTAAGAATCAATCCGATCGGGGGAACAGGTGTTTGGGAAAGAAGCTGGGAAAGAGGGGCGAGGTCGGGATTCGATGACGCTTTACGCTGGAGGTAGGATATTAAGTCTTTGATGACGGGCTTATCCTATTATGGGCATTAGCAGGCGGTTTTATTTACTGAGTGTGTCCTCCGCAGAGCGTACCTTGTGTTCCTGGAGATTCAGCACGGTCAAGAAGGCATACGGATCCGACTCGTTGCCGTCTACCTTCACCGTTGATCCCAGCAACGGTTGCGCGAGGATCATGTCCGACAAAGCGGACATGTCGAAGATCTGAGCATCGGAGTCGAAGAGCTGGCGGAGGAGGATCTTAAGGCCGTGGAAATCAATCGGCTGAGGGTCGAACCACTCGAAATCGACATTCACAATGTCCATGTCCTGCGACCAGTATCGGCGTTAGCAGAAAAAAAATTATGGTGTATACGGAGGTGGTGATTTACCTCGTCGGACTCATCGCCGTCCACACGAGGGTCGGTGCCGCCCATTTCGACATCGTTATCTTTAATCTCCTTGCGTTTACCCATTGTGATTGCAGTGTGAAGATATGGTCAATTCGTGGGGTATTGGTTTGTTGGAATCGGTCGTTTTGGGCTTCATGGGCGGCCGATAAAAGTTGCTCCGCTCTCGCTAAACCTTTTCCGTACATTTTATCGCGGGGGGGTGAAACGAAGTATATCTTGAGCAATATATAGGTCAGTAAGCCCAGATAAATCCCAGTAGTACGGAGTATATAGCTTTAAATCATAAACTGTTCTAAAACACATTTCTCTAGTAATACCTCTAACAGGCTCACATTCAATCGTAAACACATCCCATCATCATCATCATCATCATCCCAACCCAATATACAACACCACCAAATCTATATACTATCCAAACCCATCCCCAAAGATCAAACATCACTCTCCACCTCCTCAACAGTAGGCACCTTATCCAACACGGTCCCATAAAACCCAGCCACGCGCTGAATACACTCCCAAACAACCTTAACATCCTCCATACAAACCCCCAACCTCCTCGTCCCCCGAATATGCCAATGCGTCTCATTCTTCAAATTCTGGCTCATAATAGCCGGCAACACCACCATCTGCGTATCCAGATCATCCAACACCCCCCGATCCGACAAAAACAACCCATACGTAATCTCCTTCGACAACCACCCGAAATCCTGATGCGCGCGGAACAAATCCAGCGTCCCCGTCGTGTTCCGCGCATACAGCTTCTCCAGCCACGCTACGCCGCGGTCATGGTTGGCCTGGTCGCATTGCCAGTTCTCCCGCGTAAAGGTGTAGTCTTTGTCTTCTTCGCGTTCGTATTTGCTGATGGCTAGGATTGCTTCGATGGGTTTGCACACGCCTACTATGATGATGCTTTTGAAGAGGGCTTCGCGGAGGCGCCGGATTAGTTCTTGTCTAGCTGATGGGGTGCTGTAGGGGGCTTGGTTGATTAGGTGCAGGTAGAGCTGGTCGCAGCGTTCCGGGTCCGGGCTGGCTACTATTGTGGATATGGCGAGGATGTACCATTTTTCTGGGGGGAGGGAGGTTTGCGCGAAGCGGGTTGAGAGGTCGTGGAAGAGTTGGGCGTAGCGGGGGTCTGGTTGCGGGGTTGGTGGTGTTGTTAGAGGTGTTGATGTTGATGACATTTTTCGGGTTTGAAGTTGGAGTGCTGGTTTGGGCAGGTTGCGTGTATCGTGATAGAGGTGTGTGTGGTTACTGTAGGTACGTGTTGCTGGTGACGTTATAGAGATATTGTAGTATTGGAGTTGTGGTTTGGACACCGAAATCGGACGTGGGTTGTTGAGGATCAACGGTGGTGCCCACTGACAACTAGTAGTATACAGGTACACCTGTCTTCTGCAGGGTGCATATCGACACATGATCTGTAAAGACTAATTGGTTAGGAGATTGTCAGCGTGAAATGAAGGCGGGGACATGACAAAGCACAGAAACATACCGAACTATTTTCTTACCATATTCCATATCCGTACGATCTCATAGATCGCCTGGAATGGAAGGTGTAAACCAAACACCAAAACAAACCCACACCAACCCTACCAAACTCCCCACATGAAGAAAAGAAAACAACAAAAACCCTTGCAGGCCAATCCTACCTATGATTCAATCATAACAAGTCCAGAGCGCAATCCTACAGTAACTGGAGTTCCCCTTCCAGATATTGTTGTAATGTGCCCCACCTATGATCTCAGCGACCTCAACCATGACATCACAATATAGCAATACAAGACAGTATAAAGCATCGTCCTGACCTCAATTCCCAACTCAATTCACTCAACTATCTAATTCTAACTATCCTCAAGTGCTCAATACCACTGCCACTTTCTTCTTTTTTCAAAGTTTTTTAGTCGACCCCCAATTGTTCAAAATGTCAGGCCAATCCAGCGTGGGCACCAACAGTCTCTACGAAGCAGGCGACCAGCGCAACCAGCCCCAGTCCGTCCTTAACGAGCAGGATCGCTACAACGAGGGGCAGAAAAATAGCCATAAGAACTTGGATTCGAGTATGTCCCTCTCTTATTGCTATCCATTGATGGGATGTTGTTTCAAATGGTGCTGACTAAAATGCAGAGGACAACCGCTCCATCGCCAACAAGCTCGCTGCCCGTGAGAAGCAGCCTGACCCCAGCCATCACCACAACAATGATGTTGATCCCGAGGCGGAGGTTAGCAAGAAGGACTCTACTAAGCCGGTATGCCTTTCCCTTATGAATGGTTGTCGATGGATGGATGTAGCTAACTTGCTTATGAACAGGCCAAGCTGCATGGCAACGAGCCATCAAAGGGAGCAAAGATTGATCAGGAGCTCCAGGAAGAAGACGAGCAGCGATTGAGGGAGAAGGGTATCAAGAAATAAACTTGCACAAGTGTGACGACAAAAGGTTATGCTTCTTCGTCCGCAAGTCGGTTTAATATGGCATCTTTTGTAATTTTAGCATGTACCGGTTCACGAAATAATGGGAATGGATCAGCATTAACGTGCATGTTTGTGTCCAATTCTATATCCTCTGCTATTATGCAACATTATGAATGGTATGTATATACGGATTGTAATCGGCCATGTCGTCGTTTCGTGAACAGCGTGTTGCGTATCTTGAACTCTCAAATAGGAGCTCACAGTCACGCAATCGTCGTGTTAAAAGGTAGGCTGTGCCAGCATCCGTGGTAAAGGATCATCGAGCCGAAAAGTACGGCGGTAGCGGCTGGAGGTGGGCCCATACAGATTCTGTGTTACACATTGGGACCAATCTAGCCTTCGTCAACAAACTTAGGGTCGTCCTCGTGCGGTTCCGCAAAAACTGTGTTCCAGTAGCTCTCGACTTTCTCACACACGCCCGGTTTACCTTCCCACGTTCTGAATTCTATGTCGGGATTACAGCTGACCCATTTGATCTCTTCCCAGTAAGCTCTCTCGATGTCAATCCCAAATCGGCGCAGGACATCTTCAGGGGCAGTCCATGCACGCCCCTCTGTGCCATCGGGTCGAAGGGTGGGTGTAGTTTCCCAGTGGTACCCAAAGACATTCTCTGCAGGATTGAACTTGGGGTAGTTGGCATGGATGAAAAACACGCGAGGAGGCTTATCTACCGAGGGGTCCTGCACTCGCCATTTGCCCTGGCTCGTCAGCGCATGGTCTCCAATAGGGTCGGACTGCGCCATTGCTGAGCCAGAAAGCCCGTCCGGCTTTTGATGACCAAGCGCCTGGACTCTCTCGCTGACCGCATAGAAAGGTTCACCCACTGCAGTCGCAGCCTGCAGGAATGTTTCTTTGTCGCCCTCGCCCGGTGCACCCTGAGACAATAATCGGAAGTAATGCGACGGTCCATAGTAGTTATAATAGGCAGCGAGGAGCAGTGTGAGATAGTGCGTCTTTTTGGAGACGAGGAAGATACCGGTCTCTGAGGATTGTCGCTCGGTCATCGGAGGCATGGGCTGTTGGGAGATGTTATAATATGCGGGAGAGACCGACGACGCCCAAAAGTCGGGCCAAGTCACTAAGCCTGTGGACATGAAAGGTTCATGGTTGAGCAGTATCTCGGGCTTATCCATCGGAAAACAATCGGCATCCATCCAGACAACTTCCTCGAAAGAAGAAAAGAGGACCGCAAAAACCTTTAGTTGGTAATGTTGGATGACATTCTTGCCTACAACATCGGAAAGTATTAGACACCGCGCACCCATATCCGGGAGGACGTTGTCGCAGATTTTCTTTTCGTATTCGCTCGCATCCTTCATGTACACCTCCACAGGCAAAGTTGACCCTGTGCGGCGTAGCATCCGCAAGGACGATAGGAAGACGGGAAGATAGGAACCTCCAGCCGTCGTAACTATACCCCGGGTCCCGGGAGAATGGACAGGACGCAACTTCTTCGCCGTCTTGATATCATCGAGATAATTCGCATGTGCCTCTGTCAGCACATCGAGTTCATTCTCGCCGAACACAATCAAGTCGGGACGGGGGTCAACTGTTGTGGCATTGAAGTGGGTTGCGCTCACAGAAGTCGCGAGTGTGGGAGACGGGCAATTTGGTGCATGTGCATCTAAGATTGACCTCAACACCTTCCAGAATGCAACCTGACGTTCAGTGAGAGGAACTTCAAAGGCAGTACTAGGAATCGTCGAAGCCGGAGGCGGAGTCCAGTATAAATAGAAAGTACAAATGAGAATTAATGCGGCCGTTGCTGAGAGGACCGTCCTCAACCGGCCTGGCCGAAAGATTGACATTGCTATGTTTGACAGTCGGTTGCAATTGATGGCAGAGAATGCCGTTATAATCTAACTTGGGTGTCTACACAATGCGACCCAATGGTGCGGTGGAAACACGATACGCCCTAACAATTGACGAGAGAACCTCAATCATTGATCCCAGATAATAGCAGTCTTAATTCTTGAGGAATTTCAGCATGACAGGCGACGTTGGCCGTAACGAGTCGAAAATTTGGCCGTCCCAACACAATCCAGGGGTTCTTTCTGCGAGACTCCTAACGGAAGCCGTCGATCCGAAGTGGCCGAGGCAGTGTTTGTCAAACAGTTAACACTGGACAAGTGACTGACAGGCCTCAGAGAGTTTCGAAACTGTTGTCGTAACTTCGAAAGGTGAAGGACGGTTAGACTTGAATGTAGGTTGTTGCCTAAATCAGTGCAATATCTCTCAACAGTTGGAATCTAATGTATAGACAATGGAATTTTTCTTAGAAAAAAAACAAAGACTGCCCCTGTATGGAAGGCGGTGGCAGAATAGGTGTATCCAGACGAGGTAAGAACGCCGGCCATATCACACTAACATAGTCCTCCGTAGGATTCTGATCTTCCTCCTTTATCCTTATGCAGAGAGCGCATAAAACTTAAGTTTCTCAAGGCTCCACTCCTTCGCAGCTTCTTTCCGTAAAAGACCAGGGTTCAATTGTGCTCTAGCCTCTACGGCCCTCAAGTTGGGATCCTTGGGAACTCTGACGCACTTTTCAATCAACGAACGCTCATAGGCCGAGGGACAAGCTATGCCAATTTTTAGAATGGATATCATAACATAATAAGTGGATATCTCCAACGGACCTAGGCTTTCCCTTATCAATAGTGGATTATAGGATAAGCGAGGAAGATCTGGAAGAGTCGAAGGTTGAAGAAGAATATTAATTGAGATCAAAAAAGAAGAACTCGCTGATCCTCAGGAAAATACTTTCAGCCATGAATTCAAAAGTGCTGAAAAATCCAAAACTCTGCAGGATGAATGGCTCTTAATTCCTCCTTGGTATCCAACAAAGTTCCTCACTTGGAGACTAGAAAGTGGGTCTTTTACTGGTACTGCCGGCAGATCTGTGCAACGGGAACTGCTCTAAAGAAAGGCTTCAACTTTGTGAAAAATGAACAAGAAACTTCGCACGTGACGGCACATGATTGGGTTGATTATCTCGCATTGTTGAACCGTCCTGGGATTACTATTAAGACCAACACTGATCTTTTGCTTTTTCTACCCTATACTATTATCACCTTCGGGCTCGACTGCGTCCTGACTCTTGTGTGTTCAAGACCGGCCGTATTCCTGAATAGGGACACAGGTGAAATGGCACTGCAGTGAAGTCCAGCCTAAAGTGCGAGTGGCAAATGCTGGGACCCGGCTCGCGTCGTCATAGAGTTGGGGCCTTTTAATTTGATACCTTTCCGTGACGAGAATTCCCGTGTTAAACCAATCAGTATCACTTGTCTCTTCCTGGTTAGTTGCAAAATCTTCGTTTCGGCTCTACGATCAACTAGGTGATATTAAAGGGCGGGCGAAGCCGCAGCGATCGTCTCTTATCGTCCGTCTTTAATTCCGCGTGGTAGCACTACACCCCAAGACACCGGTCGCTGGTATTTTGAGGCTAAACTGCCCATTACTGCAGTTCATTGGGTTTCTTTCCTTCGTTTCTCATTTCCCCTCTCGCTTACTCGACTCATATTGTCTTAACTCTCTGGCCTTAGCGGTTGTTCGTCGATCGCTCTACCTTACTATCATCTATGGCACCCCGCAACGCGGGTCTTCTCCGCCATTCCGCCTCTCCTGTTCTTGACCAGTTAAGCCATCTAAGACTATCGGTTCGATAGCGATAGCTGGTCGACCGGGCCCTATTATGGAGCCGGCTTCTAAAGCGCAAACCCGTAAAGCTACCTCGGCCACGGATCAAACCCCCCGAAAGAGACGCAAACGAACGGTCGTTACTGGCGCAGCAGAGGACTGCTTCACCTGCGCCCGACAAGGGTTCGCCTGTGATCGGCGACGCCCTTATTGTTCTCAATGTCTTGATCATGGACGGGAATGTTCGGGTTATAAGACCAAATTGACCTGGGGTGTTGGGGTTGCTAGCCGGGGTAAGCTTAGGGGATTATCGCTTCCGGTGAGCGGGTCACAACCAGCTGCGACACCGTCAACAGCACCATGTCCAGCAGGCCCACAAGAATCACCGTCGATATCACCATCGCCTTACAAGTCTACACCCTCTCATACGACTTCATCAACGACTCCACCTGTGCCCCAGGATCAACAGCGGCCTCCATTGGCATCTAAAGCCCATAGGAACATAATATGGACGACTAACGCCTCTAACACCCAGCCATGGCCCACTGGAACTCCACTCTCAGTGCACCATCGCCCGTGGAGTAAAATGGGTACTCACGAAACAGCTGTCTCAAAAGGCATACCGAACCTCGATGTACGGCCACCGTTCCAGGAGAGACCAGACCTACCCACGGGTTGTCACCGTGCGATAAGCACAACAGATATGTGGTCTAGTCAGCCGCAAGTGCTATCAACCATCCCACCATGGCCATGCTCAGGGAACGCCCCGGAGGCTGAAGCAACAGAGGTAGTCGAGGAACAGGACGAGCGAGAAAGTACAGACAGTCCTCCTCTACGCGCAGAAACTTGCCATTCGCCGTCACTATCGCAGCTGCTTCTAGCACGCTCTGTTGGACGTACCCCACGACTCCGATATCTAATCAGCTATTATGCCGAAGTCATCGCGCCCATGATCGTTGCTTTCGATGGCCCAACAAACCCATTCCGCACATATTTTCTACACCTCGCGCAGGAGAGCGTATCGCTTCAGGAAGCTATCGCTACGTTATCTACATGTAACATACGGCAGAGGCATGAGCGGAGGATGAGGCCGACGGAGCGGTCCCTTCCAGCACGTCTATCATCGTTAGCTCACCGCGCCTTAACTGACGAGGCGTTCCGAGATGAGTACGGGGGGTCAAGACCCGAGGGATTTACTCGGGAGGAGCAATACCATCGAGGCATGGCTGTCAAAGCTTTGAATATGGAGTTGGCTGATCCGCGTGAAAGACTTTCGGATTCCGTCCTTGCCACACTGCTGGTTCTTTGCCTGTTTCATATGTGTGATACTGGCGTCGCTCAATTTAAAACCCAGTTCGCTGGGGTAACGAAGTTGTTGGCCATCCGAATGCGGAGCTCGCCTCGAATGTCGGAGGAGTTGAAATGGTTCATTCGTGTGTTCACATGGTTTGATACGATGACGGCTACCACCAATGATCGCGAAACACAGCTTCGCGGTGCTTGCTTAGATATCGCAGCGGTTTCAGATGGCGAGTGGGGGCTGGAGAATCTTGCAGGTTGTGACCCCAGCCTGTTCAAATTCATTGCGCAGCTCGGTCGTTTGAATCTTTTGAGTCAAGACCACAAGATCAAAGCACCGGGGCTTGCGGATGTATTTGTTCCGTCTTCGGCGCCTCCACCATCGATGACATATCACTATTCGCCTTCTTCGTTGATGTCAGACATACCTGCAGTCAGCAACACTTATTCGCTTCCGCTACCCTGTCTACCGCAATCGAGTGACCCTACAAGGCGACCATCATCGCCAACGTTTTGGGCTGAGTGGCATTCGTTACGGCAAAAGCTTGAATCATGGCGTCTTCCACGCCAGGATAGTCAACATATTGGTGCTGTCCCCGCGTCTACAACAAATGCCTACATCTCGCCACCTTCATCCCCGTCATCTCACGCCGTTGTTACTCATCAAAACCTCGAGGATGTCTTTCATATTTCCGAATCATTCCGTCATTCCGCGATTCTCTATACCGAGCGACTTGCGTATCCAGATTTGCCCTCCACTCATCTTCGTATTCAGTCGCTCGTGCACCGCGCGATGCATCATATCTCACTAGTTAAGTCGGACGTGTACCTTTTGTGGCCGCTTTTTATCACTGGTGCTGAGTGTGTGCTTGAAAGGCATCGTACATTCATCAGAGAGCGATGCAAGGACCTTTCCAAAGATTCTGGATTTCTAAATAACCTCTCATGTCTTGAACTGCTAGAAAAAATATGGGCAGAAATCCCCGCCGCAGCCGATGTTGGCGATAATACTGATCGTGCATCACGTGGCACATACTCTGGCCCATCGGGAGACGATGTGTCCACCTTTGGTGATAATTCGCCTCCTTATAGCGAAATGTCGGCGTTTCCGATCCAAGCACTGGCTGCGAGACCACATGGATTCCGATGGCACCGGGTGATGCAGGCCAAACGGGCCGAAGGGGAATACATGGTAGTGTGACAAAATCACGAATCTAGCCATTGGTACATAATACTACTAATACGCCAGTGGGCCTTTTCGGTATTCTGGGTGACATGCATGATGATTTACAACTGAATATATTACGGATATAGGTATAGCATTATGGAGTTCTACATGGACGTACATAGCATGGCTATAGCGGCAATTGTGTCTACCTTCAAGAGGAAAAAAATAGAATAAAACATCTCTCGTATAATGAAGTCACGGAGTAACCACATAACAACCTAACCGATCCCATCAACAACACAGCAACCCGATGAAATAACAATTCACCAATAGCACCCCGCAATTCCATGACCAGCTCTAACCCAACGCCAGATCCACTTGTAATGAGACCGGCGTCGCCAGCGTGTCAGGCGCTGATTTGCCGATCTCAACTCCACAAGTCGGAGATTTATGTAGATGCACCCTGGTAACCGCAGAAAAAAAAGATGGTGGAGGCATTTTGGGCCGGGAAATCCATCATTGGGCGCATGTATGTACAAACCATAGTCATACATTCTGTGGAAGGATCAGGAGGGGTTGTGGTAAGCTGATGGGGTTGGTCGGTGATACCTTAGCTATCCGGCCACGTTAGTTAGCGTGGAGACAATCTAGTAGATGCACGTTCAGTCAGAACAGGGAGGCCAGTGTACCACTCCACCACACTGGTCTGCCTATAAGAGTTAATACTACTGTGAGGGGTACACCGTACCCACCGAGCCATAGATGTAGCTATGACGACGTACAGTAACTTTACTTCTTGGTAGTCCATCGCTCGCTCTGCTGGGTCGTCGAATACGAACTAATTGAGGTCGCGGAAGCCGGAAGGGCTGCATGCAGGTCTGAAAGACTGTCCGTTTAGTCGGAGGTCTTGGTCCAGCCCCAGTTCAGGTACTTTGATCGTCTCTGAATCAGCGAATGGGAGTTGAGAGGCGTGCTTGTTCTACAGTAACTCTGACGCTATCTGCAAGGTTCGCATGCATGTTTTTCTGTACGGGGTTAATGGGCGCTTGATAGGGTTGGTTTGACGCCTATGCAGCGACTCGACACTGGGTCCCCCATTGATGTTTAGCTTGCTCACTAGGGCTCAGGGTAAGGGCTGTAGTCACGCGCACAATAATGCTCGTTTCAACTAAACGATGAATTTCTTCAGCTTATTGGAATGGGGCCGGCGAAACAGGCCAGAGGATGAGACAGACTGCGTATACCCATGAAAGGTAACCTGGGTGAAGACTAATCAGGTGTGAGTCAAGTGTTGTGGCTTTGTTTTGAGTGGAATTCTTCAGCAGGGCTGAGTATGCAGGATTCAGGTCTCCTTTGTACAGATGTGGGAATTAATTATGGTAATCTAGGCTGGATTATGAATGCCTCCGGCACTAGAATGTGGTACGTATCGTACGTACTAAAATAGGTAACTATGTACGTACCAATACATACCGTACATACATGGGATGAGATTGTCTCGTGCCCCTTGTTGCAGCGCTTCGATTAGCTTTCCCTCATATACGCTGAAAAGAGGCTGGTAAACATATCGGCCGGATGGTGTAGTTGGTTATCACGTATCGTTAACACCGATAAGGTCCTGGGATCGAGCCCCAGTCTGGTCATATCTTTTTGCATTTCTTTTTCTTGCCTCCGAGCTCTGACCAACGTTACACGGTGGAAATCGACCATGGCTTAAAGGTGTGTTACATTGCCATTCTCTCTTCATTTTTGCTTTACCGCTCCAGCCATGTCCTTGAGCATTTGTAGAACAGGTCTTCTCTAACGTGAACTTCTTCCTGATGCTCGCACATGCAAACTTATCCTGTGTCTAAATCGACTAGAAACACCTCACCGCCATACAGGATTCTAGATCGGTTTCTAGAGCAAGGGCAGAGTGAAAATTCTGCTGGTGGGGCCTTGGCTGTGGAGAAGCCGCTTTGACTTTGATGCAGGCAAAAGTACTGGTTTCCCGTGTGAACCTCATATTCATTTCCCCTTTAGGGGTAGTATATTACTAGATGTGTTCTCCCTTGATTTAAATTCATATCCCAGTGTACTCTGTACTCCGTGCTGTGTACTCCGGCGCAGACGGGCTCGGAATGATAACCATGTCGGTAGTCATGGAATATATTGTTCTAAATTAATCCTGCATGTGGCTGAGGGGGGGCTTCAATCACATCACCCATCACACCTCGGCCAGCCTATGCAATTGAACCGTTGACGCCGACCATCACAGCGGCTATGACGAGACTAGTCCTCAATCGTTATTAGCATTGCCGGCGTCGCCATTTGGTCTTTATCTATCCAGGCCATGTTTTAATTTACCGGTAGTATCGTACAGTTTATTCCCCGTGTAACGACACTAGTGATCCGTCTCCTTGAACTTTGAAGCCATAGCGCTTGCTATGTACGACGGTGAAAAGTCTATCGCACAAAAAAGCAATTAAAATAAACCTGAAAAATAATTCAGGAGTACGCCGCTTCAGTACTCCATTCACTTGGAATAAAAGATACGTCAAATATGACGGAGCTGACTGGCTGGGGTTGTCCTTCACTATCCTGTTTTTTGTTGAGACTAAACATGTACAATTCATGTAGGTATGGTACCAATTTATACATATCGAGTACGTTGAAGTTTGCATGCGACCTGATATGAAATTCTTGGACAAGTTTCATTTGAATTTAGAGATTTTCTCTCTATTCTTTTCTTTTTTTCACCCCACCCCTCTACGGATTCCTTCCGACCTTAGAAGTTGAAATTGCGGTCTGTCTACTGAAGCCCGATCGCGTTGTGGAAGCGAAGGACTTGCTGCCCAGCAGCGGTAAAGCCCAGCAACCGAATGTTGCCCAACAACCATTGTTTTTCTCGGTTGATGGAGAGGGTGGGTAGAATTTATACAGTGAGTGTTTATGACAGAAAGGTCCCACTGAACTAAAACCCCTCTAGACGAGCTTGTTTATCTGGAACCAAAGATCAGGGAATGGAACCACGGGATACGACGGGAGATATCCACGGAACAGGTTATCTTTAAGCTGACCATGTAATAGTTATACACAGCGTGTACTGAATGCGCTTATATGTCCAGTCCTTGACTTCATTATATCATGCTATGAAGTCTCAGAGCAGCCTATGGAACGACCCATTTCGTAGCTGCGATCTTCGCACCTGTGCTATTACATTCATTGCCACAGCCCTAGGCAGTCGTGCGATGACGCCTCAGATTACAAACGAGGCGAGCAGTATTCGAGGAGGATGAGTCTTTGTTCAGCTGACAAGCTTCTGAATCATAATCTTACCACTCTGAATAGATATCTGTTATACTCTGAGCCACGGTTGTGGCAACTTAGGCACTGACTCACATCCGTGCCCGTATACGCGCCCTCATAGCCAGATTCTAGGCTCCCACTAGCCGTATGGATAGGGAGATCAAGATGGTGTGATGGGAGACGGAACCTACAGCAGCCCGTGAATGCCTTAGGTACGAATAGCCATGGTGTATGACTCTGACCTGGTAGACTTGCCGTCGACCAATGGCGCTGAATGTCTGATGGAAGAGTGATGCAGTGGATTACTCAAGAAGGGGGCTCACGAAGAAGGATGACTGGGTATATATGGTCCATATCGCAATTTTGACTCCTAGCTTATCGCTCAGTACCAATAGCGACCCTGGATTCGGCTATTTTGTGCCCTATCCAGTCATCCCAGAGGCAACGACTAGGCGATGCCCAACTAATCAACGCTCCAGATGACTCCTTCAGCGGCAGCCAATTTGGCTGTTGCAGAGAGTATATAACATATCATATGTATCCCGGCAATATGATCAGCATCGAGTCTTTTCCTGATAAATTTAAATGTGCATAGTTTTCTATATGTAAGAGAGTCTTTTCAAATGAATATTCACATTTGCAACCATCATAGGTGTCTTATTCTCAGCTGTGGTTGTCGGGCCTGAAACACACACAGAGCTGAACAGTACCCCATCGGTACCGTACGGTACTAAACCAAACCAGACGGGACCGAATGGAACCAAAATTAGCGTTGTGAAATTTTACAGCCCCCCCACACCCTTACCCGCAGGGCCCCGTTCCCGTGGACTCAGTGACCATCCATTACAAAAACGCTTGGGGTTCGCCTGCGCGCCCTCTTTTCGCCAGTTTTACTACAATTATCGCCCTTCAAAGGGTTCACTATCACCTCCAGAAATTAACCCTCCCCCCCCCCCCCCCAAACCAGCAGTCGCACTACCTCCTGGGTCGACTCCTGGAATCTCATATAGATAGAAAGAATAGATCTTTCAAGAACTAGCTCGAATATTTTCGGCAATCTTTTGGATTCGGTGTCTTTCGCTTCAGGGAACCGAATTCGCCTCCCACACAGATCAGTCGCTTAACTCGTCCGACGATTGACGACGTTCAAATGCACTCTCAGCACATAACATCCTGTCCCCCTTCTCCCCTACACGCCGTGCCTCGGTGACGGTCCTCATTATCGATCTTCCGATTTCGTTGTCCTTTGCATCGGCGTCGATCGGGTTGTTCTAAACGATATCCTGTATAATATACCTGGGTTGTGCTTTTTATTTTTATTTTTTTTTTTTTTTTTCATTTGCTTGTCTCCTTGAGCAGCTTGGTTACTTGGGACTCTAAAAGTTGTCGATTTTTATTACTCGTCTTTACTACCAGCATCGCGAGCCAGTTTTTATACTCAATTTCCGATAATGTATCATTATTCCACTCCACCCCCCGGGTGGTCATCCCATTATATGACTTCGCCTCCCACATCTCCTCATTACGCCTACTACGCTACTTCGGTCGCCAATCCCTACGGCTCCCCTCGACCATCATCGAAGCGCCATAGTCGCAAAGCCAGTTATGCCGGCACCCCCAAGGAAGCAGCAGGATGGCAATACTCCGGATACGGTACGCCTTTCTACGACGCGATGCCTGAATATAGCACGCCACCGCGCAAGCACGAGAATGTAAGTGCTTTTTTTGGTGGCTCTTCGTCCTATCATCGTCGCCGTAGCACCATGGGCTATGCCCCGGCGGACCCTTGGGATAACGCTAGTCCGCGCCCGTCGCACTCGACCCGGAAACGACCCATCTTTGTAGATGTGGTCGACGATGGATTCGATGACGCGCCACGATTCGCCTCTCGCGAGGAAGCTAGCCAGCCCCGTCGATTCTCGTCTACAACTCCACGCAAGCCAAAGCCACCCACTGATCAATATTGTTATTCTACTCAGGTTCCTGTGCATGATGACGACTCACCGAAGCGGTCCCGCGCACGTCGCCAGTCCACCTCCACGAGGACCCCGTCGAAGCCCAAGCCCACGACATCATCCAAGCCGCCTCCGAAGGCTACGGAAGAAGATGCGGCGAAAGCTGGCATTCCCGCGGGCTACTCGATCAAGAACTGGGATCCCACCGAAACCCCTATCATTCTCCTGGGAAGTGTCTTCGATGCGAACTCCCTCGGCAAGTGGATCTACGACTGGACGGTATTCCACCACGGTGCTTCGACTCCGATGGCCGATGTCGCGGGCGAGTTGTGGTTGTTGTTGATCAAGTTGGCGGGTAAGATCAAGAGGGCCGATGAGTGTTTAGACCGGATCAAGCAGCCTGAGCACCAAGAAGTGGTAGAGGACTTTTTGGAGAGTGGTGAGCGCCTGTGGGCGCGGTTTAAGAAATTGCTGAAAACCTGCGAACAGTTCATGTGGAAAGCGGCCAAGCGAGAAGGTGGTAAGAGTGTGTCGATGGGCCGCAACGCAGGCTGTGAATTTGTCGAGACGATATTTGGTCGCGACCGCGAATTGGAGAGCACGGAGAAGTTGATGAACAGCGTTCGGCTATGGAACATGCGATTTGACGCCAACTGCGAGGACATTCTTCGACGACCGTTGGCATAGTCCTCGCAACCCTTTGCGATATATCACCGGGCATCGGCCCAACAAGAAAAGTAAACTTGATTGATTTTGTTCATTTCAACTTCAAGAGTCGGGAATGAATAATCGGAACTGCAGGGCGACATCAGAGCTGCTGTTTGAGCTTCCTCTTCCTCGGCATTTTACGTTTGATCTGTCGGATTGCATTTGCGCGCATTTGGTTTGGCCTACTGACTGGATTGCTCTTCGCTCTCAGTTACTCGTTCAAGGGACATTGCCGCTATCAGCGCGGATCATTCTGACACTTATCTTTTTCCTTTGTTATTTCCTTTGTCATTTCTTTACTCTGGGCACTTTTAATTCTTTTTCATTCTGCTTACAACTGGGACGGAGCTTTGCTTTCTTGTCTGGCGTATGCTCGCTCATCGGGAGTCATTTGCATTGTCTATTGCAAGTTGGAGCCCATGGCTTTATTTGTCTTCGATGATACCATTTTGCGACTCGTTCTATCTCGGCCACGGTTGGTCTGATTCTTTCGTTGCGTCTTGCGTATATAGACACCCACTACCATCGTACCGATAGACATTACAATTTTACCACTTTGACTTGTCTTCTCTGTCTTTTCGCAATCCAGTGACCCCACTACCAAGTACTCCTAGAACACTAATGCAAGCGCCGATCTGATGTCATCTGACATCCCACGTCGACGCTTTTACCCCTCACTAAAAGCGGAGCCTAAGGTTATCAATCGGGCGCCTCGGAAAACTGACAGATGACAACTAGTCCGGAGCAGGTGTTCCTGACTGGACAGGTTATCGCCGGAGTTACTGTAGTCTTTGGTTTAATGTATGTAACTTGCTGTACTGTACGTTAGTATGTTATTTCAGGCTGTGTATTACTTATTTACTAGTCGACAGTCGGAGTATGAATATGATCTGTGATTTGATAGTATACATAGTAAGATTACCTAAGATCGTAAATGATGCACAGCCGAAAGAATGCGATTGTCTATATGCAAGTAATATCGACTAAGATTAGATATCAGGGTTTGTTATCTCGGGAATGTAAGCCGTGTTGGATGGCGGTTTAGGGTTACATTCTTCCTGTCCACTGCAAACTTCGGCCTTGGATTAGAAGATGTGGCTTTTGGGAGGGGTTTGTAGTGATAGGTAGGGTGGGATGTGCTAGTTGGATTAGTATAGTATTGGGTTATTGGTTGTTTATATTGGGAGGTAATATCCTTGATTATTGAGTTGTTGGGTGAATATATGCTAAAAGTCTTAGGGGATGATTATAGTCCGCCTGATATGTAGACGAATGAAACGTGATAGCGCAAACAATGAAAGGAAGATAGAAGATATGGTAGAGGTTCCATATTTAGATGACTTGGGTAGGACTTCTTGTATAATGTGTAAGACACGTAGGTTTAAGAGAGCATAGTATATGGTGGATGTTGTACGTAGTGAGGTAACATCCTGGGTGGAGGTTTTTTTTTTTCTCTTTTTATGTATTTATTTATGTATTTATTGATTTATTTATCTTTTTCATATGGATATCTTCCTTTAAAAGAGAGAAAGAACTACTTGTGCTAGAAGGTAGACTACCTAGTATGAACCTACTGAGGAGTTGGTACTCCTAATGAGGCACCAACCAAGTATATGGTAAAAATTGAATAATCGAGTATGATATCTGGGTCTGGTATGTGTGGGATTTTTTGTACAAACTACTCAGGGTACTTGAACCAGTACAGCTGCTATGGGGAGTCAATCTTCTCTTCCTTGATAGATATATTGGGAATATTGTCACGGATCTAGCTTTTGTTTTACAAGTTGATAACATAAATCAATGGTCGATAATATCCCCGTGCACAGGGGATGGAACGGCCGAATGGAAAAGAACCGGAATCTCGCCCAAAACAGCATGCAGCGGGCTCAACAGAAGCACATCAAGTCAATCGATGACGACTCTATTGTTATCTGTCATTAGCACTGGGCCATTCCTCCCGGAATATTAGGAAGTATAGGGGCCAGGCCGTAATTCCGAGAATATTAGTACGAGCCCCGTAAAAGTGGACAAACGAACGGAATAGGAAGTAGACGAAATCTATGAGAGCCGTTCCCAGTCGTTATCCGGAGTATAGCGCCGAATGGCTTGCCTCCAATGAAATCGACCACGATTGGAATCCTAAGGATGCCTGTGGCTGAAGAATATGATACAACCTCTTATTGTAATAAGGATGGCCCACTTCTAGTTGCTCATAGCTAAGACTAAGGGGGGTCGTTGCGATGGACGGCTACCGCCCTGGATCACTCGTTGGCTTGTTCTGGTCGTTGCTTAATAGTCACAGATGTTGTGATTATCCGGCCTCACTCCGCATCATATTTCTCTTCTTCTCTCATGATGTATTGCATAGCCGCTGCTGAGTAGCTTACGGCTACTAGTGGATTGGTTACCATATTTGGACATGTCTGCTTTACAGATCATCATTAGTTTCCTAGAATGCGAGGCAATCATGGAAGTACAATATTCTCTTATCGCATGTGAGGCTATGCTTTACTAAGCGGTAAATCTACTCTGCTTCCCTTCCAGGCATTGTTCTGTGTCTAGATGGGGTTCCTGGTATGCGGGTCGCAGATCCCAGTACTAAAGTGAGCAGGCCCTAGTTTCAGCTCTTCGATCCGATTGGTTGAAGTCAGCCCCTGTAGCTGACTAAGAGGAGATTCGCCGAGTTAGTAAACCTAACGTAGTTCCGTGTAGTTCCCATCTGAGCCGGCCGAAAGCCCTAAATCTGAAGACTCTGGGTCCTATGGTAGGCAACCAAGTTCGAAGAACGCCAGGCCTTTTTCGCCTTATCTTGGTTTTCTCAACCAGGAAGGATCTTTCATCTAATTTAAAGTTTTATTTGTGGGGCAGGTTGGTGCTTCGACTTCCGCACTGGGAATATTCCCGAAGACATGTCTCATCAATGACTGTGCCTTTGATATTGCGGCCTCAATACATGAATACGTAGCAAATTAACATAGAGGCACTATTATATTGAAGGGATAAAAATGACGAGATCTTATTGAATTTGTCGATAGACTTCAGGGTTCACCCAATTCTTCTTGATCTCTTCCACAGCGTTTTGTATGAGTTACTACGCTAGGAAGTATGTCAATGGGCAGGATGCAGTCTAGTACCGCCGCTATTTCATTTCTTTATAGGGCCAAGTTATATCCGCTGAATAATGGGTATTTGTTGGACTCGTCGGTGTGGAGTTTCCGCGAAGTCGTCCATGTAGCCATTCTCAAGCCGCGTCATGTTTCAGGATCCCTATCTCGAATTCGGTTTCAGTCCCATCATGGTCCACAAACCGGGTGAGTCCATAGACATTATGCCGGAACTGAATGGACTCGCGTACCGCAGCGAGCTCAGCTGCGTAATTCCCTCATTGCTTACCGGATTATTTATACAGGGTCGTCCGCCACACTAGAAAGGATGTTTCCTCCATGCCACGACCACTTGTTTAATCCTTAAGCCGAATACCAAGTTACAATGCATATATCCTCTACGCTCCTAACCTTGGCCTTGCTGGCCACTGCTATGGCTCATGCGGGGCCACACGATATCCTGAGTCGTAGCGAGATCAGTCGTCGCTCCGCAATGGGTTTGAAGTGTCGCGAGAACGTTTCCCAGTACCATGAGCGGCGCTGGAAACGGAACATCGACCGCCGCTGGCATGGTCACAACACTACATTCTCCGTTCACACCGAGGCACCCTACTTCGAGACTATCCAGAACGACACTTGCGTGTTGACCCCCGAGGTCACTGAAGGACCCTATGTCTACCCCCCTTCGCAAACGCTCCGCCGGGACATGACTGAGAACCAGCCCGGTGTACCGCTGTGGCTAGATATTGGTGTTCTCGACATGGCCACATGCGAACCTCTCGAGGATGTTCTGATCGATATGTGGCACTGCAATGCTACTGGATCCTACTCCAGCTTCACGCACCTGTCGCCCAACACTCCTTTCGTCGAGCTCCTCAATGAGCTGGGCATCAATGGGAGCGACTACAAAATTGGAACCACTGACCTGCACACCGATAATACTACCTTCCTGCGCGGAATGTGGCCTACCGATAAACATGGTATGATGGAAATGAAGACCATCTTCCCTGGTAAGTAGCGGGCTGGCTGGACCTTCAGTACAACTCTTACTTATAAATGTGACTGCAGGATTCTATGTTGAGCGTACAATTCACATCCACGTTCAAGTTCACACCGACTGGACTCTCCGTGAAAACGGCACCATTGTCACAGGAAACGTCGTGAGCACTGGCCAGCTATATTTCGACGAAGCGCTGGCAGAGAAGATCATGTCTCTTGAGCCTTACGCCTCTCACAAGCAGATAAACCGTACCACCAACGCCGAGGACTCTATTTTCCCTTACGACACGGCTGGAGGCTTCAACCCTGTGGTCGATATCGTGCCCATGGATGGAAAGGACGTAACCAAGGGAATGATTGGTTACATTACCCTAGGTGTTGACACCAGTGCCATTGAACATGGTGACAACTATGTGGGTGTGTTATAGAATGGTTTCCCAATCATCTTTTGCCGCCGCGGTGCCACTAGAGTATAAACTCTATGGTTTCTAGTCTTTAGACTATAGCACCTGTGTGTCAAACTGTAGGATTGCTTTCCTATTCCTGCTTGCTTAGCTATATGGGGAATATGGGACGGGTATGGGTTTTCTTTTGCTCTACTGGCGCGCTGGTATAGACTTATTACTGAGAGTCTGTCTCGTGTCTGGAACTATATGTATCAAGCAGTGCACAGAACTATAGATTGATATAGATTGATATAGATTGTTATTGTTGTATTTATTCGCCACCTTCACTTTTTTCACAGGCTTGTAGGTAAAGTGACTGTTGCTAGAGCGGTTTCGGGTCAGTCTTCCTCGAAATTTCGCCACAATTGTTCAGGCAGAAGTATTTGAGGGCATGCCCATCAGGATAGGAACTTGTCGTCCTTCGCGATCCAAACTCAATACCTGGATACATCATCTATTTCTCATCTCTCCACAGATTCCCCAAGTTCAAATACTTCATCGCCTTGGAGAATAAATAATGACAGCGACATTAACGATGTATTTGGCAGACCACCGCTTGATTATTTAAGAGCTCTTCACTGTATTCTGTGACCCAGCAAGCGCTGGACAGTCCCATTCTACCTTCGCCACGACCTTGCCATCAGCTTCGAAAGATATTTCACCCGCGGTACCAACTGGCACGTACGCTCTGCCACAAGAGCCGAAGGACAGGTCCTGCACGCCAGGTAGGATTCGGCTATTGGTGACAGAATCGAAAGATATTTCGTTGTCTTTGTCATCCCACGGATAGAATTTACCACTGCCGTACGAAAACCTCTTAGCAGAGCTCTCACGGAAGAATTAGAGGTAAACTTACTCTCTCAGATAAGCATTGCTGATCTTGAGAAAACTCCCAGAGTTATTGACAATATTGAATCCGATCCACTGGTCATACATCTTGAGGCGTTCTGCTCGTAGTAGTTTGGATTGAAGAGAGTTTGAGTAAAACTGGAACTGTTGCTCGAAGAATGATGGACAGATCAAGAGAGGTGAGCAGTGAAGGGTGATTTATGCTATTTGCTGCCAGGATGATAGGGCAAAGGGGAGGATGAAGAATCGAATTTATATGTAGACAAGAATATTCTGAACCAGAGATAAATGTAACATAGTTACCTTCTCTGGGCAGTGGATATGTCGCGTCCACTGTTGGTAGCTGAACAACAACCCGATTTCATGGCTAATAGATCTGCTCTGCCAGCCCACCTTTGCATGCAGATGATACTAATTCCGTGCGGAAACCGAATCCAGGTGGAGGAGCACTGCAAGTCATTATTTAGCCCAACCAGATGCCACTTCTCAAAATGTTCCGCAACAGCTGCTGTTTTGCGGGTAGAATATGTAATAGTGGACAAAGGAAGCGTCAGTAGTTCCCACTGGGACCTTTTATTTTATTGGACATGGGTTCGTTTGACAGAGAGAGTTGAAAGTATACTCGCGGTAGATGTGGACAGCCCGGTACCCTAAGCAGCGAAGCCTGGAACAGCTTCTTCCATTTAACGTCCGGGCGGACAAAGTTAAAAACTACTTCGATTCTTTGCTACGCAAAGGAGTTTGTATTACATGCTTCGAATGATTTCACCACCCGCTCGAGCACTGGGAAATCCTCTACTGTGCTCAAGTCATAGTTGGAGTATCGATATGTGAGCATCTGCACGTAGTATTCGCTTATTATGTCTACTAGAAGGATGAGAAGGAGGTAGTGCTAGTGCTACTTAGTATATGCTTTGCCTTGCTGTAAGTGGAGCTGAATACATTGATCTGCATGGATGGCAGAGCAGTTTAGTCTTTTGGCACCGAAGCAGTGGAAACACGGATGCCCCGCGAAGGCATCGAGGACATTGATCAATCCATTTTGTTTAATCATGTACAAAGTCATTCTCGAAATCTTCTAGAAAGGGAATCCGGCATCTTTCATCTAGCCATAAACAGTATTCACGGCCCCCCTGAGAAGGGTGGTTGAGTTACTCGTGTCGCACGGAGCTAATGTAAACGTGTATCATGCTTGTCGTTGGGCCTTTTACCAAGTATTCCGATATGAAATTCACACTGGCGCCGATGTTTTCAGAATGTATGATTGTGTCGTCATGCAGTCCCCCGGACGTTATTTCTGGGATCGGTCGGGATCTTGAACCGAAGATGAACTTGTAAGGTACATTGATTTTTTGCCATCATACCGAGTTCGCACTTGCTTTCAAAGGGACTGTGGTCGACAAGATGTGGGAACCGATTATCCTATGTCTGTTAGATGAAGGTTTATCTGTTGATCCTTGCGATCTGGTACTAGTGATGTTCTTGCACATTGTATGTATTGAAGGGAATATAGAATACGTGCAAAAGTTGGTTGAGGCTGGAGTAGATATCCATACATCTCCTCCATACTCCTGTATACATCACGGTGTTTTTGGGTTGGTCTTTCATGCTGCTGTTGCAGTAGGCTGTGTGAATACTATAAAGGATCTGATCGAGCATGTTGCAGACGTATATGTTTCGCGTGCGAATAGAACGTCTCCTCAAAGAAGGCTGTGCGATGGTCTCCAATGGTGGCGTGGTAGAAGCTCATTTGTCTGGATCAAATTAGGCTCTATCCCCTGTAAATGAGTCCTTATCCATCAGCCGCGAAATCTTATTTCCATACAGACTAACACGCAGGATATATACTATCGATACACGCAGAAATCCTAGTAACCAGCATCCATACTAGTACTTCTAGGTATAACATAATTGAAACACCTAATTGCTTCCAGTACTATCTCGTGAATGCCCCTCTCCCTCCCCAATAATTCAAAAACAAGGGTAAAACCAATATCAACCGTATGACCCAAGGCACATACCAACAACTCAAGAAGAAAGACAACCCACCCCGTGAAGCCTGTACACCATCTCATTCGCCCGTAAAAAACACCTCACCTCACTACCGTCCACAGTGAGTCACTTTCAATCTTTTTTATCTCCTATTAAATTCTCCGAGATGAAGATTACCCACTGAAAAGCAAGCTAATCCAAATAAGCAGGTCGAGGCGGTATCCATCTCCCAAGAAAGAGGCAGTGCTGTAGGCAACAGCTTTTCCAGGGTCAATCTAGTTCTTCAACCCGGTCAAGCTAAGAGAATTCATCCACTCAGAACGAGGCATTCTCGGGAAATTAAGCTTTTTCCCTGCGGTGACAAGTGGGGCGTTCAGCCCTATGGGTTGCGGGTGGGTTAGTTTGGACCACGATATAGTCATGTTGTACTAAGAAGTTGGCTGGGTTGAGGGATTTTGTTGATTTTGGGTGGGGTTGGTGTTATTCCTGGTATGAACTAGAGTTGCTCTATGGTTTCTTCTATTGTGTGACTTCACATGCTACCACGGTCAATGTCAGACTTTGAGGGAAATGGACTCGGGACACTGTATGAAGGTGTTGGGTGGGATTGGGCTGTGCTTGATCCAGGGTTTACAAGTTACAGCGGTATATTTCAATTGGTGTATTTGACTGAACGACAACAAAGATACAAAAAAAAAAAAAAAAAAAAAAAAAAATGGAGAATTAAAAATACAAAATACAAATCAAAAACTATAACTTTCATACTATGCCCTATCGGTTGAGCGAAGGGGAAACCAAAGAATCAAACCAACTGTAACGCATGTTGAAGCGAGACAGTCTCGAAAACTCACGAATAGCAATTACAATGCTATCCAGACAACTGTGACTTCAGAGAATTAATTGTCGCCCTTCTCAGCGAGGTCTGCTGACTCTGGACGAACTGCCAGGTATTCCCGAGCGTCCTTAACAAACCACAAGAGTCTCTGCCGCCGGTGATAAATATTAGTCATATCAACCCTCGCGCTGGCATCCGCATCATTCTGACCGGTGATCAAAATGAGCATGAAAAAGGTCTCGATAATACTAGGGGGAATATTCGAAATCAATTGCCCCGTCGTACTCCACCTCATTGCACTCGAACCAATCACACAGCCAATAGTAAGCAGGAAGCCAGCAACCACCATGAGCAGATGCGAGCAGACGTTCCCCATAGCAATCGAGATTCGGTGAGTGACAGAGGATGTATCAAAATTATCCTTGGGCGGGACTGCCATCTGCGTCTTAGCGAAGAGCATCATGTCTCTTTTCTCCAGGCTCTGAATTTGACAAACCGTGTACTCCTTCACCTTGCCTTGGATATTGCGCAGAATGAAACTGTCGAATAGACCGATCAGCCCCGCGTATGTGCCAATTAGGAGCCACCAATTGTCATTGAAGTGGAAGACCGGTCCGACTGCGGCCCAGGCAACGATCACCGCTATGAGAATCATGATCCCGACTAGTGTCCCGATGATGTCGGCGTAGTAGAATACGGCTACCTGTAGTGGATTCTCACGCGGCGGCTGAATAACCTCGGGCTCGTTTGGAAGGTGGTCATCGGTGATGCAGCGGAGCTCTTTCTCGAGTGTAGCGTCAAGACGGAAGATGGCGTCCAGGCAATTGTTGACATAGTCGGCGTAGCATTCCCGCAGACAATCCAGGAACGCAAATACCAGGACCATCAAAGCCGACGTTGCTGAATTGATGTACAGCTGCCACTGGTCCGTCCAGCCGCAATAGTGTCCAAAGCCCAGCCAGATAAAGATGCAGACCCAGTACATGCCCACGGTGATGATATGCCCGAACGCCCACGCGGAGAAAATAATCATTCGCGCAAACCAGCCTTGTGTCCGTGTCCCTTGATCCAGTGCATCTAAGGGCCGATTGCCACTAATCTGGGATACACGATGGACCCCCTCTGGCCCCAGTTTGTTCTTGAGCTTCCCGAGCATTCGCTCATGGCTGTTCCGTCTCGACTTCATCTCAGCCATGGCCTCTTGCTGTTCGGAATATTCGCGGAGCAGTTGGCGCATGAGGAAAGAGTCGAACACATAGCACAGGATAGCCTGTACATCTGAAATGACAGCGGTCCATTTAGCAGATTTTCCAAAACGAATGCCCAAGAAAGCCCAAACGAGAAGAGCACCAACGATAAAGCAGAAGATCGGTGCAGACCCAGCAATGCGGACGACTGTGTCCAGCCATCGATCCAGCAGCCGAGGACTTGCTTTAACTTTGTATCCGGTGACCTCGCCAGCTGTTGTCACGATACCGGCTTTTACCTCCTTCGTATCTTGTTCAATGGACAGGTTTTGGGTCTCTGCGACACCTTTAATCTCGCACCGGAAAGTTGGCTTGTAGTGCTTCATTTTGTCCAAACGGGGTGGCCATGTATTCAACCGATATAGTCGATAAGATTGATGGGATTAGGGCTCTAGGGGGGTCGAGTCACTTCGGCAAATCCGCAAATTGTCTCCAGGTCGGTATGGGATACTGAGATCAAGGATACGATCACAGTGGAATTGTTCATAAGTTTAGAATCAGCCATTCGAAAGATTTATGGTAATGACAAAGATAGAGACTTGTGTTCAGATGTGTCGCGTTCACACTAGAAACAACAATGTTGAAAGGGTTTGATTTTTGATTTAGAGTCTGGGTAAGCGGACGATGGAAGAATTTATGCGATATAGACTTATATACAATATACAGCCCTAGGCAGCAAAAGTATTTTTTCTCTACTACTTTCTTTTTACATAAGAGTATAATTCTTAATTTTTTTTATTCCACTAAAGACCCACTAGTCGAGCCGATAAAGAGTCGACCCATTATTCCCCAAAGGTCCCTAAAAGAGGGCCTTCACGAGGGCTTGGGCTAGTTAGGGTCGAAAACAAGATGCCATTCTAGACTCAACCTGGTCGGTGCCAGTATTCGCTCCACCGCTGCAATTGCACACCCATCATAGCTTGCAGCCCGCATGTAACCCTACTAGAAAAAGTCTGATCCCCTTCCCGGTCCGAGATGAATATGGGTTCAACCCAGAAAGAAGGCGGCCTTTGACCATGAGCGATTTTCCAGCGGCAGTAATAGGTAGTACTGATAGGCTACTTCAAGCAAGATGTGGACTGATAGAGTGACTCAGTGAGGTTACGCAAATATTGTTACAACCCTAACTAGTAATTCTGGACCGAGCCGATCTTGATGTGTTGTATTGTCTGTCTATACCATGGGTCTAAGCTATGTACACATCTAGATACATAACTTATCTATCGCGAGGTAGCATTATCATTTCTTAGCAATCTTATTAGCAACATGAGACATAAGCATCTGCTGCAGGATATCAGCGCATTGACCGTAAAAGCTAGGCTGATTTTTCACCGAGGTCCAGCCATTCACGTCGATCACGTAACTCTTGCCTTTATTTCGAACGATGTCGAACCCACAGACAGACTGCCCAAAACCTGTTGAGATCTTGGCAGCCGCGTCTGCCTCCTCCTTACTGACCTCGGTGGGCAGTCTTACTTCCTTGCCACTTGCATCCCGATGGACCACGCCTGTGACTGCGGGCGATTTCCGTGTCACCGCAAAACAGTACTGGGGCCCCACTGCGTAGGCTTTGACATCTTCTCCATTGTCGGCGTTCAAGAGCGGCTCGTACACGTAACTACTGGTCGTGCCCTGCTCGGTAATACACCGGGGCATGACCAAGTCAGGGTCGTATTCGGAACACTTATTGCCAACTTTCCGAAACAGTCTTCTTCCCCCGCCGGTGCCCCGGGAAGTCGTTGGCAAGTAAATGTAGATGTTGTGGTCTTCCGCACTGACGGGCTTCTCCACAAAGGGCTTGTGGAGGGTTTGACCGTCCACTAGAAGCGTATTCCCGTCTTCTGAAAGGGATACTTTCGGTGGATGAGACCGTTCATGGGTTGCCTCTCCCTCCTGAGGACCTGGTATTACCAGTCCCATCCGATCATACACGTGCTGAAGGAGACCCCAGTCATGAGCCTTGGGACCACCGTCACGGTTTACCTCAAGCCTCTTCGGAGTTCTCACACCAAGATGATCCAAGACTCTATTACAGAGCCGACGATCAAAGAGAAGACTCTGCATATGCAAGTCATTATAGCAGGATGGCGAGCGGAGTCTTGTGTACGAAATGACCTTCTCGAGGGGAAAACCATCAGAATAGAACGCGATCAGAAAATCACAGATCGGCCATTCTTCCGGCCGCTTACTCAACAGTGTCTTGTCGCCAAACAGGATGACCTCGATAAGACCGTCTACCTGTAAGCGACGGAATATTTCTTGGTTGGCCTTGCTGAGTGCTTTGTCTTCCATGGCACAGATACCGAGTCTCCAGGGAGAGCCCATGATCTGGTCTTTCTTCATTGGCATCTGGCATAATTCGGCCGATATGCGCTTAGCCGAACACTTGGGCGAGGGAAGTTGGAGGATTTCAATTTCCTCGTCGTTCAGACGAGTGAGGAGTCTCATGTGGTTGTCGTCCCAGCTGGTCTCTGGGCCATTGTTGACTGCCGCCAGTTTGTAGAGTGCTGACATTGTTATGAGTGTTGGAACATAGGTCGCTTAGTTGTGTCTTTGCATTGGACACTTCTTGAGCCAGCTGAGGATCTCAGAAGTGGTTGTAGTTTTGTTTTTGGGAGACCGTGGAGTAAATGCCATTGATGGAGGACAAGTAATGAGTTCGATTCTCAATCGAAAATAGAAAGAGTAAATTCTCCAAGCGACGAGATATTTCGTCGATTGGGCGCGGGAGACTCATAGGAGTCGGGAATAGGTAGGGCTATTTATGTGCGGGATTAAGATAGAAATGATTGACAGCTGAGCAGCGGGCACAGCCGCAAAGCGTCACTCGGTTCGTCACACGGAGAGGAAAAGTTTAACATGAGTAAGAGAGAATTTTGACAGATGGAAGTAAATGCCGCAGTCATGCAGTCATCGCTGGCACCCGATGTTGCCGATCTGGTTCCGTGGTACGCTGAAGAACTTTAGCATTCTATTTCAAATCGAAATCGGCTACATACCAAGACCTGTCTTGTGTGTTTGAATCGTTTCCTTTATGTAAACAAATCCGGGGTCTCAAACAGTCTAGACGTCATGTGTCATGTTCTGGAAGCCCTGCCATTGCCCTTACCGGACAGGTGATCCAATCATGATGATGCGATGATCAGTATACGTTGTTCTTTATAAATAACCCAGTTATATAAAGGGATTTAGACCTACCGCGCTAGGAATTCGATTCCCCCTTGGTGCATGCTGACTTATGCCGAACCTGCCATAAAGGGAAACTCATCACGCGCACCGCTTCTCCATTGATTTTCTTGAGGTCTATGCACTCACTGCTCGGGAAGTTCCTTGCCGAACCGCTGGCAATATTTAACTACCGAAATGATTGCTATATATTGAGATGGTTACTTGGCATAAATTGAGCACTAGGTATAGATCCAAATCTTGTCTGGTCCAAAGTGCCATACTAAATGATACCGTTTACTCTCCACCGTCCAAGTCCAAAGACCTACATGTACGCCAGATATTATGTTCACTAAGATAGTTCTCCCTAGGAATACCTGCCCAATTTTGTATTGTCTGTATTGAGGATAGGATTACATATTCTTCTACCACGGACACAACCAATTCGGTACACTGATAGTATATATCCATTCCCTTGAATCAATCTAACCCATCAATCAGCCTTGTTGAATGGCTAGGGTAGATGGTTGGATGTTTCATACAGCTTATCTCTAGAGACCCTCTCCGGATCTAGATGGGCAGATATCACCCACAATACTTTCAGGAATAAGAGTTGAGATATGCCTGGCTAGGTTTAACTAGTGGTGTTTTGAAATTTGTAGCACAAGGTTGTAAGGAAGAGTACCGGATGATGATAGAGAGAGAGAGATCCTTAACAGAAAACCATAGGTTATATACTATGCCCTTCTGAAGATGCAAATACAGCTATTTTAGTGGCTGCAGCACGATTTCTCTGTTCCAGTTGATTCCCTGTTTCTAGTTTATGTTAGAGCAGCCGGTGAGAGTTGTAGGTTGCATGATTAGGTGGAGAAATTATAAAAAGGAGATCTATGGTCTAAATTAGTCTAATCGGACGCTCTATCACATATTAGCTCCTCTACTAACTTCCATTAAACATCTTAAACCCCCCCCCCCAGCACATCATCTTGACCACCCATCGCTAGGTCCCGATCACTTGGAAGGAGCAGCCTCCTTCTTCCAAGCCAACCACGCAAAAGCGATCACCATCTTGAACCCAGCAGCCATCCACAGGGCCGACTGCATCCCTCCACTACTCCGACTCAACCACCCGCCTACAATAGCTCCAACCAACAGCATCACCACACTTCCGATACGTCGGTTTCGCTTCAGGTTGGTCGTTGGCACAGCCGCCAGATTCGGGTCGGATGCGACGTCGAAATACACGCTGGTCAAGACCACCGTCGGGATCTCATTGTACCCCAGCGCCCGACTGGAAGTGATGGAGCCGGCGGACTGGAACGCCAAGAGCGCAATGGGGATGAGCTCCAGGAAGAGAGGACCACCTGTCAGAGAGGCATCGTCCGAGGTGTGTGGAATGAGGTCGCCTTCAATCAGGGCGACGGCAATGATGACCAGAAGGGACTGGAACACGAATGACAAAAAGAGCGTGCCACGGCGGCGGGCTCCGGCGCGGCGGGTAACGTTGGCGAGGGTAAAGGCGCCGATGAAGAAGAATGCGATTGAACAGAGCGATTTCAACCAGCCCCAGGGTTTACTGGTTGGTTGGCCGGAGGCTCCTAGACCAAGGAAAATTGTGTTTCCTGTTCATTATTAGTATCGAGACTTGTATATTGCTTCGGAGTTGTGCTGTTGGGACTTACCGGTCTGCATCGCCAAGAAACAGGACCATGCATTGTAGGCGCTGCTGTCACAGAGTCCGGTAGTGAAACAGAGCAGAAGACAGATGAGATCGGTATATTTGACGTCCACGGATTGTGTCCACCATGTTGAGAAAGAGGCTTTCGCAGGTGGTTGGTGGGCTTCGAGGTCGGGCGGGTTGCCCGAAGACGAATTTCCGCTCATTGATAAGGGTCTGATAGATATCAGATAAGGATTCAGGAGCTCAGGTGGTTGAAATAATCGTATGCGCAGTGCTATTCTGACTTAGAGCACTGGAATGCTTGCAGCGAATCTACCAAGGAAGGTGGAATGTCGGATATGACAGACAGCGCGGGCGCAAAAATTTGCAGTTGGAGTCATTGGGGTCGGAGAGTGTCCGATGTCGCCATAGTTTAATAGACTAGGGATGATCGTTATCGTACGGAGAAAATTGACCGTCACTATTTCGGAAAGGGTGAAGTTTTCCGGTCACTCTAAACGGTTGGTGCCTAATCTTCTGGGCATGGTTCGCGATTGCGACATTGGCCGTAAGAAGAGCCATTGGATTGTATTTCTTCAAGAATCCCCCCATCTTCATCTTACGAGTGGACCAAGGCCCACGCCCCGCACGGATAGGGCTGACGACGAAGCAATCACAAAGTTCCCCATGTACGGAGTACTCCGTATGTATCAAAATTTGGGAGGGGTTTGAAATCTCCAGCCTTATGTAAAGCTAAAATATAATAATTTCCGAATTAGTCCATCAGATGGAATGATGACATGTCCGAGGCCAATGGGAATCATGTAGTTTGATACGGTATCAGATCCCCGTGATTTGTTGCATGACAGCCGCCCAGCCAATAGTGAATGTCTAAATCGTTTGACAGCGTACGGGAGTAGGCGGAGGGTAAGTAATTTATTCTAGAAATAATGATTTTCAACATTGAATCCTCCTGCCACAGTCGAATGTGCGTCTTGGGTCAAAGATAAAACGATAATGTCTCTATTGGGTAGATTGATTATTCTCTACTATTCACTCAGTGTCGATGTCACGTTTTCAACTGCCTCGATCAACACAGATTACTACTACTCATAGCAGGGTCTTCCCGCTGTTCTTGCATCATCCCGATGTTCTGGGTTTTACCACAATTCTATCGGCCAATGAGTACTACACCCGGGCAACTGCCCATGGACAGTAATAAGCTTCCATCCCGGATATCCAGATCATTGCTCCAGCTACCTCTATCGACGCGGAGAACCTTCCCACACGCATGGACGGTCCAGACTGAACCGTCGGCCGTTTTGACTGGTTACCATTCAGTGAGAAAACTTCCTTTTGCGGACTTTCGAGCCATGAGTGGCTCGCGTTATAGTCAATGACCTTGTACAAACAAAGCATGTCAAGCAAGTGATGATGACAGCTGTCGTCATCACCAAATCATCAACGCCACCCAGTATGGTATTAATAGATCCCCCGCAGTCGAACGGATTCTTCTGTTTCATGATGAATTTTATCTATTCACTGCCAAACTGATTTGAACAATCATTATCGATCCACACAGTACTCATTGGTACGTGGGTGTCTAGACTTGATTCGAGGAAAGTATCAGGTAGTGACTTAGCAGGTTATCACCATGTCGATGTTTTCGAAAGCTCAGGAGACTGTACAGAAAGCGGTGAGCTCCGCTACTGGTTCTAATAAGCCGGACCTCTCGAAATGGAATACGGAGGAGATGCTGGAGACCACCGTTGATGAACACGGAAACCCCGTACCTGACGCCTCATACACTGATGGTGACAAGTTGTCGAGAGGAATCCTCGGTCGAGACGAGGCGGACGCTTACGTAGCGGCGACTGGAACGTTTCACCACTCAACTAAAGATGATACTCTTAAGCCGGACTTCTCAAAATGGAATACGGAGGAGATGCTGGAGACCACCCTTGACGAACACGGAAACCCAGTACCTAACGCCTCGTATACTGATTATGAGAAGTTGTCGAGAGGAAGACTTGGTGATGACGAGGCGGACGCTTACATAGCGGCGACTAAAAACTTTCGCAAGCCAGCCAAAGATTTTGTTGACTTCGATTAGGCCATTTTTGGTGTCATAGTATGCCGTTGTCCGACTTGGCACGCTTCTGTCTTTCCTTGATGGATCCTGGTGAGGAGAAAAGATCAAAATGTTATAATGAAATGTACGTATGCATGCATGAATGAATCAAACATAGTTATTTCCGTGTCGGGGCGTTCGTTATCCGACCGGCAACGTTTCAACATTTCAGGGTTGATTGGAGAAACATGTGTAACTGTAGATGAGCCACATTAATTCGTATATGACATGCATTGGGTAGACTAGACTTCCTGGGCAAGTGTATTAATTAATTGCTATGGCAACTACTCCGCCTGCGGGCTGGCCTCTCCCTGCCTGAGGCCTATACTATTCCGGAAACGGCAAAACCCAAACGAGCGTCACTGGCCGACCGCCATGTGAAGCCGGAGTCCATCGTCAGGTTCGCAAACGCTTGCGTTTGTTATTAGACCTCTCTCTGTTTCTTGGTTGTTTTTGAGATACCAGGGCTTCTTTGTTCGCCCCCCTTGCGCTCATTACTGCATGTTTCTCTCTTTCACTTTCCATCGCAGGGACCCCTCTTCAGTAAACTAAGTCTCGGCTGTTTACCCCCTGATTGAAAGGAGTGTCAATGTACCTGTCAATACTGGGTGGATACTGATCCCTTTATATTCAATCTTAACCCGCAGGACTTCCTTATCTGCAAGAAGGGAAGGCACCACTTGCTCCCTGCGCCGGGTCACAGCGTCTTGTCTCTACCCTTATTTGAACACCATTTCGGACCGCCTTCCCTCCGGCAGTGGTGCACTTGTCTGTATGTACCACCAATTAGTGAATCGCCAACGTGAGCTCAGCACTCAGTTTGTACAGTTATTGAGGGAACATAGTTTGGATATGTCCTTGGATCCGCGGGTTTACCACCATGTCGGTCATGGCTATGGGCCTGGATCACAATCATCCGTCTCGTCTTCCGATACCTCCGCCCTAACGAGCATCACGAGCCCGTCAATCCGATCGACAACTGCTTCCGCCGCCGCACTACGGTCGAACGCTTCCAGTCCTTCTCTGCGCGCAAGGGAAGGAGGGGCCATGCACGGCACCTATCTAGATGGTGCCTCGAGCCCGACCCCTGGTGGAAATGTTCGCGTCGTGGTTCGGGTGAGGAAGTTCTTGCCCAGAGGTATGTAGGGCGTGTGCACGCCGCTAGGCGTTCAAAATTACAGTTCACTAAAATAGGATATTCTAGAAATCGAGCGCAATGCGGAGTGCTTGATTAGCATGGATCCTCGGACGCAGACGACCAAACTAAGGGCGCCCAGACTTGACCCAGAGGACGAGGGCAAACCGAAGTCGCAAGCACGCGGAAAGGTATTGGAGGATAAATCATTTGTTTTCGATAACTCGTTTTGGTCTCACGATATAGACGACGATCACTATGCGCACCAAGAAGACGTGTACAATTGCTTGGGAGAAGAATTTCTAGATCACAACTTCGAAGGATACCACACTTGTATATTCGCCTATGGTCAGACAGGTTCCGGCAAGAGTTACACCATGATGGGCACTCCGGACCAGCCGGGCTTGATTCCACGAACCTGCGAAGATTTGTTTCAGCGTATAGAGAGTGTTCAGTCGCCAGATATCAGCTTCAACGTCCGCGTTTCCTACTTCGAGGTTTACAACGAACATGTCCGCGACTTGCTGGTGCCTCGGACTGACCCGCCTCATTACCTTCGGATCCGCGAGTCGCCCTCTGAAGGCCCTTACGTGAAGGACTTGACTGAGGCAACAGTGAAGAATTTCGCTGAACTTATGAAATTCATGCGCAAAGGAGATGTTTCCCGCACGGTAGCAAGCACCAAGATGAACGATACCTCGTCCCGCTCCCATGCAGTCTTCACAATCACCCTGAAACAAATCCATCATGACCTCTCAACCGACGAGACGACGGAACGCACAGCACGAATCCGCCTGGTTGACTTGGCAGGATCGGAGCGAGCTAAGTCTACAGAGGCGACCGGACAACGGCTACGCGAAGGGTCGAACATCAACAAATCGCTCACGACATTGGGTCGAGTTATTGCGGCCTTAGCAGATCCGAAGCAAGGCCGGTCCGGCAAGCGGAAAGGCAAGGACGTTGTTCCCTATCGCGACTCGATCCTCACCTGGTTGCTCAAAGACAGCTTGGGGGGCAACTCGAAGACTGCCATGATTGCCTGTATTTCCCCATCAGACTACGAAGAGACACTATCTACTCTCCGCTATGCAGATCAGGCGAAACGTATCCGTACTCGTGCTCGGGTCAATCAAGACCATTTATCTGCCGCCGAGCGCGACAAACAGATCGCCGAAATGGCGGAGACGATCCGTACACTACAGCTCAGCGTGAGTTTGGCGACGGCGAACCGTCGAGAAAGCGAGATTCAGAATGAGAAACTGGAGGAATATCAGCAGAAGGTGGAGAAGCTGCAGCGATTAATGGAGGAGACGAAGATGGTCAGTGAATGCAAGATCAAGCAACTGCAAACAGAAAATGAAGCACTGCGCAATCACCTGAAGTTGGCTCTCGATAGTTTGAGAAATCCAATCCCACCTGTGACTGTTGAGAAACGCAGAGGCAGTCTTTCGCCTGTGACGGAATACAACAAGGAAAACCGACCCGGATCGCCAATTTCAGATGTGGAAACTGAACCCGACCTGATCTGGGAAGATGAGGACACGATCCGTATTAAGGGTCGTGAACTTGAAGCTCATGACATGCAGACTGATATGGAGGATCTGCTAATGGATATCAACCTGTTCAAGCGTAAGCTGGCCTCCGATCATGAGCGATTCCGAGCAACCCAGAAACAGGGAGGCCAGAAACGACGGCGAGCACTGGGAGATGTTTGGACGAATAACCGATGACTTTGGGCGGCTTGGCCTGCAGGGTGGCTTTCTGATTGACGGGCGCTGCGGAATTTGGTGTTTGGCTTAGGTTTCTGGTGGCTCCGTGCTTTTCATGCATGCTTTTTGTTTATGATATCTGGATCTTCTTTTCCTGTTGGGCGGATATTTGGGGATTTTTATTTTCTTTGTTTATTTTTTCTACGGTTTTTCTTTCTTTCTGGTATTCTTCCTTTTAATTCCGCGATGAATGACGAGTCTAGTGTATGTCAGGATGTGACGCATGATTGAATGAATGACTAGATATGGAATACATGTCCGATATTGGTTATGATTCAATAGAATCGGTCTTTAAGATATGAAACTATTTGAATAGGTGAAGAGCACATACTAGGTACTAAAGGCTAAATCATTAAATAGGGTCCAAGAGACTAGGGCTGCATTAGTGCTAGTGTCGGCTTATGGCATCATGCCGAATTTGGTGAGTCAAAGTCACATTTCATTTGAAAGTCCGACTAATCTCATCCCCACAACCCTCTATCGAAAAAAAGTCGCCAATGCCCCTCCGCTCCGTCGTCATCGTCATTTAGTCCGCTTCTTTCCACCATGGCGAACCCCGTCGACCCTGCGCAGACCTCTCCTCCCTCCACTTCACCAAGCCCTGCGCCCGCGACGCAACAATCCACCGACATGTCCTCCCAGCAACCCCCCTCCCAGCCACCACAGCCGTCCAACGGCGCATCCAAACCCGCCAAGCCACCTAAACAACCTAAGTCCAAAGATGCCCCTCCGGCCGCGGGCGGAGCTCCAGGGGAGGAAAAACTCAGCCCAGCTGAACTGAAGAAAAAAGCGAAGGCCGAAAAGGCTGCCCGCAGAGCTAAAGAGAGAGCTGAAAGAGAAGCCAGCGGAGGTGCAGGTGCCGGACCAGGGCCCAACGCGGCACCGCCTAAAAAGGGCTCGACTGGAGGCGGCGCTGGAGGGAAGGAGGCTCCGGGACAGCCTTACAAGAGTCAAAGACATCGACGCGGATCTGCTACACAAGCCAGCGCTACGGAACAGAAGAAGAAGCAGGAGGATAAGAATGTCGCTGTCTTTGGACATTTGTATGGACAGCCGAGGAGGACTACTATCGCTGGTGCCGGGAAGGAAGTACACCCTGCTGTATTGGCGCTGGGTCTGCAGATGAGGGATTATGTCGTGTGCGGTAGCAGTGCTCGCTGTGTGGCTACGTTGCTTGCGTTCAAGCGGGTGTGTATTGGAGTACTTTGTCTGGTGGCGCGCTGTTTTATGCTGATCTTCTGTTTAGGTCATCGAGGCTTATACGACCCCCCTGGGTACCTCCCTTTCGCGTCACTTGACTACCCACCTATCCCATCAGATTACCTATCTCTCTACATGCCGTCCTCTCTCCATCAGTCAGGGTAACGCAATCCGTGCGCTTAAACTGGCAATCTCCTCCATCGATCCTTCCGTCCCCGAGGCCAGCGCTAAGGCAACGCTGAGCGATTTTATTGATAACTTCATCCGTGAAAAGATTACCGTGGCCGACCAGGTCATTGCGACCAGCGCCGCAGAGAAGATCCAGGACGGCGATGTGATCGTCACTTTCGCCGGCAGTTCGATCGTGAAGCAGACGCTTCTCACGGCATACAAACAGGGCAAGAAGTTCCGCGTGTCTATCATCGACTCCCGTCCGTTGTTCGAAGGCAAGAACCTGGCCCGCACGCTGGCCAATGCGGGTCTGGAAGTGCAGTACTCTCTCGTCAACGGTATCAGTCATGCTATCAAGGATGCTACAAAAGTGTTCCTCGGCGCACACGCCATGACCAGTAACGGACGACTCTACTCTCGCGTTGGTACAGCCCTAGTCGCTATGTCGGCTAAGGAGCGCGCTGGTGGCGTGGAGGTACCTGTCATCGTTTGCTGTGAGACCGTCAAGTTCACAGACCGCGTTGCCCTTGACAGCATTGTCGTCAACGAAATTGCAGACGCAGACGAGCTCGTCCCCAGCCAGCCCCTAAAGCAAGTGACAGGTCTGCCGGACCCCGCTGACGAGGCCGACACGAAGAAAGGCGATTCGAAAAAAGGTGGCAATAAGGCTGCTGCCAATGCTCCCCCTGCAGAGTCGACACCCCTGCCTGAGGGCGCTTCGCCGCTTACAAACTGGAAGGAAACACCTAATCTACAGCTCTTGAACATCATGTACGACGTGACCCCGGCTGAGTACGTCGACATGGTAGTCACAGAAATGGGCAGCTTGCCGCCGAGCGCGGTTCCGATCGTGCATCGGATGAGTACGAACTTGTGAATGATGGGTCCTGTGGTTCTTTGTTCCCTTTGATTCTCTTGAAATGAAAATGTAGCTCAGGTTATCGGGATATGCATCGGTTTTTAATAGATTCGGGCTTCGCCAGAGGGTATGATACAATATGTATGGCATGTGTAAAACGACTCTTAGCGATTATACTACTAGTACTCCGTACGCTCACTGTTTCCAAACCCGTAGACTAAAATCCATGCCACTTTCGATAAGACGGCAGTCACATGGAGATAAGCCAAAGCGGTCAAATATTGCCGTCAATTCCAAGATGTTTACATCCATCATCTACATCCACACTCATATATAATCCATACATCCCAAACCAACTTCCTCAAATATCAATATCTCATTCATCCAAATACCCGCACGAATCCCAAACCCAAGCCTAATATTAAAACCCTCAAAATGGTACGTCCCCCAAGATCCAATCCCCACTTTCCCCCTCAAACCACCCTCACCACCAACCCACTAATGTAACCCACTATCTACCCTACTAACAAAATCTCAAAAAAAAAACAGAGCAAAGACTCAACCCCAACCCACCTCCACATGCACCACCCCCGACTAGCCGACTACTTCGAAGACTTCACCCGCCCCCACACCTCCGCAACCCCCAGCACAACAACCTCCTCCCACCTCTACAACAACCACACCGTAACCTACGGTTCATCATCCCCGACCCTCGTCCCCTCCTTCCTCCCTATCGAGGACATCTACGTCGCGCCGCAGTATCAGCCCCCAAACCCCGAGGACGAGGATGATGTTGTCCCCGACCAGCATGCTGCGTTTGGGATTAGTAGGGCGATGGAACGCCGAAGGGAGGCCGTTTGGAGGGATTTGGGACTCGAGGCGCTGGTGAATTCTGGGAGTGGGAAGAGTGCGGTTAGGGTTAAGGAGGTGGGGAGGAGGATGGGGGGGAAGAGGGTTGTTTGTTTACGGTGATTCTTTCTTTTCGTTCTTTTCTTATTGTGAAGGAGAGAGAGGAGAGGAAGGGGGGAGGGGAAAGGTTTGGTTTGAATTGGGTTGGTTTGTGGTTTAGGCATGCATGGGTTGCTTGATACCCCTTTGTTTCTGACTGTTTCTTGTGGAATGTAATGTTTCATTATCGTTATTACGCCTGACGCCCCGCGTTATACATGGTATATCTATTTAATCCAAAGAGATGCTGTACTTCAGATGCGGATGACGTCTACCCGTGTCCGTTCGTACAGTTTGTGGCTGATATGCTTTTGTTCGCGCTCTTCTTCTGTGATTTCTCGTGGGTGGATGGCCATTTGCGCGTAGGTTCCTGGTGCTCGGCGTTTGGAGAGCGTGCCTGGGTTGATTACCAAGACGCTGTCTACTACCTGTTTTATGTTGTTAGCGTGTGCTCGATGGGTGGGTTGGGGATGGGGCACGCACTTTGACGAACGGTGGGAGCATGCTGGGGACGATTAGTACGTCTGGTCGGACGTTCCACCACTCGCCTAGCTTCATGTAGCTGACGTCCAAGGTGGCGCCCGTGGCTAGTCCGTTCTCGATCCCTGGTTTGGGGAGGGCGTCTCGTGACGATGGCGGGAAGACCGGGTTGAAATGTCTTTGTTCGACGAGGTACTTCGACAACCGGGTGAGCAGATTGCCTTCTTTGGGTTTGCCGTGCAGAGCCTCTTCTCTCCGCAGCTCATATAGGACGTCGTGCGAGCACAAGCCAATGACAGTCTCGTTCAAAGACAGGGTGACTGGATTGGAAACCATGCGCACTTGCTTGGGCAAGCCGAGTTCCTTCTTCGGGAGCTGCTCTTGTGGCCAGGAGACATGCTTGCTCACGGCGTCGCGGACGGAGGGAACCATCACGATCGTGATGCTGGGTACGGCCGCGACTAATCGCTGCAAGGGCGTCGTGATGCAGTGCCGGAATACGGTTGTTAAGGTGGCTGTGTCTGGGTCGTATCCGTTGGTTTCTGGGAGGTCGAAGTCTCCAGATGCTACTAGTGGATGTTCGATGTCTAAGAATGGACCCATGAGGACGAGTCCGTCCGCGTAGCTCTCGGCCGCTTTTTGGCATATCTTGTTCAGCGGCTCGAAATCTAAGTTGTCGTCGGCTGTGTATGGCCCCGAGGAGATCATTATGTTTAATGGAGAAGAGCCAGCCTCCTCCAGTCTTTCGTTGATACCCTCCATAGTGGGCACAGATGATGCAGCGGGCGGTAGGAGAGGCGTGGATAGGACCTCCTTGACCGAGAAGTAATTCCCGGACGCATTGATACCTCGTAAAGCAACAATTTGTCCCGGGAAGAAATTCACCGACGGTAGAGTGTCCACTTTAAGAGGAACACGCATTCCAGCTCCTGTCCGTCTCGAGGTCTCGAGTACAAGGGAGGCTGGGTTAAGCTTTCCTTCCATGCTGTCTGATGCGATACGTCCAACCGCTACAATCTCACTAGTGCTCTGGGTCGCCGCACTGCCGAAGGGGAGGTCCTCTGTTTCGTATTCTTTCTGGAATATGGTCATGAACTCGTCAATGCGGTCATCGAGGATCTCGGATGCTTCAGACAGTCGCATTGCCATTGGCTTGTATCCGAACTTCTTCAGGTCCGTATTAGCAGTGGGTCGTATCCGAGCCTCTGAGAAGGGAGCCATAGGTGTCTCTGGCATTGATAGGTGGGCGTTGAGGGTTTCGAGCGTCTGGCCGGGATTCTGGCGACCCGAGAAAGGAACAGACCTGTCGCAGTCAATCATATTGTTTCAGCCGTGTAAGGTGGTCTTCTCTAAACATACTGCGCTCCATCTCCTGTAGCAGCGCCATTAATGGGCTTTCGCAGGGCCTTAGGGCCGATTGGCGAATCGACTTTTCCAACCTTGGACGCAGAGGGAGATGCAAAGTCCGCTTTCCGCTTGGCTGAGTTCGGCGTTCGACCGTGGGACGCATTTGGGGTTAATCCATCTAATCTATAGTAACCATATCAATAATCTCCCCGTGAAGTACGACATGCCTCTGCGACTCACATCCCAAAGACATCAGTTGCTGCTGCTGCGCGCGGGGTAGCGGTTGGTAATTGTCGGCCGGGCTTGCTTCGAGTCTCTCGCTCTAGCGATTCCTGAACGTCGCGCTTGAACAGCCTTACAGTCTCTAGGTTCAGCTTGGTCTCCTCAGAGCCCATCTTCAAGCAGAATGACTCCCATTTGTAAAATAACTCCTGCGGGGCAATTGAGTGAACTCGCAGAAGGGACTGAAGCTCTGCGAGGACGTCCTTAGGAAGTCCATCGGGGGACGAAGCTGCAAAAAGCTCATTGAGCTCTCCAACGATATCCTCCATGGCGACACCAAGTCGGTTCCAGCGGTGTTGCGTTCAATTGCAGGAGCCAAGTAAAATCAACCCGATGCTGGTAACCCGAAATTGGAGAACGCGTGGAGAACGCGCGCCGCGTGCTGGGCACGGGATAGGAAGATTAATTAGATGAGTCACCGCCTTCCTGATCCAGCGATGGGTTCAGGGACAAGTCCACGTACTCCGTCTATGATTATTACTGTGTATGTCGAACGATCATCCTGTGGGCCTGTCGATCAACAGAGCCTACTCAGCGCTGAAACTTGCGCGGAAAAGAACAAAACTCCCAGGGGAGCTGCCATTGTCTCCGGTCTATATTATCCGAGCCATTGCCCCCTGAATTACAGCCTAGAGTACTTCCCATAGATTTGAACTTAATTGAATCGCATACTATTCCTTGCAATCATGAGTGCAGCATCTGAACCCACAGTCCCAGCTGCGTCAGCCCACAGCGGTGAGGCAGTCGACTCACAGACAAGCCCGCCATCTGCAACTGCTGAAAATTCCAGTAACACTGTCGACCAGGCTCAGCCTGCAACCAATGGCAGGGATATTGAATCAGAGCTCCCATCCTCAGCGGCTGATGGGCTCATTCAGAAGCCCTTCCCTCGCCCTCTCGACTCGGCCAAGCCTACTCCGCCTGCAGAGCTTACCTCCGACCAACAGGAAAAGTACAATTCTGTTCTCAAAGCCGTTTCCGCTTGGACAACAGTGCCGACAACGTCTGCGAAGAACGCCCCTACGGAACCCCTCACTGACAATGAGCGCATGTTCTTGACCCGGGAATGTTTACTTCGATACTTGCGAGCGACGAAATGGAACGTGTCCGAAGCAATAGCACGACTTGAACGTACTCTGACGTGGCGTCGTGAATACGGCGTGGAGAAGCTGACCGCGGATTTTATCTCAGTTGAGAATGAGACGGGAAAGCAGGTTATCCTTGGATATGACATCCATGCGCGTCCTTGTCTCTACCTTCTGCCATCGAATCAGAACACGGAAAAGAGCGACCGCCAGATTCAACATTTGGTTTTCATGTTGGAGCGGGTGATTGATCTGATGGGGCCGGATCAGGAAACTCTGGCGCTGATTGTCAACTACAACGAAACGAAATCCGGTCAGAATGCAAGCGTCGGTCAGGCCAAACAGACTCTCAACTTTCTCCAAAATCACTACCCGGAGAGGATGGGTCGAGCGTTGGTCATAAACAGTAAGTGATGCTCGCATTCCGGACTTTTTCTTTTCTTATACTAATCTCACTATGTGCGTTAGTGCCCTTCATGATTATGGGATTCTTCAAGTTGATCACCCCATTCATTGATCCTTTGACCCGGCAGAAGCTCAAGTTCAATGAGGATCTCCGTCAACATGTCCCTGCAGCTCAGCTGATGAAATCTATGGGGGGTGATGTTGAGTTCAGATACGATCATGCGACCTACTGGTCAACTCTAAACCAACTTGCTGACCAAAGGAAGGCTGCGTACCGCGAGCGGTGGATCCAAGGTGGAAAGCGCATTGGAGAATACGAGAACTATTTGAAGACGGGGACTAGTCCCAGTCTGGCGCAGACAGAGGCCTCAAATGGCGCTCCAGCGGAGTAACCGCCTGCGTATCGATAGTCCGACGTTCGCAACCACTCTCAAAATCATATCATCTTATTCTCTCACCTAGGCTTCCCTTGCATTACTAATGTTTACTGCCCCTGCATCTTCTACATAATCGTTCCTAGCATATTTTTGAGCTCATCTTATACATATACATCTAGACCGCATACGCTACACCATGCTTGCTTTGTTATGTTCCTCCGACGTTCACGAACAGGTGAAAAGGACTTTCGGGCCATTTTGTTTTGCTTTGTTCTTATACACTGGTCCTCAAAGTTGAGCGCACTTGATCATTTCCTTCCATTTCGATCCAACCGCTGAAGGGATCTATTTGGACGCTATTACTTTGTCAAGAAGCAACAGCGTATATTGTATATAGACATAGTTCTCTGAGGACGTCCAATGACTTCAGATTAATAGATCATCATCCAGCCAAGCCAGGCATTCCCACATGGTTGAACCCCAGATCCGTGTCACGTGTTAGATGGCGGGGTATCTCTTGGTGGCCTCCGTGTGTGATATCAGATGCTTGGTGGGGGATCAATTGATTCTGTCGTAAGATTAAAGAAGTCCCAGCTGCCATTCCTGGCTATCCGAGACTGTCTTACCATATTCCCTCCTCTCGTTTTGTCAACTGGTTCTGACCGGTATACGATTTCCCAGCAACGGGGCTATTGATTTACAAACTTAACGAAGAAAAGCTAGCTAGTTCTTTTGATAGGGCACTATATTTTATTTTATATCTGCGCTTGTTGATTATCTCAATCAACGGTCGATATCTCTATCCATGATGAGACCTCTTATCTTACTATGGTTATGATCTTCTGTATTGTTTGTCGTACTTAACTATCACTGGTGTTCCCAGCTCACCTCCCCACCGGCTTGACTCTTGACTATATTGTTTGTTCTTTGTTCCCTGATACATTACGTACTTTGAAGAAAAAGAAAGAGCGCCCAGGATACTAAGCCCATTTGGGTTTTCATTGAGACACCTATTTTATGCCAGAGGTAATCCTTCCAGCGTGGCCCCTCCAAATTACATGCAGGTTCCTAGCCATAAGTTAATACCGGCGTCCTCTCACCGTTGACCGTGATGCCGATGGCGGACAAGAACCCCACGGGCAGAATCAGACTGCCGCCCAGACCCGCCACGACGACCGACGACACCACTGTTGCTGCTCCTCCTTCCGCTTCCCCCATTACTGCGACGACTCCAATTACCACTTCCATCAGCACCACCAACAATCTCACCTCCACCCCTAGTCGTCACCCTGTGTTTAGTCACGAGGGAAATTTTGTGCAGCCCTCCTCATACCTCCGCCCGCGCGGTCTTTCGCATCCAATGCCCCCAGCCCAGCCCGAAAGGGCGATCGATCGGGAAGAGCGACAGGGCCTAGTGAGTTTCAATTTTTCTTAGAGTTTTTGCTTTCTTGGTCGGGCCTATTTTATTCGCCCTAATCCTTTCATCACCGGATTGTTCTTCCCTATTTTTTCCTTCCCCTCTGGTTGGTATTGGTCCAGTCTTGGGCTTGTGGCTCCCTCAGACCATCATGCTATTATCTCCAACCACGAGCTGCGATTTCCTACTATTCATTCGCCTATACTCTTCTCTCCGAGAATGCCTAGCGAATATAGTTGGATACTTTGGCTAATAACTCTCGCTATCGATCATATCTGTCTGTAGTGTGCCATTCGCAACTTCCTCAAAGTCCGTAACAGTTACGATGTCCTTCCGCTTAGCTTTCGGCTTATCATCTTCGACACGTCTTTGTCAGTGAAAGAGAGTTTAAATATCTTAATCCAAAATGGCATGTACCTCCCTTATTCGGTGAATAGCGCGGTGCCGGTGTCGCGAAATGGTGCGACGCCGCAAACGGGCAATTCGATATTCAGGAGGAAGATGTACTGACGACGTCTCGCATTGCTCGATCAACAGGCATCGTGTCAGCTCCGTTATGGGACTCTAAAACCTCGACTTTCGCGGGTCTTCTCACCACCTCCGATTACATCAATGTCATTCAATACTATTTTCAGAACCCTGCGGCTCTGGGTGAAATAGATCAATTTCGACTGGACAGCCTCCGAGGTATGTCACTCGCCTGTCCCCACAATTTATCATACCCTTGGACCGGCACTGATAATGAGTCATAAATCTAGAGGTAGAAAAGGCTTTAGGGGTTGCGCCACCGGAGACCATTTCCATCGATCCGGAGAGGCCTCTCTATGAAGCCTGTCGGCGCATGCTTGACTCTCGGGCTCGACGAATTCCTTTGGTCACCAACGATAGTCAAACGGACCGAGCACATGTCCTGAGTGTCGTTACACAATACCGTATCTTGAAATTCGTCGCCGTCAATGTCAGTGACACACAGAAGCTGCGCAGGCCCCTAGGGGAGATATTGCTTGGCAGCTATGAAAATGTAGCAACAGCATCAATGGATACGCCCGTTATCGATGTAATCCATATCCTTGTGGAGCGGAGCATATCGAGTGTACCCATTGTAAACTCGGAAGGTATGGGGTTGCTTAGTCTAACTTCTGTCCAAATACTAAAAGAACCACTTACTTCCAGGTGTTGTATACAACGTCTTCGAATCAGTTGATGTTATCACATTGATCAAAGGTGGTGTATACGATGACTTAAGTCTAACGGTTGGAGAGGCATTGAAAAAACGGTCCCCAGTATGTTCGGTTGTTGAAACTCCCCTCCTGTTTATGGACTGACGTAGGACCTCCCTAGGACTTCCCTGGTATCTATACATGCTCGTTAAATGATGGTCTGGATACTATCTTTGACACAATTCGCAAGTCTCGTGTTCACCGCCTGGTAGTGGTGGACGAAAACTTCCGACTAAAAGGCGTTCTCACATTGAGTGATATTCTGCAATATATCCTTCTAGAAGGCGAAAACGACGAATCGTCCTAATGTAATCCAGACATCGCGCTCAGGGTGCCTGGTGCACAATTAAAACTTGCATGGGAATGGCGTTAAATTCTGCTTTTTACGGTCAGTGAAATGGTCTATTGTGAAGGATTCAACGGAGACATGGTTACGTTCAAATCGCCCTTCTCGTCTCCAACTAGGGCATGGACTCTCGACTTGCAGTGCACGAGGAAACAAGGTATTGTATGATGGTTTAGATTTCTATTGGGTTGGCCCTCCGCTTGTCGGGTTTACGTTCTGCCCACGAATTCAGCATTGGCGTTTGGATTGACCATAATAGATTTTTCTTTTATGCATGGCTATTGTTGTGAAGATCCCTGTCTTTGTCCCTCAACCTATCCTCCATTGTCTTTGTTGGAGTATGTATTGTATTTCTTCTATAGTTCTGATGACATTGTATGATGCAGCTGTAGCCGTACACTTGCATACGGTAAGATGATGTACTCTCATAGAGCTGATACATTTAACATTTGGAATGAATACCTTTCACTAGCTGATATATTGAACAGGGCCTTTGTATGCATTCAGCATACGCCAGAGCAGAAGGAGCGACTATTACATTCGCCGGAGGCAGTTGCTGCTATAGTCTCTCACTGTGTTTCAAGTTTTAGTGTCTTCGAACTCCACTTCATGGTACCATAGTCCTACTTCAATTTCACCAACGGGCGTGATCTACGATTTCGCGTATTACACGTTGCGCCTCACTTCTGATATATTTGGGGCAGTAATGGGGCTCTTCAGCCTCTTTTCCAAATCATCTGCGAGCGAAAGCAGTGCACGAACATGGACTCTTGCAGGTCATGGGAAGTTAAGCGACACTTGGCACCGTCAATATACAGCTTTACCAAGTGATATGGGCCATGATACGTCGATTGGGACGGGATCAAATTCCGCTTGCAACGAGCAGTCCAGAGAAGGTCACTCTAATTCATTACGCCAGGAAAAGCCACAGGCGCAGCATGAGCAACCGCCTTTTTTGAAAGATTTTTCATCTCATGTAGGCACCAATGACATAAAAATAACATCCTTGGACGCAGCTGCCAATTCTCCGCATTTGATCAAAGGCTCTGGACGCTTCGTGACCCTCCTTCGTTCCCGCAAGTCTCGACGCCGGAAATCTCAATTTAGAGCCCCCGAACTTCATGATGAGTATGCTGCTAGAAATTCTGATTGCTGCGCCTATATGTGTACTGTGAGCGATGATACTGGAGCTCATCGAAGCGCAAATGGGCGGAGGCTACTCCAAGACCACAAGAACCTACTGGGTCCTTTTGAGGACAGAAAGGCTAGCGACAGAACAACACTCTCTCAAAAGTCTGATCTCACAAGCGTGACTGTGTCTCACCATTCATCAAAACGCACCTTAACGCCTATTGCTCTCTTCCATAAGGAAAATGTGTGTCAGAGCCCGTTCGATGAGCTTGGGGAGTCCTGTCGACGAGTATCAAGCTATTACCCCATCTTGGAGCCATCAATGACCACCACCAGCTCCGCAACGCAAGCTAGCTCGTATTGTGGTGACATGAATCCGGAGATAGCTCACATGGCTGGGATGCTTGCAAAGAGCGGAAATCCCGTCGATCAAGAATCTTTTCACGACCATGAAAACCTACCACTCGTCACCTCGTCTCGAACTGTATCGAGAGATAGCACTTGGTCGTTTCATATCGACCGACACACAGCCGCTGTCGCCTTCAATGAGCTTGCTGCTCAAATACATCTAGATCCACTGGACTTGGACAATTATGAGTCGGACAAGGGATTTGGTCCGGCTGCCCCAGGTAGATTACCCTATGAAGTGCCCACGTGGTGTGATAAACCTTTTCTCATAGAGCAACAGTTGATGATCCCAACGTGATTGGAGACAACGAGCCCCCACGACGCCGCGATAGGGTCCTTGGTCGGATCCGGGTAATGCGATCAACCCTTCATATGAAAGCTCAGCCTGCCGTAACCCATACACGAACGCTGCGTCGTATGAAAACATTGGCCAATTTCTCTTCTCGGTCCTGCGAACTGTCTGCACTGAAAGGCAGGTCTTTAGAAAATCTAGCTCGGCTAGGAGGACATAGCTTTCTGAGCTTTCCAGTGGAATTCGCACCGGCTATCCTCAGGCTACCGACATGTTTCGTCGCGACTATTTCCTATTTGAGATGCTTTGGTAGGCATCTCCTATCCATGTAGTACAGATCGTGGTTCTGGTGTCTACTTACTAACGCAATGGCCAGGGTTGTCCACGCCAGAAGTGTTCTGTAACGCGGGTAACTTGAAGACGGCCGCCCGGATTTACAATCACTTTGCGAGACAGGTGCTGTCCGCTGAGAATGTGCATGATAGGATTGAGGTGACGGTCCGGCGTGGTGAAATGCCCGTCGATCTGATCAGAATTCTCGGCCATGATAATTCCTGTGAATGCTCTTCGCAGGTTCTCAGTGTTGGCTGGGTGTTCAAGGCTCTGCTGGCCGGACTGCCCGGCGGAATCCTGGGGTCGGCACGCTTGTACCGTATACTCGTTAGCATTTGCTACGGGCGTATCGCGGAGAGTAACGAGCGTAATGGCGGCTGTAGTGGTAGTCTCTCTCCCCCAGGTCACACGAAAATGCAAGCAATCGGTCTCGCGGTCCTGGCGCTCACCACGCCAATGCAGTTGAATCTCATCTGCGCCTTCTTCGGGCTCTGTGCAATGCTCCTGTACGAGACCGAACGCGCGAGTGAAGTCGATGAACTCGGCGGCGACGTTGGCCGAAGTGGTCTCATGCTGAGTGTGGAGCGCCTCGGCCATGTTCTTGGGCCACTCTTGAACCCAGACGGGGGAGACGGTGGGCAGGATACATTCCGGGCCATCGAGCGAGAGATTGAGAATCAGCGGGTGATGACGATGTTGATCGGCAGTTGGTGCAGCATCAATCGACAGTTGCGAATCTGGCAGAATCAAGGATCGGTCGCGCGGCGGGGGTCATTCTTCAGGTTATTCAGTTGGGAGCAGTCGTTGGCCGACGCCGAATGTCACGTTGGCGGATGACGAGTCAAGGCAGGAAATTCATTAGGAAATTCTCAAGAAAATCTCAAGAAATCCATCCTCCTTGTTCGGTCTGTTTTGGGCCAAAAGTCACAAGCCTCGCTTCCTTCTTTTTCCCTGATTGTCTTTTTTTTTTCTGCTTTTCATTTTCTTTTCTTTCCTTTTCCTTCCTTTTTTCTTTAAAAGTATCTCTCCTAGTCTATGATAAACTTTGGTGTATATCCCCCTGTAGACGAATCATAACGCAAAGAACGTATCTTTAAGAGCAGGACATGGAGGGGGCTGTGTTAGTGTTTACGATCATCGTCTGACGGTCGTCCAGGTTTGCCAATCGGACAATTATCAGCCGCCATAATTGGGTTCTGGGCTTATGGGGGGAAAACGGCCGAGCATGGCCAATGCAGGATGCGGCGTGGTTGGCACAATCTAGACCGTCCAAGCCAAACGATTATATCCGGTTTGTTTTTACTTAATGAGTACGAGGGCATCGGAAGGAGGGAACCGCATCGCTTAGAGCCTGTTATTGGTAGGGACGTGGCTAAAGGTAGTTCGTTACTACTATGTAGTGGTGGCCGGGCGTTTCTCGGTCGGCAGATAACACAGGGTACATTTAATTAATCAATGAATCAATCTCATTAGAGTGAGGGTCCATTTCATGCGGAGTAAGCAAGTAAGCTCTGTCGATCGGTCAACGTTGAATCGTCGGCCCTCTGGTCCGGAACAACTAGTGCGCTTCTCCATTCTTGTTTTCGTACTTACCTGGGGCAGCGTATGTTATGTATGTACAGTACTTTGCTCTCTGCATATCATTCTCCCTTGAGACAGAAGTACTGTCAGTACGCTCATCGCAATACAGTAGAATCAAAATAAAGTTACAGATACTATCTTGGTCCTTGAAACCTGTTTTCGTTTGTTTCCCCCCCTCCTCTCTCTTTTTTCTTTCTAATTTCTACTTCTACCTTTTTAATTCTTTTTCCAAACCCAATTCAGCTCGTCTTGAGTCATAATAAGGCATGCGTCAGGTTATTGAATTACGGATAAATCGGATACAACGGTATGGATGCCCCGTACCGTACATACAGACAGACAGACATACACATGCATCTCACTTGGCACCAACCAGCTCCACCTTCATCTGATACCCATATATCCTGCTTTTTCGGATCTTCCCCCGTGCCGATACAAGAGAGAGGGGGGGAGGATTCTTAAGGATGTATCAGCTACCCGCTATCGACCAGGTATCTCAAGAGACGAATGCGGAAGACTCCACCAGGGAAGAGCAATCCGCCAACCAGATGGGGGTGATGGTCTCCTCTTTCCAAGACAAAGAGCATCTGCGCTGTGGAACCCCAAGGTTTCACTCTTGGCAGGAAAGGTGACGTTTGCACTCTGGGTTCCAAGTGTACAGTATTTTGTTTTTGTCGCTGGTCAGACCCATGGTCGTTCGCCCACCTGAAAAGGCAGGGGAGCTCTGGCCAACGCTGACAGAACTGATTCAACCTTGGTTGGCATCCTTGTCTGAACCATGAACCGGCTGGGAGTCCTCAAGGGTCCTTCCTCTCTCAGTACATTGAGAAAGTCTCCATGGTCTGAGGTTCACTGTAAGGTACAGACTTTTTTTTCCTGGCGTCTCCACATTGGTATCATGCCGGATACTTCCTTCTGTTGCCGTATCCGACCCCGTTCTCACCTTTTGTCGGGACTGTTGAAAGGATCCATAACAGTAGATGAATGGGTACAGATAGGATGAAAGAACCCATTAATCTTCCATGAAGATAGCTCCGTTCCGCTGAGAGTGGTTACCAGCTGTCCGACTTGAGTGGTACTGTAAAGCCTTAAGGGGTAGCTCTGACTCGTGCAATGAATGAGTTAATTAACTTTTTTCTATTCTATTTGAAACGTAATCAATCGATGTTTGGTCATTATTGCTGTTGTTATTATTATTATTATTGTTATTATTATTATTATCATTATCATTATTTCTCTCTTTTCTTCTCTTCTCTACGTTGACTCCTCGTTTTCGACACGTTGATTGGGGGGTTCTTGTTTGGACTTGGAGATCATGATACAACAATCGGATTACTCTCCCCACCCAGTTGGCGGTGATCCCCGATTCTCCATTTACTCCATAAGTTGATCGATAGAATTATATTCAATTAGTGTTATGATTATTATGAATCGATTATCGTCGATCGCAGTTGAAGTTCCAGCCGTCGGCCGGGGTACCACGGTCTTCTTCCCTGTCTATTAAGTTTGCCAGGCCGTCAATCGATGATTTCATCCCACTGGGGATGGAGGGGGAGTACTTTTGAAACATTCGATTGGGTTTGGGAAGATCTTCGGCATAGCAACTTCTCGTTCATTCATGAAGGTATCGAACAAGCTCCTCGATGCGACTTTGAGACTCCAACCCCCCGGCTATCCATGATGTCAACGACCCCTCCGCCAGAGAATGCTCATTGGTCCTTCTTCTCCCCGTGGACCTGGTCCGGGATGAGAAGCCTAACCAATCAGGGACTGTCGGGAGTGTTTGACAGGTTGTTTAATCGCTGGGACGGCGAGTTCGGGAGGAGCTGAAGTCAAGAAGAGAGAGAGAAGGTTGAGAGGAAGACTTCGAATGTCATCGACCCCAACTCGTGATCCCCGGCCAATCATGGGTTGATCTCAACAAGAAAAGAAAACAACATCCATCAAACAAACAACCGTCGTTCAACTGTTTCCACCCGTCTCCCATGAAATTCAGTTCTCCCTTCAATTTCAATTCAAATCCAATTAATTTAATAATTTAATAATTTAAATTCAGCATGGACCGTCTTGTGTGTATCCCCGCCATATAGGGAACTCATTATCCACCTGGCTTTTCTTCCTTTCCATGATTCTTCATTGCCTTTTGCCCCCCCGTCTCTCGTATCACAACCGCCGTCCATCTCCCCCAATTGAATCACCCAAGTTTTTTTTTTTTCGCTTTTTGTGCGGTGGTGCATTCTCACAGTTCGATGGAGTCACTGACCAGGGTCAATCGTCTCGCAACGTCATCCGTCCCACAGGGTTGCGGTTGCACTTCCACCCAGGCTGGCCCACTTGGCTAGAAGCTTTCTGCAACTTCCTTAATCTTCTTGTCCTTGGAAGGTCTGGACACATGGTCCGATCCCAGAGAGAATCTTCCATCGCTCCAGTGGGTCCCCTTGCCTTGATACCCGGCCTTGGAAGGAGGGCTCTCTAAATACGGATTTATTTTCCTACCCTCCGTTCTGGTTGAAGAACCTTCTTCTCCTTCTTCTCCTTCTTCTTATTCCATTGCTTCGCTTTGTTGGGAGAAAAGAACGACGTCTCGGCCTTTTGCCAATTCCCGTATTGTCAACCGTGGTAACACTGCCTGTCGGCCACCCGCACTTGCCTTAAAAACATACTCTCTTCCCCTCTCCGCTACCAAAGCCTCTTCGACCACCACCTGAACCTCTCTTGATATTTCGATCATACGACTCCTCTGCTCGCCGGCGAAGAGGGTCTTAATACTCTCGCTGGACCTTTTCATATCTAATCTACTCTGATCTCTCTCTCCCTCCGTCCCCTTGTCGGACTCTCCCTCTCTTGTGTGCCTTTTTCTCTCTTCGCCTCCCCAAGGTCTGACATATATTCGTCGTCATCTGGCCCCTTCTAACTCTCGCTCTCCCACTATCGTCAACGACCATCCTTTGAGCATCCATCTGTATTCTTCGTCTCTTCGTCCCGCCACCGATCATCAATATGTCGGTGGACCAAACCCTCTACAGCCGCACTCCAGCAGCGATGGCAGATCCCACCTGTGCCGGCCCAGCTGCCTTCACCGCGGCGGGCGCTTTCTCACAGCCTGACCTGATGGCTTTCTCGCTCCGAGAAGAAGAACCGATCTGGGGCTTCGACACCATCGCGCCGTCCATGGCCTCATGGCAAGGCAAGATGGAGCAACAGACCTTTTGCAACCCCAACATGGAGAGGGGCCTTAAAAACACTCACGTCCGCAATGGACAACCAACACCGCCTCCCTTTGACGACAAGAAACTACAGACCCCCATGGGGGAGATGTACCCCGTGGCACAGTATGCCTTCAACAGCTCACCGCCCGAGTATGCACCCCCGAAACATCGCAGCAGCCTTAGTGAACAATCACAGACAGATGGTTATGGGGTCAGTACCCGACGTCGCAAAGCATCAGCCATCGACCAGTGTGAGCAACAGCAAGAGCGGGAGAAGCGGGAAAAATTCCTGGAACGGAACCGGCTGGCGGCCAGCAAGTGTCGACAGAAAAAAAAGGAGCACACGAAGCTCCTAGAGACCCGGTTTCGTGAGGTATCCAACAAGAAAGGAGAGCTCGAGTCCGAAATCGAACACCTGCGCAGCGAAGTGCTCAACCTCAAGAACGAGATGCTGCGGCATGCGCAATGTGGAGACGAGGCCATCAAGATCCACCTCGCCCAGATGGTCCGGTTGATCACCTCCAAGGACACCCCCAACCGCGATCTGGTTTCTCCCATGCGATCCCCTGAACAGATGGCGGCTTCCACTCCTCACGGGCTGTCATTCGGATTCGACGGTCCCATGCAGCTGCCCTCGGAGATGGGGTCACCGTTGGATCAGCGACGAGACTCCGAGCAGTCCATTATGACCGAGTCGTCCTACACATTCTCCACGGATGACAGTTTTGAAGAGCTGATTAATGTTTAGCGAGTTGAGTTACAGGAGCTCTTGTCTTTCCTTTTTTTTTTTTCTTTATCTTTTTTTGCTTTCCTTCCTTCTTTCCTTTTTTCTTTTCGCTTTTATTGTCTCTTTTGTTTGCGATATTTGCTCACTACATCACTCTTTTCTTTCTGCATCTCGGTAATGGTGTCGGATAAAAGCGACTTGCATAATGCCCGGTTCTCGCACACGAAATGAGATGTCCGAAATGTTACGAATCTGACCGAGTTCGCTGCTTTACTTATGACGGGCTCTGGAGTTTGGAGTTTAATGGGATACAGGCGATTCTTACGATTCAGGGCCTGGGCGGATTACTTTAATGGAGTTGCTTACTACTGGGCTGGCTGTATTAATAGATGTTGGAGGTTGATGTACCGGCCTTGGATTGCTCTGGGCATCCGGGTGGTCACTCGTTGGCGGTATTACAATCGGGTGTATAATACCAGGTTTAGCGAAAATGGGAAAATATCCCTAACAAATTCCATGATCTCGTAGGCCGTGCCATACTTGGGAGTCTGAGGAAGGATCTCCCTCTCCACAACATGATAAGCTCAGGATCACCATAGTCTTTTCCCCAGAGTATGTTGAGATCGGTCCAAGTTGCCTCAGAGATCGAACCATACCTCCAGACATTACATCAGACGTGATATCAAACTTGGTCCGTGAGGCAAATCCTCCTGACGGTGGCAATTGGGGCTAGCAACGGACTCTATCTCCGGAAGGTCGTAACTGGTGACCCATCAACCATTGTTGAAATAGAATTAAATCCCTGAGAAGGCTGAGCTCCACCATGACATCTATCAAACTCTCCTTTTCCCCTTTTGGTTCCATTGGCGGATATCCTTCCTCCTATCAAGCGTTCTTTATCCGCTCCCTTTTTAACTTTTTTACTTTCACCCGCTATTTTTACCTTCCTTTTTTACTTTTTGTCTAAAGTACGGTCCCTGTCCTGGTGAGTGCATCACGTCAGTTATCACGTCAGGTGATCATGTCAATTCTCCTTCTCCAAGAGCAGGGGGCAAGGGGCAATGTCGCAAGGGACAAATGGGGGGTTTTTTTTTCTTGGGGTATTGGTTTGTTGGGGCTTGTAGATTGTAATGGGGGTTGGGGTACTTGGTATGTGAAGAATGAAGTGGAGAGTGGGGATTGTATTGTGTTGAGTGCCATTGTTTGGTTTGAGTGATTGTTTGTTTGGGAGGTAGTATGAGTATGAGTATGGATAGTAAGGGTACGATACGTAGATGTAGATGTTGATGTGGATGTAGACAGGGAATAATAAATAATATTTATATTCCTTACGAGACTTTTCATATAGTATCTCTCACTGTAAAGAGAAGCTAGCATGTGGAAATAGAATATCAATTGGTGGATATCATATTCACAGTTCTCAATCTCTGTCCTATACACTAGTTCATTGTATTGTTGGCAATTGACTATTCCTGGTAAGGAGTCAGACTTAGGATGTGATATAGGTCCTTAATACAAAATACTATTTACTCTAAGACGATAATAAAATCCCATGGAAAGACCCATTCAGTCTTACCTCGGTAGTTAGATCACTAAGTATTGAACATACAGACAGATAGATAGATACTGACAGGTAGATACTAGTAGAAAGATAGGGCTAATCCCCGGAAAATAACTCCATCTGCCTATCCATTGGTCCGAGATCCAGTTCCCACTAACATCCTTCCTTCGTCTGCCTTACTTACCCTGTAAGTACTACGGAGTAAATAGACAGCTAATACTACCCCTATGTGGATACAAGTAAGTCCTGCAGATCACTAATTCCCCACTATCGTGACTATCAACATGCACGTACTCACATCTGGAAGAGATCTTAACTCGAGTCCCAAACCATGGTCACTACGTCACGTCACCTATCTATCTATTTAGTATCTACCCTAAACTAAACTAAACTAATGACTAAGTCAATCTCCTAGTCAGGTAACACATTACTATACTAAGAAGGTAGCTAGGTAAGTACGTAGTATGGTCCGATCTTTTCAGATCAATTGTTTATGACTTCATAGGTTACAGCGGGATTTGGGCGGTGTTTGGTGTGGGGCTCGTTTTTTCTTTCTCTATCTTAGGGGTTGGGGTGGTTTGGTTCGGTGGTTGGGGCTGTGGTCTGTTGTCATTGATTGATTGTAAATCATGAGTAGGCTAATTGGGCTGATTTTTGGGCTTTTTTTGCTTTGTATTGTGTGAATGTACTTTATTGGGTGTTGGGGGTTTGTTTATCTTGGTGGCGTTGGGATCAGGAATTGAGGGGTTTCATTGGTGTTTGGTTGTTTTCGGGTTGGAGGGTCTAGATTCTGGTGGGTCGGGTTATTTTTGTTATTGTGTAGTATCTACTTTGTATGCAGATTAGTCTTGGGTCTTTGTAGATAGTACTACATACGTTCATACTAGAGTAGATGCCAATGCAAGATGACGATGTCCAGATTCATACTTAGTATCGGTGATCTATTGTGTCCTGTTCTAGTATACTCTAAGATTCATTCCTCAATAGACCCGTACCTCTCACCACCCTCTCTATCTCTATGTCTAGAAGAAGAAGAAGATATAGAACACCTGTCATCACTCTTCCCCAAACAAGCTTCTCCTTCCTCATCCGGAACAATCTGCTCAAACAGCACCTCGATCTCCTCCAAGCTCTTCCCCCCTGTCTCAGGCAAACACCCCCACACAAACCCTGCAATGGCCAGATCTAGCACCCCGAATAACAGAAACGTAGCCCATCCCATCCCCGCCAGGATATATGGCGTGCTAGCCGACCAAACGAAATTGCCGAGCCATTGGGCCGCGACACCGGCCGCAACGCCTGGTTCGCGGATACGGGTGTTGAAGAGCTCCGCCGTGCAGGGCCACGGGAGGGGACCCCAGGAGAAATTGTAGGCTATGATGTCAAGGTAGATTAGGGAGATTGTTAATATTCCTGTGGATTTGATGCTATTACTAGTCGTCTGGGTTGGGGTAGTGGATGGGTCCGATCTGAGGACAAAGGCAGTGGAGGCCATGCAGAGGGACATGGCCAAGGCGCCGAGGATGAGCAGGGGTCTTCGGCCGAAGCGTTCGGCGACCCAGATTATGAACGCGAGACAGCTGATTACTTTCAGAGCGCCGAATACCCCCGTTAGGAGGAGCGTGAGGGACTGGTTTGTGCCACTGCCCCCCACCAGGAGGGAGAAGAACTGGGGTCCGAAGTAGGCCATTGCCGTAGCCCCGGTGGATTGCTGCGCGAGGAAGAGACTGATTCCTAGCAGGAAACGACGGGCATTGGGCCTTTCGAGTAGTTCGCGTACATGGAAATCTGCGGTGGCGTGGCGGTCGGCTTCGATGCCCTCTTTGATTTGGGCGAATTCGGCCGCGATGGAAGGGCCCGATGATGCCCGGATCCAGGTTAGACTGGTCCAGGCTCGAGGGGAGTCTCCTTGGCTTAGGAGCCAGCGAACGCTTTCGTCGAGACTTAACATGCCGAGGCCCATCAGGGCGCCGGGGACCAGTTGTAGGGCTAATGGGATTTGCCACTGGGCGGCGGTGGGGGCACGGAATTGGATTCCGTAATCGACCCAGTACGAGACGAGGATGCCTACGGTGAACGTGAACTGATAGCAACTACCTAGTCGGGCGCGCATGTCCGTAGGGCTCATTTCAGAGAGGTAGATGGGAATCACCGTGGCGGATCCTCCGATCCCGAGACCGCAGATCACCCGGCCAAGGTAGAAGACTGGCAGGGAGTGCGAGTTGATGACCTCAAAAATGACTCCCAGACAGAAGATGGCAGAGCAGTACATCATCGCTCGGCGACGACCGTGGCGGTTGGTTACAGGCCATATTGCCAGACAGCCAGCCAGGGCGCCGGCCTGTTGGATCCCTACTGCTATGGCACTCACACGGGTTTGGACATCAGGGGTGCAATGAAAATCGCGGAGGAATGAGTCGAAGGTGAGAACACCCCCTGCAGATTATTAGAGAGGTCTGGGGTGCATGCCATGTTAAAACCAACCGATAACGCCCGAGTCATATCCGAAAAGTATGCCACCGCAACAGACAATGGCCGTGAGCCAGTATATGCGGAATACTCCTTGTCGCGACAGGAGCTCAGGTTGCACTGTGGCGGACTCGGTATGATCCCATTGTGGGATCTGTGCGTAGGACCTCATATTATTCCATTTCGCCCTCTATACTCCTCCTGACAGACGAGATGCATGCTCTTGTATAGCAAAGAGGAACAAGCGAAGTACGTACACTGATTACCCAAAAAGGATGCAGCTGACGTCAGCTGATGGCGCCCAAAAGCGACAAACAGCCGACAGCCGATACGCAACGAACAGCCCTAATGGCGCCATATTGTGTATCAACGAGGAAATGATATTCATCTGGCGGAGATCCTCACTGGAGGCAGCTTTGGAGCCCGCCATTCAGCTTGCTTCTACCCCAGGTATATTCATACCCCTGGGGATGAGGCGTTTCGCAAAGCCGACAGCCGACAGACGATCGGATACAAACAAAGAACCTAGTTTAGATAATCCGGATTAATAAAGCCTGTTCTGCGCTTCTCTGACCGAGATGAGGCCTCTCTACTCTCTACCCTCTAGACTATAGTCTATGTAATATTGACGGACATCATGGCTTCCAAGCGCCCTAACTTCCTCGTCGTTGTCGCCGATGACCTGGGCTTCTCAGATATAGGCTGCTTTGGCGGCGAGATCCGCACACCGAATCTCGATCGCATTGCGAAACAGGGTGTGCGGTTTACTGACTTTCATGCTGCGGCTGCATGCTCGTGGGTTTCCTCTCGTGACACCAATACTACTCCTGATAGAATAGTGCTGACCAAGATATAGTCCCACCCGCGCCATGATCATGACCGGCACAGACCACCACATCGCCGGCCTGGGCAACCTCATCGAATGGACCAACATCTCCGGCCAGAACGGCCCCAAAGGCTCCGCGATGAGTACCGCTCCACAGCGCGGCATGCCAGGTTACGAGGGGTATCTCAATGAGCGCGTTGTGGCACTCCCCGAGGTCCTCCGCGATGCAGGCTACCACACCCTCATGTCCGGGAAATGGCATCTGGGCCTGACACCCGAGCGTTCGCCATTTAACCGCGGCTTCGATCGCTCTCTAGCCCATCTCCCTGCTTGCTCAAACCACTACGCCTATGAGCCCCAGCTACAGGGCACCGACGAGACACCCACTTTCCTGGAAGCTAGCTACATCGCCCTGCACATGGAAGACGACAAGTATGTCAAGAAGCTGCCCGAGGGCTGGTACTCATCCGATGGATATGGCGACAAGATGCTCCAGTACCTCCGTGAATGGCACGACCGCTCCGATGAGCGTCCCTTCTTCGCCTACCTTCCCTTCACAGCTCCACATTGGCCCCTCCAAGCTCCTCGCGAGTATATCGACCACTACCGCGGTGTCTACGACGACGGTCCGGAAGCACTTCGTCAGAAACGTCTCCAACGCCTGAAAGAATTAGGCATGATCCGCTCAGACGTAGAAGCCCACCCCGTCGTCGCAGACGAAGTCAAACCGTGGTCCGAATTCACACCAGAGGAAAAGAAGCTCTCCTGCACCGCCATGGAAGTCTTCGCCGGAATGGTGGAGTGCATCGATACTAACGTAGGCAAGGTAGTCGACTATCTCGCTTCCATTGACGAGCTGGACAATACATTCGTCTGCTTCATGTCCGACAACGGTGCCGAGGGCGCTGCCTACGAAGCTTACCCCATGGTCCAGAGCGGTGTCATGCCCCATCTCCAGAAATACTATGATAACTCACTCGAGAATCTCGGCAACGGGAACTCGTTCATCTGGTACGGACCCCGCTGGGCCCAGGCCGCTACTGCGCCGAGTCGGTTGTACAAGGCGTTTACCACGGAGGGAGGTGTCCGCGTGCCATTCTTAGCTCGGTTTCCGTCGTCTGTTCCTGTGGGGGATCATGTGCGTAACGGAAGTATCACGGATCAGTTTGCGACGGTTATGGATCTTGCTCCGTCTATCTTGCAGATGGCGGGTGCGACGCACCCGGCGCCTTCGTATAAGGGTCGTGAAGTTGTATCCATGCGTGGTCGCAGCTTTTACCCTTGGGCGACTGGTGATGCGCCCCGTATTCATGAGCAGGAGTTTATTCAAGGATGGGAAACGTGTGGGAGAGCGGCACTTCGCTTCGGGGACTGGAAGATTGTCTATATCCCCAAGCCGAAGGGCCCTGAACGGTGGCAGTTGTACAATCTCGCCGAGGACCCTGGAGAGATCCATGATCTGGTGGAGCAACATCCCGATCGGTTAAAGCAGTTGCTGAAGTTGTGGGATCAATATGTTATTGAGACAGGAGTGATTCCGTTGAGCCCGGATTTGGGAGAATTTCTGGAGGCAACGGAGGCGCAGATGCCAGAGAATGCGTGGATGGAGTATGATTACTGGAAGAAAGGGGCGAGGGATGAGCCTGAGAAGTTCATGAGAAACCCGCCTAGGTTCCAGAGAGTTGTTAAACAGTTTTAGCTGTAGGATTGTTGATGTATATCTCTGTACGAATGTAACGATTGATTCATGCCGTGAGCTTAACTTCACAATGTCGTGTTATATAAGCACGAAGGGGTCTACGAAGAGTTCTCGCCGCACAAGGCGTGAATCTGCCCACGTTCGAGATGCATCCTGGCGTTTTGTCATCTCCTCAAGTAACTGCAGTATCTTCTTCGCGTTGGGATGTCGCTGTGCTACGGGGCTATGATCACTGGGCAAGTCGGCCATGCGCTGCATTTCCTGTATAATCCACCCTCGCTGCTCCAATGAGCCCTCCAGCCCGGCCACGAATAGCGGCCAGGTGAAGCTGATTGGCAGGCGATGGTTCTCACTGCCAGATTCCACCGTGGCCAGCTGGATGATCTGGTCCACCGCACGATGCACCCGGTCTGTCCGCGGGTAGATCACAAAGGCCACTCGGTGGAGGTATATGAAGATGGCCAGGAAATTGGCTATATACTGGCGAAACGTGCGAGATACTTCGTCTGCCACGACTGGCTGAAGGGTGTTATATAGTTCTTCTGGCTTGTCATAAACATCAAGCACTCGCGGTCGTTTGTTCCAGAGGCCTTCTAGGTCGGCACCGATTTGGTGCGCAACCTGGAGGACTTCGAACTCATCGCTGACTGTCCCACGCCTGCGGTGGTGCATGTCGAGGCAGACAATACGTCGGATCACTTGTTGGGCCTTAAATAGGAAGGAATATGCGGGGCCAACAATGGCGTTGTGTATGAGATAACCGGGTTTCGAGAGAAGCTCGTCCTCCGATCTTTGATCCATCTCAGAAGTGCCAGCTTGATCCAACATCCCGAGCTCAATGAGCGGATCCCCATCACGGCCAGCAATTAGCGCTCTAACGTCCAGCAAAGATATCCATGAAACTATCAAGTGGCCAAACCCGGTCCATGACTTGGTCCTATGGTGGAAACGCTGTAGCAGCAAATACGCCGAATGGAGATAGGACGTGTTCGAGTCTCCTAGGTCTGGCGATGATATTACCTATCCATGTTTAGCTCGATACGCACGCTGGAAAACATATACATACCTCCGACAGCATAAGCAGGAAAACCGCCGTCAATGCCCGCTTCAGTAGTGAATCATCCATACTCTCAGTAACACAGGACTGGATCTCCGAGCTCGCCTGTCGATGATACACCGGAGCCGCTCTCCACCGATTTTTTTCTCCCATCGCCTTACGTATATCAGAGTAACAATACAAAGCATTTAACAAGCAACTAGCATCTCCTGAATGTGAGACAATAACGTCGCGTACATAATTCCATTCCAGGGCAATAGACCCAAATGTCGTAGGCGGCGGATCTATCTCCGCGAAATGAGACAGTAGTTGTTCTTCGTAAGTTTTCCGAGTCTCGGGCCATATCGTTCTATCGCCTGAGAGCACATTTTGTACCCCTTCTGATTGACTGTCAGTCGGGCTGGGGAGTGTCTCGACGGACGTATCTACAGTCCAAGTCGGTTGTTGCACTATATGGTTACTACCTCCGACATGCCCCGGTGTCGTTGGAGACAGTGCCTCGCTGGTAAGAGTAAACGCAGACACTCCGTTCGTCAGGTCGAGATGCTTCTGTTCGAAATCCGACGTAATTTCCCCAATAAAACCGAGCATATCAAAACTCGGGAAATCAGAAACTGGAACCGACGTTGAGGGCAAGACATGGTCTGTCACCTGGTGAGGCAAGATATGTGACGCCCGACGAGGACGCAGCTCACGAGGTTGTAAAACTGTGTCGAAGTAATTTACATCCAGACGGTCTGGAACATGAGTGGAGGCCGAGTCGATCGTGAAAGCCTGCTGAGGAACTTGGGAAATACTCTGGGTACTCCGTCGGGATGCAATTCCTGGAACAATAGTTTTGTAGATGCATTGCAGTCGCAGCCGAGTACAATTGGCACAAGTTGGTTTGGCCTCGTCGCAGCGGACTTTACGTGCGCGGCATGTCAAACAGCCGGTGCGTCGGCGGGGACCTGATCGGCCTGTTCCCCGTGCTTTCGGAACCTGGTCTTCGTTAGCTATGGGTTTGAAAGACACCTTGCAGGGGAATCACCTCCATAGTTGGCTGTGATTATCTGTAGTCATGGCGTAACGGTTGCAGTGCCAGAGTTGAAGTTGAATTAATTCAAGAAACTAAAGACGGACGGCGCTTCCCCGCAATTCGGCAAGGGGCGTGATTGGCAGGTCATACAGTTTTCTATACTCGGTATATAAAAGAAACGGAATGAAAATTTACAGAGATATACTGCTGTTTCATAAAACTTTCTCATATATTGAATCTTCCATGGTTCAGTTCTGTGTTTATCCAACGGGTGATCCAAGCAACACGACTATACATGCCAATATTTATCATCATATCATATGTCCCTGGAAGGCATCTCTCGGCCAAACAATCGCAATTTATCACCTCCAAAACACTTAGATGTATGCAGTAAATGCCCTCGTTCCTTCCGGACGTACGCCGCGAAGCATACTGCTGCCATTGCAATTGCCCCGTAACTGATAAATACTGGATATTTGAACTGCTCTGGCAGAGGGAAGACGATGGTCGTTGCAAACGAGAACAGTTCGAAGATATTCTGCAGTGCCATTTCCGTAGACGAAAAGCGGGCGCGTGCATGTTCATCAACGCCCTGGTACCGTCAGCAGAGAAGCTAGGGTACTTTTAAGGACACTGCTTACCTCCTGCACGAGAAATTGTACCGATAAGTCGAACCCCCATAGTCCAACGCGACTTAGGGCAACGCCTACAATGAGACTCACCGCAGCAAGCTGGGAACTGTTGTCGAGGAATGCAAAGGCAGCAACCGCAGCGGCTAAGCAGGTAAACTGCCAATTCAGAAACCACAACCCGGATCGAATGGGTCCGATTCTATTCATGATGAATGGGGCCGCCCATGTCCCCGACAGTTCTGCGATCACAGCACCAATTCGCATGCCACTGACTTGCAGAGAATTGAAGCCGGTATGAAGCAAATATGTGACCATCGTCGTTCCAAATGAAAGGACAGTAAGATAAAGTAAGCTAAGGGCGAATGACGACAGAAAGAGAGGACTAGAGACATATTCCCGCCATGGAGCAAGTGCGCTTCTAGCGTACTGCACCGTGCTGTGAGCTATGCTGCGTTGGGAATTCTGGCCATCAGAGGTTGTTTCTTCTCCTTCATTTTGATTATCATCGGTTTCTTGATTTCGCACCAGTTCTGGCACTGATTTGTATACCTATGTTTTCCGTGAGTGGTTGCGACCGAGTTAGAATGAGTAATGGGATGGTACCTGCGCAATTGCAAAATATTCTACCAAAACGCATGAAGCATTTATGCCCAAGGTCGTCCATATTGCAACCCGGGTTGAAAAGCTGTCTATTAAAGAGATAACCACAGGAGCCAGAAGCTTGCAGAAGAGATCTATCCGTCTCATGGATGCATTCAAGTCTGACTATATGTCAGTCCACTGAGCGCTACCGTAGAAGATAATCTCACCTTGTCTTGGGATTTGTAAAGCATCTGATACCACGATTGCCTTTTGAGAGTTAGAATGCCTAACTTGACATAAATAATGGAAAAAATCTCACCCAATCTCTTTCCACCGCCACGGTGTTGGCTGTATAAGCCAGCTTCTCGAAGCACGCAAGCAGAGTGACCACGGCGAACAAGAGCGGAGAGATATAGGACGGCCCTGACGTGGTCAGGAGCGCAACAAAGCATGCACAAGATAACGCCACGGGAAGTCGTTGCCATACTGGACGCTGGTTAATACCCGATCTCGAAGCTAAAGTAGAATGAGGACAGATAAAGCATACTAATGGACAGTCGGATCGCCTTCAGTCGATTCGACCGATCTACCATCGATCCCAACCAAGACGATAGCAGTACGGCAGACAAAGAGCGCACCAGTGCATAGACGGAAGCATACAGCAAAGTGCCTGGGAAGATCGAGGCCAGGAACAAGACCGCTCCGAACTCAAACATGCGCGAATTCCATGTCGACAGGCTGTGTGAGATGTATAGTCTGACAAGCACTGGCTTTGACGCACGTATTGGAGTCTCGATAGACTCTGATAAAGATGACGGTGGCAGGAATGGCTCCGCCTCATCTATTGAGTCCAGGCGAGACATCTTTGGAGATAATGAATCTATTGACGAGATGTCTTTCTTTCCCTACCTCCTTCCTTTTTGTTCTCCTATTTCATTCTTGGCTCGCTACATTTGAAGTCTGAGTCACAGAGTCTATGACGATGGATGGTGGAAGATGAAATATACCGGAGAAGCGGTGGACTGACGATGTGAAGGTCTCGGACCGAAGCGCATTTAATTCACCGATAACTAGAATCAATCCAATTCGTTATCTGATTAGATTATGGATCCATCTCTCACCCAAAAATTGTCAACCGATATACTGAAGGCCTTTAGGAGTCGGATCCACAAAATTCTCGCTTTAATACCCTGAGATACCCATAGTAGTCACCCGTCCCTACACAGATCCCTGATCAACAATACCTAAACTCCACCTCCTCCGTACGGATCCTTTACTATGAGTTGATTTCAAGGTCTATGAATGTACGCTCACAGACAGATCTAGTTTGTACCGTCTAGCTCCTGTAGATATATGAAATACATGTCAATAAAATTATACCCATTGTAAAAACCTGACAATCAAAAGTACAGTGGAATTGAAAAAGCGCCGTTTACATCTTTTCTTCCTTTATTTATTCCCAACGCAGACCCTCGGGAGTCTGAACAGTTCGTCGGGCCAATACTTCCGCAACCTTCTCACGGACACCTTCCTTGTTACCCCATTTCTGAACGAAGTCACTGACCGTCTGCTGCTTGTTCTCCGTGTTGTCGCGCACAAACTTCGCAATATCGTTCTCTGTGGGAAGGCCATAGTGGGCATGAGGATATTCGCTGTAAGTGGTCTCACTGAGGAGCGGCAGGCGAGACTCCTCCTCAGGGATCTCAAAGAAAGCATCAACATCCGCCTGAGAAACTTCCTCGAGGGTAGCGGGCTGCCAGGAGGCCTGGCGGGGAGGCTTCGACATGAGACGGGCCTTGACACCCTCGACGAAATCCGGGTGCTTCATGAACTTGCTAGCAATGTGATGTTCACGTTGGAAGGTCTCAGAGATGGACCACTTCTTACCCAGGCGCATCTGGCGCAGAGTAACCCTGAGCGAGGTGGGGGAGCGAATGGATAGAGTCTCCAGGGTCTTCTGGGCCCATTCCTTCTGCTCGGTTTCCTTCTCCAGCGCCTGGAAGATTTCTTCCACGGTGTTGTACTTGAAGCATCGGTCAATGGCACTGCGCAGGCCGCCAGCAATGAGCATTGGCTCCTCCGCCAATGACGGCAGACCGGTGGAGAACTCAGCCATGGTGTTGTTGACCAAGTCCATGCGCTCTTGGGGGGTAGCCTGATCCTGGAAGACCAGCTCGGCCAGACGGTTGGTGAGGTTGCTCAGCACGCTGGAGTGGAAGTAGTGTGTGGCAATACCGGCATAAAGAGCCTGGACACCGGTCAGACGCTCCGAAGTGAGGGCGAGGTAGGTTCCGATTTCGCCGTCAAGACGGGGCAGGAAGAAGGAGCCGCCAACATCCGGGAAGAATCCGATGGTGGTCTCGGGCATGGCGAAGACAGTGCGTTCAGTTGCGATACGGAAGGGGGCATGAACACTGAGGCCGACACCACCTCCCATGGTGATGCCGTCCATGACGGAGATGAAGGGCTTGGAGTAGGTTGCGATGGTGTGATCGAGTTGGTATTCCAGACCGAAGAAGTCGGTCGACTTCTGCTGTCCCTCAGGGCCCTGCTCATTCTGCAGAGCGAGGGCTGCAACGTCTCCGCCAGCGCAGAGAGCTTTTGAGCCTGCGCCGGCAACCATGACAACGTTTGCCAGCTGGGACTTTTCCCACTCCTGTTCGATGCTTAGCTACCATAACCTTTGTATACCCTTTCACCAATGCAGCTAACCTTCAGTCGAGGGAGGATCTTTCGAGCCATTGAACCGTTCAGGGAATTGAGCTTCTTAGGGCGGTTAAGCTCGACCAAGCGCACTCCGTACAAAGAATTGAACAAAACATCGTCGGGCTCATCGCCGGGCAACTCTTTGGGAAGGTTCGTGGAAGTTGACATCTATAATGGCAATCATTAGCAATCAATTTACTAAGCACTAAGGGGACGCTCAAGTTCATACTGTGGCAGCTTTGAAAGCTGGGTTTGTCACTTTGGCGCGGAGAGGCATGGTTGCTGGTGAAACCCGCGAGATCCAGCTCGACGGTGTTGATAACCGGGAGATATTGTGACGGAGCAACATTAGGCAGACCTTAGCCTGTCGGACGGAAAGGAGAAACGGATAAAGGGCGAAGAGAGGGGGTGTATTAGTAGTATCAGAGAAGCTCACGGTTAAAGACGATCTCCGCTTCGCTTGACCTCGGAGTTTTTCGCGGCGGACGATTTTCCTCGCCGACTGAGCAGCCGAGCGTCCTGTAAACAGCTGATAGCCGGCCCATTACCTCCACAGGTCCATTTTTGAGGGGTTCTCTTGGTCTGACTATGTTTTGTAAATTACTAATTCTCTCAATCTGTTCTAAATCATGGGCGGACTGGATCTTTTTCAAGAATAGGTTGTAGGAGTAACTCATTCCCCATGCATATCCATATCACACCACCAAAACGACACAAGAAACGAAGCTTGTTTGCTTCTTCAGGTCAAATTACAAGTGACAATCATACATTGCTAGATTCTATTTGTACAGATAACAGTTCCTCAAAACCCAAAAAATAACATCCATTCGCCCGTCGACAAATCAATACAGAGCCTTTGCAGGCTTAGCAGCCAAGTCCCTCGAGTGATTAGCCAGGATACGGTCCAGCGCCTGCTTCTCGATAATCAAACGTCCCGTTTCCAAAAGGTCCTTGACATCCACATCCTTGCGGTCAAGGATCTTCGCATGTTCACCCACCTCACGCACCGTAGCAAAGAGGCCCTCATTCGGCTGATCGGTGATCAGGGTCGACCGCCCAAACTCGCGGCCCCAGTTGTTAACCTTGAAAATTTCTTTAATCAAATATGGCGTAGCGTCTTCCGGGATTGAGATGTCGTTGTCGATAATGATCAACTGGCCGCGTCGGTACCGATAGCTGAGAGCTATCCGCCATGCCTGGTCGTAGATCTTCTGAGGAAGGCTCGTGGAGAAGTCTCGAGGGTGAGGACCGTGTGCAACACCTCCTCCTTTACGGATGGGAGATTTCTTGTCGCCAACACGTGCTTTACCGGTACCTTTCTGCGCATGCAATTTCCTGCCACTTCCATGCACGTCGTCCCTCCACTTGGTGTTTGCCGAACCTTGTCTAGTCATGTCACCTTCGTAGATGACAGCCCGATGTAAGATATCCTTCCGCAGGGGCATCAAGAGATGGTTCCGAGGGTATTCAACAAAGCGCAATGGTTCCATCGAAGGGAAGGAGTAGGTGGTCGCCCGCGCGGGTTCTGTAGTCCAGACGGAATTGGGGGCTTCCCGGGTGAGGTGCTCGGTAGTGGCTTGGGACTCTGTAGCCATTGACCGTGAAAAGGACTTCGTCAGGCATCGTTGCTGTTGAAGGTGACATGGTTGTTAGAGTTGATGTTATAATTGTGTTGCAACCGGGAACATAAAGAAAACGACAGCACATACTGTAGTGGTCTCAGACCCCGAGAGCAACCCACCAGTGCTTCGGGAGAGCCATCTTAAGGCACGAAGAGCGTCACCTCCAGGCATTGTGTTGTCAGCAAAGCTCTGAGGAATGTCGTGATGGGGGGAATTGGGTTGCCAAATGGGCGATGAAGCAAAAGTTCAGACGGGAGGCGCTAACCCGCTGAGGCTTGGCTCCGACAACGAAAAAAGTTCCGTCCGGCAAGGAACACCTCTCTCCCCGACGACTGGACGAGAACCACCTCGCCTTCTTTCCTTACACCCTTTCCTACCCCATCGTCACCGCCAAAATGGCCCATTGCGAGCGGGCAGCAAAGCCATTGCTCCAATGTCTTCAGAAGTCCTACCCTAGAGCCCTTCCGACCCTTCAGGTGCAGTCAACCCGGGCCTTCCAAACTACCGCTTTTGCTCGCGAGGAAGCCCAGGCTGAACCTAAGAGCCAACCTTTCCACAAAGCACCTGACCCAGCACTTGTATCGAGTCCTCGATTGGAACGCAGATTAATACGACAGGGTGTTTCGCCCATTGGATCTCGCAGACGTCGCGCAGCTTTGCAAAGCTCACCAAACGTTCCCTTCGAGCAACTGCCCTACCAATGTTTCCAGGAAGCACGCAAGGTCCTCCTTGCGGATCGGGAGGAGAAACTGAAGGAAATCGTATCCATGAGGGAGAAGATCGCCAGGCTCCAGGCTGTTCCTACGGAAGAAGCGGGAGGCGAGCAAGTGAAGAAGTCGCGACTGGTAGCCATGGAGCTCCATCTTGAACGCCTGAAGATTCTTGCGGACATTAACGACCCATTGGTGAAGAAGAAGTTTGAAGACGGACAGGGTGAGGATTCCCTTGTTGAGATCAAGAATTATTCCACAACTACGTCTGATCCTAACACAAGTTGATTGCAGGCGATATGAGCAAGCCCATCTACCGTTATCTGGCCGACAGGAAATGGAGGGAGTACCGCCGCAAGATCCTTGTCCAGAGAATCACACAGATGAAGGTTATCCCTGATGTCCTTCCCCACTGCGACCCCGTCGTCGACACTAAGCTCTATTTCGGCCGGTCGCCCGTTCAGCCCGGAGAGTTCGTCAACTCCCGCGTCAGCACATCTGCACCAAAACTTGACGTGCAGCTCTTCGACCGGGGTGAGAAACTTGTGACGATTGCCGTGGTCGATTCCGATGTTCCCAATGTCGAGAAGGACGGTTTCGACTACAGAATGCATTATCTAGCGGTCAATGTGCCCATCTCGGCCGTCTCCACCAAGGTCGATTTGTCCAAGCTCTCGTCGGACTCTCAGGTCGTCCTGCCATGGCTGCCTCCTGTTGCTCAGAAGGGTAGCCCCTACCACCGTCTGTCCGTTTTCATTATGGAGCAGAAGGATTCGAAGCCGCTCGATTTCGCCGCCGTCAAGGCCAAGGAGACGACCCGCGACAACAAGCTCCTCCGCACTCTGCAAGCCAGGTACCACCTGAAGGCCATTGGAGCGCACCTGTTCCGTACCGAATGGGATTCGACAATGGCAGAGGTCATGAAGGAGAACGGATACGCCGAGGTGGACATGGAGCTCCGCCGCAAGAGGGTCGAGCCTCTGCCTTACAAGAGGAGAAACCCATCTACCTTCCGGTAAATGGTTTCCCGCTATATTTTCCTTTCCGGTTATTCTATCATTGGCCTTATATCTGTACTGTACAATCGAACTGTATGAATATGCACAAATATCCCACAACTCCAGACTCCGCCATAAACCATGCTTGTAGAGGATACACCTAGTCGTCGAGCTGAGCTGGCTGCATCGTATTCTGGACCCATTGCGCTTTGGAGAGCGGCCAAACACGGGCAATGATCTTTCCATTGATCAAGCCCATAGGTATGGGTCCATAGTTTCTCGAGTCCCTAGACCAGGGAAGGTTATCACCTCCCACGTACACATGACCCTCGGGCACCTAACATCAAAAACCAGTCAGTCACGCTATACCATGCCAACACAACCCCAACCAAGGCAAATAAAAAAACAAACCTGAATCATCTCCTGACTCTTCCCAACCTCCGTACTAAACGGCAAATCCCGACAGACAAAATCCCCCGGCATCCCAATAACCCTCTTCGCCCCATTCACCCCCAAAAACGTAGGATGATAGAACCGCACCACATCCCCCACCTCAATCCCCCGGCCATGTTTATGCACCCTCGATATCAACAGGTAGTCGCCTCGCGGATTGAACGTCGGGTACATTGACGGCCCTTCACTGAGCTGCACCGTGATGAGATGCTCCCAGATAAGCGTACAGGCGCAGAAGAGTCCCACGCCATCGAGCGTAAGACGGAAGACCCCGCCGGGTGTGGCCCTTCGAAGGGTTTCTCGGAGTATGCGCGACATGGCCTAGCTGGACATTTCTGGTGCGAATTTGTCCTTTCGATTTCAATTGCCAGTTACCAATTACTACGTATGGTGGGTGCTTTGGCTGCTCATCTCCGGCGGAGCTTCGGGTTGGTCACGTGGGTAGGTGGTATAAAAGTGCGGGAACTTTTTTTTTTTCGATTCCTTTTTTCTTCTGTTCTTTATTGTCATGCAGGACTTCTCGCACAACGATGCCCGGGTTTTGTCGGGTCAATTTCGTTCAACTACGTTACGGTTTTGATGGTCAGTTGGGGGATATAAGTGTTTTATGATTGCATTTATCTTCCCTTGATGGTCCATTTGGAATCAATGGTTGTTGGTTCATGTTGCCAATCGCCTACAATGTCTGGAGATTTCCTCTTGCATGATACTCATCACAATCGTACATATATCTACATCGCTTCTAAAATTGCTAGAGCTCACCGTTGCCGAAATTCAACACCAGAACGCGTGAGTGTGGACAGAGAAGCAAGATGAACATATGTCGGTCACTACGGTGGTCGATTCCCTAAACGATAGCCCGGCTTGGACCCCATTTAACTATGGGAATGGGAAGCTGGGTGGTAATGCCGGGAGACAAACATGTTTTAGAATCAATATATTCTTTTTTTTTTTTTTTTTTCAGTTCATGGCTATCAATTCAATTTCACTTTCCAAGATAGAAATCCTGATCAACTAAACGTAACCTACTTCTTCCACGCAGCATCCGCCGCTAGAACCTCAAAGTCAGCCATAGCCTTACACAACCTCCACAACCACAAACCCAAAACAAGAAAGAAAAAGAAAAAGAAAACTCACCAGAATCAACCACCCACCCCTCGGGCCTCTCAATCCCCTTCCTAACCTCCCTCTTATGCTTCACATCAACCCCAAACCTCCCATCCCTATCTTTACACAACCCTTCCAAACCCCCCTCATGAACCCTCTTCACATCCTCATCAGTAGTAAAACTCCCCATAAGCATCGGCGCCCCCAACGGCACCGGATCCCCGCGATCCACCTGCCAAAAATGATACGTCTTGCCATACAACGGCAATATATCCCTCATCTCGGCCGTTTCGGCCGTTTCCCATACGGTCGAGGGCATGCCAGACGGCGCAGGCATGACGAGCATACCGCTCTTGACTTCGTATTCGTGGGTGTGCCAGAGTTTCTTTTCCTCGGGGGGGAGGGTCGCGAAGAGGCGGGGGGTGATCATATATTCTACGCCGAGGAGTTTGGCGTTGCGGTCTGGGGAGGAGTAGAGGAGGCATTGTCTTAGGTCTGTGTGTTTCGTATCATGTCATTGGGGGTTGGTGTCAGTGTGCTGTGTAGTGTAGTGTATGACATTTGTATAGGTGATTGTTGGGGAGAGTATGTCTGGATGTACGGATGTACTATACCTTCTGTGATATGCGAACAGTAGTGGTTAGCCTCGACGCAGCGGGTCGGGTCGTCGACGTAGACGTGGAAGGCGTTTAGATGAGCGCAGATTTGTTTTACAGGCGTGAAGTCTTGTACAGCTGCGGCGCCGGTTTCGAGGATTTGCGATTTGAGTGTTTTGGGGTCGCCTGGGGGGTCGTTTTGGGTGGTCATCTTTGATATGGTTTATAATTGGGGCGTAGGTTGTGTGGTATGTATGTACTCTGCAGCGTAGTATTGTGGTGATCGAAAAAGTGAGTATGAATTGGTTGGATGTAGATGGTCTGTTTTATACTGAGTATACAGGTATACAGGTTCAGCCTGACGTCACGATGATTGTGCTGCTGGATCATGGATACATGGCTATGCTGATTTGTAGACCGGTCTAGGTGTTAAATTTACTATTCATTCATGGTAGGAATATCGAATGTACTGCTTGGATATTGTTCAAATTCATCACCCCCAACGCTCACCCATGCTACTATTTGTACATACACTACGTTATCACTCACATCGCATTCTTCATCTCCCGCAGAGCTGCCATCACCTCTACCGGGTCTGTCTTTCCAGTCTTTTTCTGGATCTCGGGGTCCTAGATGTACATTAGCTTTTGCTTCAAGATAACAGGAACGAAGAGAGATCCTACATTGACGCGCATGAACACGTTATGGAGCTAAACATAGCTTGTCAGCCGCTGCTACACAGAATATAATTGAGTTCTAGAAATACCTTCTCATCACCAATCGTGAACTTGCCCTGGGTCTGCTGGTTCTGCTCTGCGAATGCCTCCAGCTTCTTGATAGGCTCTGACTGTGACACGGCAAGACAGAACTTCACGTTGCCTTTAGTGTACTCGTGGCCGGGCTGGTGCCGTATCAGTATTCGACCTTTTTGGATAGTCAAGAAATGCAACTTACAAAGACCTTAGTATCATCCGGCAAAGAGGCAAGCGTCTCGTTCAAGGCCTTGTGCATTTCTGGGGCAGTGCCTTCAAAAAAGCGACCACATCCTACAACACATAAGTATCAAGCCAAGTTTAACATAGTAAAGATTGCAAATATATACCTCCAATGAACAAGGTGTCACCCGTGAATACGACACGTTCCTCACCATCCTGCATGAAATAGCAGATACTATCTTGCGTATGGCAAGGCGTATGGAGAGCTTTTACGGAGATGCGCTCTCCGATCTTGAATGTCTCTCCATGGGCCGGAGTCTGCGTCACCGATTGACAATTCTTACCCCCGATAACGGGGAGTTTGTTGCCAAAGATTTTGAGCTGAGACAGTAAGTCACTACTTTCGGTTCATGGGTAGGAAGAAATTAATCTCGCTCACCAGTTCATCATTGCCGCCAGCGTGATCCCAATGGCTTTAACGGTCAACATAGCTTACCCTCGAAGGGATCGCGAAACTCACTGATGAGTATTGACAATAGCTGTCAGATCAATCTTGCCGTCTTCAATTTGACTCTTCAACACCGGTGCTACTCTGCATTCATCAACGCATGTCAACAACAAATAATTATGTAGAACATTAACTCACTCTGGCGGGTTGGCCGGATCAATAATCACAGACTTCTTGGTTGGCTCGTCTGTCACCAGGTAGGCATAATTATTGCCCTTCCCCGTCCCTGCGATGGTCAGCGAGAAGAACTACAGAGGGATCAATGTTGACATTGACATATCACTCACACATCGGAATCGATTGGATATGCATGGCTCGGATGTGTTGCGCTTGGACCGGTATAGAACGATTCTGAAATCGAAATGGAGAACCGATAAGGGGACGGAATACTCTTGCGAAGCTCATGGATGATGAGAAGTTGATTTGAAATCAAACGAGCGTCGGTGGATGCGGGGAGAGCTTCTGTACGACGATGATTGGGGATTACTTCATACCCTCCAGAATGCCCGGCTGCACTATTCCACATTAGGTAGGCCTCCAGTAGTAGGTGCCTGAGGTGTCTAGCCCAAGATATAGACTGCTTCTATAAATTATAGAAATTCAAAGCTAAACACATGATACAATTGAATTGAGTCGTCTATTCGGTACAACAGGTAGATTCTAACTTCATATCAAGCCTATTTTAGGATTTATATCTGGATTTAGGAAAGAAGGAACGGGAATGCTGGCATCATACAACATAGTTGACACGACCTTTATTATCTTATATTCTTCACTTGTCCGAGAAGTTGTAATGCTGACATTCCTTTTTTACTACACAGACGTGCATGAGCAGCTTAGCCTTCACTCGAACGGCCATAATTATTGATGTCAATGGATACATCATTATGGTAACGGGGATCTCAATGGCCAGGACATATACTCCGGAGTACTAGTACTTACTCTTGTGGGTCTCATTTCTGGTTCACGAAGTTCCATAATAAATGACGGCGTGACCATTCTTGCGACTGTGATGAAAGGATAATTCGTTCCTCGAAAGATATCAGTTGTAATAGAGCAAGGCAGAGAACATAAGTATGTTGGGTCAAGGGGACGAACAATGAACCATTTCCTGCCATAGTCCAGGACTTCATATGGTTGTACGACAGCCTCTCTCTTTCTGTTCTTTTTTCTTTCCCCCTATATGTCCTTTCTACATCATGCTTCAACATATGCAGTTCTACGGGCTAGTATATAGAGTGATTACTCAAATACTATATATAATAATTCAAAGGTATAGCTAATTAACTACCAACATATACTTCAACGCAGGTAGCAACGGGCCACATATCCCTAAAACTATCATCCAACACTCTTTTAGACGACCTACATGTACACCACATCCAATAGCCCTAATGAATACGCATATAGAACAACCCAGCGCAAAAAAGCGACAACCCAAAACATCCACAAGGCACTAACCCAGACAAGCCTAGCGGAAATAAACGAACACAATCAATCTTCGATATTTGACGACATTTCAAAAAACCACACATTCTCCAACTCGATGAATCTAGGCAGTGCTAAGGTCACCTTACCTGACAACATCCTACCAATGGATTACCCGTTAGTCCAGTGTCCGGCATAGCCTCGCTCGGCCATACGCCCTCGGTCTCCCTCCGCGCGCACAGGCTCACGTTCGCACACATACACCGCCCATCCCACCGTCGCAGACCTCGTCGTTCTTCATTTCCAGTCGACAGAGTTCTTGCGTCCCGTCGCTCGAGCACGGTGAGCTGACCCGTCCACTGCATCTGTGCACGACCACAGTGACGATCTGTGAGATGGCGACGTGGGGGGAGGAAGGATGTGTCAGTGGTTTAGGTCCGGGGCAGGAATATGGATATGATAACCCGTCTTGGATCATCCGGACAGTTGACAATGGAATCCGGATCTATTTCTCACTATTCGAGGGCGCGGATGAATACGATACGCCTTAACGAACAGCGGTAGGCGGCTGCACCATCGGTATCGGAGAATGGGGCACTACTGGATCCTGTCTGCTCTTGTTAGAAATGGGTCGGGCAATTACGAAGCTACTTCTGCCTAAGGCGAGCCACTGAGCGCCCGACATCGATGCTCGAGTATGGAGAGAAGGACACTGCAGATCAGCGGTGGCCAAATCCTTCGAGACTCTCGGACTACCGTCAACTACGTTGATGGCTATGGCTGAGCGACATTATACTGGGCGGCGTATGACATGATATGCTGCTTATAGGTCCGAGCTAACGTGATGTACGGAGTATGAGTGGAGGGGAAATCCGCCAGACGACATTCTGTATCACCTGCTGTTGAGCCGTTCGCAGCTAATCATAGGCTTCAACAGGAAGACCTGATTCGGTAAGTATCGTAGACACCACTCGAATCCATCGGGATTCCATACTAGTAGACTATAGCAATGCCAACTCGTATTCGACTGAGATTCGTGGCCTTACGGGAGTTTCCATACATGTCGCATAGACTCAATAAGCAGCTGACGGTGGTCCAAACCACAAATCGGATACTGCCAGATAACAGTCTACAGAAAGGAAGATGATAGGTTGGACGTTCATCCGTCAATGGAATAGCATAGACAATCACAGATCTACATCAAACGCTCGACCTACAGCTCGCTCACCAACCCTTACTGAGTCGAGCGGGGTTTGCTCCTCCAAAACCCTCCGGGACCACAAAATATATAACTGACACTCCTATCACAACCAGCAGAGGGAAAGAAACACCTTACCTCCACCAAAAAAATAGGCCAACAAACGCCGTCAATCCATGTATCAGATATCAAGACCCAACCACAGACCTAGATACCATCTCACACTGCAAGAAGGACCAACACTAACTAGCAACGCAGACAAACAAGTAAAAGCCACAAATCGGATCCTTCATACATACATATGCATACTCATGCCAATGCCAGTAATTGCCCTGTCCATACTACGGAGTCACTACCCCTCAAATGCAGCCGACATCACACACGTATCATTCGAAATATGTCCCCGCACACAGCAGCTAATACATGTGACAACCATCATACAGATCCAGATATAATTCTCCAACGTATGATATTAAATTAGATATTAGACTAAAAAGAGTCTAGACAATGTCTCTCCCAATAATATGGGAAATCCTGATGCCTAGACTAATCGTGGCTATGACATGACATGGACACGGGGCAAAGATAGCAACGAGATAGATGACTTACGCGGTCATCTGGAAGCCTAAGCCGGAGTCTGAGCCTCGGAATATGTTCTGTGTACATCCAGTAGTTCCATTACTTCCTACCTACCTACCTACAAACCAGGACAACCCAGTATAATCGAACACAACCTACCCACGGGTCTCCTCCCCCGATCAGCAACAGCTAAACTAGCTATCTAGCTAGCTAGCTTACTAGGTCCAAGAGTAACTACCAAGTTCGCCACACGACACGTATGACAAGTACTTGACCCGCGGGAACACTAACCGACTAAACTAAAGCAACCTCAGCAGATATGGACAAAACCAAATGAAAAACGGTCATCAGACAAAGTTTAGTTCCAATGGAACCTGCATACTTTACCACACCCCAAACTAAAGTATGTTATTGTTTGGGGTAGGAAACTAGGTATATCAGAACCAAAGCCAGCCAAGACCAAGACCAAGACCTCGCAAACCCGAATCAAAACGGAATAGTCTAATCTTAGGTACGGTAGTTACATACTTGATCCATTGCACGAACGCATCCCACCTTTCTGTCTTTCCATTCATCTACCTAAAAAAAAAGAAAAGAAAGGAAAAAGTTTTTAAGTGCGATTTCTAGTAAGTAAAGTTCAATAACCCGATCCTATAGTCTCATCACCCCATAAATGAATCATAGACTAGGTAGTAAGTAGTGCGTAGTAACCCAGACTCGAACTTAAGCTGATGCTCTAACTTCTATCTACCGGTAGTCAAGAACTCAAGGTAGCTAGATCGCAGTTTCAGTCCACGGAAATAGTAGATTATGGAAGCGATCATCCCAAACGTGCCAGTTTGCCAGCCACCGAATAATTCGGGCTCCACAGCCCTAACTGAGTCTCCGTATTTACTAAATACTACTAATAAAATAAGCCAAGCCAAGTAATCCGCGGGTTCCGTACTAAATGGGTTTAATTTTCTCTTGGAAATACGGATATATTCGATTTTTCTTTTTTTTGCCCCTCAAGGCTCAAAAGCACAGCGGCCACTGGCTAGTCGAGTTGATCATTTACTACTCCGTAGATAGTGAGTAGGACTATCTCCGGAGGATTTTTTAAGCATCCTTCCTTTTAGTCTGGTCTAGTCTAGTCTAGTCTTTTTCTTCTTTTTTCTGATTTATTTTATTTGATTCATGTAAGCAGTGGGAGGGAGAATGTGAAACCAAGCCAGGGCTGCGAGGTAAGCACGCGCGCCAGGACCCCTGTTCTGTCTGTTTGATATGAGAACATCAGATTCATTGAGATTAATTGAATCGTGGTCTTTTCTGACACGTTCTATCGATTCCTGAGTTCGATACTGGAGTTAGTTGGTTAGCTCAGCAGGATCTCCATATAATTCAAACTTAGAAAAATTCAACAGTCATAAGCCCATGCACAGTTTTCTTTTCGTTTCCTCTTTAATTTAGGGTCAATCTAAGAATACTCTCGGGGAATTTTACAAAATTAATTAACCAGAATAATGAAAAGGCAAAGTACCGAGACCAGGAATGAAAAGCAAGCGGGCCCAACGGAAGTAGCGGCTATCCGGACCCAGATTTAGACTCAGGTCAGCCATGTGGCTTTTTTGTATCCGTAACCTAGGCGAAGACTCCATCCAAGACAAAATCCAGTAGTCCAGACGAAGGTGCAGAAACCTGATGGAGACGACTCCGTCAAGACTGGAGACGAGAGTTGTGTGAGAGACTGGCAACGGTGGTAGACTAAGATATCTTTACTCGGCCGATGGTTGATTTGCCCAATTTCGTGCGGTGCTTGGACGTATTCGGACTAGGTTGGTGAAATTGTTGTGGGCTGAGAAGTATAGAAACGAATTGTTGATGGCGGTGGTGGATCCGTCCTAGTTTGGATTTTCCTTGGAGTATACCGCCGTCGTCCGTACCTCCCGGAGGGCGATAGTAGATAGGCTTGCGACCAGACGGCACTAGCTACCCGCTTGCTCTTTACCTGTTGAGGGGAATGGTGTGCAAGTGGTCTAAGGTACACCCGGCACAGGGTTGGTTGGCGAAGTTAATACTCCTAGAATCTTGGCCCCTTGTGGGAGAGTGGAATTCGGGTCCACTTAACGGCCAGGCGATTTGGGATTATTGGCTATTGGGGTATTTTTTGGTGGAGCTGGACTTGTGGAAATATTTGCCTTGGGGATATCTGACTAGAGCTCTGGCTACGGGTAACTCAGGACAGGGCGTGAGGAGTCCGTCAGTCGGTCTTCGGGGAGGTGTGCGGAAAAAAGCCAAAAAAAAAAAAAGCCTAGGTCCAAATCCCCACTGCAAGACAAACTTTTGAGACTGCAATACTTACATTCTGCCCCGTGCTCCACTCTGATCTACCGTGACACTGCAGCTCAGGATCTTAGGTACCGATAAATATATGTGGCCCTTTTGACGATGTTGCCCGTTTCGGTTAAAACATCAGTGGGGACCCCGACTATCATTCATCAGGGATGGGTCGCAGGTGCATTTGTGTCCCAGTATCACATCTCCTGGGATTGGATTCCCAGTCAATCTTTCCATTGATAGGAGGATCTGTGGGAAGATCCAAAGGGCATGTGGCACGGCATTGGTAACATAGCTCAGCTGGGATGGTGATGGTGGGGGTAAGGACGAAAGTGGAACGCACTTCGTATCCCTTAACGAAGTCGAGAGAAGGGTCATCCGCGGGGACATTATTAGTATCTGCCTCGAGAGGAGGGGGCGTTGTAAATCTGTGCCAGTCAGCTATATTAAGTATCCATTAGATGAAGCACCAGATGCAACCAACTACAGAGCCTGGGTGGGAAATTCAAAATCAAAACCAAGAAAATGGGAAAGGTTAAAAAAAAAAGAAAGAAAGAAAAAGAAAAAAAAAAGAAAGAAAGAAAAAGAAAAAAAAAAAAAAAAAAAGAATTACACACAAGTGATGTGCACTGCACTATCACTCCTCCTAAGGTAGAGAGACTCCATCCCGTTAGGACACTAAGGTCATGTGGTTGCATCTCAATCTTTGTCGGTCGGTATGTGCGGATATCCTGCATACAGTCATTCCCCATGCCTGAGTCACACTTGTGGCCTGACTTTAACTCAGTCCAGTCCTGGTATGTAACTCTGGCACCGGTATTTTTAGTCCTGTTCGACTCCCTTCCAAGGCGGCATTACATAAGGTGAAATATAACCTAATCAGGACAGAGGTAGGGTTCCAGACCGTCTGTTCCGTCGACCAGCACCAGCATCGACAGGTAATTCGAACTCTGCATTCTGACTGGTTGACTGCCACCGTAGCACATTGGAACCTAACGAAAAGCACTGGCCACATTCTGTGATACTCAACCTATGGTACCTACTTGGCCATGTACCCTAGATCGGAACCCATGCAAGCGCCCAGAATGCTGCAGTGCGTGGTAGGGTAGCAGCCGCCGAGTTATGTGTAGCTGGCACCATGCATCCTGAATATTTTAATATAATTAGAATCCTGGCTATCTCTTTCACGTAACTTCGTTAAGGGGGGTCACAGTCCTGATCCCTCTTCCCGTCCTGATTGGCAGAGTAAGGAGCCCACCTACACTGGTTCCATGCATGCAGGTAGGGCGCATGTATGTAGGCCATTTGACTCATGGCCACCTGCAGATGCGTACAGAAGAGGCAGTTTTTATGGTTTTCCAGTTCCTCAGCTCGATGCCTTGTTTTTTGTGGTATCGAAAAACAGTGCCCAAGTCCGATAGAAGCATGGTAATCCAGTCGCCCGGACTACCAAGGAGGATTCCCAAAGCGAGGTATCGGTCATCGCGGGTCTCTCGCACCGCATCTTCCTGCGACCCACTCTGGTAACGTTAGTAGCCACTTCCCCCCTTCGTATGGAACGCTCGCCTGGACTGGATCAAGATGGGCCAGGCGTTGTGGCGCCGGGACCAGGGCACGCGGCAGTGCATGGAAGGATAGGCCACATCGAATGAGTGCGGTATAATTAGTTGCTAAATAGTTTTTATTATTATTATTATTATTCTATTTTATTCTTGTGTGAAGCCCCCAGGTAACTTATCATCACCAGGGCTAGACGGGAGGAGTCTGCCGTGTCACATCCACTTGTTGCCGATTAACTGGGTTCCCTGCTCGGCTGCAGCCTGTTCGAGATTGCGTTGGTCTCGCTTGCTCTCAACCCGTTGCAGTAAAGGTGGCTGTGTGAGTGTTTATTGTCTCTCCCCAGGATGACAACAGAATGAGGCTTAAACGCCCAGAACCGGTCGGTTTTCATGGGATTCGTGGACTAGAATCGAACATATGAGAGGTGCTCTGGGGGGGGGGGAGAAGGTTGACCGCCAATGACGACGCCGAGTGGCATCGTCGATATCAGATTCAGATTGTTCCCTACCACGGGGACCTCCAAAGTAGGGGCTGATGACATGCCACTAAGGCAAGCCAAATTGATTAGCGCCAATGTGTTCCATTGTTCGGGTGGAGACTTGGAATTAGAGGCGCTCGGGCCTAAACCAAGGTTAGGTTTCGAAAAAAAAAAATCAAATGTAGAAAAAGAAAAGAGGGAAAAAAAAAAAAGAGAAAATCTTAACAAATACGGAGAACAACCACAAATGGACAAGCACGGACACCGTTCAAAATTAAGAACGGGACAATCAAAGTAAAATTGACACCAATCGAACTCAAAATCGAGAAAGTTAAGTGTCGGTCGGATCAAGATAGAAACAATAAGACCGGCAGTTATAGAAAATACGAAAAGCGAAAACCTCGTCTGAAGATCCCTACATGGGCTGAAAACTTTCTCCGAAACCCAAGCGTTGTTTAGTTTCTTGTCTCGGACGGCGACCGCCATTTCGCGTCCCCCCAAAAGTTGCTGGATTAAGCGTGGTACATTAGTTTAGGCGGTTGGAGAGATCCAATTCCTAACGACGATTTGCAGATACTACTTGATTTATGCTTTATACTCCGCAGGTTTATGAGTGGTATTATTTAATTATCCGGCTACTATTAATGTTATATTATTAGTACGTATTTCTTTGTCACCGTCAGACCATGAGATTTGATATGTTGATTCCCTGGATAAAGGAGGTCAATACCAATCTCCGCCATGTCTTTGAATCTGGCATGGAATGAACAGGTCCTTTCGGTCTTTGCCGTGAATTCGTACGACCGGAGTCGGTAGCAAGGGTGATGACCAAAGGGGCGAACAGAGAGCTTGAGATCACTGATCTTAATTCTCAGCGGGAATTTAAGATTTCTCTGTACTCTGTATAGTAGATATTTTACTTTAGATATCATGTTATCCTGATAGTTTTTTCTACTTTGAATTCTTGTCATTATACTCCAGTTGCCAATCGCATAAACGGAAGCATCACATTCACTAGAAGAAGTACGTGCCTCGTATGCAAACGGAATGGGATATTCTTTGTTGGAAAGAGATCGGCAGACGGGGGAGGACGGAGTCTTGTCAGGAAGTAAAAGGAAAAACAGGGTTCCATCAAGCTGGGAGTACTCCGTAGTAGTAGTAATAATAATGATAATAATAATGACGGCAGTCAAACAACCGTAAGTTGGCTTTCCCATGCCTTAAAAAGGATCCGCGAGTTTGTTCCCAAATTCAAAGATTAGCTTACCTCTTGCCTGGTCGAAATCCCTGTTCGCACTTAACTTCGCTCCCGTTGATACGGAGATAAGTAGGGTACACAAGTGCAATAGGAAAAGAGAGAGAAAAGAAAAAAAAAATTATGAAAATGGAAAAGTGGGCCCCCCCTCTCTTTTTGTATTTTTTTTTTATTTTTTCTCCATAAATTTTCTCCTTCTTCGCCTGGCGTTAGGCCCATCGTAGGAGATTTTGACCCCTGACCTTCTGGAATTTTTGCTTCTTCTCTTTTTCTCTGTTTTTCTAGCCCCCTGCGGTCAAGTGGGTCTGCACATGTGTTCCGGTGGTCTTCCTCCTGTAATCTCCGGCTTCTGATTTGTAGGGCGGGTAGATGATGATCTCAATTGTCCGATTAGTCGTTTTCGATGATGTCGATGAATCTGCAGTTCCGTGTGCTGAATATTAATGGAACAGTCGTTGTAAGTTGTACAGACGATCAGAAAAACAAATATTACTATTCAGGATAAGATGACAAAGATAAAGACCAGAAATAAAAAAAAAAAAAAGAAAAGTAGAAAGAGTCCGCATTGTCCTCCCCGGTCTGCTGGGTTCGGCGAAGTAAGCTAAGGTGCCTATCTCAAATGCCCGGGAGTTGCTTCTTCGGGCAAGGGAGAGAGAGGATTCCATGTTTAGTCGCTGACCACCTTGTGATGGGGCTTCACGATAGTACAGGTACCGAGTCGATCCTTTCAGTTCAGAGGAGGCGACCAGGAACAAGCGACCATTGACCGTCTCCTTTTCCGTCGATTATCGTTTAGTCTTCTCCTAACTATGACGTTTAGTCTATTCTCGCAGGTGGTAGAAGCGTAGTTCGCCAAGTGCCCGAAAGCACGGGGGGGTTACCTAGGTATGTACCCTGTATAGTGATTTAATATCCTCCAGCGTCAGCTTACCTTCAAGTCACTGCACTAGTGACTTGGTGCGGGACTAAGAGAGGGTCCCATGTTCTGGAAATGGTCACCAGCAACGGACGAGGAATCCTCCGTTCCTTGGTGGTGTTTGTTGGGCTGGGCGCATGGAGACTCCATCGTCCATACGGAGTACATACCCGCATACGTACATAACTTCAGCGGCACTGTCCAATCCATTGTCTATCGGTCCGGTGTGTGGTGCAGTTAGACTTGTCATAATACATTATTGAGGCCAATTACCCCGTACCGAAGTGGCCAGCCATTGGCCTGGCTCAAGTTCTGATACAGATCCTGTGCCTTAGCTTTCCCCCACTCCGGGCGGTCTCGAGCAGATTTTGTTGCCTTTGGCCTGGATGTTGTCATCACACTTCTCTTAGCCGAGCTTCCCGTCGTTTTTCTTTTTCTGCCCGCTTCTTTCCACACCGACGATGGTAGTAGGGTTTCTGGAGTGGCGATGTACCCGACTTGCGAGAAATGTATGTACGCGGTCGATGGCTACTCCGTATGAAACATGTACTCCACCATGCACATTCAGTAGGCAGCGAGGGCTAGATTTGAGGCATTATTAACTTCATTCTCGTCATCGTTATCAGCGGTCGGTCAGGTTGTTATTTACTGGAACTGGTGATATTGAGGCAACTGAGAAGTTCCGAGTGATATGCATATCACCAGCAGTAGTTACTTTTTTTTTTTTTTTTTCTTTTTTTTTCCTTTTTATATTAATTCACCACTAAAGGAGATACTAGAAAGGTGTTATATTCCCTTGTCTGGTATTGATTGATGGTCCCAGCTGAGTCATAGTCGCCTCATGACCTATGGGGGTGTATGAAAGGGGAGATTAATTACCTATTATTGAAGCGGTTGGTTAGGAACAAGCAGGGTGATACCGTACCTAAGAATAAAGAATGGCGGGATAAGCGCCCGGCAAGGCCGAAGGATCGATCTATGACGAGGGAAAGAGAGAAACGGAAGATGCCCGCATCCGTTCTGATCTCTCTCCTTGTCAAATCATGTCAAAAGGACACGATAATGGGCGTCCGGAGTATGAATTCGCAATATCGAGGAGTAAAACACTACCTTACTGTACCAAAGCAAACTTCCCCGTTTCTGAAACCTTAAGGGTAAAATTGAACCAGAAGAAGGTCAAGGCTGAAAGGATGCGAAAGGAAGGACAAGGGCTCTGGAACATGTCCACATTATTGTAACCCTTGCGTAACGGCGTTGTAACTTGTGACGCGTTGGAAACGGTGAACTTGTGGGGACAATCAGCGGAACTCGAAGGGGGTCACTGAGGAGTAAGTAGGAGGAGGAGGGGGTCAAAAATGGGCAATGGAGTGGAAGGTCGCAGGGGCTTTTTTGACGATCGGGTCGGATCGTGGGTCAGAACTGTATGTACAGTATGTATGTGCCTCTCTGCCTTACCCATCAAAACCAATACCGTTCTATCGTACTCCGTAATACATCGCATTCTGTGGTGTGTCCTTTCCCCCCCTCTTCTCTTTAAGTTCTTGAGTAAGGGTAGGTGAGGTCCGGCGGTATGTCCACTTGGTATGCTCATCACCGGTTAGGTCGTCAATAGATGATTGACTTATTAGTCAAAAACGATGATCTCGTCAGTTGGTCTCGGTCTGGTCCCGGCGGCGCTCATACTATGTATGAGCGGACTACAGAAAGTATCCCAATGAAATGGGACTAGTCTAGAGTAGGATTTGAAAGAGAGTTTGCCAATGTAACTGATGACGGAGAAGAAGACCAAGAAATCAGGCTGGAGGAATTACAAGGATACATACCTTAGTAGTCTTTGTAGGGGACGTGCATTCATACAGTAGCGTCAGTACTTGTATGGACGTAGGCAGAAGCTGAGGAGGCAAAGGGTCGAAGTAAGTAGTATCATACGAATACCATACGTAATCCCCCCGTTTTTAGCCCCAGACTTAGTCAGGTATGGGGGCTCTCTCACTTGGAGTCTCTCTCACACAGGCCCTACTGAAGGTTGGGTTAGATTCGGCGTGTCCCAGACCACATTTAGCTGTCCTTTTTCTGGTTCCTTCGTCTTCCCTGCCGAGTTCCAGTTCCCTGCTCGGCCCACCAATCACTTTGCATGATAGACGATTCCCTTTTGGAGTCAACTTCTAAACTAAAACCCAAACCAAACTAAAACTCATTCATTTTATCGCCAATAATGGATCTGATCATCCACCGTCAACATTATTCAATACCCTTGGTTCCCCACCACGACCACCATTCGTTCACGACCAGTAACCCAATACCATGGATCCCGAAGTCCAAAGCGTCTGGGTCAAAGACGGATTGTCGTTCCAGGTCCCCATCTATCCAAACGATGACCTTGTGAGGGTACAAATTGAAGATTTTAAATTAAAAAATCATTTTAAATTAAAATTCCCTACAGCCACCACCGAGTCAAAGTGGAGCAAACAACCGTGTGGCATGGGCACATCTGAATCATCACTTCTCTTCCTTGCCTTCCATCCTTTCTTGAATACCCACCGACTAAACCCCTTTCGATGGGTGTCAACGTTGTCGGATGTCATGCCAAAATTCCCAACATGCGTCCGCTAATCCATCTTCAGTAATGGGATCGTGGAACTGGGGCGGATGGTAGATCAAGCAATGCGTTCCACTTGTATTACCTATTCTCTTTTTTTTTATTTTATTCCTTTTTCTTTTAATTATTTTTTTGTTTTTAATTTCCATTTTACTGACCGAGGGATAATTAAGTGTTTGAACTATTTGGGTAAGAAGTCACTTAACTACTACCTACCCTTTAGTCCCCATACATATACATACAAACTTACATCCATCCATCCTTCCCTTCATGGACCCTATGGATTGACTTCCCCCGTACCTTACCTCAAAGCCTTGTGACCCTCACACCCCTGTGTCATCTTTGAATGGAAAAGTCCCGATCTTTATTACAGATCCTTTGATCCTTTGCATATTGCATTCCTGCAGTCACCCATGGGGCTTATCCGCACTTGATATTCCATACATATAAGCCTACCAGCCCTTTCCATCACGGGTCTCCCTCTCACCCTTCTACTTCATACAAATATGTATGTTCACACTTACCATCTCACCCCTCTCAACCCAAACTGATTATCTCTCCATCACTAGCCTCCTTGTTCTTCCAACACACCATCACTGTCCATCTTCTACTTCTTTTCAATGGCCAATTACATCCAGCCCCAAGCTGGCTCGTACTGGCTGCAGGCAGACCAGCCATGTGTGCCATCTTCCAACTTCCGTGACATGATGTATGCTTTTCCCAGGCCAAGGCATACGGGTCGAGTGATGAAGCCTCGGAGTGCGGGCAACAGTCCCTCATCTGCGGGCAGATGGAGGGCAGCAGCATCACATGGGTCACCAATCTATCAACCAGTCCAAGCCCAGCCGTATCAGGCTCAGGTCAATCCTGCTCTCCTGGCTTCCGCTCTGAGAAGCAGGCGAGCAACAGCAACTCGCCCAATCAGCTGGCATCCAGCATCACTAGAAACGGCTGCGTATACATCACCGCCATACTTTCAAACAACAGCCGCAGAGAACCTGGGAGTCATGGCTCCGTCTACTCAGCCCATGGGCCCAGCGACGACAACACTCGCAGACGCAGGTATGCTACCATCATATGACTCTCAGGAGTTTTCGGCACCAACGGAAGTTTTCTCCTTCTCCGCCATGCCAGACCCAGCATCGATGCAACAGTCCTCTTTCCTAGACATGAGCGGCTCCCAAATCGATCCAGTCACGTGGGATAACAGTGCCCCCAACATGACCACCATGGCTCAACCAATGTCCGATAACTGGCCCTTCGATATGATGTCTATGAACAATAGCATCCCATCGGCAGATGTTGAGGCTTCGGGGTATGCAAGTGCACCGTCGTCGGGCTATTTGACTGGACCATCCACTCCCGACTTTCTTCCCATTCAGCATCCAGACAGTACCTCTAAGTCACTCCACGAATCGACCTCCGATGAGCCAGCTGGGGATGAACTTGTTGGAATGGGTCTTTACAATCACCCTGACCCTTTCCTGGATACCTCATTCCATGAGGTGTCTGGCAAGGGTCTCAAGCTGGAGGAGACTTTCACACCCTCGTCGGACGATGAAGCAGATGACAGCAAAGATGCCGAGAGCGAAGACGACAACCAAGAGACTACGGAACAAGCCAGCGCCTCCAGCTCTGCTCCTGTCCAGAAACAGCCGGCCAACCCACCGGCCAACATGATGCACAAGTCATTCTTCTTTGACGATGACGACATCGAACAGCAGACCATGTCTGCACCCCAGCAGCTCTTCAACTTAGGAAGTCAGCCTTGCATGAATTATGGATACGGATGGATCTAGCCGTCTTGATGACACTTCTTGACTCTTTTTTCTTTTTATTCACTGTATAAATCTTTTGTATGGCTTATTGCATAGCGTGGCGTTTTGGCTTTGGACGGCGTTTTCCATGTACGAAAGGATACCCAAAGGGTGCGGGCTTGATTAGCTATCATCGAAACAATGTATTAGACATCATCCATTTAGTGTCGCAACAAACGAGCGTCACATTGACACACAATCTTCACTCAGTCCTCAGAGTTAAACTTAAAAGTAGACAGTAACTTGAAGGGCACGGGACCCAAGCACAATACCGGGTCGGAAAAACCAAAAACTCCGACGACAAAAAGTGCAAATGCCCATATTCATATTATCTAGAGCCCCCAAAACTAAATACAGGAATCAGCCTCATTAATAGAGGCCGATAATATAAATCCCAAAAATGTCAAAAGTAATATTTACACCATGGAAAGAACAATCGGAATTGCAATCGGTGCGGAATCAATTCTACCCTCCGCCGACGTACGATGGACCAGACATGCGGTCTAGAGCTTGCGCTACGGTATATATGTTTGACTCAGTTCAATACGATGAAAATCATCTGGTACTAATTCTGGTATAAAGGTTGCGGCTTGGAAGTTGAGGGGCAATTTGCCCCATCCCGTGGAGGCTACGGCTTTGCTAACGGATGCTATTTTGCATGATGATGCGAAGAAAAACTCGATCTTTTCGATACGGGCGACGTATTCGGCAGCTTTTTGTCGGTGAGTTCTTCTTTACCCCAAGAACTTTCTTTCTCTTAAAATTTGTCTTTGAAGATGTAAAGAGGGTTGAGGCTAATTGAATATAGGTTCGTAACGGGTCTCGTAGACTCTAAACTCCATGGCCAACGCAAGACCATGTTCCAGCGTGCCATTGACCTAGGCTTACCTGCCTCATTCGTCGAGTTGCGACATGAAGCAACTCATCGTGAACTGCCGTCGTTGACGGTCCTGCGGAATGCCGCGCAACGGTCCCTTGAATGGCTCTGGGATTACTACTGGGCCAAGATTGATCTGGACGCTGGTTTTGCACCGGACGGTGTCGAGGATGACATCGAGCCTGTTAAGGCTGCTGCCAGGGCTTGCCTGGCACAAGTGACAGGTGAGACGGGTGCGTCGGAACCGCCGCGGAAGAAGAGGAGGGTTCAGGTTTTGTCTGGTGTTGCGACGCAGTTGGTTTCGGTCTGTAAGAGCTCTGGGAAGGGCGCTGCTGCTGTTTCGGAGGTTTTGGTCGAGGATGAGGTTTTGGTTTCTGGAGAGAGGAAGTATGTCGAATTTCTTTGTTCCCATGGAGTTTTTTGTGGATTGTGTGCTGATTTTTCTTTTACTAGGCTTGGGACCTCTTTGGATGATGAGTTTTCTAGGTGGGATTATTTCTTGCAGGTCATCGTTGAGGGATATCCTGCTTTCCTGACAGGACTCGTGGAGGCTATGGTCGATGTGCTGGCGTTTGCTAGATCAGCTACGAAGGAGGATGCTCATTGTGAAGGAGTTTATATGTGGCTGGACCATATTCTATGCTCATCACAATGGGAGTCTAAGAGGCGGTTGCTCTCGTTTGCCTATGCTCTCTCTGCCTGTGAGCAGAACTCGAATCACTGGACGGATATGCTCAAGGAGAGGATACAGGAAGTGGACAACGACTTGTCTAGTAGCCCAGGGGGTCAAGGAGAGCTATCTGGAAAAGATAAAAATGCACCCCAAAGCCTACACACAGGGACAAGCCATGATTTGGATAGCTTGAAGAACATGGGATGGGAGGTCGTAGATACATGGGATAGTCGACCGTTAGGTATAGTCTAGCTGCGAACATGTCTACGACTCAATTGTTACCCCTCAAATTTAATATACACTTGATTGATAAGATTTTCTCAGTTTGTCTGTTTGGAGTCAACTACCATCATCTATAATGATCTTCAGTGAAGCCTGAGGACTCTAGATAGCTCACTGAGAGGAATTGTTGCCATTGATGCTGGGGAGCGACGTCATAGCCGCGGCTTGCCCAATGCGGCGTGAACCTCAACCAAAACGCCGCTCGAGCTGCGACCTCGATGAAACCTCAGCGATAGTCCCCCCAACTTATGAACAGACAACTCAAAAACTTTAAGTTTTGGCTGTTGAATCATGGATCAAGGCCAGTTTAGGGATAATGCTGTACGGTTGTCGATTTACAAATTATATCGGAACCGTAGCTAACTTGTCTCAAGGGCCGTGGAGGGGCAGGTGGAGATACGGACTCCCACAAATTAGAGGTATCTTTGACGACACTTTGGTTCCATGTTGCATTATTAACGTCTCGATATTTCTTTCACTAGGTTGTGCTTACCCCCAATTGCAGTCACCGCCGCAAATCGTCCCTAGTCATGGCCAATGAGCCGGGCAAGCCTCGCCTCGACCGTGCAGACGATAAGACAGCCTGCTTCGTACATTCACTGATTGCAGGTGAATGGATTTGCCCCCCGGGTCGAGAGAAGGATGCACGAACTGCGCGCGATGCTCTGGACGACGCAATGGGCTTCGACGATACCGCCATAGATACAGATGGAGTCACCGTCACCGATATGGACGACTGGACACCGAAGCAATCCGAGACCATCGTGGAGTCACGGCAGCTGACGAAAAAACAGTTGTCTGATATGGCATGGAATGTACGAAAGTTGTCGAAGAAGCTGGATAGCATCAAACTCAAGCTTTCTGTCAAGAATGTCTTTGTGGTGACGAAAGCGGGCGATGATAGCGTGATTGCTTTTACGAGGAAGCTCACGCAATGGTTATTGTCTAAAGACCGTGATACGGAGTACAACGTCTACGTGGAGAGACGACTGGAAGCGGCTGCAGATTTCGGTGCTTCTCAATTGCTGGAGGATGAACCTTCCGCGGCAGGGCGGCTCAAGTTCTGGGATAATAAGTTTGTGTACGAGAATGCCTATCTCTTTGACTTCGTTATTACACTGGGTGGTGATGGGACCGTTCTTTATACAAGCTGGCTCTTCCAGCAAGTAGTACCACCGGTCCTCTCTTTCTCGCTGGGATCATTGGGATTCTTAACCAAGTTCGATTTCAATGACTACCAGAAGACACTTGGATCCGCATTTAAAGACGGTGTTGCCGTTAGCCTGAGATTACGATTTGAATGCACAATTATGAGGAGTAATGGGCGAGAAGATGGATCTTTAACGCACGCGAAGAAACGAGATTTGGTAGAAGAGCTGATCGGCGAAGAAGTTGAAGGCACGTTAACGCACAAGCCGGAAAAAGTTGTTCAAATTTTGAACGATGTCGTGCTCGACCGGGGCCCAAATCCCAGTATGTTCACAGAATCTTGCTACATAGTTCCATGATACCCTGCTAACAACTGCTCAGCAATGTCCTCCATTGAGTTGTTCGGCGACGATGAGCATTTCACTACTCTGCTCGCAGACGGTGTCTGTATCGCTACACCTACGGGCTCGACGGCGTACAACCTTGCCGCTGGAGGATCTCTATGCCACCCTGATAACCCCGTTATCCTGGTCACAGCGATCTGCGCACATACACTGTCTTTCCGACCGATCATACTGCCCGACACCATCGTTCTAAGAATGGGCGTGCCCTATGATGCACGCACTAGCTCGTGGGCAAGCTTCGATGGTCGGGAAAGGTGAGTCCATCCCAAGCTGTTCCATCAAGCGAGAAGTGGAGATTAACATCGATGACAGAGTTGAATTGCACCCAGGTGACTACGTGACTGTTTCCGCCTCACGGTACCCATTCGCAAATGTGTTACCACAAGATCGACGCAACAATGATTGGGTCCACAGTATTTCAAAGACATTAAACTGGAATTCAAGGCAAAAGCAAAAAGCTCTCAAGGGATGATTGAAGAGTCTAGGGTCGTATCCTTTGCATGGAGTATAGACAATGATGATTATTTTGGTAAGGGTTCTTGTTTGCGGCGTCTGTTTTACGAAGGGTATGCATATAATCCATTGCCTGGGGTCTTAATGTATGTACGTTCTTGTGATGAAGCATACAAAGTTTGCAAAACTATATATTTCACCGCTATCATATGCAGCACTTCTTTTGGGAATGAATATGGATATAATATCCTGGAATTGAACCTCAACGAATTCTATGAATAATAGAAAACCGATCGAACATTCGATTCCGCATGCTGTGGAGGTGTGTATCAATTTCTGCTATTCTCTAGAAGCTTCGTATGGGTCGGTCAGGTTTCCCGGGCAGCCTGAGGCCGACTATAAAAAGCCCTCCCGTTCCGAAATTTCTTTCCTTCCCACTTACAACTTCAACGACAACCACCACAGTGGTCTTTAACTGGAGTCTAATGTGACTTGCAGTCCACCTTTGACTGGCTATAGCTTATAGCGCTGTCATATTAATCGACAATTTCCATACATCCTCGAATTGTTCGCACTAATTAGGTAAGTTACCAATCTTTTTTTCTCTCTTGTATCTTCAATCGACCAAAGGCCTTGCGGCTTTTATGATGAAAAATTTTCCCACATTCGCAGTTTCCACGCTAGCCGTCGCTATGAACCTATATCAGACGTGCTCTGTGCGCAATACTTCCTTGGATGTCTGACATTCTTGGTCATTGATATGATATGATTGAGCATTATGTTTGCTTTACGATGTATGCTAACGACATGTGCTTAGTATAGGTAGCTCTTTGATCGATTGATACCACAGCCCGTATAAATCCACTGGAAGGGTCTTATCAGAAAGTTTCTGAGAGAAGGATTTGAACTTCTCCGAAGTTGCAAAAACTTCTAGGGACCATACATATCTAGATTGTCAATGAAGAATTCAATTGTTATGCATCTATCTTCGTACTACTCCTGTAGACGTCTTTTTTCGTAGCCGTAGAGGGTTTTGCTATTGTAGAGTTCGTAATCTATAAAATCCTGCGGGATTCATCCTGAAACGATAGTATTTGAAACTGCATTGCGTGTCTGTGTGTCCTGCCGTAAGAACTCCAAACCGCCCGATACGGAGGACACCAACCCACCGCTGAGTGTATGTTGTATGGACCAGCCATTCCAGTGCATGTGAGGTTCTCTTTTAATCCCCGCGAGATCCTGTGGAATGGAATCAGTCGACACTCTCTTTCATTAACAGATCCAAGATAATCACCATGAAGCAATATCCATAACTTAAATATAACTTCCGTCCATTACTATTGCAATCTATCTATCAAACACCTACGAAGTCAGTCCAACATGGCACACCCCGCCCGCCATTCCGCCATGGTGTCCGTCAGCAACAGCGCCGCAAACCACTCAAACGCTAGTGACAAGCAGCAGCCACCGCAGCAGATCCAGCACATCGCCAATACCGGGCTGCGCGTCCCCTCGAACCGGAAGACCATCTATGACAGACATCTGAATCGCAGTCGGAATGCGGAATCCAGCCGGGCAAGTTTCGCCTTTCTCTTTGCGGAGATGGTCATATATGCCCAGAGAAGGGTAACAGGTATCCAGGATCTCGAGAAACGGTAGGGCTCCATGGAAATGTTGTCGTGTTGTGGTCCTTCCTGTGCTGAACAAAGCTCCAGATTAAATGAACAAGGATACCCCCTGGGACTCCGTCTTCTTGATCTACTCTACTACCGAACGATAACTAGCTCGACTTCATCGTCTATATCTAGCTCGTCGACTTCTGCCGCTCCTCCTAATCGACCCCTCCGTATCCTGCCCTTGCTCCATCTCATTCACGGTCCTCTCTGGCGACTCCTTTTTAATCGTCCCGCAGATGCTCTTGAGCACTCTGTCTCTCCCGATACACCCAACGAATATATGATTACGGATAATGACCCGCTTGTGAACACATACATTAGTGTACCTAAGGAAATGAGCATGCTGAATTGTGCAGCTTTCGTGGCGGGAATCATTGAAGGTGTCTGTGACGGCTGTGGCTTCGAGGCCAAGGTTACGGCTCACAATCAACCAACGGAGATGTGGCCTGGTCGGACGATCTTCTTAGTGCGCTTTGGGGAGAGCGTTATGGAGAGGGAGAAGGTATTGGAGAGGGCTGGCATCAAATAAACTCGCCGCAACACACGATCCAAATTAGGACAGCGATACTTGATTAATTGCTACGCCTGGCTGGCTATAGTGATCAATTTGGTCGTCGGTTATGATAGAGGCTGGTAAGGTTATCATTTCGTCGACCATGCTTGGTGTTAGGGTCTCCTATTCGACGTTTGGAACGGGACAAGGACATACCCAATGCGATCAACTACGGCTATGGCGTTTATGTTTATTATACAGAGGGAAGATTTTTGAGCTGGTGACATCGTGCTACACATCTGTGCCTTAGCAGATGTCCAATTGATCATTTGTCCAAGTTATGACCAGTAGGTGACCTGGTATAATTGATATCACCCCTGGCGAGGCTTCATTAAATACAGGAGGAAAGGCAAAAAAACATTGGTTTCTCAATGCAAAGCGTCATAACCCCAACCCGCCCATGCTTTCAAGATACCCACAACGCCAATAGGAATAAAATGATTCTATTTGCACTTTTCTGTTGCTTCTTCACGAAACACTTCCCAACCGTCTGCGCTTTTCGCGATCATCATACGGAGAAGGGCTTCGTTTCCTGCGATTCCTCGAGTCAGGGCGGTACCGATCTCTCGAACGGTCTCGGTCAGGACTTTCACGACGTTCCCTTCTGTCAGGTCGTCGATCCCGTCTTGGTGAGTATGATCTAGACCTCGACCTCCGTCTCTCGCGCACCGGACCAGCATTGGCTCCCGTAGGCCCTTTAGGTCGGTCATCTGGCCGATCCGGCAGGAATCGTTCATCTCTGACGCCGACCGGAGCGTCGCGACGACGTCTATTATCAAAGCCATCACCGAAGCGTCCTGTATCTTCCGTTTTCAGATCCTTGTATCGTGTCCGACCCTTCTTTCCAAGTTTTGTCATATCTCGAATCTGCATGTACTCAGGCAAAGTTTCGCGCGATACATCATCCACAAATCTGGCACCCATGAGCTCTCTCCGGTCCAATCCTTCCCTCTCCAGGTCGTCGCGGAAGAAGGCACCCTTGTGAAAGTAGCGTTGCATAAATCCACCCTGTCCTCGAGTAGCTTCCTTCTCTTCTTGCTGCTTGGCAATAAATTCGCGGTCTTCGCGTTCACGCTCCTCCGCTGTCAAGTTCCGACGACGCTCGACCTCTTCGCGCTCCTTCTCGGCGGCTTCGATTGCCTCACGCTCTCTCTTGACGCGCTTGAGTTCGCGGAGTTTCCAGGCGGCATATTCGGCTTCGGGGTCTATTCCATCCTTGTCGTCAATACCATTTTCTTCAACTGCCTCTAATTCATCGTCATCCCATTGCTTGTTTGCAGCGCTCCGGGCAATTGCTTCCTTCTCCAACTGCTCGCGCACTAACATATCGGCCTTTTCTTGTCGCTGCACTCTGCGGGCCTCTGCCTCCGCCGCTGAATCCGCAGCGGCTGTATTAGGTGATGCTCCCTGCCCGTTTTGTGTCTGATTTGCTGCATTGTTGCGCTTGTCTTTTTTGATAAATGTAGGTCGTAGAAGAACCCTCCTCGGCGTCTCCTCCTCCGAACTACTCTCTTCTTCGGAGCTCTCTTCCTCCTCTTCCTCTTCTTCCTCACTTTCCTCTTTGCTCACCGGCTCACCCGCTGCTTGAACAGGAGCTGCGGCCGCAGCACCCCCATTGTCGCCAGCAACACGAGGGGGAGGTTTAGACTCTTCCTCTTCTTCCTCAGTAACGAAGCCCTCCTCATCTTCATCCTCTTCTATTTGCACATTTTTCACCCCTTTAGTAATGTTTCCGCCGGGGAAAGAAGTCGCCTTCGGTGCCTGCGCCCGCTGTCTCCGCTGTTGTTCTAACCTGCGCCGTTCCTGCTCCTTGATCTGTTCTTCCTCATCTTCCTCTTCCTCTTCCTCAGATGACGAAGGCTCTTCGGCAATCGGTTTTCCCGGTCGGTAACGGCTAGGTTTGAGGGGGTTTGCGGTCATACCGCGGTGGTGGGAAGGTAGCGGAGGTGGCATGGTGATTTGATCTGGAATAAGCGGGGAATGGAAAATTGGAACAAATGAGATTTAATTATGTTAGACAAGTCACTGCGATCATAGTACACTAGTCAACGAGGGAAGGAACCCAGAAATGGTGAGTTTTACTTCGAACCGTCGCGGAAGTATCTGATTGACGTACTGGGCAAGCTTTCGGCGGAGATAAAAACGGATCACGTGAGCACGTGTTCTAGCGCGGTGTCTCTGAAGTACAAGCACTTTAGGGCTACCTTAGTAAGCTCAGACAGTCTGTTTATAGTTTAATACAACGTCTATCAGCCTCAGGGACAGCCAGATATGACCTTGACATTACTCTGATATGACACACATATGTAAAAAAGTCATGTAAGGCCTCAGGGTTATGTCGCCGACTTTCCTGGCCGGCGTGCTATCGCAGAGCAGCACCAAATCCTGTTTATCCATTGAGATCTACGCCCCCAGAGCATCATGGTCAACGACGGATGTGTCAGTGGAATCTTGGACTTCAGAGATCAAGATATCAGGTATTGAGAATACACTGAAGACTCTACAGGCTGTCACTGAGAGATTTTGCGTTTCGACATGCCTGGAACTCTTACCCGACGAATGCCACCATGGATATAACCGCAGGACCTTTCTCGGACTGGGTAGCGGTAGACGGAACGAAGACGTCAGGGTAAAATCAGTGAAATACCAACCACAACTCCCTCTGATTGTTCTACACCCGGGTCCTTGAGTACCAACCACGTTAGTCGTGCTGATTAAACGGTGCCTGCAAAATGTATTCTTACCCTGTGAGGACGACTTTGTACTCCGCCCTAATTCGTTGAATGGCCGACAAAGCCACGCAGGCATTCGAGAGGCAGAGAAGTCTCTTGGTGTTGATTCCCTTTTCCATCACCATATTCGTCTTCCTTTCTCCTTGTCTCTCGAGGCTGGGTATGCATTAGGATATACAACCGTCAGAAGAGGATGAAGAACGACTGCATGCTCCTACTTTGTGTCATGTTTAGCAACGCGCCCGTCGCGTTCCTATCTGCTGAACATAAGTCAAGATGCCATTCTCAGTCCGTGGCCATATCCTCTTAGCCTTTCTGCTATCCATTGCGCAGCTGGCCTCTGTGATAATGGAATCAACACGCAGTTCGTCGGTATACCCCCAGTGGCTCGCTTTCGTTTGATATAGGCAGTCCGGAGGGTAGGTGGCTCAGTCACCGTATACTCGAACCGCCACAATACGGAGTACAGAATAATTCCATTCGAGAGATTGGGATAATGACAAGGACACGTTCTAGGCTCGTTGAGAAAGGAGCTTTGATCAGAAGAAACGTTCAATTGGTTTGGTACTGGCCCAAGCTCTACACTTTGTGTGCTATCCTTCGGTGTCGTCATTGGTAGGTTCTGTCACTATACGAGATGAAGTGGAAGGAGCGAGAGGCTACAGGGTAGTAGTTGCCGTACGTGCGCTTTTACTACACCTCCGCGGGATCACTTCAACACCACACCAGAAGCCCTAATTTTATATCTGAACATAACGAGGTTGATATTCTGGCCTCAGGAACTCCGGCTGAGAGGTCGGCGCCGGCGGATGGTTTGGTATTTGGAACTGACACAATGGTGATGGTATTATGACAGATTTGTGACCTAGTGCAGTCCGCTAGGCTTCTCCCAAGTCCTCCCAAGTCCCCAGTTCTGAATTCTTTCATGTACTCAGTCTTCACAATAAAAAATCTCTCTCATCAAAGTTCTTTGAAAGAAACCATCAAAAACCACTCTACTCTAACTCTAAACCCAAAATGACCTCCCTCATCTCCTTTTTCCTCTTTCTTTCCCTGGCAGTCCTCATGCAGGGCTGCCAGGCCCTACCAACAAGGGCCGCCAATGCGGCACCAACCTTCTCTGCGCCCTTCGGGGCAGCAATTGGCCTAGGAATCATCCTAGGTGTTCCACTTGCGGCGTGGGGCTTCATCCACCTGCGTCGCCACATCAACAACCGGCGCGACAGACAACGTTGGCGTCGGCAAATGACGGTTGCCCTCAAGGCCGAGATGGCCAAAGAGGAAGCAACCGTCGCTCGCATACCGCGGTTCGGGGGCGGCCAAGAGGTAACCAAGCCTCAAAGCTGGTAAGTTAACCTTCTCTAAGATTAGGCCTGAAAGAACAGACCTTCTGACAAAGTTTATAGTCACATTAAGGACAGCGGGCCTCCCCCGAGCCCGGTTGCGAGCCTGTTTACAATCGACGAGTAGTCCCCTTCTGTGGGACGCCGTCGGTTGTCTGGGAGGGAAGGCGCCCGGTGGTGGAACCAGCCAGGCATTGCACGGTGGGTGGGCTTGGGGTCCCCTTCTTCTGTGGGACAGTGCAATGTCTGGCTGGGGGGCGGGGGAGGGAAGAGACCCGGTGGTGGAACCAACCAGGCGTTGTACGGTGGGTGGGCTTGGGGTCCCCTTCTTCGGTGGGACAGTACAACGTCTGGTTGGGGGGCGGGGGAGGGAAGAGACCCGGTGGTGGAACCAGCCAGGCATTGTACGGTGGGTGGGCTTGGGGTCCCCTTCTTCGGTGGGACAGTACAATGCCTGGCTGGGGGGCGGGGGGAGGGCGGAGCGGAGCGCGGAGGGTGGTGGAACCAGTCGGGCGTGTACGGTGGGTGGGCTTGGGGTCCCCTTCTTCTGTGGGACAGTACACGTCCGGCTGGGGGGCGGGGGGATGAATGACTTTTTTTTTTTTTTTTTTTGTTGTACATGTTTTTGTACCTTTTTTGTCTTTTTTTTTTTTTTTTTTTTTTTTTTTCATCTTGTTCATGTTTTGATAGACAGAGATACCAAGACTCCGCTAAGCGGAGCAATTATTACTAGTAGATAATAGACTAATAGACTCTTTTCAAGATTATAGAGCAATTTTCTTCGTATTGCTTCTCATACATAACAAAAGAGCTAACTCTGCAGTCAAAGGGCTAAGAGCAAGAGAGCTAGTTGTCCTAACGATCCAAGAACCAGCATAGCCTTAGGATATATCCCGGGTATTAATCATTGTGTTGAAGGTGCGACATGCCGAGAATTATGCCAAAGGGTCAGCAAAGAGTATGATAATTCAGTCGAAGATCCATCGATAGACACAATCTCGTCACTGTATGTGTGGCAGAACACATGTCGTCTCTCAGTTCGAGCTATTGGTTTAATGATAGCAGTGCATGGTGATAATCGTGGTCTTGTTATTCCTCCACGTGTAGCAAAGACTCAGGTTCTTGTTGTTACACAGTGGCTGCGTTCAGTTGAAGAAAGCCAGAATATTCTTGTGCAGGTTGAGAGTCTTGCCTCTCGTCTTTCCTCGGTTGGTGTCCACGTCGTGGTTGATACGCGGGATGTGGTCTCTTCTGCCTGGAAGTATAACAGGTGTCCCTCTATACCTAAAGTTGGTCCAGAAATTGCTGCCTGAAGGAGTGCTGTGAGAGGAACATCGAGAATGCCATCCGAGCATATATGAACAGTCGCCCTCTACTCATATCAGCTGTGTATGCATTCCATTTTATACTCAAACCGAAGGCGTTGATATTAACACTAACCCTAACTGTGATCATGTGACAGGAAAGTGGGTTGTGCTCTCATTAAAAGCTTAGGTTGTGTTAGAAGGACACCTAGAAAAGCAATTTGGACACCTATAAGGGTTAAGTTGGTGATGTAGTGTGATATTAAAGATAGAAAGCTCTATACAGAGTACTCAGTTCCTTAATGTATTGTGAGTTGCTTACTCAGCACCTGTGAGGCCCTCTTTCCTTAACTTAGTATGTACTTATACTTACTACTTACCTCAACCAAACCTTACTATCAACTTACAAATAAATCTCTATAATACTTATCTTCTTCTCCCTTCTCTTCCTCTTTTTGGTAGTCCTTCTGCAGGGCTCCCAGGCCTTGCCAATAAGTACCGACCAAACCTCACAATAACCTTACAATACAAACCATCTCAACAAACCGTCTCTTCTTCCATCAAAAGCTCACTAAAAGCTACCTCACCATACTCTCATAAAACCTCCACACAACGACCTTATTCCTTGTACTCTTCCTCCTGGCAGTTCTTCATAAGGACTGCCAGGCAATGCCAATCAGTGTCGCCCAGGCGGCACCAACATCCTACACACTTGAAATACTTGTCTAAGGGTTTAACCTCGCGCAGCAGCCGGACTTGAAATATCTAAGAAGATGATAGAATTGTATATGTTGGTTGCTTCGGAACAGCCTTGAAAAAGATAGCCAGAGATGGAGCTTTCGAGGCTATTTACCTTTCTTAGATTGGTGTTGAGGATTCGAAGCAGTCCTGTCTCAAAGGTCCGCTTCTGCTTCCAACGCTGCCCTTTCTGGTGTATACACAAATCCGTGTATTCGTATGCTTTGTGCAAGCGCAAATATATATACATATATATATTAACAAGGTATAGATAGACCCATAATATCAGTACTGATCGAATTCGACCTTCTTAATGATGGTGCCTGATTTGCCAGGGATGAGGAGCTGACTGCAAATTGCAAGGACTTTGCTGTTGGGTTCCTCTATAGCCCATGACCGGGGAAGTAAAAGAAGAAAGAAACATCCTTGTCCCGTCTTTAACATGTCCACATCAATAAGATCCCTGCCATATATAGATACTATTGACAATGATTCGACCTCTTTATTTCCATGCCTGTCTCCTTGATCAATATAAAGAACCCAGACAGGCTCATACTTCAGCTGCTGTGCTCTGTGTATATGCCAGCTAGGGCAGTCATTCGGTCGGATTGCTTCCAGGAAAGGGAATAACGAGGCCAAAGACGGCATAGTATAGCCTGAAATGGAAAGTTGAGTAAATCATGAGTATGTATATCAATTAATGAATGAAAACCTACCATCAGGGCGATGAGTGACTCTCAATATTATTAATTCCAAGTCCTCAGTTTGCTTTGGCGGGTTGAAAAGTGCACCCAGTAGGGCATCGTTCGATTGAAATGATTCAGCAAGATAAAGTCGAAAGTCCATCTGCTGGGCACTGTTTTGCTTTAATACCCCTTCCAATGGTTATAGGTCGCTAAATACCGTGCATATATTTGATCCTCAACTTGGCGTTTCTCATGTTTCTTTATCACTGATAGTGGGCGAGGGTTCCGAGCACTAATGAGATAAGGCACCTTTGGAGAAAATGTATATGATATAGAAAATCATAGAGGACTATGTCATAAAATTCCCCCGGAAGTCTAAAATGATGATCTTCAATGTCACCATGTACAATCCCAATATCATACAATGCATCGACACGGCGAAGTCGATCTGTCAATAGAGATCCGTACCAGTCTACCTCGAACGAACCGAGTGGCAAGCTGTTGAGTCTCATAGAGAAGCCTTCCTTCAGATTTGACATTGAAGCATCACCAGTCGCAAGTATACGTCGGCAAGCCATATCTGGTTTGATAGCTTCCAGAACAACTGCTTGACGTCGTGGCTTATACCTTAGAGGAAATTTCGAGTTGTTGATATCAGTAAGCACTCCATAATATTGAGGGAAATATATTCTCCGTGACGGAGAACAGTGTTGATTGAGATGTTCAAGAGCTCTTGTCTCATTAAGAAAGGGGTCGAGATTTTGTTTCACATCCTCCACAGAGTGCTGCTTTGAGGGAATCCGTCTGAGCTGTGCTCTTGCTTCATCTTCACTGTAGTCTGAGAACTTGTGCGAAGTCAGCCCATGTGTAGAGGTCATGGACGAAAGCTTCTATTAACAGCCGCTTACAGTTTTAGCAACATATGTGGTTTTTGTATCTCCCGTCTTAACGTGTAACCAAAGGACTAAAATAGGACCCCTAAGTGCTGTGGCTGGTTGCGCTCGACCGCCAAATTTCCACTCTTTATCATTGTATGGAAAGCGTTTGAAGTGGCTCACATCATGGATTGCTTTATTGCTGTTGAAGGGCGGTTGATGTCCAGAGAAAAGTAATCGATCCACTCTTGAGGTTCTATATTCATGGTGAAACGCCTAAATAATCCGGAGAATGCGAAATTCGCGGTGCAGGTATACTGACACAGTGTTTCCGCATGAATATTAGTATATCGCAGTACAAATAACGATGTTAGTAGAGTAAGAGAGAAAGGGATGGGTTGCCACATGACTTAAGAACGATATCCGAGTCCGTGACCCTATCTAGTAGCATGGTATAGGTGTTAATTTTATGCATATAGGCGCTGGTCAGGTAACTATACTAATTAACTTATAATTAGTCTTGGCTCTTTATACTTACCAATTGCATCCTTGCAATCGGCGTCAACCGATTACTTAGAACACACAAACAACTTCAAGACCTCCATTACCCCTCCTTGCGCCGGTTATTCACACATGTCTTCTCTCGTTAAATCGGTTCTTAGTCTAAATGCCAGCTTAATAGATGAAGGATACAACGTGGGTGACGCTCCAGTAATTCATGGGAACCACCGCTTACATGCAAACAAGGTCCGTGGATGTACTGTATGGCATTTTGTCGGGGCGTGAATCTCCAAAATCCTACCAAAGGCTTGATATTGTTGTCTATAAGTGGAGCAATGACTCTCGTCCCTGGTGGTGATATAACGCCGAAATTCTATTCGTATATCAAGAACGAGCCATCTCTTTTGATAGGCAACGGTGCTGATATTGCCTTTGTCGTAGAGGGGGAAGACAAGACACACTGTGTGCGGACGGTAATTGAAACAGATGTTAAATTTGTTTAATAGGGCATCGGGCAATTACACCACTAAGGAAAAGAGGGTGGATCTGCGAGAATGTCATCTGGACGAAAAGTCTCGAGGATCTCAGTCATGCCTGAATAGTATCATCAATACATGCAGCTGGGAGAAAGTCATCTAGTACAGCATCTGGAGGGCTTGGAATTTCTTGGCCATGACCAGTAAATGCTGCATCATGAGAATCATAGGGCCGAATGTGTCAAGATCTATATTCGCTGTTAGATGCATAACGGCTTGGGGCCCATAATTAGATGGCATGGTATGATATTGGATGTATCTCCCGTTTGTTATCGTTTTCTTTCACTTTCCGAGGATGGGATTCTTCTACAGCATGGTTTAGATTCCCACTATTGAAGCCCAGATACCTACAACAGAGTATACCTAAGTATACCTACCCTAAGAAAACAACGCCGCAATCTCGTCCTCATACAACGCGAGAGTCTGCATTCTAGCAACACTACCTTTAATGGTCCGAATAAACGGCTTCTTCTCCGCTGCAACGATGACCCGCTCCGTAGAAAGTCTCACACAGTCATGAACCCGGGCATTTACCTTCTCAATATACGGCTGCAGACTAGAGATCAACTCCTCCTGAGTTTCTCCCTTCTCCGTCGAAAACAGCTCAACAAATAAGCACAGGAGCAGGACGACCATAGCCACCGATCAAAGCAGATCTTACACGTGGATGTGCTTCGATTTCTGGTTCTAACAGCGAGGCGTGCAATCCATCCGCATGAGAGAGATAGACGTAATCATCAGTGCGGCCGATGATCTTCCAGAGACCCTTGTGAACTGGATGTTCTGTCCAGAGATCCTTGGTTTCGAAGCGGTCGATGTCTGGATATAACTTGAAAATCTGTTGTGGTGAGTCCCCCGGGCGACGAGTGAAGACTAGTTCGTAAAGGTCGTCAAGTCGTTTTTCGAATACCGCTCCTGCATAGTCTTGGAAGGAGATGTAATCCCATGCGTCGCGGTGATCGTGAATCTTAGTGAAGTAGCCACCAGCTTCTGTGCTGCCGATGCAGGGGACTATGCGGACGTGGGAGGCTAGCTGGTCCCCTGTCTTTTTCGAGAGGGGGGCGCCTGCGTAATGGACAAATTTCAGTTGGCGGAGAGCGTCTAGGCCAGGTGAAGTTTGGCAGAGCACATCGATTAGTGCCGGTGGTAAAAGGGCGCCTTCGACCTGGCCATATTGGAGGGTTTTCGTGATGATTTCTGCTGATGGCGGTACCGGCGGACCCACGACTGTGATCATGTGCAGAAAGGTCGGCATGCCGAGTGTCATTACGGTCCCCACGAACTGGGTGTACCTTGTTTAGTTACAGCAACTACAGAGTAATTGACGGTGGCGAGGGCTCACATGCAGTGATGGTACTGGCGTATACCACCTTCGGTAGGCATACTGGTGGATATAACCTAATTCAACATCCGGCAGTGACGCGGCAATATCAGGGAAAGTCATCATGCTATGAGTATAGGTAACGGGCTTCGGATAACCTAAACCAGCAGTCAGCAAGCATTCCAGTGGAGAAAGATCTGGATATGATGCATGTACGGACCTGTCGTGCCGGATGTGTGAAATACAAGCCAGGGATCGTCCTTTCCTTCCTCCCAAGTTTTGCCGTAACTGTAAGGCACAGCTTCGTCTTCCCGCATAAACTCGTCTATCTCTGGAACCTCAACAGCCTGAATACGTGGTGCCTCGCGTAGAATTGCATCCACTTGGCTTGCCATTGACGATGGTCGCAAATACACGGTACACCTCTTATTCTCGAGAATCCGTAGCTGCGCCTCAGCGGTTACCAAAGGAGATGGAAGAACCATCTATCACGAACTAGTTGTCAGCGATCGATGTTCCTCTTCCCCCAATATCTCAAGCTACATACCACTTTCTGGATCTTAGCAGCCGCAACAGCGAGAATAGGATATCGAAAGTCCTTAGGTCCCGCATAAGCGAAACATTGAAACGGCTCCGATGTTCCTGGCAGGTGTTCACCAAGCCACCGAGCGGCATGATTAGCTGCATTGTTCAGCTGCTGGAAGCTGATGTCCTTGAATCCGCGCGACAAGTCTTCGTTGTCAATGGGCACAGACACCCAAGTACTTTCTGGTCCATCTCGTGCCCGTGTCTCAACCACCGAGGCGAGGATTCTTTTTCCATGCTCGATGCCAGGCAGGGGTAGTGGGATGGTTTGTGCCATGTTGTTTAGAGACCTTGAGGTGTGAGATGGAGAGTGAGTGAGTGAGTGAGGGCTTTTTCTCTCCCTCCAACCCCTGCTTATATAGTGTTTGTCTTTCGGACCCATGGCAAGGGACTACTCTGCCAGTTAGGCGTCCTACTATTCCTGCTGCTCGTATTGCCCGTCTACTCCCAATTCTACTTCATTGCCCCACCACTCCCGGGAAAAAACAACACCCTCGACCTCAATCCGTGGTACGACATCGGCCAGGACCTGAATATTACGTGGAACGGCACTCCCACCGACTACATCTCTATCGCCATCCACCAACGCCGTCCTACCAGAGACAAAGCCGAATTCATCCTCAGTCAGTTATAGTATCCCTTACACAATCCAAATCCAAATCCCAGTTATATAGATAAATAAATGAATAAGATAACAAGTATTCATTCTAACCCGCAATACCAGAAAACGTCTCCGGTCTCACCCACTTCCCATGGACCATCACCACGAAAAAGAACCTAACCGAGTCCAAAGTTCCGAAAGGTCCAACCTTTACAACAAAGAATTAGAAGTCATGGTTTTGCGCGAGACCCCTCTCCTACTTATGAAGCTGATGGCAAGAGTATGGAGAGAAATGCGTCATCCAAGCTACTGCGCCGAGGTTGGCTTAAGAGAGACTTATGGAACAATGGGATTGACATCAGTAGCTGCACTTTTACCCCTTTACGGAGTAGTAGGGTATTTCCACGTATTAAATGTTTTACGTGCTAATTGGATCTAATATCCCAAAGAATTAGTGCTTATCTCAAGATACAGTGTATACTATATAGTAAGCTCGGTCGTGATGGACCCGTGACCCTATAGGGCAACACCCAAAACGGTTAGTCTAATGAACCACTTCTAATCACATGACCACGCGTCACGCGCCGATATGGATATCCTGCGATCATCAGAACTGAATGAAACCCATCGATCAATCAATAATATCCACTCCACACTTTCTCTCCACCTAATCACTCGATACAACCCCAGTCTCTCCCCCAAACAACAATCCATCGCCTCAATCCCCACCAAACGAATCAAAAGACCAAAGGAAAGGAAAACAAAATGTCCCTCCAAACACCCCGCGTCCTCCCCGCCCACCTCCACGCCTTCCACCCCTCCAACGCAAACCCCCACGTCACAAACACCGTCCGTATACTGGGCACAGTAACAGCTCTCCGCGGCGACACGGCGACCATCACGTGTGGAGATAATGGAGACGTGACGCTGATCCTGAAGCCCGATTCGCATCTGCAGATGGGGAAGTTGGTCGAGGTTGTTGGGAAGGTGACTGATGTTGAGGGGCAGGTGAGTTTTCGACATATCCTACGGACTATAGCAGACGAGGTATGATCTCATGCTGACCGATGTGTACGAACAGGGTCTTGGAGTGAGGGTGTTGGGCAGCTTTGATTGGGGGAATCCCTCTGATTGCGGTATGTTGTTCCCTTCTTTCCTTGATAGGGAGCTTTGGCTGATGGTGGTTCTTTGACAGATTATAAGATTTACGAGAATGTTGTTAATGCGACACATCGGTTTAAATCGCTGTTCTATGAGTCGGCTGAGTAATTGGTTATTTTTCATGTCTTTTTTCTCCCTTGTTTTTTGATACCAGGGTGCATATGTTTGGGACTTGTCTCTAGACATAGGGGTGGCATATAAGCAGGATGGCAATGCAGTAAAATAGTGGCATTAGAAGAGCGTTGAATATTAATTATACTATCATGCTCTTGCATTATGGCTATTTTGTCCTGCCTCGTGTAGTGTAGTTAAGATGATTATATATTTAGGATGTATAACGTATATTAGACTAGTATTTGATTAGTAGCTTTTGACTACATCTACTTCAGAAACAGACAAGATTACTTCTTTCTTCGATTTATTTTGTATTTGTTTTCTTTTGTTATCGTAATTCAAGACGAGTCAACTCGTCCTCGGTTTTTGAGGAGTTATAGTAATAGTAAAGTGTCGACGGCACATTCAGCAGTGCCTGATACATGCTAATCATGACTTGAACATGGAAGGGAGACTAAAAGACAGGACAATCCCAAGACCAACGGGGTACTCTCGGTACAGGTTCCAACCCACCAACGCCGTCGCTTGAAAAACACATCAAAAAGAAAGAAAAATGCAAAAGAAAGTCTCGGATGCTCATCACAATAAAAAGGTAACAGAAAAATAATAGTCAAGGGAACTCATGAAGCATTAGGCGTATTGTTTTGTGCTTGTTCTTTGTGGCTCGATCCCTCGGCCGACTTAGCCTTGACATTCAGGGCCATTACGTCGGTATCCAGGGCATCAGAGCTGAAAAATCCGGAGTCGAGGATGTTCGAATCAAGATTGAAAATATCAAAATGGTTTTCTTTATGGAGGTCCGAGTTGGATAGGAGCGCGTTGATGAGATTACCAGAATCATCATCTCCGTTATTCTGCTCTTCCTCAGATCCATTGGGCGAGACGTAGTCGGACGGCAACCAATCCGGCCAGTTGCTACTGGACGGGCATTTGGTTGGGTCAAAGCCGAACAAAGAGTCAGCGTTCGTGGCAGGAGCATCAGAGAAGATATCCACAATAACTTTATCCATTCCGTCGAATGCATCCGCACTGAAGGCATCGTCGGGGAGAGAGGGCAATTCAGGCATGTGAAGGCGCGACTGCTTGGGGGTTTTACCCTGGCGTGGCGATGATCCGGGGCTATTTTGGATGCGCTGGAGCCGTTGCGCGGTAAGTTTCGTGGGGGTGGTGTTGATGTCCTTCCGTACTTTAGACGACGAAGGTGAGTGACCCGGCAACGAAAGCGACTTTTCACCCAACACGCCGGTGCGAGGATTGCGCCGCCTTGGGGTAGGGCTGGTAGGCAGGTCTAGCTCAAAGCTCGGGCTCTCAAAGAGACAGTCTAGGTCAGAAGTGCCATTCTCTTTGTCCTGAGGTTGCTTGGCAGACTCGTGAGAAGCCACGCGAGGGCTACGGCGTGGGCTGTTCAGAACCGACTCGCCTAGAGCTTTCAAAGGGCCGCCCTCAGCCTGCGAATTAGGAAACAGAACTCTCCGTACAGATTTGGGAGTAAGACTATTCTCACCCGCCGTGGCAGAATTGCGACTCTCGAGATTCCTAGCAGGACTAGACTGGATAGCTCGCCTGAGGGCCTCGATCGCATTGTCCTCTTGCCAACGACTTCCCGCAGTGTCCGATGACTTCCGGGGTTCCAAACTGGTTGCGCGCCGCCGCTTGGACGGGGGTTCCTGGGAATCATCCTCGTTCTCGTTTTCATTGTTGTTGGTATCACGAGGGGTTATGCCGTCTTCTGCTGCCGGGGACGAGGCATCTGATGCGACGGGCGAGGAACCATCCACTTTGGTCAACTCAGCTCGACTTTGGCTCCTAGTTGCAGCACCATTGGTTGAAAGGGGGCCGCCTCCCCTGCGGTTCCTAGGTGGACGCTTCCTCTTACCATTTGAGGATTTGTTCCATTTGTTCTCTGGTCGCATGGACTTAAACTTGTGAAGCCAAAGGCCGCATGCTTTTTTCATGTCAGTATCAAGAGCGCAAATCAGTTAGCAAATCTTTATCACTTACGGTTGCAAAGAAGGACTTGAGCAAAGTCATTGTCGATGTCAGCGAGACTCTTCTTGTAGATCTTGAATTTGGTAACTTTGTCTTGATCATTCCGCTCGAGAGACTGCCAAAACAACATGCCCGAATCCTTCTTCATTTCATCGGCCTCTTGCTCATTCCCAATGATCTCCTTGGACCAGGCCCTACGCCATGTAGGGGTCTCGATCGCACCACAGTTTTCACAGTAAGGGGGAACCTGTCCATCGCGAATGCATTTATCGAGGCGTGCCTGAACCTGTCTTAATCTTCTCGCACCCGCCCCACTGCGGACTTTGCCGTCCTCTGCCACTCGCTGCGGAGCAGGGGTCTCTGCAGCGGTGAAATCACTCATTGGCCCAGCTGCCCAAGCGGAATTCTGGCCTTGAGATTGTGATGGCATAACGGGGTCACTTGCGGGAATTGCGCTTATTAGCTGCTCTATCTCACTCTGGGACATAGGAGCAGGGGCCAGAGGCTTAGGAGCCTGTCTAAAGCTTGCGCGTGAAGACGGCCTCGAGCCCGCAGCGCTAGCTGGTGCACGGGGAGGTGCGGGGGCTGATTCCTTCGCAGGTTGTCCTTGGGACTCATCGCCGACGACGGTATTCTCATTTCGGGTCTCCTGGTTCGGGCGAGCGCCAACAGGTGAACTGGCCTGCACTGCTGGGTGGTCTCTCCGCTTCTCACTGCCAGCGTCGTTCGTCACAGGCCTTGTGTAATCTTCTAACGGTGTGCCGATGTCTTCATCTAAAAGTTCTTCCACGCCACCACTCATGAATCCAGAATCAGGATCAGTGACCATAGGTGGGAGAACTGGGCTGGAGCGGGCTGCGAAGCTGCAGTCCAATACGGGGGGCGAGGATGGCATGCTGAATGAAGGCTCGAAAAGACCTTGGTAACGAGACTCTTCTGGAGAGTGCGTGTTGCATTCAATGGGAGTTTGGTCATCGCTAGCGTTATATGGGGACTCGTAGTTGTTGCTCTGGACGGACGATTCACGCAGAAGGCTCGGCATGGTGCGTGCCCGGCGAGGGAGGTCATTCGTATTGGAGATAGGGGTGGGTGGCCGAACCGGTTCTTCATGGGAATTCTGAGCAGCAGCGATGGCAGGATTGATTGGCGTGGGGCGGTGAATACGAACAGAAGCAGCTGTACTCGCCGCTACCCGCAGGGAGCTCGGCTGCCTCTCGATGTTGAAGTCTGACTTCCCAGGGCATTCCGCTCGATACAGCTTAGCTCGTTTCCGAGGTTGGGACTCTCCGGACTCCTCGCAACTACCGTAGCCCGACTGAATGGATTCCCTGCGGCTGGCATATCGAGACTGAATAGCGAAGTCTGAATCTCGCATAGAAGCACTAGAGGAGGGACGGATGATATCACTCTGCGCGCGGTCCAGACGGGGTTGTTGTGACTGCTGTTGTGTTGGTTGAGAAACCTGGTCCTGCTGATAAAGTGACCGTTGGCCCCCAGGAGTGGATACTCTGCTTCCAGCTGCCAAGGCAGACTGCGAAGGTGATACAGATCGATACCCATTTGCAGAGACAGGTGGAAATTCTCTTGGCGTCGAGCCCTCGCTGAGTAATTGATGAAAACGCTCAATTGCGGAGTGGTCCATAGGCGATTCCGTCCGTTCCGGTTGCTGGGTGATAGAGGGTGTCATCAAACCCGGGTTTTGACGCAAGAAATTGGTCCACGTCTGCGCATCGAATTCGTGGGGAATAACAGTGCTCAGCTCCCGGTACTTCCGCATGCTTTCCAGGTATTCGCTCTGCATGACCGTGGGAACGGGCACTAACCGCAACTTCACCTCCAGTGTCTCCTGAGCACCCTTCGAGAACAATCCCAACACATTTTTGCAAACACGACCAGTGACCATGGTTTCCGATTGATGAGCTGGGGCATTTGGCGTGGTAGAAGCCGAAGCAAGAACCCATGATAGCATTCCCTGTCCAACCAAAGGCGTCTCATATTCGGAGTAATCGTAGGCATAAACGGTGTAGTCTTGTCCCAGTTTCGCAACCAACTCGGGGCTGCAATCAGACAAATAAGAATGAGTATAATCTCGATACTGGAAGTGAAACAACTAACCTGGCGGAGACAATGGCTTGAATACAAGTCTTCAGCTCGATGACCCCAATTTGTGTCTTCTCATCCAGGGCAGCAGTCTGGATATCCAGAAGATGAGGCCACCGAGCCAAGCAATTTGTCTTGCTGGCATCGTCAAATGTGTAAAGTACCTTCACTGTCGAATCGGAGCTCAATGGTTAGTATCCATGGTAGAATAAAGCAGAACAGGGAGGGCTCACGCCTCATAGGCCGGACGGAAATTCCGTCCTGAGATTCCATGCCACCAACTTGAGAGGAATAACCATAAGCAAGCTGGGGAATAAGTATTCAAATAAGAATATGTCAGAACGAGGTGAAGGTTCGTTTCAGGAGCGGACCGTGGGTTGAATTGGCAGGGTGGGAATGTCGAAACGTGACAAAGTTTTCAAAGGAGGGCTGTATAGGATTGAAGCAAGGCAGGGTCCGATCTATGCCACTTGCTTATCGGCTCGTGAAGTCTATCTAATCGGAGGTTGCGTCGACCAGGAGAATGCACTGGTATGTAGAGAATCAGGATAGCGGGGGTGGAATGATCTCTGGAATGCGGACGCGGGACTGAAGAAAGGGGTGAAGGGACATGCGGTAAGAGTCCTTAATAAGTAGAGGGGTGAGGAGATTGCAGGGATTATCGAGTCGGACTTGGAAAGTCACCGCGAGTCGTGAAGTAGGGGCGAGGAACTAGTGGGAGGTTGGAGAAGAAAAAGAAAAGACGCCTTGCATTTGAATGTCGAGAAGCTTTCAAGATCGCCGACATGAACCGTGTCGGACGCGACGTGACGCAGCCAATCGCGAACTGGGAAAAAAGCTCTGTCGCAAACACGGCAAACACGCGCGACACGTGATCCGCGACCCGCGCCAAGAGGCCGGAAGAGTCCAAGAAAGAGACAAAGCTGATAGTCCGATGGAAAGATAATCAAGACGTCCTCCAGCAGACCACCACACCACCTTTATATACCGCCAACATGTCGACCGACCCAAAGATCCAGTACTTACCCCTCTTTTCCTTGAGATCATGTGTCTCTCCGTCATATATTCCACTTCATCATGGCGTGATCGTTAATCCTACCTGGTCAATCTGATGCTAACCATACCGTCTAATTCAACAGGGACCTGCTTAACAAGCCCAAGAGTGAGCTTACGTATGTTCTTCCCATCTTCTATCCGATCCTGTCCACTGGATACATCCACGCAGACTCCGGTCGCATACATCTATAGCCTCTAACACCCCATCTAGTGAATACGAGGTCTCCCTCGTCGAGGAACATGAGCTCACAGCTGGCCCCCTCTCCCTCCTCCAAACCGCCACTCGCACACACACCCAGGTCCTGATCGCCTGCCGTAGCAACCGTCGCTTGCTCGCTCGCGTGAAGGCGTTCGATCGCCACTGCAACATGGTGTTGGAGAACGTCAAGGAAATGTGGACAGAGAAGCCCAAGGGCGGTAAAGGCAAGGGTGTCAACAAGGATCGCTTCATCAGCAAGATGTAAGTGCCATGCGATTATCCCCCGCTTGAGGTACTTTGATGAGGGGCCTCCATATTTAACATATCACTCTAGGTTCCTGCGTGGTGACTCCGTCATCCTCGTTCTGCTCAGTTGATTTCGGGAATTCATTCTCAACCACGTGACATGCGCGACATGTTTGGCTTTTCTCTATCCAGTTATTGGAGTCGACAAAGACGGTCTATTTCTTGATATCGATACCCTGTCCTACGATTTCCGAAGTCTGCGATCCATAGTCGGAGATTCAATCACACGTACATCCTAAGCTCCCTTGGCGAGTAGAAAAGGGGATTCTATTTCTTCTCATGAGCTATCTCTTATGTCCGTTCTCCGTTGTTTTACTGTATCATGAAGGGACACATCTGGCGTTTTTCTGGTCCGTTTAGAAAAGTTAGAAAAGGAAAGAAAAGTCAGGTAGTCTGATTCGAGATCTTTCTCGAACTCAATAGGGGCAGATCGAGTGATCTCGATCGGCGGAAGAGGTGTGGACAGTAGCTTTCTGGATGTATAAATAGGGATTCTAATACAACCATTTAGCTACAATGCAATCAAATGCCCGCACTAGCAAAAGAAACCTACTGTCGCACTTCGTGTAGCTCGACTTTTTTGTTATCCACGATTAGTCAAGAGTCTTACGCGAATGAAAGTATAAATAATAAATTCATCGAATTTATACACTATAGTAGATGATTGTAGCTAATTAAGGGCATAGATAAATCCCGCCATGAACACAGCACAAAACAGAACGCCTGCAATTGTCATGATGTCATTGATTAAAATTAGGGTGTTTCATGAGATGCAATATGTACCGCGAGGTTCGAGGAATCATGCTTGCTTTGGAATGGCTTCGACAAGCCCAGTGAAGAATTCGCTGAGTCCGTAAGCACCTGGGTCAGGGACCTTACCCACCCACTCGTCTTCACCACCCACATAGACAGACCGTCCCAAGCTGGCCTTCATGCTCTTCGTCGCTTCAGTTCCCTCTTGAGCAGCCTTAGCAGCAGCATGGACATCCTTAGTGTCGCGCAGAGTGGTACAGAAGGGAACAAGAGCATCGATCATAGTACGGTCACCAGGCTTGGCGGGGGTGTATTTTCCGAGGGCTCCGAGCGAGTATTTCAAGGCCTCGCCCCAGACTTCAGCTGTGGCAGGAGTCGATTTGCCCTTGTCTTGCTCCCGGAGACCGTGCACAAGTGCGTTCAAGAAGATGGCGTAGATGGCACCGGAAGTACCATCCATGGTGTTCTCCACAATGGTAACGATGCGGTTGACGGTTTTAACCACGTCTTCATCCAGGCTTGAGAAGTTGTCCTCAAGGAGTGCAAGAACAGCCTCGGCACCACGTTTCAAGCCAACACCACAGTCACCGTCTCCGACAATCGTATCGTAGCGAGTAACCGTCGGTTCGGCGTCAATGATGCGCCGGAGACCAGCTCCCAAGACTTTCCTGATAGTAGCAGGGTCCACTGTTGCGTTTCGTTAGCTTACATCCACGGGAATGGGCTATGGAAAGTTGGGACAAATTAAGCATACACTTGAGGTTACTAGGCTGTTGCTCAGCTAACTTGGTCTTCTTGAGCTCTACAGGAGCATCGGTGCGACGGTCCCAGGTGGAAGTTGGGATTGGAGCGGACCAACCAACTGCCTCAGCGGGAGCATCCAAAAGCTCAAGGAAAGACTTGCCAGCACCCAAGCCATTATCAGCGAGCTTCAACAGGGAAGCACTGAAGCCCAGCCCGTTGAGACTGGTCAGAAAAGTTCCTTGAATGACTCGTACGGGTTTGATGCTGTAGTCCCGCTCAAGCTGACGGTATACTTCATCGGTGATACCAGAGAGCTCCAGGCTGCTCACACCACCCAGGTTGTTAATCAGGAGCACGAACTCGTCGCCCGGTTCGCGTGTGATGAAAGCACGGTCGGGATCGTTGTGATCCAAGATTTGGAAAAGCATGGTCTTCACCAGCTCTGGCAAAGTGAATTTCATTCGATGAGATCCAGGTTCGTTGTGAATACCCATTCCAACTTCGACCTCCCCGACAGGAATAGTATCTTCAGAAGCAGGTCTGCCGGGAATGTGGACGTGCTCTAGAGAAGAGCCTACGGTTGCGAGCAGCGAGTTTGCCTGTTGAGCAACACGGTAGATTTCTTCGAGAGAAGCACTGGTTGTATGTCAGCATGAGGAACTTTTCTGTTACCGATGTACAAATATGCAACTTACCCAGTCTCAGCCAAGGCGCTGACGATTTTCAGGACGAGGATTCCGCCACCAATACCGCGGCGGCCAACTTTTCCGCCCTTCTTCTTGCCGACGCCAGCGTCGTCATTGATAGCAAAAAATTCAGTCTTGATTCCGGCGGCACGTGCCTTCTCGGCAGCCATACCGAAGTTGAGCACATCGCCGGTGTAGTTCATGGGGATGATGAGGACACCTTGCTCATTGTCAACACAGTCGAGAGCAGCTTTACGGATTTGTACGGCAGAGGGCGAGGCGAAGATCGTGCCAGCGACTGAAGCATCCAGGAATCCCTGGCCGACAAAGCCTGCGAAAGCCGGTTCGTGGCCAGAGCCACCGCCGGAAACAATCGCGACCTTCTTCTTTTTGAGCGAATCAGGGCGACGGAAAATGATCTTGTTCTCAGGGTCGAAAGCAAGAGAAGGGTTTGTGAGAGTCAAAGAATGGAGGGCAGTGACAACCAGATGGTTCGGGTCCGAGAAGAAGTGTTTGGCTGTGTTGCGTTAGTGCATCTGTCAATGCATATTTTCTGGGGTTTTAGTTTTGTTTGTGGAGCCATGATGATCGTGGGTCTGATCGCGAGGGGGTGTATAAGACCCCAACGAGAAAAAACAAACAAGATGGGATAATTTTAGAAAAGTGGCTTGCAACGTACTTTGTGCAGACATGATGTATGATGTATGTAATTGCCTAATGCCTAATGATTTGCAGCAAACAACTGGAAATCGGAGTATGACGTCGATACCGGACTGGCTCGCCTTCGGATGTGGAGAAAAGACCGGAAGTCTTGGTGGTGAGGGAGACCAGGTGAAGATTGCGACAAAGAATACACTCGGCCAGGAGGGTATTCGTCTGCTTATAAGCGCCTCTTCCTCGCTAAGATTGTAGCGAAATTTGGTCGGGTTACTGTTTCTGGGCGAAATTCCTCCTAATTTAAGAGCCGGGATAATTCGCTAGGTTTTGCGCCGAGATGTATCACGAGTATAGTACTGGCGCAGAGGTTACAATCGCCCTATCGTCCGTGAGAGGCGGGGAAAAAGTGGAGAAGTTGCGTTCACTCGGGTCTAATATCTATCAGTCCAGAGGCTCTCATGCGTCGAAAAATAAAACCGGGGATCACAAGGATAGACGGGCATGTCATTTGCCAGTAGTACTCACAATATATTGGACAGGTGGAGAAAACCTAATAGGATCAGGATGAGGTAATCGTGAGTCTGAGAGTTATTCAAACAAAGTCGAGACGAATTGAGTAAGTCTGAAGAGGTAAGAGTCACTTGGAGGAGAGATGGAGGATAGGGGAATGGAAAATAATAACAATGATGGAAGATTGAGAGTGAAGGGAAGCGTTGTATACTTATACTGGGGAATGACTGTACTCAAGTACTAGCCAACAAGTTGTAACCCAGCGAACTCGTTGACGATGTTGTCAAACCTGTTTGTTCTTTTTTTTAATTTTTTTTTTCAGTTCACATGGACAACGATTCCAGCAATGAGACCCATCAACCCCAGATAGGCAATGGAATAGTACTTCACGATAGTTCCAGCACATCGAGCGAGGCAGCTGTACCGAGGAGTACCTAATCGAGTAAGTACCTAAGAGGTCTAGCCCACTGCGAAGTATGTACGGAGCACTCCATACGTTGGTACCTGCGGACTCGTAATATTACACCAATTATACATTGTTCTCAGGCCTGCCCATAGTACTAATCAACTCCCCGCCGGCCGCCAAACCCCATGGGTCTGGAACCTTGGGCGACTTTTGAACGAACGCTTCGGATTACCATCTGTGGCATTCCCGCCTCGACCCCTCGTATGGGCCTTGGGGGTAGGCAAATCGCTTGGATCTTTCCGTTCGATGGATGCGGCTACGGCTTCCTCCGCGTATAATTTCTTTGTGGTCCAAAAATTGAAATTGATAATTGCCAGTTGTTACACTGACAAGCTTATCGAGTGGATGTCACAAGTGTCGGTCCATATCACCTTCCGGGTGCATCCACTAACTACATACCGTGGTTACTACTATGTACTTACTATCAATTACAATACAAGATGTATGTACATACACTGTAGAAATGCCTGATAATTGAGATGATCTCCATACCTCCATTTATCAGCCCATCCTTACATAATCAAACAGACTTCATCTTGATGCGAGTGAAAACATAATACATAAAAAAAATGAAAATAAAAATCTTTCAGCGCTCGTGATGTACATTCTCTGCTCATCCCTTACTCCCGCTGCCGATGAGCGCAAGAAGTATCCCAACGGATTGCACTCCACGTATATCGGCATGCGTCCAGCGACCCAGTATGCATTGTGGGATGCCCGAGGATCTACAGAGGACGCGGCAGGTACATACTATTGGAATTATGTCCTATTCTCTGCATGCATATGATGTACTTACTGTATGGTGGCTATCACGAGGCCATTTCACTATCAGATGGACAATTCGGGCAGAAAAAATACAGGGATGGGTCAATTGAGGAGTTCATACCTTCATGGTGTTGTCTTCTACGATTATAAGCGATCTGGAGAAAGAAACGGTAAAAAAAGGGACTAATTCATAACGAGAATAATTTCTAGAACGAATAGTTTCATTGTTGACCCTGTAGAGGGAACGACAAAAAGGGGAAAACGGCGCTAGAAACATCCCCAACATAAAAATCGATCATGGGACCTTAAAAAAAAAAGCCTAGTTTCCCCGCTGTCAGATCTAATGGAAATCCACCAGCATGGTTGAAAAGCTCTAATCATTACCGCATTAGGAACTCCCAATGATAGGCGCGTACGTAGTCGTATACTAATCAAGCTGATCCCGAGTTCCATGAAGTGTTCCATTGAGGATTCCTCCTGATCGCCCGTCTCTCAGGGTTGAGATTGAGACAGGGAAGAGTTGCTGTGGGTATAAAGAAAAAGCGCAGTCATCCACGTGAACCCCAAAAGAGCCCAGACTGTTTTTGATTATTCCGTTTCGTTTCATTACATCCGATGATACATAACATTTTACCATTTCCGGACCATCCCTCTGATTATGCTTATTTTTCTATTTATTCTCGGTGGCTCGTTCTCTCCCGAGTCTCGGTTTTCTCGGGCGAGAGTCGAAAGGTGTTGTGGTGATGCGTCGAGTGCAGTTTGTCTGCTGTCTTTGACTTTGCTTGCTCACCGTTTAGTACGCAATTATCTCATCATTCGTTCAATGATGATGACAACGATCATGGAGTCTTAATATTGTCGATCACCTCGCCACAAAACCGGTTAGTGGCACTCATATACTATACTAGGTCCGCAAGTAATCATGATGTTATTCATAATAGAGAGGGTCATAAAATGCTAGATTTCTCTGAAAAATAAAGAAAGTGGATTATACTCCGGAGAGATAACCCAGCCTCCGGAGGACTCCGTCTGCCAATGCCGAACTTTCTCAGACCCCCAGGGATGTTCGGATCGGCACCGCGTGGGGGCTGGACCTGCCATCCCGTGATCAAGGGCGAAGGTTAATAATAACTTAATAGGGAACACGATTAGATTTCCGCAGCCGCAACTACTGCATGGCCGATGGACCGGGGTACAAAGTACCCCCCACATTGTCTCTGCTCATATATTAAAAGAACATTTGCTTCGTGTCATATGATGCTCGAGAATTTAAACACATGATAATACTGTCTTGCTGACAAAGATATAGTCGCCTCTCTAAATATTTCATTATGCCACATACTGATACCGGTTTCCCTCTTCTCGCTCCATGTAGTCCTTTTCAATCAGCCTGTAGAGCACTCATAGTTAGTAATCAGACCCTCAATAAATAAAAATAAAGGAAAGCAAAGGAAAATAATTTCCCAGAGTCACTCACTTCTCAATGTTCTTCTTGATATCCGCAGGTTCGAGCACTCCTCGGCTGCGCGTCGCCTTAATCACCTCCGCTACCAACTCGGGATGTGTGATGGTCTTCCGACTCTTCATGATCCGCACAATAGCTGCCTGGGTCTCATAATGACGATCGGCTGCCACCCGCTCATGTGTCGTCTTATTCTCCTCCTTAGTCTCCTTTAGCTGGATCTGATTGATCTTGATCCGCATCTTCACGTCGGAGAATCCCTCGTTGTACGAGAACTCGTCCGTTGTGTTGACTTCGCGACCCTTCGGCTTCTTAGCAAGCACTCGGTATTTGGCGCATGCGAGCGATTGAAGGGTCCGTTTCAGCTCCTGGTCAGCTATATCAAGTCAGTTAGCAGCAGCCCAGAGAGTATGCGTAACTGAAGAATTGAGAATATGGGGTACTGACATAACTTCGTCGCCTCCTGGATCTGCAGATAGCTAAGGGTCCCCTTTTCTGATATGTCGTTAAACAGCAGAAGCACGATGGCCTGGAATGAACTGACTACCAGCTCCTTATCGCCTTTGGGAAACCTTGCGCGCAGCTGGCAGTGCGCAAGTTGGTGCTTCCAATTAAGTTTGCGCCCGTTGTATTTACTATAGTAAAACTTTTCGAAATCGCTGACAGCCGTCGCGATTTCGGGCGGTATTCGCACCTGAACATCGGGATATGACGGCCACGCGGCCGCGGAGAGCACACTAACATTCAAATCAACCGGTAATCGGTGCTTGCGTTCACGCTGAATAGAATTATACGCCGCCATTTCATCCCGCGCCACGTCCATGTCTTTAAACATAGATTCCAGATTGTGTGTGAAGCTGGAACCGCATTCTAACCATTCGTCAACGTTAGTTTCCATGCATCCATGTCATTTTCTGTCGGTCGGAATCAGAACGAACCTGTCTTGAGCCTCGCCAGCATGCTCTTCTCTGCATCATCACTGGCACTTCGGCCCATCAGTAGCCGGCGAGCAAGGTCGTTCTTGTAAAATGCCTCAAATACAGCTTTGCCATGTACAAATCGGAAGAGATCTAACACTTGGTCTAACTGTCGATTAATTTCGGCATCCTCATCGGCAAGAGGTACATCCTCGGCTTTTCGTCCAGGAGGCAATTTCCAGCCGCCTTTCAGTAATCTATCCACATATTTGGCAATCATCTCACCGGTTTTGGGGTTATCGGTGCCTCCGGATGCGCCCGACTTTCGTCCCTTGTTCATGAACGTCTCAAATGCCTCGCGCAAGGCGTGCCCTAGCTCCTCATGTCGATGGAAGGAGTTGTTCCAAGTCTCGTCAAGCTGCTGTTTGAAATCCAGCAGCCGGACAACCATCTCCGCCTCTTTATCATCGTCAAAGACGATACTGGTCCCCTCCTCAACGATGTAACTGCTGAATGCCGTTTTCAATTTCGCCCCCAAATCCCTTCGTTGAAGAAGCGTATACAGCTTTTCTAAGGCAGTCTTATTGCCGGCCCGCAGCAGACCAAGAATATCATTTTGGTTGAGGAGAACATTCTCTTGTTCTGCCACTAACTCCTGATCCAATAGTTCAGACAACTTCTGTTTTGTGCTCCGATTTAAAGAGAACAATGTACACCTGTCTACTTCTTGTTCAATCAAGCGGTGACTGTTTTCCGCGAAAGTGGCAAGATATCCTGAGGCTTCATGCTGAGCCCATAATGCAAAGAACTTCTTCGACTCAGAGACAAGGAGGGGTTCAAAGCCAGTAGTATAAACATCAAGGCCGTGGAAAAATTCAATAGCGTTCCGAAGCAAAGATGAGTCGGCCGATATGCTGCGCCCTTCATCACGGTCCGCTTCGACCAGGTCGCAGGCGCCCTGTAGCACTTGTGGCTGTAAGACTGTGTCATTGAATATATGTTGCCGGAACTGGATCAAGCCCATCTCGCGTATAACTGGGTATTCCTTGGAGTGGAGGAGGAACGACTGATCGAGGTAATAGAAAATCCAGCGTACTGTAACCTGCAAACTAGTCAATTACGAGAGGGTGGGTGAGCAGAGAGTAAACGGAGACATACCAGCTTTGATTGCCATGTTGTCCACGAATCCACAACAGCTCGTAGCGTATCGATGTTGTTCCCACCCGCTGCTTTTACTACCAGAGTATCACGCAGTTTACCTGATACATGTCCTCGGCATCGCTCCTGTAGCTGTCTGGCCAACGCTGAAGCTCGCCCTTGACGACATACATTCTCAGCCCCTTTGTACAACTCTTCTAGCGAGATCTCCGGTTTCCCGCCATCGAAGATCGCGGTCAGCGCGGCGTCAAGCTGGCCCCATATCTTCTCGAAGTATGAATCTTGATTCAACCGAGAACCCACCCGAAGATTCTTGACCACAAGTTTCTTGGCACCGGTGTGAGGAGTGAAGTTGCTTTGGCGCACTGGTGCATTGAAGGAGCGGGGCCTTGCTGCTGTATTTCCAGGGTTGGTGCCCGGCGTAACTTGACCAAACGATCCACTGCCTTTCGTTTCCTTGTTTGAGAAATTGTACATGGTGTTGGATGAAGCTGGTCCCCGCGAACCTTGTGCAGGAGTTAGACCCGAGGGGGATGGCGATAGCCGGGGGCGCTTGCTCGTCGGGGAGGATAGCTGGTGAAGATGATGATGATGCTCTTTCCCGTGGGTTGTGTGGTTCCGCGAAAGGAGCTCCGAAATCGTCGCCTGTTGGTGCTGAGGTTGTTGTAAGGCTTCCTCTTGATCAGAAAGCTTCCTCTTGCCGGTCGATTTGCGCTTACCGCTCCTCTGCTCGGTGGCGCCTCTCGAGTTTTGCTGCATCTACCCGGTCTTGTCCGAGATGACGATGTTAAAGAGGAGCGCTCAGCGATGGAAAGGTCCAGAAGATCTCTGGACTATACAATTCATGGCAAATCCACCTAAACTTTGACGAATTTGAAACAGGCGATGCGGTAGGTGTGGTGGAAGGGAAGAGAGATGAGGGGAAAGCTGGAAGAGAGGAGGGTTGAAGCAGAGATACTCCGCGGTAAGGTTCCGTTGACGTTCAAATCGGAGATAAGATAATACGTCCGTATTTATTGTTTGACCTGTGGGGAATATATCTCACTGGACAACAATTCTACACGTCTACGTTCATAGCCGGCAGCGAGGAATGGAAGCTATGTCGAAATTGGATTATTTCAATCCATTTTTTCTTTTAAAAAATGGAAAAAATATTCCCCCCTTTGAGATATGCCAAGGTTATAGATTCAGGACAGTAGGAGGCCTCAGTATAGCAATCATTTCCATATACACCGTTTCGTTACATCAATAAATCCAGTTACTCCCCCCAAAAGTGCCTGGACTCTTTGTCCATAGTCCCTGTTCACGAGAATAATTTGGGCTGAGCGAGCTCTCTCACTTCGTTATCCTCAAACTGCTGAATGTTAGCTGATTCATTGATGAAGTAAATCATGCCTCTAAATGCGTACCTCTAAGAAATCCGTAGCAGCAACTAGTGCCATATATGATTTGGTCAGGTTGGTCAGGGCGTTATGGTGATCGGCAGCACCCCCTCCACCGATCTTGGCAAAGCGTTTGAATATGCCGACCATACTTTGCCTATTCTCAGCAAGGAACGCACGAGTCTGTTCCATCATTTGCTCGTTGTGCAGGCCCCGGGAAAACGCGGCGGAAACAATTACTCGTAGAACGGAATCCAGTAGATCGTAATACCTCCGGAGAGCATCGGGGTTATCGATATCTGCTATAGTTAGACAATTTGACTGTACCAAGGGACGACTTGTTACTGACCAATGCCAAGATCTGGGTCGGCAGCGAATAGCTGCGAACCACGTACCGCTTCAAAAAGACCGGTCTTCAGAACATGGGTTGCGCCCGCCTTCGTTTGGCAGAGTTGCTGAAGCAAAGATAGCAGGGATTCGTAATAGGATAAGAGTAAAGGTGTATCTGAATTAAACCTGGTTAGCTGTAGGATATGGCCATTAGACCCCATGGCTACTTACCATTCGCTTGGGCATTTCTGAGTTCAATGGGCAACGTCCTAATGGCATCGAGGAAGAGACTTAAGTAATTTGACTGGGAAATTGACTCAGCCAATATTGAATCACCCTGTTTATCGAGGGCTGCAAGGAGATTGAGGAACAATAGAGCAGACACGCGACATGTCTCCTGACCAGCATATGCATCATCGCATATCGCTTCAATCAGTGTGGTGCCAGCCATCTTGACAATCTGATGGCTATGCTGTTTGATACTCTCGTGTCCTGTATCGGGCTGGATGATACGGGCGATGTAGGATGAGCATATGTTGTAGAAAGTTTCTCGGAGATTAACATTTCCTGTCGCCAGAGCGATACCTCTAACACAGATCTGGAAGAGTTGATGGAGCTTCTCATCGATGACATCCCCACTTCTCCGGGCCGAATTTGCTTTTGTTGCACTTGATTCCAGTTTTGTAACTAAAACTTCAGCTAAGCGTGCTAGTTCGGTCGCCTCAGGAAGATCCTCTTCAACAGCGGCTTCAAGCTTGGGAAGAATCAATTGAATGGTATGCAGTATGAATGTCGATTTCCGTCCACCTTCAATTTCGGAGCAAGTGAGCATTGTCGTAATGAGTTCCGTCCAGGATCGGAGAGCCAGATAACGGTTGTTATTGATCTTCCTTGACTGGTTTGTCGCATGGACGAATATCTTCAGACCTTCGGCTTCTGCAAGAAATTGTTCCTCGTCTTGAGGGCGTAAATGTCCGCTTGAAAGCAACTCTTCTTTCCTGAGTTGTATCAGCTCCTCCAGCTCCGCCTCACTGTAAAGGACAAGTGAATCATCCGCCTCTTTTGCACACGCCTCCAGCATAATACCATCTAGTAGGACCAGCATGGGGGGCTGAAGTTGACGTCCAATGTCCAGATCCGCGAAATCGAAAAGGTCAAACACCGTAGGATTCAAGACGGCATCCCCTGTCTCGGAGGTCGAATTTCCAAACAATGTCGACATGATATCTGCTTGCAGCGTTGGTGAACGGAGCTTAGCAGCCGAGCGAACCTCTGTAGTAGCATAAGCATACAAATAACTTCTGAACAACAGAAATTCTGCGAGAGCACTAGCCGAATCCGAAATCCAGAACTCTTCCGTCATAATCGGGAACCCATCCCAAGGAGTATTTGGTCCAATGATGGGTTGGCTTGCAAGCAGACTTTGCAGGAAACGACTCGCACGCATCTCAGTAAGGGTGAAGTAGGAAGAGATTCTAGATGACCATAAATGCTTTAACACCTCCAATGCCATACGCTTCAGGTGCACCATCCATGACAGGATATTTCCATCAACTTGGTCTGGATAGCTTTGCAAGAATGTGATGATAGCGTGTAGCAAAGACATTCCGTTGGCGAGAAGTCCGTCAGAGGAGATGTCGAGCATATTTCCCACGCTGCTAAATCCAAGAAGAAGATGAGCTATCGTGGGCCGATCTGTAATCATTCTTAGGCAGCTATTCAGCAGCGCCAATAAACTTTCTCTAATAATGTAACCCGAAGATTGCGACCCATGATCAAGTTCCCGTACTTCAGGCTGCATTTGAGATACAAGCGGGCGCGCCACGCTGTCCACCTCTACTTCAGTGCTCAGGACCTCAACGATTTTATTTGAGGAGCGCCACTTGGCTAATCCGGGTGATGAAACCTTGTTGAGCTTTGTAGAGCTAGAAAGTTTCTCCAGCAGCACCATAGATGTGATTGTGAGTTGTTGATGTGCTGTGCTGCAATAAAGACACAAAGCTGGTACGATTGACAAATTGCTGAGGACGCTATCTTCAAAGGCCGAGAGCGATGAGTTTGCTACGCTGGTTCGGCTTCCACCAGTTTGAGACTTGATCAGGGGGCGAACAATGTTGAAATACGTCGACTGAAGGTCCATGATTAGATCCATGACCTCAAGGCTTCTGACTACAGAGAGGACCAATATAGAGTCAGACGCCGCCTTGGAAACCTCAGCTATATCTTGGTGAGCTGTCGCGAAGATTGCCTTGATTACATCTTCGTTGAACAACCATTCGGCTACCCGTGCAAAGGGGTGTAGGCGGACATAAGTAACCAATGACGACGTTTTAACATCGGACGGAACAGTGGGTTGGCTGAGAACAGAGACAAGGCTTTCGTTGAAGGACTTCAAGCATGTCACGACAAACTCCAGGCAATTGTATGTCAGCATCCGAGATTGGCGTTCGTTGAGATCTGGCAATTTCCGTGACAAAGCATGGCCCAGTATAAAGTCTATGTAAGGCTCAATACCCGGCATGCGATAGGATGAACCCAAGGATTCTGGAAATGGCAGGGAGAGGTGGTAGTCGGCTGAATCAGATGTTGGAGACACAAGGGAATTGATCAAGGTCACGAAAGCATTGGCTTGGTCGAAGCTCTCGCCAAATTTTTGAAATGCTTGTTGCTCATGCCAAACAAGAGGATTCGAGACTACTGGGATCTTCCCCATTCCAGAAGCACTCATAGATCCACCTGAAATCCACTGGTCAATAGAAAGCCACATTTCGTTGCCATTGATAGGAGTTCTTTCAGTCATTAGAGCTGCAAGGGTGGCGAAAACTGTTGCTCTCAAGTGCGTGGGTATCGGTCCGCTGCACAATGTCAACAATGTGCTGACAACGTTGAACGAAGGGTGATGAAGCATCCAGTCCCGGATCGCGACACTTTGTCTACATAGATGTCCCAGTAACCGGAGATAACAGGTCAACATGACAGGGCTTTCTGGCTCACTCATATCTGCTGGTTCAGACTTCCGGGATCGTAGAATCGTTTGAGATGTCGAGGCAGGAGGCTTCTCGGTGACTTTTGTTGCATAAAGTTCTAGCTCAGCGAACATCTGGGACCAGTTCATAGAAGTCGACCGCTTGAATTTAGCAGACATAAACTTGTCCTCTTCAGTGAGGAATCTATGAGCTGCAGTGGCATTATCTTCGCTGCCCGAAATAGAGCATAGTAATTCACAGAATGCGCTAACTCTAGGGACAGTTTGCCTTTTCGAGGCCCATTGAAGGAAGCCGTACAGATTTCCGTCAGGATCGGCCCAAAACTCCTGTGCAGCGTCTGGTCGCTGCTCAAATGCGAAAGCCATTACCATGAGGAATGATTCAAGGTGTGTCCGAGCTTCCACTAAACCTCGATGGAGACTAGAAGTTAGGCCATCTCTAAGCGCAGTAATCTGATCCAATCTTTGCGAGTCTTCCTCAGATTTCAACATCCGAACAGCATCCGGCATATTAGCAATGCATGACTCCACAAAGACTTCGAAGTTCTCCATCAGTAAGCATTTCATGTAGGGGGCGCAAGTGTCCGACTCAGGCATAGCTGAGGAGCTTTCCTTCAATAGCAATGTAACCAATTCACTCCGAGCTGGATCCGCCCATTCTTCGTTGTTCACACCAGAGCAGACAGCCAGCATGAAGTCCAGGCCTCCATCATCCAGCGCTGTCATGAACATCTTTGTGCGCTCCTCTGCGTCCTTCTCGAGATCGACCCCGGGAAGTGGGGACGACGGTCCGTCAAAATCCCATCCACCATATACCGCAAGCCAGAGAGCAATTATTGCAGAATGGAAAGTTGGGAGGGCCCAGGACTGGCCATCTTTGGTCGAAGTAACAGCCGTGTGCAAGCTTCGGGCCTCTTTATATGAATTGGAACTTTCCGGGGAACCATGTTGAACGAAAGCAGCGATAATAGAAGGGATATAGTGCACAAGTAGCCCATCAAACCGGTCCAATTTCCGAAGGTTTACAAGCAGCAGTCGAAGATCCTCGGGGCTAGTATAAGGGCCTTTGAACAGGTAGCAAAGTATAGCGCCCAATGACTCATGCTGTTGCTGCAAGCTGGCGCGCTGATACTCTATGGCCTCCATTATATCGGCGTCTTCGGCTTGACCAACAATGGATGCTTTCTGGATTTGTTCAGCAACAAGTACAAGCCACTTCTCAATATCTTCCATCGATTTCATGCATTTCCGCGCAAACAGTGAGGCGTTTCGTAGAGGGCCATTCTTTATCTCGACAACGAAGGCTATCATGTCCTGCATTAGTACCTGAGTCATTTCCCGCTCGACCTCAAAGGACTCTTGGAGGATAAGACGCAGAGATTCGAGGAGGAAGTGTCGACGCTCGTGAAACCGCATGATTGCAGCAATAAGAGGTGTTCTGTCCAGCATCTGAGCATGATCCTGTGCGCCAAGAAACAGGTGTGCTGCCTCCAATTCATCGATACCCAGCGCATCGGCCAACTGTAACGCGCCTTGTTGGAACTCCTCGTTGATGGAATATTCAAGGTCATCGACGGTGATCTTTCCTAAGTGGTTTCGGAATAACGTTAATATGGCTCCAACATAAGATGCTATTTCCCATGGCACGTATAAGATGAACACTTACCTGAGAGAACAGCTTGGCGACTGGAATTGTTTTTTGGTGGCCTGTCAAGGAGCTTCCTGAAATCATCGATGTGAGCCTCCAACTCAACACGGAGACGGTCGATGTTCACGAAGGAGGACTCAGTGAGGGAAGAGAGATCTTGGTACAAGCCACGAAGGCCCGCTAGAGTGTCTCTGTCCCCCATGATCAGAGAATTTCCCTAGCTCGGCGATAAGCGCTGTGGAAGAGGATATGAAGTATAAACTGTTTGTTGCGGGCCAAAAAAGGTCGGAGGTCGCGATCAAAATTCCGACCCGAAAAAGTAAAAGCGGCGGAGCTTCTGTTTGCGCCAAGACCAAAGCTCCTTTAAGTCTCTCAACAGCCGCACCGGAGTTTCCAGGCAATTTCCCCATAACGCCCACGTTTCATGCGGGTTTAAGGGCTTAGCCATGTTCTTTGTTGCATAATGGAATTCTCGAAATCTAGAAAAGGTTACATGTGAACATGGTTGTCAAACATTCGACTTTATTAGTGTTAAATGTGTATAAGTACCACTCCGCATTGTCAGCATCATTGCAATGGCGGAAATCACTCTGGATAGGACTCTGGTGCTTTTGTCATCCGAGAAGCAAAGGGAGCGTTCAGAAGGTCTAGCTGGTGGGTCATACTTAGAGTATCTATCATACTCTTCTAACATCTACAAGATTTGAAGCATATACTCCAACAAAATAAACGAAACTCAAGACTGTATGTGGAAAATCAGTATCGCTCTTTGTATTGATAGTTGTCTTTGTTATTGATCCGTGCATATCATCTAGGAGTTCCCTGAATGACAAAGCCTGTCATAAGATCTTTGAGTCACTGTTCCGATTCATCTCGTCAGAGAAATCCTTGTATAATCGAGGAAACTCCAAGGGCCCATCTGCTTCTCGCTTATCAACATGTGCATCTGTTCTGCGATTAGCTGTTGATGCCCTTTTGCATAACTTGCGAGCCAAGTCTGTTCGTGCGGTTGTTGATCATATAACCGAAACTTTGCAGGACACAGGAGGGAGTCTGTTTGAACTTCTCGGTGTGGATTATACAAAATGCTTGACTGCATTGCTAAATTATCCTCCACATGTCGAACATCTGGGAGCCAGTGAATGGGAGAAACTTATGGGTTTTTGTCTAAAGATCATGAATACCCAAGATTATGAAGATGACCCTTCGCATACAGGGAGCGATTCTCGGTCCACCCTGGATGACTTCCTGGGAACTGGAGGTACCCCCACACCGTCCAGATCGACGCCAACACTAACTGCCAGAGAGAAACCCAAACGCGATAAGGGTGCAATCAGTGAAGCCGTAGTCTGTATTCAGCTTCTAACGGCAAGCGTTAATGCTCCGGTTCAAGAGCCCGCCGCAAAGATACTTCACGGGCTAGTGGGTTATGTCAAGTCGTCGCATATTACGGGAAGTGGACATCAAAGCGCATTCAATAGCATTAATTCGGTCATTATGAGGGTATTGTCTGACCAGTCGGAGCTTGTTCAAAGCATACTGCTGGACTTAATACCCGTAATTTGTCACCTGTGGGCTACCAAACTCGTAGGGTTGAAAGATGAACTGCTTGTCACCATCATGCTCTGCATTGTTCTCTTGACCGCAGCGACTCGACAGGAGCCATCGGAACTGCTAAGCCGCTATACCGAAGACCTCTTGGGTGCTCTGTACAAAGAGTATATCAAGCGCCCAGAAAAGGATATCCTACAGGTTGATGAGTTGGTTTTCCATCAGAAAACTTCGGCGGCGGTGGATAAGATCCTGATATGGCCTCGCCTTGAATCTGGCAAATCAGAGCACAATTGGACTGTGATCTGGGCTATAGCTAACCTTGTAGATTTGTCAGAAGAGATAACTGCGCGATCGTCGTCGCCGCGTACGTCAACTGAGACGTTGAACAAAAGGCAACGTCTCACATCGATGGTGGATGAAATTCACCGTGATTGCGCTTCATCTTCAGGTGCCAGAAGAGTCTGCGCTCTGCAATTAATTCCGCTTATCCCCAGGCACCATGCTAGCGTTGACTCGAAGTCATCGCTGCTTTTGCGGTTATTACCAAACATACTCGACGAAAATGGCATATTAGCATCCTGGACAATGATAACTATTGCAAGGTAAAATTCACTCGGCAATCTTTATCAGGCCTCGGCTGACCAAGCTTTCTATAGCCTTGCTGGGAGTCCTAACGCAGACTCGCCCTCACTAAGGGCAATTTGGCAACAGGCCTGGGAGCTCACATGTCGTGCCTCAACCTCCCAAGCTACTTCTAGGGCATCTTGTATTCTCATGAATAGCATTCTTGAGTATAACCTTCTGGAATATTCCATAGTCGCGGAGGCCACGAGCTCGATGCTTACGTCTGTCAATCTAAACGGCCCATCTACCATGTCAGATGCATCGTTGACTTTATGGGCCACAACAACTCGAATGACTGCGCGGGTAAATCCAGGATCCCTTCCAAATGCCTCAAAACAGATTTGTGCCTGGCTTCGAGAGGTTTGGGTTATTGGTGTGTTACTATAGCGGCTTCCACAATATGGTAGTGATATTGTATGCTAATAATCCTCCAGGAACGGTAACTGATCGAACACAGCTAGCTCAACTTGCTGCATTCGCCCGGCCCTTGGACCTTTTAAACCTGCTTTTAGCCTGCACTAATAGGCACTATATCCCACCCAAACCTCAGTTCAGGGGGGCAACGAGTCTCATTGCCAAAGGCTGGCACTTCCTTCACAGGAGCAAACAACTGCTGAATTACCTATTTCAGCTCGGAGGAATATTGGATTTTGATATGTGGGATACTGACGATACTATCCATTTAGAGACATTTCCACGACAAGATCCAAATGACAACATGGTTCTGGATCTCCTACAGGTAAAATCTGAAATGTTCTTGCAAGCCTTCCAGTCATTATATGAAGATAAATCACACCATGTAACGGTGGAAATCGTGCAAATTGTTACCTCTTTCTGTATCCTCGTTGCTCTATACACGGAATGTCTGCCGCACCTATCTGCATCAAAATTTCATAACTTACAGCAGAATTGCGAGCGTCTCTGGGAAATCATATGCACCTTTTTGGCCTCTCACGAACTTGAATTCATTCAAGGTTGTCTGGTGGTATTGTCGCCTTTTCTTAATCCTGAACAGTTCTCGTACAATCCTGAGTCAACCATCTCAAAGGCTTTGCTCAGGCTTGTCATTCCATTAGTGAGCCTTTTAGAAGCCTATCGAAGAAGCCAGAGAGATAATCTGGCCCTCCATAACGACGAGCCTATGGATTTGGACGATACTCTATTCAATTCAAAAGATAGGCTGGCGGAAGTCACCTCGATCGTCAAGTCCAATAGAGAAGCGCTACCCTTATTTCAGGAGTTTTCCTCCTTCCAGCGGTGTATTACCATTCAGCTCTCTGTCTTACAGAAAACCAACGCATTCTTACGCAACCATGATCAACATTCCAGCAGGGCTCTGGTTGAGTACTTAATCGATTTAGACGAAGTTGATATCTTAGCCGCGAGCAACTCTTTACCTTATGTCTACCGCGCTATTTCTGGAATGGACCGGACTTCGTTGCTCGATATCCTTGAAGACCTAGCTGAAAAGTGCCTACAGACTTATGAATTGGAGCGCTGTGAAGCCTCTCACCTTCTTTGTATTCATATGATGCATAGTTTTGTCAAAGCATGGGTCAGCTCGGAAGCCGATAGTCTCAGTGGCTCGGCATCGGATATCTATACATGGTTCAGAGACGTATTATTGGCAAAAGACATGGCATCGCCTTCAGTTCTCGTTGTGTTCAGTGAACTCCTCGTGGATGTCATCAATACCAACGCCTCATACTCTAGCGGTGAATCCAACACATCCCCCAGAACAAGCCTTCTGAAGATTTTAGAGAAGGGCAGCATCCCAGTTAAATTTGACGTTGGAAATCTGATTCCTCGGCTGTTTGGCCATTATTCATTAAACGATCATGATGCCATATTCAACGACGTGCTTAGACACCTCCCCAAGGAGTCTGATTGGGTAGAAGGCATCGCCCTCCGTTTGTTCATATTAGGTCAATTAGCCTCACGATGGCATACCTTACTCCGCAGAAGCATTTACCATATGTTCGAAACCCCGGCACATGTACCTCACTCACTTCAGTATGCTGAGAAGTGCATATGTGATGTCGCCAATAAGCTTGGACTAAAAGATGCAAAAGAGCTCTTTCGGCTATTTTCTTCTCAGATCCTCTATACCTGGACTGAGCAGGAATCAATTACAGCCATGCCTTTCAGTATCTTTAGTTATGCGAGCATCAAAGACATGTTAGGCGATGTGCAAGACGAACTTGTTGGTCAAATTATCATGCGTGCGCGGGAGGACGAGGAGATAGAGATGTCGAAGTACATGGGAAAGCCTTTCGTTGACCTTTTAGCCACATCTTTCTACAAAGCGGAGGCCTATAGCATCGCTCGAGATATCAGCACCCCCCCTGGGCAAGGTAGCCAGCCTAAAGGTGTTGAAACCCGGCTGAAAAAGATACTGGGGACTGAACATTTCATGGAATTGATTGATCAGCAATTCCCACAGACAATAGCAGCTTTCTTTGGGTCGCTTGATCAATATGAACAGGTTGAAAGAGCCCTCTCCAAACGTGCGAAATTCCACGATGCCCTCGATGGTCTAAGGTGCATCCTCGGTAAGAGTGCTTCAAAAATCGTTCTCCCTGCGAATCAGCAACCCTCCTTCAGGGCCCGCTATCTCATTGATGAGTTAGAGTTCCTCTGTAAGCGCAGCGGATATGAACTCGAGACAATTTGGACGCCGACGCTAGCTTCTTATGTTTGCCGAACTCTCTTGGAATCAATTCACCCCGCGCTTGGTTCCTTCCACGCCTGTTCTGTAATCCGGAAGATTAGGGTACTACTTTGCGTGGCCGGATCTGTTATGCTCAGAGACTATCCATTTGAGATGACACTACACGCCATGCTACCATTCCTAGTTGATATATATTGCTCAGAAGATGCATTAGGAATCTTCTGGTATCTCTTAGAAGCTGGTCAGCCTTATCTAGCAGAGACTCCCGGACTCATGGCTGGGGTTGCGGTCTCCACATTGCTGTCCTTGAAAAAGTTTTTGGCGTCCCCCCCGGTGGATACAGCCCAACAAGGTCAATCAAAAATAGTAACAGCGAATATTGAAAGGTTTCTTCAGTGGTTTGGGGAGTATATAAATACTTACGAGTCCTCCTTGGACGCAGAAACACAGGAATCATTTCGTCGGGTGGTAAAGTCTTCACAAGCTACCTCCACTGTTGAGTCGCATTCTGATGACTCTAACGAGCGTGATGTGATCCTGGAAATCCTTGATGATCGGAGCTCTGAAAGAAGCCTTTTGAGCAAGACTGTCTCCGATCATGTCATAGCACTGCTCTGTGCGGACTCCGAGGAGCCGCTTGGAAACTATCACAAATTGAATGAGTCTGACAGGGACGCAACTGCTAACATCGTGGCCATCTACCAAACTCTACAGAGTTTCAACACCGGATCTGGATACAGATTGTGGGCTGCGAAAGTTATTGGGCGTGCTTTTGCTACTACGGGCAAAGTCTGCGACGCCCTTCTCAGGGAGCAAGATCTGTCTCTTTTCAAATCTCAACTATCCGACTTGCGCTTAGAGGTCCACTGTTATTCTAAAGCCAGCATACTTCAAGAATTATGCAACATGCTACAAAATAACAGCCATCTGGAGGTGGGACTCGTTGAACGAACATTGCAACTCATCATAAGTAATCTTGCCAGGTATCCGGATTTTGAACAATGCGCCGGTGTCGTACCTCTATACTTGATGAAAGCTTTCACTTGGGACCCCTATCAGTGCCCGCCCATACCGACACTTGCTCCAGAGACAGAAAGAGACGACGCCAAAGTAAATTGGCAGACAAGCAATTCTTTATCTCAATGGGCTCGCGGTATTGCGTTGTTCTTGTCAAAATCTGCAGCCGAAGATCCTGTGATTGGGTCATTAAGCCACATTATCTATGTTATCCCTGAATTAGCTGTCCGAATCCTACCATACATGCTTCATGATGTTCTGCTTGCAGAACTTAAAGGAGAAGCAAATATCCGACAGAAGGTTTCCCAAATTTTCAAACAAGCTTTGTGTGATGTTCATGACACTACTATCTCACATGCACGACTTGCAATCGACTGCATTCTATATCTTCGAAATCAGCCGAAACCGAATGAGGCGACAATAGTAGAACGTGATGAGTGGCTGGAGATAGACTTCGCAGAAGCATCGTTGGCTGCCAGTAGGTGCCGTTTGCCAAAGACAGCACTCATCTTCCTTGAGATACATGCGTCTCGTGTAATCTTTGGCTCTCGCCGTTCCTCGCTGGCTAAATACGAAGCTCCCCCGGACATGTTGCATGACATATTCAAGGACATAGATGACCCTGATTTCTTCTACGGCATTCAACAAAGCCCCTCCCTGGACTCAGTTATGGAAAGGCTCCAACATGAAAGCTCGGGTTTTAAGAATCTACTCTTCCAAAGTGCACAGTATGATAGTGAGATACAGATGTCAGCGGATCAAAACGCCTATGGCGTCCTTAAGGCACTCAACTCGACAAATCTACAGGGAATTGCTAATTCCATATTCTCAGCATCTGGTGGGGGCTTTGTGGACACATCAAGTTCATTTGACAGCATGCTGCAAGCCGCAACAAATTTACGACAATGGGATATACCCGTCTCGCCCTTGAATCCTTCACCCCCTGCGACCGTCTTCCGGGCTTTCCAAAGCCTCAACACATCAGGGAGCCTGGCTGAGGCCTCTAAGTCTATCAACGAGTGTCTCTTGACAACTTTGGAGTCGCTTACGAGCGCCAGTCGATCTGCCATGTCTTTGCGAACTGCGATGAGGGTTCTGGGAGTTATCACTGAAGTCAGTGATGTTTTGGACGCGAGATCAACGGAAGAAATCGATCATGAATGGCAGAAAATCGCTGCCAGGGATTCTTGGCTGAAGACCACCAGGTATGGGATATATGCCCCTGCAAAAAAAGGATCAGTATCCACTTAAGCTACGTCTAACTCAGTCAGTGTTCATGAGATCGGGGAGATACTAAACTCACACGAAGCCCTCTTTTCATCAATCAACCGAAAGTCGTATTTAAGATCTTCGACCAATATAAGCGATCATGACGCACAGCTTCTGGAGGTCAAAGCCATCCGGCAATCACTTCATATCACAAGAACCCAGGGCATCCAACAAGCCTCGCTGAAATCGGCCGTTTACCTCTCTAAGCTCGCCCACCAATGCTCTGCACTAGGGATCAACATCGAAGGGGCCGCCAAGTTCGATCTGGCTAATGTTCTGTGGGACCAAGGTGAAATGACTGCATCAATTCGGATGCTTCATCAACTCAAGGATCAAAATGACCTACATAAACAGGCGGTACCAATCAGCCGTGCCGAACTTCTTGTGACTTTGGTAAGCTCTCTCCACATTGATTCCCTGCGTACGAAACCCTGCTCGTTCCGGACTAATTCAACTTCTTGCAAGGGCCACCATGTCGCTGAGGCACGTCTCGAGAAACCAGAGACCATCATCCAAGATTACTTATTAACCGCAGTCAAGGAGCTTAAAGGTCGCTCCGGGGGTGAAGAAGCCGGGAGAGTTTATCATGGGTTTGCCACATTTTGCGACCAACAATTACAGAACCCTGATGGTTTGGAAGATTTCACGCGAGTTGAGCAATTGCGTAACCGTAAGGAAAAGGAAGTGCGAGCATTGGAGGATATGATGAAGGCTGCGGAGGGAAGGGAGAGGGAGGCTCTCAAATTTCATCGAGGAAGGACAAAACAGTGGTTTGATCTTGATGACCGCGAATATCAACGCCTACGACGAAGTCGGGAAGCCTTCCTACAGCAATGTCTCGAAAACTATCTCCTTTGTCTGAGAGAGAGCGAAACTTACAATAATGATGTACTCCGTTTCTGTGCGTTGTGGCTTGACAAGTCCGACAGTGATATCGCAAATGCAGCCGTTTCCAAGCATCTCGGTCAAGTTCCAAGCCGAAAGTTTGCCCCCTTGATGAATCAATTAACCTCGCGCCTGTTAGATGTGCCTGATGAGTTCCAAAAAATGCTCTTCTCTCTGATTACTCGCATTTGCGTTGAACACCCATTCCATGGTATGTATCAAATATTTGCGAGCAGCAAGTCCAAGGGAGGAAAGGATGAAACGGCGTTGTCACGCAATCGAGCAGCCGGACGATTAGTTGAAGGCCTAAAGAACGACAAGCGTATCGGGCCGACATGGGTCGCTGTTCACAACACCAATATCAATTATGTACGATTTGCCATTGACAGGCCAGATGAGAAATTGAAGAGCGGCGCAAGGGTTCCGCTGCGGAAACTCCAAACGGGTGGACGTCTCGAACAAGATGCCGCAACACAGAAACTACCACCACCCACAATGAACATCGAAATCAGGGTTGATTGCGATTATCGTGATGTACCGAAGCTTGTTAAGTATCACCCCGAATTCACTATCGCGTCCGGCGTCAGTGCACCAAAGATCGTCTCCGCTTTTGCAAGTAATGGTTTACGATACAAGCAGCTGGTAAGCACCAAACATCGATTTGTATAGCGTATGGAGCGAATGTTTGGCTAACAATACCGGAAGTTCAAAGGAGGAAATGATGATTTGCGGCAGGACGCTATCATGGAACAAGTGTTTGAACAGGTTAGCAATCTTCTTAAGGACCATCAGGCTACTCGACAGCGAAACCTAGGGATTCGCACATATAAGGTTTTGCCTCTTACGTCGAATGCGGGAATAATCGAATTCGTGCCACACACTATCCCCTTGCATGATTATCTGATGCCTGCGCATCAAAAATACTATCCGAAAGATATGAAACCAAACGTTTGCCGCAAGCACATCAGCGATGTTCAGACAAGATCATTTGAGCAACGCGTTAGGACATACCGACAGGTTACTGAACACTTCCACCCTGTCATGAAATACTTCTTCATGGAAAAGTTCAATAACCCAGACGACTGGTTTAGTAAGAGGCTTTCATATACTCGAAGCACAGCTGCAATCTCAATATTAGGCCATGTTCTCGGCCTCGGCGATCGCCATGGCCATAATATCTTGCTGGACGAGAGGACGGGCGAAGTGGTGCATATCGACTTGGGCGTTGCATTCGAACAAGGCCGAGTGCTACCGGTTCCCGAAGTCGTTCCATTCCGTTTGACACGAGACCTTGTCGATGGGATGGGAGTTACCAAGACCGAGGGTGTCTTCCGCCGCTGTTGCGAGTTCACGCTTGAAACCTTACGGCGAGAGTCCTATAGTATCATGACCATCCTTGATGTGCTTCGTTACGATCCGCTGTACAGCTGGACCGTGTCCCCTTTGAGGATGAAGAAGATGCAGGATGCCTCTGAAGCTGGGGGCGGACCACCCATGCTACCCGGTGCTGCCGACCAACGGCCAAGCAATGAGCCAAGTGAGGCAGATCGTGCGTTGACGGTCGTGGCAAAGAAGTTGGGCAAAACATTGAGTGTCACGGCGACTGTAAATGAGCTGATCCAGCAAGCAACCGATGAAAAGAACCTCGCCGTCCTTTATTGCGGTATGTTCCATAAAAACGTTACCTAGAGGAGTTTTACTGAGATGCTAATGTTCACCTTTATAGGTTGGGCTGCCTATGCTTAATGCAGTTATATAGATACATAGTGCGGCTGTAGGTTGTTGACTTCTTACGGATGAACGGTATATCGGGTTTATGGGGTTTAGAGTTGATGCTGTATTTTGTTATGTGTTGTTTGCAGCAAGAAATGTATATATATATCTCTCTTGCCTCTATCAGACATTTCACTTCAGCAAGGAAAAGTGACATACCTTCACAGATAGAACTGCTTCAAGAAGAGACAAGTAAAGTACTAATATGACTATGTCCCTTTTTAATTGAAAAAAGAATCAGAAGAAAGAATAAAAAGAAAAAAGAAAAGAAAGATACATGGTATCAGAGCATAGAACAAATACAATTCTTGTTTAAAAAATGATCCCGACGAGGGTCGAACTCGCGACCTTGGCGTTATTAGCACCACGCTCTAACCGACTGAGCTACAGGACCCAGTTATTAACTAAGGGCATTCTACCTGTAAACATAAGCACAAAACTGCCATTCTACGTTACATGTTAAAGAGTATGGTATTCTATCATGGACTCGGCTCCATTATCAGTGCCCGTTTTCAGATGCTACATCACTGACAGATGTCTCACTGGTCCTTACTTCTTCTCCACTGTAGCCCCTGCCTTAGCATTCATGGCCACGTGCCCCTGACCAGTCAATTATATAGTTCCAACGCTTTCAATCCAGGCATGTCTTGATTTCTTTTCCTTTGTCCATGATCAATCAAGGAACTAAAAACCCTACGGAGTCTTGGCTAATGACATCTTGCTAGGTTACGAAATGGTATTTATAGAATCCGTGGCCTTGAAATATGAAAATAGATATAACGTCCAGACCTCAGGTTTATAAGTGACCGTGCCTGCTTCCTAGAGAGGAGTTTGTATCTACACTTCTCTAGTTCCTGCATTTCACCGTTTGATCGTCCCTGCCAAGGCTCTCAAACATGTCGACCACCCCCACCCCTAACAGAGGTATTGCAGTCTTTTCGGGAGGAAGCGCTGCCAATAATCTAGTCGAAGTATTTGAAGAAGTTCGCGACACTAAGAACTGTCCACTAAGCTATATCATTCCCATCAGTGACAACGGAGGTTCCTCATCGGAGCTGATCCGCATCTTTGGCGGTCCAGGTATTGGCGATGTGAGAAGTAAGCACACACCCACTCTTGCCATTCACTCCTCTAACGAAGAAGTACAGGTAGACTGGTCCGTCTGATTCCGGAGTCGCCCCCGAATTCCGAACGGGGTGCCATAAAGACACTATTCAACCATCGATTGTCAGCGGACGCAGCCACCGCCCACGCAGAATGGCTCTCCATCGTAGATGGCACATCGAACATCTGGCATGCCATTACGCCAGCAAAGAAAGAACTCATCCGCTCGTTCTTCAACCTTCTCAACCTGGAGATCCTAAAGCGTGCCCGTCCCCCATCATCAACCTTCGACTTCACCTCCGCCAGCGTAGGCAATCTCTTCCTAACCGGCGCCCGCCTATTCAGCGGCAGCTTCGAAAGCGCCATCTACCTCCTGGGTAGCATCTGCGGTGTGCCATCAGACACCGTCCGCGTAATCCCAGCCATCAACTCCAACTTCTCGCACCACATCTCCGCCTCCCTGGCAAATGGCTCCGTAATCGTCGGCCAAAACAGCATCTCCCACCCCAGCGAAGCAACGGCGCTCCAACCGCGCCCCAGACGCCCAAGTCTACTACTCGCAGACGGCGCCGACGACTTCACAGACACAGACACCTCAGACACCCTCTCCTACGAAGATGACCACCCCCCGGGCTCCCTCCCAACCCTCCGCAACAAAAACATCAAGTTCTCCAAAGCCGAAAACGAGGATCTCCCCTCCCGCATCACCCGCATCTGGTATATAAACCCCTACGGCCAGGAAATCCGTCCACCAGCCAATCCACGCGTTCTCGAAGCCATCCGCGACTCGCAGGCCATTATCTACAGTATCGGCTCCCTTTACACGTCTCTCATCCCATCTCTGATCCTCCGCGGCGTCGGACAGGCTATCGTGACAAGTCCTGCTCGTCATAAGATTCTCATTTTGAACGGGTCCCTAGATCGCGAAACCGGACCCCCGTCTGAACCTTTCACGGCGGTTAATTTTGTCGAGGCGATTACTCGCGCTGGGGAGGAAAGTCGTGGTCGGATGACTCTTTCTTCCTCGAATTCTGGTGCTCATAGGTCGATCCCAAGTTTAGGTCTTCCTTATTCGTCTTATGTTACGCATATTCTTCATCTGGAGGGTCCCGGGACGCCACAGGTGGACCGTGATCGGCTCGCGGAGATGGGTATCGAAACGCTTCGTCTTTACGGGAGGAAGATCGTTACTACGGGTGCGGGTGGTGTTGAAATGCCTATTGGAATGAAGTATGATGCCACGGCTTTGGTCCAGGCTCTTGAGGTGGTGCTTGGGAAAAAGGGTGATGCGATGCTTCGGGGTGGGGAGAAGAATGGTTTAAGCCGAAGGAATACGTTAGATCCTGGGAGGAAAAGATAAGTAGATCTTCACTTGATATCTGGGTACTTTTATGGCGCAATAGATGTGGTGGGCTTCTGGTTTTCATAGGTCAAGTTTGGTTTGCTTCTTTCTTTGGCAGTGTTTGGAGCGGAGAAACTGCCACAGTCTATAACTGTCTTGATAATATGTATCTTATTGTTGCTATACAAACCTGATTTTCTACAGTTACTGGAACTTTTCTCTTCTGGATGCCACCGCTTCTATAAGGGCATAGTACTATATCAATTGCTCTTAGGCGGCCATACTTATGGTGGTGACTATTCTTCAGACGCAGAGCCCGGATAGTTACACACTTACGTCGCTGCAAAAGACCTTCGACTACTCTACTTTGACGGGATGTCGGGTATGCACAGGATGAAGGGAACTAGAGATATGCAAGACCGGATTCTCTTTCAATGACAGCATCGGCCGGGTGCCATTGGCACCCGATAATACCCAGGTCGACTTTGAACGTGCAATTCTGGGATGTCAATTGGCGGATACGGAGTGGGAAGGTCGAGTTGATGGTATCCTGCGGACGCAGGAGGTGCAGGAGATTATCCTGTGCTATTTTGAGAGAGACCTTGAGTTGACTCAAGTTCTACGGACCAAGCTGCAGGATGATGGTGTTCGATCATCAAAGGGCAAAGAGAAAAAATGGGAATGTAAAGCCACCCAGAAAATCAAAGTATAATTCACGATACGATGACCTTGCTGTTGGCGAGGTCACGATCGATTTTGACCACTTTGTGACTGCCTACGAATATGGACTTGACTTGTTTCCCGGTGCATCCAAACTTCCATGTTTGAGCCACATCCCAACTGAAGAGTTGGAGCCAATCAGGAGAGATGTTAAAAATATGATCCTGACTCGGGAACCTTCTCGACATGCCTTTGACTGGAAAGCCATCACAGACAAGATCATCAGTCAGTACTCGAGCGCGTTGCAGGACATTGCAGGGGGTAAATTCTCGACTATGCATAGGCTCCGGCTGAGTATGGAGGAGCTCTTGGCTCCTTTTATAGACTACGGCGACTATTACAACATTACGTCTACTGTGGAAAGATGTCAAGAAGATTTTATTCCCATCAGTGCTCCCAGCAACACGCTTGCCAGTAAGGCTGTTCGACATGTAACAGGCCAGATCTGTTCCACCCTGACATCAACACTCTTGGACTTTGATCTTCAGCTAGAAGATGTGGTGAATAACATCGTGGGGCTTATCATGTATCTTGAATGGACGGCCTTGGCCCATCGTCGGAATTAGAACTGGCATATTTTGGCATTACTGGACAGGAATGCTTTACGTGCAGTGGCATTCTCCTTATATATAGCAAATAACAGCCATTTCAACCATACGAAAGCGTATCAGATCATCTGTAACTATATGCAGAGGTAGACGCCGCAGCACTTGCAGGCGACGACATAGCTCCGATGTGGCTCTTGCCGGCCATATTCATACTGAAGTTGTCATTCACCTCACCCCCTTCCTCAGTCCAGTATCCTTCAGGCGAATCGAAACCATCTCATGCAGCGTTGACCCTGATAGAGATCCAAGCAAAGATTCCATCTGTGGCATCTTTCCCAAGGTATACATATTCCACGAAGGGGTCGGTCGTGTCAGCCTCAGTCTCGAGAATGCTATCCGCAGAGTTCTTAGTCAGTTCCTGAGTGTTCGTTTTGTAGGGTGCGTTAAAGGTCCTGGTCGAAGAAGATCTGCTCGACGTGCGAGGAGCGGCTATTGTATATCCCCGCGATGGTACCGTTTGGGAGGATTCTTGTCTCGTTGGCGGTGTGAGTGACCACTACTGGGAGGTTGAAAGTTAGAGAATAATTCTAATCGGTGAAAGATCTCCGATAAGCTTACCGTGGATATGAGTAGCGCGGCCGGTGTAGTGACCAGGGAAGATATTCCGTTTGAACTTATGCATCTCTGGTGGGGGCAGATTGAAGATGACCGCAATTCCCCGCTACAGTGAGCACCAAAACGGAAAGAGAAAGCCTTGGAGCTGTGTAAAAAATCAAGTATGTATGTCAGCATATTATATACAGTATTATAACATCACAATCAACATGCCTGTCGTAGACAACACATAATGCGACATGGATACTTCGTGCCACCCGAAACTGCCAGACGAGACGCCACCCAATGCTTCCCCAACCAGGTCTAACTAGGAATACAAGAAAGTAGAGAAGAGATAACAATAGAACAAGCATACACCATGTCCAGATCCCCATAGATCAAGTTATATATACATAAAATAAGGAAAAGAGGGAAGTGGTTGACAAGATTGTCAAACCAAAGCATTTATGCCCGAGCAGATGGCCGGGATTTCCAAGTTTGTCGGTTCAAGTTGACCTGGGGATGCCTGCTCCCCGGGGGAAGATCTTGAAAGTCACTGTAAAGACCTGACCCGACGTCGACTAAAATGGCCTTCTGGGGCTGTGCTGTATAGGAATTGGCAGACTTGGCGCGATCGCTTTGAGAACGTGCGTTTGATGACGGCCCGGGAGCGGATTTAGCTTTCGTAACTTCTTTGATGATTTCCCGAAGTTCTTTATCATCCTTTGTGATCTGGGCTCTGATAAACGCAGGGTTATTCGTGGACTGGAGAGTGGACATCACGGACTCTCGTGGTATGTACGTATAGTCCTGAGGAGAGGGAGGGGAGTTCGGGACTATGGAAGGGTCTAGACAAGCAGCCTCATTCTTCTCCAGAAGTTGAACGATATCTAGACTTTCACCGTGTGGGATCTTGTGAGGATGTGAAGGGGTAACGCAATCCATGTCTACTTCTTTCCGAAGGACATGATCAATGTCAACTGCAGAGAAGTAGGCGCAAGACTGCGGAAGATCATTGATGCCAACTTGCTGCGAGAACATGGCACGAGTCCAAACATTAGCTACCTGTAGAGCCAAAGCAGCACGATATTTGTCCTCATCTTTGACGAGATACCTGATTTCATCGTGAACAGTGATAGCTAGACGAGCAGCAATGTTGAAGCGCCGGATAAGATAGTCCATGGCGATAATGAGGAGGTGAAGATAATCGACACCAGATGACTGAATTGCCCAGTTGATCCGCGATGTCATGAAGCTGCCTCGGTTGATAAAACGCCGCATTAACGCCTCAGTGATGCCGGCACCCAATGTAGGCGTTCTTGGTCTCTCTTGATCAGCGAACTCCTCTAGCTTGTTGAAGACAAAAGATTCCGTGCCTCCGCGCCAAAAGGGACTATCACTTAAGATGCGGCGTGTCGTACGTGCACCCTTTGTCTCTTGATACAGCTTGGTCGCAACTTCCTGGGTTTGCTTTTCTGACATGGAAGGGTTGAACTGACGCAACAGTGAAGCAGCAAATTTTACGCCAGCCCCGTAAATTCGGCCATAGTTGAAAACCTTGGCATCGTTGCGCGAAATTCCTAGAATTTTGGCAGTGCGCGAATGCATATCGGTTCCTGCTGCCTTGGATCCTTCTAAAGTCATGAAGCCGATCGCATTGCCACCGTGAATTTGAAATTGAGCATCGCCGATGAGACTCGCGATCCAGAGCTCCTGTGAGTCAACATCTGCACCAACAAAGACATAGCCGGGTGGCGCCTTGATCATGGCTTTAAGTTCAGAGCCAACGCGATTTTCCTTGGCGTTGCTTGCAGTGAGCCATGTGTTTTCCACAGCTCGTCGCGTGATAGTACCCATTGGTATCACCTGAGGCAGGATAAATCCTGTCCTGCTCTCTGCATTATTCGACGCAGATTTTTGCACCTCGTCCTTGTAGACAACCATCTGCCCCATGATTCGGTCCCGAGCGCTGATCCAATACGAGCAAGAAGCATTCATCTCTAAAGCTTCCTTGGCAAGCGCATATTGCGAAGAGAGAGTTCCACGTTCGAAATACTGCATGTATCCCTTGGCTAGCGGATTAACACACCGGGCCTGAGGTCCATCCTTGTGTGGAAGCTTGAAGTAGACATGTCTTCTGTCGTCCCGTAATTCCGCGATTTTCTCTTCCGTCATATCGCATAGCACTACAGGCTGGTTCTCAAATTTCTTGACCTGATCACGTGGAACCTTGAACGTCCAGCCGTATTTATCAGACCAAGTTAATGGATACCCATCCCATGATAGCTTGAGTAATATAGGGGCTGTCCGACTTCGCACAGTAAGATTAATATCGGACGTGTTTGTGGCAAAGAGATCTTTGTACCATTTTGGCATGCCCGGCTTTTTCTGCCTCGCAGCTGGTCGAGGAGGATCTCCTTTCTTTTTCCCTTTGGCCATTTTAATCTCCTGGCCAGACCAGTCCAGCTGTCGTAACCAGGGATCATCCATATACACATCCGGTTGGTCCTTGACCTTCAGAGCTTCATCACATAATTCAACTAATTTTCTTTGCACGTCATCAAGTCGTTGGTGGTAGGTTGCCTCGGCATTGGTAAGGTAGTCCTTCCAGGTTTGATTGACTGGTAAAATAACCGAAGAAAGATGCCTGAGAGCCCCAAAACTGACCGGGTGGGGACAGACTTCGAGGAAATTTGGGAAAACCTTCTTGTAAACGCGATGGGTGATGGCAACATCTGCAGCACAGTAATCCAGTAGCTCATCCAGTTTCTCTAGGATCCCCTCTCTTGAAAGTTCACCAAAATCATCTCTTTGCGCCTTGTCGATCGTGACATCACAATGAAATTTGGCAACGTCGCGGAGGGAGTTCACAGAGCTCCTGCCTACCCATAGTTCCTCTTCCTCATCGCTGAGCATTTTGCTTTCAAGAAGAGCTGCAAGCTCGACAGAATTATTCTCATTCGCAATCTTGTCCCTCAAATCCCTATTTTTCTTGTGGCGCATCCAAGTAGGTCTTTGTTGGGAGCACATTCCATTCACAGCTACATGCAGCGACATTGTATCAAGAAAGAAATTACGCGTCTGTTTCATATCATACTCTTCCAAGACACGGGCGCGATCATAGCCAATGTTGTGGCCCACGACAATTCGTGGCTGTGATATGTCTCCCAATGGTATGAGCTGAATATGGTTGTCCGACTCCCCCAGCAGCCACGGCGACAGCCAGGCATACCAGGCTGTAGGGCTGACAGCACAAGCCATTACAGCAAAGGAATGCTCTTTCCACATAACCTCCGTATCGAAAGTTAACATTGACTCATTCGGGGCGTCTACGGCCTCCCAAGAGCCATCGCTATGATATTTCGTCCAACCACTGCGTTTGATCCACTTGCGCGGAATGCTCGGAGAGTTGACTTTGATATAGTCTTTAGCGTAGGTAATATAAGGCTCAGACGCATCCATGCCTAACTTGAAGAAATGCTCATCTAACGTCTGCCCCTGGAGGGGAGGCATATCGAACGCTACCGGTTCCGTGGCATCTTGAGATTTGCCGAGCAGGTCATGTCTCGAGAGATGTTCTTTCGACAACGCAACCAATTCTGGATTTGGAGGTTCTGATTTGACTGGAAAAACTTGTGAGAATACATGGTCGCTCAATTGTTGGACTCCGATCTCATTGAATCTAGCCGTGGCGGGAACTGCGAAATCAGCATCTGCGCTTATCGGTCATAGATCGTGGAACAATGCGAATGTACCTGAAAGAGATCCCTGCCTAGGTTTTACGTCATCTTCCTGCGTAGGTACCTGCGAAAAGTAATACCGCACTAGTGATAATGGCCGTGGCCTGGGGATGAGTGGCGAGCGCAATTTTTGCGAGCATGAGCGTATAACAGCCCTAGAATAGGGAGCGCAGGTATGACTCCAAAGCATCTTAGGTCGTGTAGAAGATCGATGTAAATAAGCCCATGGCTTGATGCGCTGATGCTCGCAGCCGGTGCTGCGCGAAACTGATGCGAAGGGGCTTCCTCTTTTTGGCTTTCCCAAGGATTTGTACATTCTTTCCTATCGCGGTATCTCCGTCATGATGATACGCGGACGGAATATACTATATTCCGTATCAGCTTCACCGCCTGCCAGGATAGGGGGTTCAATTGCTAGTTATCATCAGGTGATTGATAATCAACACCGCCGATAACTAAACCCCGGCTGCAGATCGTCGCCACTATCAGTGCTTATTCCTAAGACAGCTCATCTCACCTGCACCTGACATATGCCTCATTCGCATCGCAGGTCTAAGAATATATTCGTCGAATCTAATTCTACACATCGGCTGGTTATTTATCCCCACAGGGCTGTATCTAACAATTACGATACTTCCCGAGCCGCAGAAAGCTAATATTCGCGATACTTCGACCCCGTATTCTGTTTTGTCGCCTTAAGAAACCCCTCTGAGAACCATGAATCGAAGCTCTTCGACCCGGGGCCCGTTGCCTTCTAGCTCCCATACAATACAAGCGTCCCACCCCCGTCGCCGACGGCCCTCCGACCCTGCTGAGTCTTCAGAAACCCAAGGCGAGGGACGAAAACGTCGCCGTTTGAGTAGCTCTAATGTAGCAACTAGGAGTGCTCAATCTGCATTGGATCACCACGACGATGACATCGAATCTATTGATTTAACAGAGGTGGAGGGTCCCTCAGCATTAGCGAAGGTGCTAGCGAAGCAACGGGAGGACGCTGTTAGGGCCCAAGAATCTGTTGAGCCGGAGAAGGGGCAATCAATATTAAACTCATATAAGTGCCCTGTATGTATGGATACACCGGAGGATGCCACTAGCACAATATGCGGTAAGTATCATACTTGACCATAGGAGATACCTTGTGTTGACTGGTGTAAATAGGGCACCTCTTTTGCCACAAGTGCATCATCGACACATTGAAATTCAGCGAAGAACAAAGAGCAGATACCTCTTCAAAAGGTCCTCGAGGAACTTGCCCCGTGTGCAGAAAACCCCTTGCCCGGAACGACGCGCCAGGCTCCAAAAGGAATCTTGTACCTTTACAACTCAAACTTGTCACGAAAAAGAGGAATACAACTGTGCCGAGTAGTGGATAATTTCCGCACGCTAGCTCTTTGTCATGTGGATGATGCCGAAGGACATCGCACTGACATTGATGCGCGAACTGTTGAACGCATATTCTACACGTGGTTGTTGAGCATGGTGTATTGCCTCAGTGATCAGGAGTCCTTTCTCGTATTCCGAAGGCCTCTTGACTGACGACAGTCTTGGCCACATCGAGATTTTATCTCCATTCGTAGCCAGTCCCGCAAACCGGGACGTTGCCATATGGCACCTTCTTGGAAACTTCCTCGTATATCAAGCTCAGCTGTTAGTGATCGACGACGATGACATTCGCATTCGGAGAACATCATTCGTTATAGCTCCCAAATGAGACGAAGTGACACTAGGCTGGGACATAGTTGATAGTTCGTCTGCCTTGCGCGACGCACTTAATGATCAGACGAGGATTGTCCTATCAGCATATCTTGCATGGGGCAATAATGAATTATGAGGGCACAAGCGACATTGGTATTTTTTTCTCCTCTTTTCATCTGAATAAAATAGAGACCCTAGTGGAAATCCCTCCAACCACAACTGTTCGTATAGCCACGGGCCACAGCGCCGAAATCTAACCTTAAAAATGATTCGACCCTACAGATCTGGTATTCGAGTTGAGGCTTGTAGGGAGATATTTATTTCATATAGTTGACTCTTTCTCTCTCTCTCTCTCTCTCTCTCTCTCTCTCTCTCTCTCTCTCTTTTAATCCCTACCTAGAATGATAATAAAGTCTTGTCCTCGGCCAATGCTTTATGGAAGGATTTTGATAAACCGCGGGGAATTCCCAGGGTCTAGGGACAAATTTAGGTTATGCCAAGAATGGATTTAATGGCACCCGCAGCGAGACTAAAAAAGCATTAAATTTCCTTTGATGGAAGAACATGAACCCCAAGCTTAACCACACTTCACGGAAAGCTTAGATGTTCCGGAAATTGCCTGAAATTCCTTCATTATAAACTGAGAGCGGGGAGTAGGCGCGGGTCAAGTGGTTTCTATACTCCTGCGGTTCATGCCTTGAAAACTTCGCAGTTCTTAGTGGACGATTTAACTATTAACTGCTAACTCCTTTTGCAAACGTCATAATATCCACCTCACCATGACTTCCCCTCACCCTGCGCGCAATTCAACATACTGATAGGGCGCTCATACTTGCTTGATGTTGATCTTATGTATACGAAATTAGGGTCATTGGCCGTGCATTCTGTCCTTCAATCCATTATCTGCTCCTTCCGTATCTGAAAGAGACGTGCGACTCTCCTTGCAGCGACTGGCTATTTACGCTTTCGCGTTGATGTTCCCGCCGTTGTTTTTTACTTCTTTCATTTCTTTCCTCCTAGCTGAAGTACACATGCCCCTTTCGTCAAGATGAGTAGGGTCTCACTTGAACGCACAGAAACCACGGAGCTGCCATCCGGTTCTCATGATATTGAGGCGCATCCCCAAACTTCACCAACCAATGCGGAGCCAGCTGGCCTTGAGTCATTCCCCACGGTTACCAAAGGACCATCAAATGACACAGTTAGGAATCGTGCGCGGAGGTCAAATACGGCGCGCTCATACCATCCTGACAATGTCACTCATGACCCCAATTGGCACCCTGGCACGGAGCCCGGCATAGACCCCACCAAGCCGCTCCCGCCTTATAATGCGGACTGGGCAACTGCTGTACCAAGCGACCTATTTACAAGGTGTGAGATTATTGTTGTGGACTTCTCCCAGCATGAAATGCGGCAATATGAGCTGGACAACGACACCTTGGAGCAATTTCTTGCGAGGGAGAGGGAGCCCTGGGTGCAATGCAGATGGATTAATGTCAATGGTCTCAGCTGGGATGTAATTCGAGCGCTGGGAAATCAGAAAGGCATACACAGACTTGCCATTGAGGACTTGATCAACACGACAAATCGTACTAAAGTCGACTGGTATTCGGACCATGCATATATTGTGCTCACGTTGCAGAAATTAGTCCGAATCTATGAAGAGACTAGCAGTGACTCGGACGAAGAGTCTGAGCACGGTCAATGGGAAAATGACCGAAGGGGCTCAACAACAAGCAGCAAGAGTGTGTCTCTGAAGCGAGCAACTACCCTGAGTCTCATTACGGAGGCATTGAAAGACCTTTTCAGACTGAAATCACGAAAAAGAGACCCAAGTAATGAACCCAACTTAGGGGCAAATATTCGTCCTTCCATGAAAAAAGCTGAATCACAAACTATGTTCGACAATGCCTCAAATGCTGGGCGAACGGCTCGCAGCATGCAGCGGTACCGAGGGGGACCAAACGAAGACCGCATCGAATTCATGGAGCGACATGCTGTGCTAGCAGCGAAGGGACTATCAGTTGCTCTGGAGCAGGTATCGATATTCTTACACGCGGATAACACCGTGACCTCCTTTTTCGAGACAAGCGCCGACGACATCGAATCGCCTATTGTGAAACGGTTGACTTCTCCTGAGACTATATTGCGTCAATCGTGTGATGCCAGCATGCTCGTGCAAGCGATCCTGGATGCTATCATTGACCTTGCAATCCCTGTGACCACAGCTTACCAAGATGCCATTGGCGACTTGGAACTTGACGTCTTGACTGATCCTGATATCGATCAGTCCAAGGACCTCTATATTCTAACATCTGAGATTTCAATCCTTCGAAATTCGATGCAACCTATCGTAACTATCATCAACGCGCTTCGAGATCATCGCTCTGAACCTATCAATACCCCCGGAATAGGTGTACTGAAGGGTTACTTTGGGCCCTCGAACTCCTCAGACCCAGCACCATATATAGGAACCGCTACTCCGAATCTCAAAAGTGTAGGTGGCTCTAGCGTATCCATCAGTACCATGTGTCATACGTATTTGGGCGATGCGCTCGACCACTGCATCACAATAGTCGAAGGATATGACCAGATGAGACGGGCTGCTGACAACATGATCGATCTTATCTTCAACACCATTGGTATGCATTGCCTCATATTCTCATCACACCTCGCATGGCTGACTGTATTATTCACAACTAGGTGCATATCAGAACGAGAGTATGAAGCAACTGACACTCGTGTCTTGCTTCTTTCTCCCTCTCACTTTCTTGTCGGTTCGTACTCACCTTGCATTTAGCATTAAACTGTAAATGTTGTTGACAGCCAGCTAGGGCTATTTCGGTATGAACTTCGAAAGTTTCGATGGCATTAAGCACAGTGATGCGTATGTGGTTAAATATCTAACAGTGAATGGCCGCGGCATACTAATCATCGATCTTTTTAGATACTTTTGGCAGATCGCGTGTCCCTTTGTATTCGCCATTACCGTATTCTTAATGTAATAGTCCAAACCACTAGTTGACTGGAATCGTGCTAACTGCAGACTCTAGGCGCGACAAGATCGTACGCTGGACGGCGCGGCTTGCCCAGAAACGCCTCATCACCAGCTCGAGGAAGAGACGAAAGCGAAACGCCATCAAAAGAAGATGAAAACTACCGAGCAGCAATCGTTCTATCGAAATATCGTATAAAACAGAGTACATAATTAGAGCCGGGATGGACATGTTAGATATACATAATCTTATATAGTACACTTGGATCAGTATCATACATTATACTACAAACTCTTCCGCTTATAAGCCATGTAGGCTTTCCAGGGCAGTTTCCAATCCGAGCGAAGAAGCTCAGGCCTAAAGATATCAAAATCGACACTCTGCAGCCTATCCAGCCACAGACGTGTACCCACCGCAGGCATGAAGACACCGAATGCACGGTTAACCTCATCCAACGGCGACTCCTGCCGCTGCTCACCCAAGACCTCATACTCATGCCCCTCCTCCCCCTCATGCTCAAAGTCATGCCCCACATCCTGCCCAGCACGCAGGTTACTCAACATCTGCTGAACAGTAATCAAATGATCACTCGCCCGCGTTGCAACTGTAAAGACCGCATCCCGCAGCCCAGGCGCCTCAGCCCCAAGCCTGAAAACCTCTTCTTCTTTCACCCCCGCCTGCGCCATAACATCCAACGGAAGCATCACAGCCCCCTGCCTCGCCGCGCCACCAGCCTGTTGACCACCCTGCTGACCTGCCGCGCGCGCCGCAGGAAACGCAACCAATGGCAGCCCCCGCAAAACAGCCACAATCCCCGCCGCCTTCCCTACATGCGATGCGACATGATCCGCCGTAACAGAGGCCATGGGCAACGCCGAGAGCGTGAGATACATGAGCGTGGAATACGTATTCTCAGCGTAGGACTCCAGCGCCGCAATATCGGGATACGGATCATTCGTTAGACCGCGTTCACGGGCGCTGATGAGCCGTGTTAACCAGCCTTTGCTGATCCGGGCGCGGCCGTTGGTTCGCTCGTGGAGGTCTGCGATAGCGGAGGAGAGGAGGATGGCGATGGGTTCTTTAGGCGGAGTGCCGGCGAGGATCTTTGCGATTGATTCGCGCCAGAATTGGAGGCGCATGAGGCCGATTGTGTGGGAGCTTGTTGTTTCTGGGATCATCGAGAGGGAGACGTTTAGGGCGCGGAGGGCGAGGTAGAATTGTTGGGCGTGCCGTGGGATGAATGTGTGGAGGGTGTAGGAGGGGCGGTCATATTTACTGCGTAGGTGTTAGATAGATGTTTGTTTTAAAGTATGAGATTGGATTGAGCCGTACATGAGGAGATCAGAGCAGTATTTTTGTGCTGCTTGGATTTCGTTTACTGCGGCTGTTGCTGGACTTGCGGTTGGTCTGGAGTGGCTGAAGTGTCTCCTTTGGGATGTTTGAATTTGTCGGCAGCCTAAGGAGAGACGGTTTATTTGGCGGCTTGCGCCGCGTGTGGGCTGGAGCATTTCTTTGAGTGGTGACATGGTGATGGGAGGAAGTTGAAGGGTCTCTTTTGTAGTGGCGGTGGCTATTTTGCGGTCGAACTAGAAAACCCCGGAGAGAGGATGAAATAGCATTGCGGGTACGCCGTACCTGATTCAAGGTGGAGCTGCGTCAAACAATTAGCTAAAATGACAATAGAAGGATAAGAGGTAATAGCACATACATTTCCCTAACCCGAGATAGAAGATATGCTGAGGGATTGACAATTTTGCCCTTTTGGGACCAGCAAAAAATGACGTCGGCCCGTGAGTTCGCGTATCTCCGGCGCGTCCTCCGCGCCAATCATTCATCCAGATTATTAACTATGCGAGCATCAAAGGATTTGCGCGCCCTGAAACCCCTGACAGGAATTTTTTCTCTCACCTACTAGAGCGGCGGTCGCTACATGATGGAATCGGGGGATATTAACGACCGTCCCTTGAAAAGGAGACGTTTTTTCGTCGATGAAGAGGAGGACACCAAGCCTTCTCCCATTGACTCTACAGCTGCATCCCTCGACGCGTCTACTCCTCGTTCCACTCACGATGATGAACCACCGGTCATTCAATCCCATGGTGTACAGCTTGGGGATGCAGCAATTTCGGTAAACGGAGAGGGAAATGGGTATATACGAGACGATGATCAGCAGACCACGAGCTATACATCGCCACAAGAACGAGAAGGGGAAATCTCCGGAGATACTATAGGGCAAGGGCCAACTTCAACGATACAAAATGGTGCACTACCAGGAATTCAGGAGGAGCGAGTGACAACAGAAAACGTACCAGCACAAGAGGACACAGATGGATTTGACACGGAGGTCTTTATTAGTATCATCGGGGAGCGTCTCTCATCAGACACGATACGCAAGATTCGGAGTGTAGCTGGCGGTGATCTAGAGAGGGCGATTAACGTTTATTTCGATGGTTCATGGAAGTCACCCTCTGGTAGCGCAAGGAACCAAACCACGCTGATATCCCAACCAACGCTGTCCACACGGTCTACGCCTGTTAATCAGACATCTATGTTTGGGAATGGGCCAGCAAGGAAGGGGAGTGGTGCGCCGGCTGACATTGCACCCCGAAATACCTCCCAACCCTCGATCAGATACGTCGGTGCCTTCGGCGTAGGTGCCTGGGCGACTCGGAGTGGAGTGGGGTTCATCAAACATGGAGATCGTGTTAATATTGAGCGTGCAAGGTCGCAACCGGTTTCGAAGCGTGGCCGTGGAGGGAGGGTTTTCACAAATAACAGAGGTGACGTTCTAACCCGCTTCACCAATCAGGCTGGCCAGGAAATTGGAAGACTTCCTCAGGAGACCGCGGCATGGGTGTCCACTTTGCTTGACCAAAAAGTCTGTAAGCTCGAGGGAGTGTGTGTGTTCGCACCGGACAGAGTCCGCGTGAACGACACTATATACCTGCAACTGTGGTGTTACTTACGTATAGAGGCGTTTCAATCCGGCATGCTCGATAGCTCAATCGATGATAATCGATCGACAAACATCTTCGAAGAGAAAGAAAGTACCGAAGAGAAGCGGTTACGACTTCGCCAGGTCGCTCTGGTGAAGCTCTTCGATGAAATCGGTCTGCAACCGACCTCAGCAAACGACATGACGCTGAAACATAAGAAGGAAGGCTTGCTGCGTGCAGTGGAGATAGCGGAACAGTACGATAAAAATAAAAAGGAAAACAAATCCAATAACGACTCATCTGAAGATGAAGAGTCCCCGGAACTAGAGGAAGGTCAACTTGATACTCTATACAAGAAGGCCCAGACTTTCGACTTCAGTATGCCGGAGGCAGACCCTCCGCCGACATTCTCGTTGAGCCTCCGAAAGTATCAGAAGCAAGCCCTCCACTGGATGTTAGCCAAGGAGAAAGATAACAAGTCCGCTAGAGGTCCATCAATGAACCCGCTGTGGGAAGAGTATGCGTGGCCAGCTAAAGATGTTGAGGATAACAACCTTCCGACTATTGAGGGCCTTGATCACTTCTACGTCAACCCGTATTCCGGAGAGCTTAGTCTCGACTTCCCCGCACAAGAACAGCACTGTCTTGGAGGCATCTTGGCTGATGAAATGGGCTTGGGTAAAACTATCGAGATGCTTAGTCTTGTTCACTCGCATAGAAACGTACCTCCCGGCCAAGCAGCAGATGGCCCAAGCTCTGTTTCCGGTCTAGCAAGGCTACCTTCCTCATCCTCTGGCGTGGTGCCTGCTCCTTACACTACTCTTGTTGTTGCTCCCACTTCTCTTCTTTCGCAGTGGGAGAGTGAATCCCTTAAGGCCTCTGAACCAGGTTCCATGAAGGTCCTAATGTACTACGGTAATGAGAAGTATGTGAACCTCAGAGAGTTGTGCGCAGCAGGTAACCCTACTGCTCCCAATGTAATAGTCACGAGTTACGGAGTTATCCTTTCAGAATATCGACAGATGTTGTCGTCAGCAACATTTTCAGCTGCTGCCCCAGGTGGTCTGTTCTCGGTAGAATTCTTCCGTGTCATTCTTGATGAAGCACACCTTATCAAGAATAGACTGTCGAAGACGGCAAGAGCTTGTTACGAGCTTAAAGCGACTCACCGATGGGTCCTGACGGGGACACCTATCGTTAATCGCTTGGAGGATTTGTTCAGCTTAGTACGGTTTCTCAAGGTTGAGCCATGGAATAATTTCTCCTTCTGGAAAACCTTTATTACTGTGCCTTTCGAGTCGAAGGACTACGTACGGGCTCTCAATGTGGTACAAACTGTTCTTGAGCCTCTAGTCCTCCGACGCACCAAGACGATGAAAACCCCAGAAGGGGAACCTTTAGTACCATTGCCACGTCGGACCATTACAATCGAAGAGGTCGAACTCCCGGAGCAAGAAAGAGAGATTTATGATTATATCTATACCCGAGCCAAACGTACATTCAACGACAACATCGAGGCAGGTACCTTGCTGAAGTCCTTCACGACAATCTTCGCTCAGATTCTCCGTCTACGCCAAACATGCTGCCATCCAATTCTAACCCGCAACAAGACCATCGTAGCAGACGAAGAAGATGCAGCGGCGGCAGCCAACGATGGCAACGGGTTCAAGGACGACATGGACCTACAGGAGCTTATAGACCGGTTCACAACAACAACAGAATCAGCAGACTCCAACCAAGGCCAAGAATCTTCCAACAAATTCACCACCTACGCATTAAAACAGATTCAGAACGAATCTAGCGGCGAATGTCCCATCTGCTCGGAGGAACCTATGATCGACCCAGCAGTAACCACCTGCTGGCACAGCGCATGCAAAAAATGCCTAGAGGACTATATACGCCACCAACAAGACAAGGGCGACTCTCCCCGATGTTTCTCATGCCGGGCCCCAATAAGCAGCAGAGATATCTTCGAAGTCATCCGCCATCAATCCCCAACCACCACGCCCACAGAAAACGATCTATACAGCAGCACGCCTCCATCCAGCACTCAACCCGCACCCCGAATCTCCCTCCGCCGAATAAACCCCCTCTCCCCTTCCGCCCACACATCCGCCAAAATCCACTCCCTCATCAACCACCTCCACCGCGTGCCCTCAAACACCAAATCCGTCGTCTTCTCCCAATTCACCAGCTTCCTCGACCTAATCGCCCCCCAACTGGATAAAGCGGGAATCACCTACGTCCGTCTCGACGGAACAATGGCCCAAAAAGCCCGAGCCGAAGTGCTCGCCCAGTTCAACAAAACAGAAACCTTCGACCAAGAAGAAATCGAAGACGCAGAGCGAGAAGACGACATCAATAGCCCCTTTACCAGAAAACCACTACCAACTAGGAATGGCCACGCATCAGCGAGCCCCAGTCCCAGGGTTCTTCTTATCAGTCTTCGGGCCGGTGGCGTGGGGCTTAACCTCACGGCTGCTAGTAATGTGTTCATGATGGATCCGTGGTGGAGTTTCGCCATCGAGGCCCAGGCTATTGATCGCGTTCATCGTATGGGTCAATTGAGGGATGTGGCTGTTACGCGATTTGTTGTTAAGGATTCGATCGAGGCGAGGATGTTACGGGTACAGGAGCGGAAGATGAATATTGCTGGGTCGCTAGGGTTGAGAGTTGGAGGAGATGGAAATGAGGATAAGAAGGAGAGGATCGAGGATATTAAGATGCTGTTTGAGTAGATTTAAGCATCTTGCCCGGACATATACGTATGGAGGATAATACTTCGGCGATACTTCTGCCGGATATACAGTGTTTACCCTGGTTTAGCATAATACCCTCACTCTAGATATAATGCACTGGTTAGGATTTAAATAGAACTTGACTTCAAGTAAAAGGTATCTTCCATTATTGTACAGACTATACACTAAACTAATCCGCGAGAACTAACAGTACACAAACAGGTCATCAAGTTTTAATCGTCACACATCACAATCTGCAGGCCAATTTTTGATCTTAGGACTTATGAGGGTGAATAACCTTCTCCACCTTCTCCTTGATATGAGACAAAGTGCCTCCCGAATGGGAACTATCCTTAGTATGCTTCTTCTCAGAAGAATCCGCCTTGTTGCTAGCGCCAGGCTCACCAGCTGCTGCAGCTACACCTCAACAGTTAGCCTCATCCATTTCCCGGGATCCTTGTGGAAGAGAGAGGGTTAAAGATATAACTTACCAGGCTTATCATTATCCTCGGCCTTAGCAACCTTTTCATCCTGCTTCCAGTGCTCTCTGGGCTCAGCGACAGAGGGACCGCGAAGAGCCTCCTTGCTCACATGGTCAGTCTTGGGCGGGAAACCGACATTCTCGGGGGCATCATCCTTCTTGGATGGCTTAGATGTGGATTCCTTCTGGGTGCTGCTTTGGCCCTCAGCTGCAGTGGTGCTTGGGGTTCGTTGCTCGGTGGTAGACTTAGATTCCTGGGGCGTGGAATCGGCGATGCCGGAGCTGGGATGTCTGGCTTCGGTACTGGTTGCTTCCTCTGCAATGCTGGATCTTGGGTGTCTAGCCTTGGTGCCAGTGCCGATAGACTGAGAAGAGCGATCGGGGATCTGAGACTGGCTTCCGTGGCTAGTAGTAGAGCCCAGGTTTCCGGATCCCTCTATCCCGGTGGTAGAAGTGTGAGTGCCAATGGGTTGAGAGGACCGGTTGGGAACCTGAGTCTCACTTCCTCCGTACGGGTTTTGGGATCTTTCTAGACCGGAGGTAGAGGTGTGGGTGCCAATAGGCTGGGAGGACCGGTCGGGGATCTGAGTCTCGCTTCCTCCGTAACTGGTCGTGGAGCCCAGGTTTCGGGATCCCTCGATGCCTGAGGAGGGGGTGTGGGTGGTGTCTTTCTCGAAAACAGGCTTGTGGGTGGTAGAGGCTGGCTGTCTGAGACCGGTTGCCTGGGCGTCTTTCTCCAGAGCCGACTTCATAGGAGAGGTCTGACCGGTAGATGTGGTGTGTCCAAGACCAGATGCCTCGACGCCCTTTTCCAGACCGGATTTCTGGGTTGAGGGGTGTCTCAGACCGGTTGGGTGAGTAGTGTCTCCTCCGAGAGCTGAGGTCTGAGCGGAAGTGGCACCTCCAAGGGTACCAGTGTGTCTGAGACCGGGTGTGTGAGAGTCATCTGGGAGAGCAGATGACTGAGCAGAAGTTGCCTCTCCGAGACCACCTGCGGACCTCTTGTAATCAGATCCGGCACCAGCGACACCAGCAGCGGCAGCCTCAGCACCCGTCGTCAAAGAACCCTTGTTAAGTCCAGAGGTCCTGTCGTGGTGGCCGTGACTGAGACCCGAGGTCTGGCTGTGGTGGTCAAGGTTGGATCCCAGGTTCCTCTGTTCTGGGACTCGGTGTGGCTGGGAACCGTACTTTGCGGCGGTTTCGCCGATGGGGTTCAACTCGGGTTGCATAGCGGCTGGGCCACTTGCTGTCTTATTGGTGCTGGACTTAAGGTTTGAGGAGCGGTCGCCGGGAGTAATTGACGAGAGGGCCTCGGGCACGAGAGCTGTGTTCTTTTTGGTCTGGGGAGCGCCGGGTTGCTCTGGTGGTATGTTAGTTAGATATGTATATGCGATATAACGATACAGGGGGACGTGTGGTCCATTGTGATACTCACCAGAACGGTTTCCGGCATCGTAAGGATCAGTAGCAGTTCCTCTGCCTTGAATTCCAGAGATTGGTTCCTCGCCGTGCTGGGTCCATTGCTGCTCAGAGGACCGGTAGTCGTTCCTGAGAGAATCGGCGGCTGTGTGCCAGGCTTTGTCGAAGGGCTCCATGATCGTAATGTGGAAATGGAATTGAGTTTAAAGAAGTATGGGGAAGTAGAGCTAAATAGAGCTAAGAACTAGAAGAGATTGCTTGTCAATTGCTTGGTGAAGTAGTAATAAGAAAGTTTGATGATCTTGATCACTTGGCTGCGTCTTCTACGGGGTATATATCAGTTCTTCCTTCACCCACGGTACGTCAGAGGCAGTGAAACAAAGGAAGTCTGATATCCGGCTCGATGACGATCAGCGCAAGAAGTTTCCAATGGTGAAGGAGATCAGCTGTTCGATGTCATCATCGTGCTAGAGTAGGCTGATGACGTCACCCGCCACGGGAGGTTGTCCTGAAAGTCAAGGCCTCAAATCCACCCTCGCAGCCAATAGTGGCCTGTGTTTCACACAAAAAATAGAAACAGAAAAGTAAAATGAATACGCATGCACATGCTCCCATTGAAGTCATTGGACAAATCACCTAGACATGATATAACCATGAACCGTTGGAACCCTCAATGATGACACCGCCTGAGTCAGCAACTCCATGAATGTACAATTGACGTATTGAGTGAAATCCCAGCCATTGTCCATGTAAGCCCTTGCAAAAATGACCCAATTGAAAAAGAGAAAGAAAAGGAAGAAAAAAAAAAAGAAAAAAAAAGAAAAAAAAAACAAGGCAAGCACTGTCCACGCTGTGGTGGTAACGCTGTACATCAATCAAACAAAACCTATAGATCGCTCGCCCAACCGTGTATGCAAACTCTTAATTGGTGTTCGCCTCCTTAGCTTCTGGGTTCAGAGGGTTGTTAGGATCGTATCCAACACTTTTCACAATACCCAGTCCCTTGGTCTTTCCTTCACGGAAAAGTACTCGGTCTCCAGGCGCCAGAAACTCTGGGCGTTGCACGAAACGGAAAGCCACCAGGGCACGATCACCCGTTCTGATGAAGGGACGGTCAATGTCAATGACAGAACACGTTTGACTCACGGCCCCAACATGCAACATCGCTTGGTACCGGGGCTTGATAGTAGTAGCATGAGAGAGAATGAGAACTAGATCCAGTCAGAGTAAGCCCTACACAGGTGACACAGCATGTGGTCCTACCTTCCGCAACGAACTCCCGGTAAACCTTGGGAGGCTGGTCCAACTTCTTGAGAACAACCATACCCTTTCGAACCTCTTTCCTTCGTACACGCTTCAACGCGAACGATCCAGACTGTCCTGCAAAGCAGGCATTGACAGATATCCGTTTCCGTTCGATGGACTTAATCGTGGTTGTAGTGAATTGTCCAAGTGAATCAGGGCCAACAAGCACCGTATCACCCGCGTGTATCACCCCTGACTTGGCCACTCCCGATACCACTGTACCTACATGTGGCACGGAGAACGTATCGTTGATAAGCAACTCAAACGGCGCGTCGGCATTGTAGTGGCCACGATGGGGAAGGATGTTCAAGAAAGTCCGTACCAGTTCCAGATTTTCTCCGGTCACGTTGGACACTTGGAAGATAGGGCAGATCCGCTGGCTGACAAACTGCGTTGCCGTGTTGATGGTCTGATCCATGTCTTTCACAAAGATGGGTATCTTGCGAGCGCCAGGAGACTTGAGGATTTTATTTAGTTGAGACAAGGTCTCCTGGAGAATTTGTGGGGGGCAGATATCAATCTTGGTAACAATGATCATCACAGGAACGTTCAGGGCCAAAGCAATTCCCAGATGCTCTTTGCTCATACCGATCAAACCGTTGTTGGCCGCAACCATCAATAAGCAGTAGTTAGGGCTGCTGCTCAGCATGCCGAAGACCGTAGTTCGCAAGTATCGCTCGTGACCGGCTAAATCGGAGAAGGAGATGACCTTGGCAGACCGTTTCCCTATCTCTTCCCAAGACAGTTTGCGGCCCTGAGCGCTGGTTACGATCTCTCCGCGACTGTCGAATCCCATAATCTCCATGCCGACGGAGCTGGTCCGGCCGCTCTCGATTTCATGTTTATGTCGGAAAAGGTTGACTCGAGCTTTACCGCGACCATCATCGAGGTTTCCCTTTACGAGAACTCCGAGCATGGTACTCTTACCAGCGTCCACGTTTCCCACAACCGCTATCCGGAGCTCAGCCATTTCCTCCACGGTTTCTGCTGGCTGCCGGATGAGGAGCTTGCCGCAGGAACCCTTCATTCGATCATTTCTGACCTGGGATTCCTCAGGGCCTCCCACATTGTAGGTGACAAGTATACGGCAGTGTGCCGGCAGCGTTCCCGCCGCCTCCTGTACGCGCTGCAATGCCGTTTCCCATTGGGTCAGATCAAAGCCCATGGACTCACCACCATCCTCAATACCCACGTCAAATATCGCTTCACCATGACCTTCATCGATGCGTGTCTGTATAATGCTTCCCAGTATTTGCAGACTGTCCTCTTGTTGATCACCAGTATTCAACAACAAATCTTTTAATCTGGTTGGTTTCGGAGTGTCCGACAATCCTAGCTGGTCAAGGATCTCCAGCTCTGCATGATCTTCATGAACTCGGGATACACTGGCAGTAGAGTAGCCGCTGTCGCTAGGAGCAACAGAGCGATGCGATTGCTGCTTTTCAGCGTATTCTGCGAAATCGCTGAGCGCCTATGCGTTGACAGTCAGTAGGTGGGGCAGAGGCAAGGGAGGAGAGGTGTACAATCTCGCCTCTTCGCCGCTCCTCCGGAGTAAGTTTCGGTCCAGCCGGGGCCATGCTTGAATATTTGGTTATAGACAATGAGAGTGTTGTAGAAGTGAGACTATTAATACACGGTACTATACGAGCTGTATGGTCGGATAGGTGACGGTTCGCCTCTGGCGCATTCAGATACGTATTCGTGTTATCATAATTTCACGATGGTGGACAAAGAGGTTGGGTGGAAGTGACGGTGGATGACCGCGTTAGCTGATACAGAGCGTAACAAAGAACTCAGGGAAAGAATTAAGAGCGTTTGAGGGGCTAAATAGCTAAAGAGATTGACGTGGTATGAGGCTGAACTGAGACGTGTGGAGCGGATTTCGGGGAAGCTTTATCGATAAATGGGCGAAGTCACCGCCTGAGTCATAGCCCCAGAACAGAAGCACGACGAATACCGTGGACCACAACATGTAAATAGTAAATTATTTATGACATAAATAAATTGAGTCGCTTTAAAAAGATGTGACTCAGGTCGCATGCCATGAGGGAGTCATCATCTGATGTTTAGGCTCTAATCACTTCGCACATGACGTCTGTTTAACCAGTGCCATGCCTTACTAGTAGTCTTCGTCGATGACACACTAAAGACCCAGGAACCAGGATAAGACTATAGTCCACCACTCTGGGGCCATCGCCCGGCTTCATAGTTCCCTTCCTTATGCTCCAGTATGTAGGAGAGTCAATAGTCTCCTGAGAGCTCGGGGTTCCATTCCGACAAGTCCATCATCCACTTTGTCCATCCGATCGAATCTTATCAGGCTTGCGGGGATATTAAAACGACGGAGTCTCCTGAGAACGGTATTAATTGGCTTGTCTTAAGTTAGGATCAAATGTGATGGTAGTTGTTCCGACGCACCTCGCACAAAGAGCATTTCCTCCTGTCTTTTGATCGTCTGTAGCAAGCGATATATTAGCCATAATCGTCCGGAAGGAAATCCATATTCGAAAGAAATTATCCCATCGCCAAAGGCGCAGATAGTATCGGAGAATATTGGATCAAAGCTAAGCATGGCGACGTACTCGAATTATTTCTTCCTCGTTCTCATCCTCCTCTACCACGTAGATGGTCTCCTCCACATCTCCCATCACCAAGTTGCAATGGCTGTCGTATGCCTATCAGAGGACGCTAATCAGCCTCAAGATCGAGCCTTAATAAGATTAAGCACAATAGGAGACTTACATGGAGACGACCCTTAAGCTCGCGATCGCCGCGAAGCTTGACAAAAACGATCTCATCGAGGGAGAGGCGCACCAGATCCAAAGGTTCGGAAACGGACGTGGTGCCCGCATCTTCCGTGTCGGCCATTTTTTTTTGATTGAGCGAATGAAAGAGAAGAGGGGGAAAAGAGGGGGAAGATTGAAAGGAGTTACTGTAGCAGTAGCCGAGGGTAGTAATTGAACCTAAAGCAAAAGCTGTCGCGTTCAGGCCGTGTCAAGCAAATCAATTTCACTGCAGCAAATGAGGAGAAGCTGCAGGGATTCGTCGCCAAGGCGGCACCAACACGAAACAGACACCTTCAAAGAGGTCGGACAAGCTGTGCACTTTGTCCTACTCAACTTCTTCTCTTTAAACCTCAGGGAGGACCTCGTTTGTGGTGGAAATTTTTGATATCTTCAACGGTCTCGATGCGGGGACTCGTACTTGCAAGTGAGAGATTTAGCTCTCTCTTGGTGGTTCCCTCGTGCGGTCGCAATCGGTCCACTCAATTCGCTCTTTGCGCTGGGCCCACTCGAGTGATAGTACCCGCCCGCGATTCCACTCAGTGGAGGTCCTTCACCAACAACATTCCCAGAGATGCTTCCTGGAATGTGAATAATGACCCCCCGAATGATCGGAGATCCTCTCGAGCCCGTGTCGCAAGCTCCCGGCTGAGTACGACAAGTATTCTAGAAGGTGGTGGCAGTCATTATGACCACGTACCCCACACCGCTGATGTGGTACTAAGTACCGACGAGGACCTGAGTGCACTGAAGGCAACATTCTATGAGATTATACAGGATGGCCAACCTGATCAGGTTATGGACGCTCTGCTCGATCCTCGCAACGAAGAGTTGGTTGGTTCGATGCCTCAGACCGTATTCGTTGAAGTATTCCATTTACTATCTCCCGCTTACTTTGTGGTTCCCTATCGCGAGATCCACCGGCCGATCCATCCAAGTGCCGCGAAACTCAAGAGATTTGAGTCGCTAGACTCCATCTTCGATGATTTTGCGACCAAATTGGCTACGGTGGTTTCAATTCGACGGTCGGCCGGTCAGGCCCTTGGTCTAGCAGAGTACACTCACCTGCTGGATTGTGCACGGTCCATTGGAGATGCTCTCATGGCCGATTACATTTGGCATAGCATGACAGAAGACGAAGTCGTTCCAGACGTCACATGCTACAATTATTACATGGAAGCCAAGGTCTGGGACAAGGCCTATACCGGGCGAGAGAGATATCACACACGGATGACGCCTTACGCTTATCGGCACAGAAGGTTTTTCCATCCAAATGTTGGTTGGCAGGGCTACCGTACCGCTGAAAAGAGCGTTCGAAAGGAAGTGCTCCAGATATTCAACAGGATGACCGAACAGGGGTATCATGGTGATGAGGTCACTTTTATCAATGTGATGTTGGCATCTAGCCGTGTGGGCCATGTACAGGGGATGAAGAACGTGCTCAAAGTAGCGTGGAATGTTGACATCGATGCGCTCGCGACACTGGATCCGTCTGAATTACCTCCAGCCACTAGTTATGACCGATCGTCTCCTCTGTACCCTTCAAGTCGCCTCCTGTTTGCAATCGCCCATGCTTTCGGCACGAACAATGATATTTCCGGTGCATTGCGAGCTATTGAGCTCATTTCAAACTCGTATGATATCCCTGTCCCGGAAACAGTCTGGCTTGAACTGCTTGAGCGCTCCTTTGTCCTATCACGGAATCGGTTCGGTCCTGACGCCAAGCGGAATTCATTAGGCAAAGTGCCTCCGGAGTTTGTGAAGGGTGTATTCGAAACAATGACGTCGAGCAATTTCAATGTTCGTCCTACAATCGATGTGCATCGTATCCTTGCAAAGACAGCATGGGACCAAGCCAGGCTGTCGGAATTCCAACAGCACATGTGTGCTGCTTACGACCTTTTGCGAGAAGCCAGACAGAAGCGGAGGACAGCGAGAGACATTATCGAAGCTTATCTAGGAGGGGCTTCCCGACGGGGGTCGCGAATTGACACGACGCTTTTACAATCACGAGGGTTTGCCGAGGCGGTACACACCTACGACGTCCTCCGATTGCGCACCGCCCAGCAGACCATTACTATGGAACGCTTCGCGAGACTCCTCGTTACACACAAACGGTGGACAGGCCGCGACAATCCGGTATGGGAACGCTGTCTCCTCCCTCAAATGCTTGAGGAATGGCAAGATTTTCTACCACAGTCCTTCCAGTACCGCGTCAGGGATGGCCAAGTCAATCTCCTAGGTGCGACGCACTGGGGCCAACATAGATTGACACTCCACAATAGGGTTGCAGTCCGTCGACCTACTGCGGAGAACGGCGTTGTACTAGACGAGGAGGCCGTGGAAATGGACGACGACTTCGTCTGGGCGCAGTATCTACGTTCTAACCCGGATCTCGACTTAAACGCCGCGCCACTGAAGCGGCTCTTCTCCGGAGTGGTCGAGAGGACCCGCAGACCCAGGCCTTCTACCCTAGATAGAGGATATGTTTCCGAGCCCCAAAAGCTGGACTCTGAGGCCGACGAACTGTCTGATCTGCCGGAGGAAGAATATGCCGGAACACAATGGACTGCACAGAGACAGAAGGGAAGAGAAGCACCGGGCGTTATACCTGGGACCTTTGACATGATATTTTCTTAGCTTCGCTTCATTTTCCTTATGTTTGTTCTTTTCTTTTTTCTTTTCTCGGTTTTATTCACGTCTTGAACGATCCGCACAGTCGGGTTGATGAGCTGCTTATTCGATCAGTTATGAAACCCCTGATACTTCGGTATGTTGTTCAGCATCGGCCATATACCCTGTCTATAGTATTTGTTGCCAATCGAAATATTCTATTTGTCTGCCAATGTGCTTTGCTTCGATATACCATTAGTAGGTCAATCGCGTATCATATGCAAATGTACCCAACATATACTCTCCCCACGTATAGTAAAGGATAACGCTGTAAGAAAAAACGACATTTACCAACATACTAAGCCTTAGTGTCAAGCATTGATGGACCTTTAAATCTAGACAGTAAATTTAATCTCCTATAAACTTATAGTCGATTTTCAGTCACCCTAGGGTTATTTTTGATTATATACAGTAAGCCATGCAGTTCTGATTGCGCATCGCCCTAATAAGATGGTTGGTTACTTTTGCTCAGTCAATATACAGATGACCTTTCAGGGTGCCATTGTGTTCAAATGAAGACATAAAGAATACACACTCGGCTCACCAGATATGTAAATCTGAACTAGCCAAGCACCAAGGTTTGACTTAACCCGAATGGTGCAATGTCCGAATCCTCCATCTTAAAGCCATAAGCTTTCAGCTGGCCATCATTTTCCTGATTGATTAAACCTTCTCACGCTTGAGATCATTAACCGCCATATAACGACCAAGAGTAATCCACCCATATCGAAACCAAACCATCTGACTCTGATGAGCCTTAACCATAGCCGACTGCGCCGTCATCCATTCGCCAACAGAGCTTACAAACAGAAGTCTCGCAGGCGCATCCTCCTTCGAGGAACGAGATGAGCCCTTCAAGCCCGAAAACAAAGAATCGACAGCCCCACGCGCCATGCTCAAGGGCGCGTCAAGCACACCGATATACTTGCGCAAGATGTTCGTCGTAGTGAGCGTGTACAACGAGACCGGGCAGGTATACCCGGGCTTATCTTTCATCAGGGTACGAAGGAAGTGGACAGCGCCATGGTAGAGAGAACGGTGGTTGGGGTGGTTGCTTATACCATGTCTGTCAAAGGTGAGGAGCACATCGATAGTCGCGACGGGTGGTTTATCCCGCGTTGCTCCTCGTTTTCGGGACCCGGACTGGGCGTCGCCTATTTCGGGGGCGAAGGCGGAGGCAAGCAAGCTTGAGACGTCGCTTTCGGACCAGGTGGCGCTCATGCTGTCGGGGAAGCGGGTTGGGTCGTCTATGATGAGGACATCGGACTCGCTGCGGAGGCCTAGGTGCACAGCGCTTTTTTTAAGCTCCTTTTTGCGGATGTGGCCTAGTCCGTCGGCGTCTCCTGGTGGGTTTTAGCGTGCTTGGAGCTGAGTGATGTGGCTTTATGCAACGTACCGCTACTGAGACATAAGATCTTGAGATGGTTTCCCAGCTCTGGCTTGGTTAAAGCTAGCACCGTCGGTGCGAAAAACATCGCCTCATCGTCGGGGTGGGCTATTAATAGGCATATCCGCTTGTTGTACAAGCGGGGGAAATTACGAGCAAATGGTGAGGAAGACGTGGCGGATAATGTCCAAAAGATGAAGACGGCTGTGATAGCGAAGCCCAGCGATATGAATGATGATGGAGACATAGCACGAATTTTGAGTACTCGATTGGTTGACCACACCTTAGGCTAAGGAAGTTAAATATGAAACCCACGGGACTGAACAGCAAGGTTATGTTTAAGAAGTATGGATCGGAGGATCAAACGCAGATTGGCTATGACTGTACTGGAGGCGCATCCGACATTCTCTCACACACTTTATGTTCCAATCCAGTTTGTATTTGTCTAAGATGGAGATATATGGAGCCAGTCAATAGCAACTCAATTGCAGCATGGCTTTTTAAAAAATGGAGGGTGCTATATCGTGTCCATCCAACACAAGGCAGTGTGATATAGCATAAAGGGGAAGGTTTGACTCCAAAGAATCGGGGGCGACGGCGGTGCTATCACCACGTGACCGAAGATAATCACTATACTCCCTACTATATTATAGACAACTACTCTCCTAGCGTTGTGCGAGGTCCCCTTAGGGAGGTGTCATACTAATAGAGGTTGACTGATGAATATTCTTTTGTTGACCCAGTTCTGGGGACAAAATTCTCATACACTGTCAAAAAGCTTCGACAAGGACAGAGGACCCTGGCGGTTGCCTACCCCGGTCATCGCATGGACAATGCATTGCAAAAATTGGCTGACTTTCAACGTCTTACAAAGCTAAAAGCTAGATCAGTTATTCTCTTAGAAAAAGTAGCAAATAGTCAGATATCTCTATACTGTTCTCCTTGATACATACGGCAGCTTGGAAGCAACTTCTGGCTGTGTCTATTAGCACCACTTTTCTATCAATCTAAAGAAAGCTTCTCCAAAATTCCTCTACCCTTATCGTCTAAATCCGGGTACTGTCTCAGATGGCACAGATATGTCAAAAACTCCATCGCATCCCCATGCACATCCAAACGTTCACGCAAAAGCGCTTTCCATTCTGCATCCATCTCCGTGAGACCCCAAGAAGCCGAAACATACTCATACCAGATACGGTAGTAAGCCGCATATTCCCAATCAAGAATACCAACAAGCTTCCCATCTTTGACTATGACATTGCCCAAATTCAAATCACAATGCGTAAGAACATATGGTTCACACGGTGGAAAGCGCTTTTTCAGGTTCTCTAGGACATCCAGAGGAAATTGTTTCCCAGGAGGATCGTGAAGAGTGAGAGCGATGGCATTCCAGAGTTCTATATCCGAGTGAAAAGGGCCTCGCGGTTCCAGATCAAAGAAAAGTAATCATGGAAAACAAGGTCCTTGATCGACGCTTTGGATGGAAGGTGACGTTATGTACTTTAGCTGGTTGCGAATTTCAGCAACTTCATCTGCAATATGTGCTTTTTGGGATGCTGATAAAGATGGCCAAGCCTCGTCGAGCGTTTGTCCGTCTACGCGCTCTCGAGGATAAAGTATCGTTGATCGTGGTCGACCCATTTATATAAGACTTTCGGGACTGGGATGTCTTTGTGGGCTGTAAGTTGGTTGAGAGTTTGAACTTCGATCTTTGGGCCTTCATCCGGGCGTTTTTTGAGAACTAAATCAGACCCAATCGACCATACGCCTCGATTGTGGGCACCATAAATGAGCTTGACGTGACTGGAAGAGCAACATTGTCTTTGTTGTTTAGATGTCCAGCCACAGGCAATGCAACCTTCGGCATTTTCATCGGTCATTTAGTAGGAATATGTTGGGGGAGGTACAATCTTAGGTAGATATATGTATCTGGGATATGGAAAGGATAAGAGAATGAGAATATGATGTTGTGTGATGTAGGCTTCGTCAATAGAAATGAACATCGCGTGGGGGATCTGTGATACACACATAGTTCATCTAACTGGTTCCCTCACGACCACCCGCTGAACAGCGATGAGCGCTAGATACTGATCCCATACAATATACAATATACTCTTACGTCAGATCAAGTGATCTAAACAATTTATTCTAAAGCTTCATATTAGAAGACTGGAGTAGAGAGTATTACGAAATATAGTATACTGTACGTATTATACACATACTCGAGCCATCGAAAACAGCTCTGTAGGTAGATACGTAGGCGAGGAAGAAGGAAAACGTCTTTCATTGACTGAATAGTAGGACGAGGTACTAGTCAACTGTTTCTTGCCTCTTCTTTTATGCTTGGTACTGTTATTCAGGGACCCGGATTTTATATGTGGTTGACGGTGTTAATCCCGTTATGTCCGGCGGTGCGTAAGTGGAGAATCGTCAGCAGCTTGCATATTACCCAGTCTGGAACTTTAACAAACCCCTAGAATAGTAGATAATAGATGGAAATCCAGTGTTTGAATATCATCAAACAATTACCCGTTGATTTCCCGGTCTTAGTTAGACAGTCTTCTGGCGGAGTTAACGGGCATATGTCCTCAAGACCTCGTACTCCGTACATGATATCACCGTGTCTGTGCCTGCCTCAAGGCCATATATAATCAGCCATGTATCAGTAGTTTGTTGTTTCGACCTACACAGCCGTATATCCAAGAAAGTATAACACCTCGTCATGTCTTCCCAACCACTTCTCGCTCGCTACCGACAGCTCGCCCCTTCGGCATCCGTCAGAGTCTCCCCTCTATGCCTAGGTGCCATGACCTTCGGCACTGCGAGCAAAGAGCGATACGGAGAATGTAGCAAGGATGCCGCCTTTGAGATCCTCGACTATTTCGTCAGTCAGGGCGGGAACTTCATCGACACCGCCAACGCATACCGAGAAGAGCAATCCGAGATCTGGCTGGGTGAATGGCTTGCCTCCAGGCAAAACAGGGACCAGATGGTTATTGCGACCAAATACACCACCGGCTGGCAAGGCCATCACAAGGACAAGATCCAAGCCAACTATGGTGGGAACGGAACCAAGTCAATGCGTATCTCGCTCGAAGCATCCCTGCGCAAACTTCAGACAACCTATATCGACTTGTTCTACGTGCACTGGTGGGATTACACTGTTTCGATCCCGGAGTTGATGCACAGTCTGAATGATCTTGTGGTCTCTGGAAAGGTCTTGTATTTGGGTATCTCTGATACACCCGCTTGGGTAGTCGCGAAAGCCAACCAGTACGCTCGTGACCACGGCCTGCGACAGTTCACCGTGTATCAGGGCATGTGGAATGCAGCGATGCGTGATTTTGAGCGAGATATCATACCTATGTGCCGCGATGAAGGGATGGGCTTGTGTCCTTATGGAGTGCTGAATCAGGGTCGCTTTCAAACCGAGGAGGGATTCAAAGAACGCGAGAAGAGAAACGACGGTCGGAATTTCATCCCTTTATCTGAGCACGATAAGAAGGTTTCCCGTGTGCTCGAGGATGTCGCTAATGCGAAAGGCGTAGAGCTTCTGCAAGTCGCTCTAGCTTATGTGCTCCAGAAAACACCCTATGTGTTTCCTATCGTCGGTGCTAGGAAAGTTGAGCATATCAAGGGAGTGGTGCCGGCTGTTGGGATTACGTTGACAACTGAGGAGATTGAGAAGATTGAGTCAGCGTATACGTTTGACCCTGGGTTCCCGCATACTTTCCTCAGCGGGACGCTGTTTGGGGATGGCGCCCCTCAAGGCGCTTATGGCCCAGGAGATGTGTGGTTGACCAAGCCTTTGGGAACTTTTGACTGGGTAGGATATCCGGAGGCAATTGTGCCAACTGAGAGAAAGTAATGGTCGACCGCTGGGTTGTCTTGCATAGTAGTGAGCGTCTGGATATGTCAAGTAGTCATTTATATTGACTGACTATCCCTAAAGTTAATATATTTTTGGTATATCTCAAAGATCCATATTTGCACAGAAAGCGGATCTAGTACTTGCCTAAGTAACGTGATAAGTATACTCGTGACTCCTACGGCTTAGATATATATAGATGTGCGTGCAAATGCTGTCAAAAAACCATGGTCAAGAGCAATTGCAAGCGAAACCATCTGGCGTGCTAGGTGCATAAACCAATCGACAAGTCTAGTTCTACAACATCAACACATGCTTTAGGTTCAGACTTGGTCAGTGTGAATCCACCGGTGGATCACAATGCGGCGATTACCGCCATGTGGCCAAAGGTGGTGTACACGTGCATTAAGCTTCGGCGCTTGTAGCCAACCACCATTAGATCAGATATACCTAGACGATGTGCAACCGCCGCCATGCCAATTGAAGAGCCTCAGCGAGCATTTGATTGACTCGACCGAGCATATAGACCCTGGCTTGTATGATCTATAGTTGTCAAAAGCCTGATACGTCGAAGCTATGCTAGCATCTATGTCCGTGAGGGTCACTCAAAGCTGCATTGTATATGGCTAGTCGCATATATGTACGCTAAATCAATGAATCTGTATTGTTCGCAGCAGAGAACGTCATCAGTAATGACGCGGCAGTAGTACATACACAGGAAAGAGGAGTATTTTGTGACTTGGAATCTACAACACACGAACTCAATTCAAGGCCCGATCAATCTTTAATGTCGGAGGGGGATCCCGTATGTGAGTCACGCCGAGATGTATAGTAGTGCATCTAGAACAGGATAGATGAAGTGTAACAGGAAATGATATCCCAGAATGATCGTGCGACGTCGGAAGTAATATCCGGCTAGTGGTATACATGTCGGGATAGCAATCCGGTAGAGACAACGACCAAGATAATCTGATCATCGACACCTGAATTAACAGGTGACTAACAAGCATGGCGCATTCCAACTGCCAAGGTAGGAGACTCCGATAGATTGAATCAGATTACTAGACCCTTTTAGCCTAAGGTATCTACGGAGGATGTTGCCATACCGCCTGTTAGTCATATTAGGTAAAAATTCCAATTAACTGACTGATGGCGCAACTAGTAAACCCTGAAAAGCCCTGAGAAGGGCGGTGCGTACTTCGTAACTGTTACTTTAATACCAAGTTCACTTCTCTCACCTATACACTCCACCAACTAAGCCCGCAAGAGTCGGACTACATAGTATCTAACCAGGCGAGGGAGGTGGTAATCGAACGAACAATCGGCACGAGCCGAAATGTTCTTCGAGAGGCGTACAGAGTAGATTGTTCAACCAATCAGCGTGGGGCGTCCCACCACTATGCCAACCCGATCTGATCAGGGGGAGAGAAAACTCTGAGGCGCTAGTGACACAGGGATATGGAAACGGAGCGCCCTACGCTAACCGTCGAAGAAAGCCGGGAATAGTCCGTGGAAACGGAGTACGGCGTACAGAACAAGGTTTCGCTTTCCAGCGGAAAGCGCCGATGGGTCAACCATGTGTCGCCCTCGGAAATTTTGTGTCGTTTATTTGCGAATTAGTCACCCTAAACGACGAGCGGCGATCTACATGCAATGGCCCCTGGAGGTGCATCCGCATCTGATATAGCAGGTGTTCTTCGCATGGTGTTTGTACACAGTAAATACCGCAAGTGTGAATACGTGTTCAAGTCGAGCAAATTAATCCCTCAATCTGGTGCGTCTTCAGAGTCCAGACTGAAGGGGATTTTTTTTCTTTTTTCTTTTCGATCTCGTACTATGGAGTACGCAAGGTATTGGGACGGGATTGGCGTAAGATTCTGACAATATGAGATTAGATCCCCAAATGTGAACCAAGAATCAAATCAAGTTGGAAGTGGATGTATGCCAAGGCTGCCTGAAACCAACAATTACGCGCCGCTCGAATCAATGCTCATGGATGGAGGGGCCAATTGCCTATACCGACAATTAATTCTTAGTATATTCATTATCCAGAACGATAGACGATGTCAGTACCGCGAGGTGAGAGGTCCTTGCAGAAACCAATAGGGTTGCTGAAACAAACCATGATATGAACAGTACGTCTCCAGATTATTCACATTTACATCGAAATACTCCGTACGGGGAGAACTGGGTCTGTCGGAGAGCGTGGGATAGTTGCCGTAAGGGCATCCGATCTCTCGTGGCATGATCGAGTCGGCCATCCGTCAGCATACTCGTGCCGAAACTCTCACATCGGGGGACCGACCAACAGACATAGCGAAACAAGACATGATGTCGTCTTAGAACTTCAGATTGATCATCATCCAAGCGCATAAGGTGCCTTAGTCACGGACGAGGACTTCCAATGGGCAGAGGCGGTGGTGAAACTGTTAGGTAATGAATATGGCGCAGGCGGTGGCCATTCGTCAGAAAACGTGCTTTTCCCCTGTTGACCATCAACGCACAGGGCACACTCCCTGACAGCAAGGTTGCGTCTAGAACTATGTCGAGCGTTGTGAGTGTTGCACATCAACTGATCCTCGTAAATATCGTCTTTCTTCTCCTTACAGACCGCTATCTAACTACGAATTGATCCCAATCCATTCCCCAATTATCTCCTCATCTTATGATTCACCAGCCAAGAAATATTGCGAAAACCACCCGCAGGCGATGATGCAATGCCCCGCAAATGCTCAGTTTCCTGCAGTGCGGGGGGAAGTGAAAAAGAAATTTGGACCAACGAGGGGCAGCCGAGCGACCTGGAATCTTCCGAAAGTGTGCCTTCTACCGCCGATCCTGTAGGGCACAACATGCTAAGGCTTGCCCAGATATGGCAATCACAAGGAGACCCGCGCTCTGACCACTATCAAACAAAATCTTCAATCTCGGGGCGAAAAGTCCAAGGTCCTCCTGGGACCTGAGAATATTCTCCGGAAACCGATATTCTTACCCGTGGAAAGCAAAGGGGTGTGAACTTTCAAGGTGAGTCTTAAAGATTCTTTTCTTCTTTTTCTCCCGCTAGTAGTGGGGCCCGACCATGTTGCAACCGCATCAGCCTACCTAATTTAAACAGAATAAAATAAAAAAATTCAATAAGATGTTGTATGAAAAATTTTTTTTCTGACCGGTCCCTTTTCCGAACGGTGTGCTTCTGGTTCGATGGTTTTTAGCGTCAGCTTCCAGGCGGTACTGTGCCCCTCATCTTGCAAAAAACGGAAAAGCGGCATCACAGTTCCAGAGGATCTCCAACTAGCGCCGTAACTGCTTGCCGTATGGTATTGTATACCCGTGTACCGGTGCCGGTCACCGGTTGTATGAGCAGGACTTACGCCAGACCGCCTAAGACGCCGGACCTTCAGGTCTTTTCATGACGCCACGTGATGGTTCAATGACGGCAGCTGACCTGCCAGAAAGGGCCAAAATAACGCCGCCCTGGGAAATCAGGCGCAACGGGTAACCGGACCGCCTGCTGACTCAATCGTATGTTTGTTTGGTTGTATGTGTGGTGGCTGATGATTTGTTCATGGACCCCAAATTATCTTGTCTCAGTCCTGTTCCATTGCTGTTGCTGGACAATGGATCCAGAATCTGATATATTTGGATGTCGTCGTGGCACTGTGTCTTACTACAATCTTCTAAGTATGGAACAAGCCAATGAGCTTTTGTATTGATGAACTTGTAGTCTGTCTAGAACATGAGTCAGCACTTCGACCCTTGGTTGGAAGACTTGGGGACTACAAGACATGACAGCATTGTCTACAAATTGACAATGTGACTTCGGTGCGCCTTCAAGAATGGTCAAAAGTCTCTATCGGCCGAACCCCACCGGTCCTTAGCGCTTCGTGTACTACATTCATGGGGTAGGGATGCCGATTGCGCATACTTTCTGGGAATCACATCCAAGTCCGGTAGGGTTTGACGGTCCCGGGGGATTGACAACTATAGATCCCCAATCTTCAGGTGAGTCACTGCGCACGGGCTTTGAGGGATGCATCCTGCAGCGTCATGTGTTGAACATCTTTATATCCTTTGTACATTAGTGTAGTCTTTGTCATTCCTTTACGGTATGTTGTCAAATGATGTGAGCGTGGAGATGTAAAAGCTGCAAGTGCTTGCGACATACTACCCTAGCGGAGTAGACTAGACCCCGCGGAACAAAACACACTCGGTCGGCCTCACATGCTCACAGTCTTTGTTGTTGTCGGGGTCTTGCTCCGGTTCACTTTCTTAGAGGGAAAATGAGAGTAGTAGTGTAACCGAACTTGTCAGATCATTGCTCCCCGATCTTGCGTAACTATTCTTCATGAGATTGCGTGATCATAGTTTCTAGAATCTGGGGACTCAAGTATAATCCGTGGACATTCTAAAATCTACCTTATTCTAGAATACGGTATATGGTTAAGACTGATGTAATTTCAACACGCAAGCTGCCAATAAGGCCCTACCTTGTGGACAACCGCGATACTGGTTAAATTCGACTTTTATTACCCTCCTGGGGAATTTTCTGCGCGATGAGTAAACGAAGGCCCTTCCACCCTCTGCTATTTTTGCACCGAGGGTACTCTTTTCGCCGTATAGAAATTACGGTCACCGTATGGTAAGATCCACAATGACGCTTTTTCTGCCGCGCCCCACTTGGAACCCATCGAAGTGACGGAGCTTTAGGGTGGCTAGACCGGAAATAATTGGTACCTTGTAACATGGTGTGGGAACCTCCTAGAATCAGCTAAAAAAAAAAAAAAGAAAAAAGAAAAAAGAAAATTTCAATTTTTGGTGAAAAAGGGAACAAGAGTATATATGGAAGAAGTCTGGTACTAACAAGAAAAGCTTGTCCGAGTTCATTCAAAGCCAGCGGTTCGCCCACTTTCTACTTCCTGATTCCTCTCATCTGGAACTGTACCTGAAGAACATCAACACTTTGTTCCTATCCATCCTTCACTCGGAACCAGGGACCGATTTCATACTATAGTCCAAGAACCTCATCATCGATTCACCGTACCCGAGTCTAGCATTGTTCCATATCACCGTCATTCTGGCTTCATAAAACTGTCAAAGGATTATGTTCTGGGTTGTCTGCCTCACATCTCAACTTATACAACACCGCACTGTATCCTGAAGTGTTAGTCGAATACACGCAATCACTGTTTCCGATTCCATAACAGTCATCTGCCTCTCCAAAACCATACTGCTCTCTTCCTAGAGAAGCCACCCTTCCATCTTCCTCTTTCATTTGCATCTATTTGGTTGGCACCGAGTCCCTAGAAGCGGACATCAATCAACATGCCCGGCCGCCTCCTTTCTAGCCTTGTTCGCCCCCACGTGCACCACCACACATCCTTCTCGTCGCATTCCACCTCTTCCTCATCTACCTCCGTTAATGAGATCCACACTCACACGGTGGCCCATAAGAAGCCTTCCGCAAATGTGCTTGAACGAGCACGCTCTCCAGAGCGCCGTTTGTCTTTCGCGGTCGATCATCTAATTCACCCTCACAGGGATCACAGCAAGGAGAAGCGCCGCAGTCATGGGCGTTCATCCGGTTCTAAAGAGCGTCCAGGCGATCATGGCGTTAGTGCTACTGCCAAGTTGGACGTTGTCGTTGAATCACCACCGCTCGTCTGCTACGGCAGCCCGGCTAACTCGACTGGTGCGCTATTCTCTGGTCGTTTGAAGATCACTGTCTCGGAAGCGGTTGACTCCATTACTCTCGATAAGTTTGACATGAGATTGATGACTAGAATGACTACGAAGAAACCAGTCTCGAGAGAATGTCCGAACTGCGCCTCTAGAACCGAGGAGTTAAACCACTGGAATTTTTTGACAGAACCGCTTCACTTGAAGCCTGGCGACCACGAATTCCCTTTCAGCTACCTCTTTCCTGGTCATTTACCCGCCTCTTGCAATGGATCCCTGGGAAAGATTGAGTACTACCTCTCTGCCCATGCACAAAACACCACCGGTGAAGAATACGATTTCCAGATGCCTTTACACATCAGGCGCGCTATCCTACCCGGAAACGATAAATCCTCAATCCGTATCTTCCCTCCAACTAACCTCACGGGCCGCATTGTGCTTCCCTCGGTCGTTCATCCCATCGGTACGTTCCCCGTCCAGATGACCCTGAGCGGAGTCGTGGACAAGGGCGAAGAGACCCAAACCCGTTGGCGCCTGCGCAAGATGATGTGGCGTATCGAAGAGCACCAGAAGATCGTTTCCACAGCCTGTGGTAAACATGCGCACAAGATTGGTGGTGAAGGCAAGGGCGTCCTTCACCAGGAAACTCGAATCATCGGACATAACGAAGAGAAGGAGGGCTGGAAGACCGACTTCGATACTGCCGGAGGCGAGATTAGCATGCAGTTCGAGGCAAGCATCAACCCCACCTGCAACCCTGTGTGCGATCTTGAGGCCTCCGGTGGATTGGAAGCCAAGCACAACCTCGTTATCGAGTTGATCGTCGCTGAGGAATTCTGTCCTAACCGCAACACCAGGCTCATCACGCCTACGGGCGCAGCACGTGTGCTCCGCATGCAGTTCCACTTGCATGTCACTGAACGTAGCGGTCTCGGTATCAGCTGGGACGAGGAAATGCCTCCGATGTATGAGGATGTTCCTGCTAGTCCCCCCGGCTACACAAACCCTGATGCCAGCAGTGTCATGGAAGACTACCACGGTTCCCCGCTCCCGCTTCCAGAGTACGAAGATTTGGAACGCATGGACTCCCTTCGACTGGACAGCGACTCTACTCACTCTTCGGCTCGCTCAATTCTCTCAACACGCGGACGATCTCGATTCACCACAGACGATCTCACTGCCGAGCCCATGACACAACAAAACCGCAATCGAGCCCCGTCCGCCGATTCGCAAGTCTCTCGGGCCTCCGAGTAACTTCTACAACATGGACATGAGCAAACAATTTTAGACCAGCTCTTTCGCTCCTTTCTTTCTTTGACTCACGACGTTACGATTCCTCACGACCGAATGACCTCAACCTGAACTCAGAGAAACCAATACTAAACTCTTTTCAACATCACCATGAACAACGGACGCTTAATCAACATTGTTGTTTTGTTTTTTCTTAGAGAACACACTTGGGGAAATACCACGGCTGAAAAAAAAGTTTTCTTTTTGTATCTTTTTTTGTTTGTTTCTTTACTGGCTGGGCGAAGAGATTCTTTTTCATGATACCCGTCATCTGCTGAGGGTTTTGATCTTATTAATTGTTTCTATATTATACAGATGGATACCTGATGGTTTTTCCTTTTATTTTCAAGATGATACACATAACTAATAATGCAATGAACCAATACAATAATCCAAACTTGAAATGTCTCAACCTTACTAGCATTCCTTATCTTCTAGACTACTAGTAGTACATTCAACAAGGTTAAATTAAGCTCGATGACACTTATGACATGTCCTCAAATCCACCACCGATAGATAGCTCAGTCAAACTCACATCAACAGATCAACCCACCCACGAATCCCTCCCCAAGTAGCCATGGCCCACCACTCCCCAAAAATCGGTACCTGAAACCCCCCCAATCCTTGGATGATACCACAAAAAATCAAACATACACATATCTACCACCCATGGCCGCACAACCGGTATACACGTAATCAGATGCTACATGTTCCACGTAAGCCGAGGGTGGTAGCCGCTTTCGTCATGTCATTGTTTCTATGTAAAGACGACGGGCCGTTTGCGGCGTTGAAGGCTTTTTTTTTTTGTCAAACCTCGATAAACCTCCTTTGTTTGGTTTCAGGTCCTTATCCTTGTTTTTACTACATAGTTAAATTTGACTAGGGAATATGATAGATCGGTTTTGGGGGACTCGGGCTTCGGGGGAGGGAGTTGGTCCAGGCTTTTTGGGGGGTTGGGTTGTATACTTCGTTGGTTGGATGGCTTGGTGTATTTGTTGGTGAATGATCAGGTGTTTTTTAATTTTTTTTTTTTTTTTTTTTTTTTTTTTTTTTTTTTTTTTTTTTTCATTAGAAAATTCAAGTTCATGTGCTGTTCGATGAGTGGTTGTGTTTTGTATGGTCTATGTGTTAAGTGTGCTGAATTGGATGGTACTTTTGTTCTGTTAGAGGAGTTGTTATGGTGATTTGTCTAAATCGTAGGCAGGGTAGAACCTTAAAGGCATTTGTATGTCTGAAGTCGATAAAATCCAAGAACCTACGAACCGTGCTTTACATTCATGATCAGATGTAGAAGTACTCAGTAGATAATCTTGTTCCCGGGGGAATCTAACATATGTGAGGCAGAAAAATGCTATGTACATACAACACAGTTCCAGACTATGTCAAAACTCAAGCTTTTACAAACACCAGACGAATAAACACAACAATAAAATAACATCGCTGAAAATGAATTATGAATCGAAGATGGGGCCGAAAGCGGGGATGCCTCTTGACTCGAGCTCATATACCACTTTCTTCGTCACGAAAGGATTGCTGATCACGCATACAGCTTCCGCATCGAATTCCTTGTAGAGCTGTCGAATGATTGGCACCATATCGATACGACCAGACTCCCTGGTGTTGATGATGTATGGGTTGGTATCCATTTTGGAGACCAAGTCGAGTATTCCTTGCCCATAGGTCTTTAGGGGAGTGCGAGTCTGCCATACGACACGGAGATCGGGTCGGTTGTCATCGCCCAAGAATGAAAGGCACGGCCCGATGCCGGACCCGGTCGTGACAACTACCACTCTCTTGAATACTCTCATTGCGTACGCGAACCCATAGATGAGGACGCCTCGCTTCCAGAGGTGGGTGGGTTGATCGTTGATACAGGCTGTGGTCCAGTCCCCGGCTTTGGAAACGAGGCTTGAGAATGTCTTGCCCTCGGGGTCTGGGAAGGTTGCAAAGCCATGCCAGTCATGCAGTGGATGTCTTGCCAGTTGAATGCCCTTGCCAAATGTGGTGGTGGTGTGGTTGAAGTGAAGTCTCACTGCATGGTTTGAGAGGTATTCAGGCCTGACTGAGACCTTCCGCAACAGTAGCCACGGGTGGACGATGGCAGCGACGGTCACCATCAAGAACCAAAAGGCTGGAAGTTCGATAAGAAAGCGACCAAATGATTGATGGGCAGCCCGGCTAAAATCATTGACGAAGAGCATGAGAAGTACCACGAACAGTGCCACCACCAACCACCCAGAGAAACGATGTGTCAACTCGAAGTAGTCATGTTTCTTAAATCGAAACCCAGGGTAGGCAACGACGATAATTGCAAGAAGCAATACTAGGATAATGTAGGCCACGACAACGGGTGCTACAGAGATCGTGGACCTTCCAGTCGATGGAGACCAGTACTCCTTTGACATCAAGCCCACGAAGCCCGCATACCAAATAAATGAGGCAACTCCGCATCCGCTATGGACTCCACCATAATGGTAGACTTTTGCTGCAATACGGCGGAGTCTCAAAGGAGCGGATCGGGGGATTGAACAGACAATGAGGAAGATGGCGTTTACCACCAGAGGTTGGCGTGCCAGTCCACAGGCAAGTAAGTTGGCAGCTGTTGCGTTCACCAATGCCAGTAATTTGCGATCTGCTGTCATAATATAGATAAAGACAGCAACATTGGCACAAAAGACCAATGTGAATAGACGGCGGTAGATGTTGAGGAGGGTAAAGCGAGACGAGGAGAACGGCTTCTTCTTGGGGGCCTGGGCTTCCAGGTCAAAGCTATCAGGGCTTTGTGTCAGAGTACGATCCGCCTTTTCTGAGATACAGTTCGGCATGGCCGTCTCGACGTCCACCAGTGTACTCCTAGGGCTCGTTGAACCTGACGCACATTTGGCTGGCGGAGGGACTGAGATGACGCTCTTTTCGGAGAGCGACATGGTTGTGAAGCTCTAGTAGAGAAAAGAGGTGAATGGATGGATGGATGAATGAATGAATGAATGAATGAGACAGGGATGTGAGGTGATAATGGAGGGTGCCTGATAGGGTGAAAAAGAACAAGGAAGTAGTAGTACTAAGTAAGGTACCAACAAAAACAGGAACAACAATGCATTCACTTCGGTATGAATCCGATTCTTGTGAAGCTCAATCAATCAATGATGCAGGGCACATGCAGCCTTTTGAGTTGGCACATGATGTCGCTTCCCCTCAGGCATCTTCTCTCTCTTTCCTAAAGCGTGATCGTACATTAGACAAAGGGACCATCGCTTGATAGTCTCTTCCTTCACTTTCTTCCTACAACTATGACTTTTTTCCCACCCCCACTTGATTACCTTTACATTCACACTTCGCTTTCACCTCGCTTCATGTGTGCGGTGGGTATGAATGACGCGATGGTTGTGATCATTGTCCCACTATGACTCGATAATCTAAATGGTCTACTACCAATGAGCAACCATAGACGACATCATGACTCTTTACTTTCAGCTAACCCCTCAAGCTTTGAACTATCCAAGGGCCAATGAAGATATCCCAAGGGCATCTCGCACAGCCCGTCCGTCCCCATCGACTATGGTTCCGGACCTAGGGATGCAGTAGACGAATAGTCTAGTATTGGTTCAGCCGACGGGTCTAGATAAGTGGAATCCCCGATGCAACCCGTCCAGGGAACTGGTTTGACTCCATCGGATCAGGGTTCCTTCAATTGATCGGCATACTAGGCATGAACAAATGCACTTGCCACATGAGTTCAGATACTCCACTGACCTAAGGCAGAAGCACGAGGCACTAGCTTGATAGTACGAGTCGGACAATCGGGATCCAAGAAAGTGGGAAGGCGGGATCTAGAGGAGGATCGCTTGACAGGTCCAGTGGTTGACCCAAGCACATGCAAGACGCACGGATTCCTTCCTTTTCGATTGAACAATGCGTTAGATCCTACGGTGAGACCCGTCGGTCTCGAACTAGTGTAGTCCAAGATAATGTAACGGTGTCGTACCAGGAATTACCAGGGTACGAGACAGCACGATCCACTTCCCTGTCTTGCTGGATGGGCGGGGTTCAGCAGTAGTTTACCGCCAATCTACGGCAGAGGATCCATTGAGAATACCATTCATGCATGGATTTCCCGATTTCGGGTCATGGACGTCAGCCTGGCATGGGTCTTCAGCGGGTGGGGGCATGCAACACGGATCGCGCATTGGCATCTGAGCATGAGGGGCATTCCTCGGTTCCAAAGCAGGCTCTGGCTGCATCGACTTAAGACGAAAATGTACTTGGCTAGACGGGGGTGTTCGCACTGTGGCTCAGCTGCATGGGACGTGCCGTGAAGACTTAGGCGATGACAGGATGATAGACCAATGGGGGAGGACAACGAGGGACTTGCAAGATCGCGTCGGGCTGAAGCCGCCCAATATGGTGATTAAGTTATGGAGATAGGTGATCATAGAACCTAGTTCGTCTGCATGGCGGATGCTGTTCGCCTGTTCATTGCTTTTTTCAAGTCTGCGATGAAGAGGACCCACCGGCCGAGATCTAAATCATGGCGTTACGAACGTTCATTCGACAGAAGAGGCGCATAGTGCCAGTGGAGCGGAAAGAAGATCAGCGCCTCGATCTCAGCGGAACCTTTAGGTTAGTAAAGTGACGATGTGTCGGGTTTTGCGCCACGCCCTAAATGAAATTCCAAATCACGGTCACTCTCAGCCCCATCCCCGGAAATTGGAATTCCTCGTCCATGCACCAGAAGGATTTGGGGGATTTTTTTTTCCCTCCTTTGTTTCCCTTTTTTCATTTGGTGAAGTCTCCAGCATGACAAAAACATCTGTTCAAGCGCGATATGACCATCCACATATTTATTACCCAGGATGCCCTCTGTCTTTTGGACTTCCTACTTTCGTCGATCCTCACTCTCCGACGAGCCCTTATTACTATTACTCTAAACTCCCCCCTTCTCTCCTCGATTACTAAACCATGGGTCTCTGGGAGTCTTCATTGGCGCCGCCCCAGTTTGGGGACAACCGCTCTTACACCGACTTATTGACCTTTGCTTTCGGTGGCCCTCGCCCATACAATGAACACCGGCCGTTATTCATTGATGCTGAACATCCTTCATGCTCCCTCAATGCTCTCCAATTCCGATTATTGGTGCGAACTCTTATTGCTGGGCTAAAAGCTCATCAGGTGCAAAAAGGTGATTGCGTTTTGGTCCACATGGGAAATAGTGTAAGTCATCCGACATTTCGTAAACAACATCTTCTACACCGAGTCTTTATCCCCACTACATCCGATTCCCTGGAACCTCTTTTTCCTTTTTTTTTTATTTTTTCTTCTTTTTATTTTTTTATTTTTTTTTTTCTGTATTTCCTTTTTTACCTTTTTTTTTTTCTTTCCCCTCTATTTTAATTTTATCCACTGCCCCTCAACGAATACTGACTCACTTCATGCCGTAGATCCTATACCCCGCCCTTTTTTACAGTATTATCGGTGCTGGCGGTGTGTTCATGGGCTCGAATGCCCGCAGTCAGCCCCAAGAATTAGACCACATCCTTGAACTGGGTAATCCCAAGTTGATCATTACGACGCGCGATGCCCTGCCCACAGTCCTCAGTGTCTCGGCCGATCGAGGCATGCTTCCTAGTCAAGTGTGCTTGGTGGATGAGGCTGCTACCAGCCATGTAGCCCAATTGTTGCTGTCGGGTCCTCTGGCCTACGCTGCAGCCATTTCCCCGTATCTGCCACACGGTGGAGACAACTACTACCTGAACTTCGCACATCTCCTCGGCTACGGCGAGACCGGTTGGCTCTTTTTCCAGGATGAAGCTATCGCAAAGTCCACGCCGGCAGCGATGTTTTCCACCAGTGGCACGGGAGGATTGCCCAAGGCCGCCATACTGTCTCACCACGCTATAGTATCACATCATCTTAGCATTTACTACGATGTACCATATGAGGCGTCCCGGCTGATGTCACTGCCTATGTTCCACCTTTTTGGTGCCCTCTGGACCCACATCTTTCCTATTCGATATGGACAGCCACTGTATATCCTGCCTCGCTTTGATATTGCCCAGTATGTCGCGGCTGTATATCAGTATCAGATCACAGAGGCGTATATGGTACCTGCGATGATTCATGCCTTCAATCGCTGTGCATTCCCGGTCGCAGACTATCTCCAGTCACTGCGGTACGTTGGCGTAGCGGGGGCTCCGATTGACGGGGCCTCCATGCAGCAGTTCCAAGAACTGCTCCATGTCGATGCCAATGCATCTCAGCTTTGGGGCATGACCGAAGTGGGGGTCGTTTTCCAAAACCGTTACGGGCAGCCTGGCAATAGCGGAAGTATCGGGCGGCTCGTTCCTGGATACGAGATACGGCTGGTTGGACAAGACGGCAACCTTGTTCTTGACGATAATAAGCCAGGGGAGCTGTTTGTGCGAGGTAACGGCCTGCTTACTGGCTACAAAGGACGAGACGACGCCAAGGACGCGCAGGGGTGGTTCCGTACCGGTGATGTGGCGTATGTGAACAACGGGCTGTATTACATTGTCGGCCGAACGAAGGAGTTAATCAAAGTTCGAGGGTATGTTATTTTACTTTCTTTATGATCTTGTTTTCCTGTTTTTGGGCATCTTCCCCCACAGACACTAGTGGCAGAGGCTGAGAAATTCGCAGGTGGCAAGTGGCTCCTGCGGAATTGGAGGCTGTACTCCTCAAGCATCCTGGCATCCAAGATGCAGCGGTGACGGGCGTTACTTCGAAAGACGGTAGCACCGAAGTGCCACGAGCTTTCGTGGTCCGCACGAGACAGCCGGCCGGGATGCAGTTGACGAGCGAGGAAGTGTACATGTACTGTCGACGACAATTGGCTAGCTACAAGGCACTCGACGGGGGTGTGATCTTCGTGGAGGAGATTCCACGCACGGCGAGCGGGAAGATCCAACGGTTCAAATTGACGCAGATGAACACGTACCGCGAGATAGTATCGTCGCTCTTAGCGCGGTTCAAAGGAACTAGTGGCCTCCAGACAGTTGGTCTCTTGCATCAAGGGCGTATCACTGTTTAGCCAAAAGCGGCAGGCCGAATGATTGCGTTTTTTTTTTTTTTTTTGTGTTTTTTCTCCATTCATTCTTGTGGCGTTCGGCAGGCTTGCGGGGTTTGAGGGGGCGTTCATGGTGGATTGGGTGATTTTGATGCAGCTTATGAACATGCCCATTATTTTTGTTGTTAAATACATTTTCCATTATCATCACAGTTACACAGACACCGCTTGCGGCTTTAGTTCTCCATCATGTTCATTAGCGTCAAGTAGTTCCGTACGATCAATTCCCTTCATGGCAAGGAACCGCATACCCAAACAAGCGAGACACAGTAATTTCTTGTTGGGTTGAATGCTCTTTTTGGGGTCTCTCAGATGCCTGTCGACCGCTAGTTATTCCTATTTTTTTTTTTACCCTTTTTTTTTTTTTTTTATTTTTTTCCCTTCTTGAATTATCTCGAGGCCAACCAGGTTAACCATGTCGGCAGCGATGCACCAGCAAGTAAGCCATGAAACAAAGCACCCTTTCTTCACAACTAAGTTTTCAACGTCTTCTTTATATCTTACCTTATTTATTTTATTTTCACCATTTATTTCTTTGTCTTTGAAGAAAACAATGAGAGAGCGGGAAAAAAAAACTGAACAAAAGAACTTAAAAAACTCCAACCTTCAAGATAAGGTAAGTGGAAAGCGAAACTCAAAGAACAACCTAAAGGCTTAACCAAACTTGATCAACAAGAACTAAAGTTGACTTTGACTGGCGGGATTTCCCCGGTCTACCCGGATCGAGCCTAGACTTGTTTGTACATGGTTCAGGTATTTATGCATTTCACATTATTCATTTTAAAATTAATTAATTAATTAATTAATTAATTATTTTTTAGTCTTCAATAGAAAAAGTATGTACATGCTGGATGTGCGTCGTATGTACTTACATAAGAACAGACCTACATACATACATGCAGCCGATGTCGAGAAGAGTCTACCGGGTGTGCAGTAGGGGATTGTTGGGGAACCGGGGTGTTCCTTGTTGAGGGATCCTGTCTTTTGGTAAGGAAGAGGTAGAGATGAGAGTCTGTCTGTATGTCTGTCTGGGTAGATGAAGAATACTACGATCATACTGTCTATATCACCGATCCTGGAATATAATATAGACCATTATATATATATACATATATAAATGAGTATGAATATATACATATATTTATATTCAATGATAAGCAGTTCTTTGTTGGGAGTGGCTGGTCACTCACACGACTTCACTCACTCGGGTAAGGTGTACCTTTATGCTGACTACTCATGCCTAAGAATATATCAATCAAGACTAACCGAATCCGTAGATACAATAGATCATTGAGATCATCCATACAATAAAAAAAACCAAGACGAGGAAAAACACCCATACTCGCAATACTACGGTGTACAGTCTACAATTAATTCCCCTCAAAAACAAGCACCAACCCTAAGAAATCATATGATTCAGATCTCTTTCTAAAAACAATTCCCGCTTGTGTCCGTGGCATGCCATACTAACTACCACTTACGACTACTCGAGAAACTATGGAGTAAGGGCAAGTTCTTAGACTAAACAGATGACGTCGGGTCCAAGCGCTGCCATGAACCTTGTGTTTGGGTTGCTGGGCGAACTTTCTTTTGCATCTAGACTAGGTATCCGTTCGCTCGGCTTGGTTAGGTTGGGTTCTTGGTTTTTCCCGTGAGGGGATTTTTAGTTTTCTTGCTTTTACCTTTTCCTTTTCTCATTATTTTTTTTATTTGATTATTAATTTGATTTCTTTTGATTATTAATTGTTTTAGTCTGGTTTTGTCTTCGTGATTAGGGATGAGTGAGTGAGTGAGTGATTAATTTAATATTTACTTTCAGTATTTCAGATTGTGAAACTGAGTTTCAGATTTAAGAAAGTAAAAATGAAAATATGTAATGACTGAGTAAAAATGAAATCGGAGAAGGACGGTCTGCGTGGTGGGAAAGGATCACTGATCCGGGATCCACCGACCCAAACAAATAGCCTCCTGTGGACCTGAAGTGTATCCATCGGTCGAACTTACCTGCCTATGGGTTGTCCACAGTGAGTGGCGGTGGGCAAGAGTCCCGTCATGCATGATTCCCTAGTTCGAGGGCTTCGATTACTGGAAGTGGTAAGAGGAGGATCTTCTTGGGAAGTCTAATAGCGGTTCTCAAAGTTGAGTCTTTTTGTTCGGTGTCCAGTCTATCTACAAGTACTTTTTTTTCCTTTTCGTATTATCATGTACGTAAGTACACGAGTGTGGCGCGGATCCCGCACCGCCACATGTTTGTCTTTTCTTTGCTTTTTCTGGTCCCAGCTGGGCTGAGCTGATCGATTTGACGAGTCGGTTCGCCAAAGGAAAAAATAGATTGACTTGATCGATTTAGTATTCAGTAGTTCGATGGAACCATATCGGACTGTCCGCCTGTCAAATCGTCCCAACAAGGTTTTCCTGGCGGGTGATGAACCCATTAGTATCAAAATCGACAATCTCATTGTCTATCTACTTTCCTGCTTTCGGAAGGTTACACGCCATCAGCTGTCATCGATCCTCCTTTTGACTATTGGATTTGCTTTGCCGGATCGGACGGCTGCTCCTTCAATCCGTGCTTCTGCCCGGTTGATCCGCGCGCTCAGATCGTGGTGTGAGCTTTTCTCCTCGGTCCATCTATGATCAGCCCTCGAAGGGCTTCGAACCCCTCCTCCACTCTAGCCCCGCTTCTCTGAGATTCCAATTCGGACTATCGACGGGTCTCTCGAAGAGGTAATGGAGGGTGGAGATACTCGTTCTGCCTCCAAAGCCCGGTGACTATGCGCCTGGCGCGCTAGGTGATGGTGAAGCTGCGCCGCTTTCGTGCCTCCATTTCCCCTCCTTGCCGATCACTGAAAGAGAGCGAAACCCCAAGGATTGGTGACGGTCGTGACGATAGCAACTAGTCACTGGCTGTCGCCAATGATACCAGCGAGTGGAAGGGCCATATCGCTCTATTCGAGAACGGACGTCGAGTAACTGGGGTTGCATATCGTCATGTGACATAGTTTCCTTTAGCTGCAGACACCACCACGTTCGCTTGGATTCAAGGCACCGTCGCTTGTGCACAGGGATACAGCTGTCGGGTTTCAATCCCGGTTGTACCCCGGCGTATTCCATCCAATCTTGGGGCCGCAAGCGAGGCAAGGCTCAGTCGACCAGGAACGATCAACCTAGTCCCCGACTAGTCTGTCGCCACGTCGACCCCGAGGCAGCCTCTCTTCCCGCCAGGATGCTATTTACTCGCCCGTAAATTTCCCAGATGGATTATATTGGATGTAATTCAGCCGTTTCGGCAAAAAACCGGGAATTGAGAATCCTGATAGCCTGCTGTTATGGTGTCACCGGAAAGTCGCAGCCAATAAGTGATATTCACATGCTGTGCTGGGATTTTCGCAAGAAAAATTCCTGCTTGTAGTATGTAAAATGATTGCTCTGCCTAGAGGCCTGGGCCACACTATTCCCTGCCCAAGATACCCACTACTATTGTGTATGCAGAGCTGGCCCACTGTTGTCTGCCAGATGTCCGTTGTGATGTATGCAGTGCCACTGCAGTCCCAGGCCGAACCCGTCCGAACCCCCTCGACATTTCATGCATACAACGTTGTTGCGTCCTCGAATCTAGTACTCTAGACCATCTATCCTGCATGGTGACGTTGCTATTCGGCTTGAGCCCAAACAAGTCTCGCTTATCCCGAACACTTCCGTTATACGGCTGCGGGCACGTGTGCCGGCTGACCTACAGAGGCAGTTGGAGATAGAATAATGTGAAATCCAACTGAAGTAGCGTAAGCATGGGTCGGGCAGGACATCCCTGGTCAGATATTCGGACCCTCCGGTAATTGCTGCTGTGTGTCCCCGCTCAGAAAATGCCGTAACCCTTCCACCACACACCCCAGATCATTGGCCCTAATGCCCCCAATACAGCCGCACCTACTGGGATCTCCAGAATGCTCCACACCCACAGTGTTCCAATAGAAGGCGCTCGCTTCATAACAGCGTAGTATGGCTCTTCGTTGGTCATAGCCATCAGCTTGGCCCCAAGGTAGATAGCAAGCGGAAGGAAGACCATAGTCCGCAATGACGGCGGGAAAAGCAGCTTTCGAAGAAACGCGATCGATAGTTTATCCCGGCTGAACGGGATGAGCGAGACGTGTTCTGAACTCTGAGCATTCCCTAGGGACACAATATGCCCATGTGCCAGGTGAATAGCAAATGTCAGGATCGGAAAGGCAACGAATACAGATTCGCGGATAAGTTTGTCCAACACGATGTATTCTGCGTACTGATGAGCCGCGAGATAGGCCAACGTCATGTGTAACGTCGTCAGGGGCACGGAAAGCAGCACCGTGTCGATGAACGGTGGGATTGGCGCGCCCTCGTCTTCCTCCGATCCTGAATTCTCGTCCGACGCTGACCTCATGATGGATCCTTTCGTCCCTTGTTGTTCGTTTGGGAGTTTGGATGCGTCCAAGTTGGAAATCTCGCCGGACGTCGGGTCGATGCTCACGAATCGGGTCTCCATCCCAGGGGTCGAACCGCCCGTTCCGGTCGAACTCCTGTCCTGACCCAGACCTAGAAGTTCCTTCTCCCGCTCAGCTATCAATTCGACTAGGGTCTTTTCTTTCGGGTTCTTCGTCGTGTTTCGGGGTGGATGGGCCATCGGGATGGAGGACGGATCGAAGGTTGAGTCGGTGTCGCTCTTGGAGGCGGCGGCAGCTGCTCGCCGTTGCTTTCGATTCCTAGGTGCTTCCATACTGGCGGGGTAGTGTAGAGAAATTAAGTGTATGAGTAATTCGAGGTTTGTTGGGCTATAGGTGTCTGAACGGTTGTCGATGGAAAAAGCTCACCTGTCAAGTCGGGATAAATATTATGATCGCCGCCGGACATTAGCGGAGTTAAACGTTACTATTTATGGACATGTCATATCATGCATCTCTATACACACTCCTTAAATTGAGAATTTTACCTGACCATGGCTATATAAAAAGGATAATTTTTGCAACGTAGGAGCATCAATCAGGCCTTCCCGCATATTTCCATACGAATTGTCTCAGTGAGTGCGCGTCAATGAAAAGGAACGCGCCCGTCACCAAGCTTCCTCCCTTGCTTCAAAATGGAAGACACCATCTTGGAAATGGAATGTCCAACGGATCATTGATATTCTTCAGCTTATCTGCTTATACACTGCTCAAGTTGATATATTCAACCGGATTGATAGAGGGCCGGGCCAGCAACCACGTGGGGGTTAATCATTGAGAGGTTGAACGGGCTCAGATAGGGGTCTGAGTCTGTGATCGCGATAAACATGGTGCCATTAACTGCAGGATCTCCGGCATAAGTTTGTACATCAGGTTGAATTGTCAATCCGCAGTTGTCGCCCGTTATTTCTAGGGGCGAATATGTCACATTCAACTGCGTTACCCACACTACGTATTTTGGATCTCCAGCACTAGTCGAGGTGATGTAGCTGTTGTTAGGTCCGACTGGTCGACCTGGTTCATCCCAGTGCAGAAAGACCTCTCGGCCTGGCCATGACAGGGGTAGCGTGCGGTTGTGCGTAATCGCAGGATAGCAGCTAAAGCCCACGGTAGTGGAGTTGACACACGAGGCGTCGCTGGGGACAGCGGTACTGTTCAATGAATTCACACCTCCTCCTACGGTCTCATTGAAGGCAGATGATCCATTGATTCTCACCGGGTTCGGCTGGTTTTCGATGTATAAGGCAGGGAAGTTCTGCCAGGCCAACCTGGTCTGATTCTCGGGACACGAGCTGATGTAAGGTGCCAGTAATGTCCACGCCCAAGACTGGGGCACACCAACTTCAAACCAGACCGGCATCGGGAAAAGTCCTTCGAATTGACGGAAAATCATTTGCTGCCTAGCTTCTGTGGTAATCGACTGGAGAAGAAGTATTGCTGCTTCGCGCGAATTGAGATGGGGCAAGAAGCCATAAACACCAGACTCCCCAAAGCGAGTGAGCTTCTGACAGAAGTCCACAAACTCGTGTACCGTGGTATACGGGTAGTTATAGGTGCACATCCTAGGGGCTTCGGCGCCCAGTATGTTGGTAACCATCGTTGCATGTCCAACCTCCTGATCCGCCATGAACTCGATCAGAAAACGATCCTCAGCCGTGAGCCCAGCAGCTGTGAATTTCTCTACCGAGAAGCGGGCCAAGCCATCGTGGAACAGATCAAGTTCGGTATATTCTTGATAAAGAGCAAGGGCCTAGTATGATAGTTAATATGAGCCCCTCAACCTATAAGTCCTCTATAAACATACCAACGACTCATAGTCAAAGTCGCTCTTCGGGTTATAAACCGGTGTCTCTCCGCCAGTTCCAATACCCCCAGCTGGGATATATGGACCTGGCTGAGGGTCGTGGAGTTGCCCATCGCTAGGGTAAGTTGTCGCTGTGGGTGGGATTCCCAGGCTGCGAATGCCAGTGCCAATTGAAGAAGCATGCAAAGCCCCGGTGGTGGTTGGGGTGCCACTGAATGGAGTGTGGGTCAGCGAAGTTGGGTGACTGACCACAGGTGGAATAGTTGTAGATCGAACTTTTGCCTGGGGAACTGCCAGTATCGCTGGCATCCAGCTCAGGCAACTGAGCGCAATGAAACGATTCCAAGGCATTTCCAACCACTAACGCGTTCAGATAGCCTCAAGCTCACGAGGAGATGTATACACCAACTGGGAAAACAGCTGGTTGAAGTTACGAACGTTGATTATGGGCACCGGTGATTTATAAAGATTCTGTGTTCACTCCATCAGTCACTGAACAATGCCTGACGCAATTCTTCTATCATTTCGTCTACAATCTCTGTTGCCTGTCTAGAATTCTGGATTTGACTGTGATGATACCGGCATCCATGCCTTGTAGATATTGCATGCGTAATACGTGCGGCATGCGCATGTCACAATCATTCAATTGAAAACGAACGGATCCCTAGAACGGGTAGAAATACGTTGCGATTGATCAACGCTTCAATCCTTGTGGAGAAGTCTGCTCTTCGGTATTTTAAATCCTTCCAGTTGACTTCGATAGGCCGTTGAAACAGCAATAGCGGTCAATTTAAAACCAATCACGGTAGCATAACGTCTGAATGTGGACTTGCAAAAGTGGACCTTCTCATATAAAGCGTTGGCAGGGATAATATTGCATATACAAGTAGGTAAATCAGCGTTGATTGGAATTGTCCTGCTGTTGCTATTTTGTGAGATCTGACAATCCCGTGTACCAGACATCGTTGGAGCTATTGAGCTAGCTCGACGAAGCATGTAACGGTCGCAGCCGTGCTCAAAAAATCAAAGGGAATATATAGATGTGTAGCCTGAGTTGAAGTGCATACAGCGTCGAAAAGTGGGACTGACGAGGATTGGAAGTTGATAGCCTGGTTTAATTCAGTTGAAGCGCAATGACGGAAGTAACGGCTGGCCCGCAGCGATGACGTGAAGCAAAGCTCACCTATTCCTTGAAGTTCGTATTAATTGGATTTAGAACCCGATGAGCCGAATATGAGCCGAATACCGAGAACCGGGGAGGCTCGTAGAAAATATCCTGTAGCAAGTCGTGGGGTGTTCTTTTGACTCCAGAGTCATGCGTTCCTGAGTGCGATAAAACTTGTATGTTCCACAGACTTGAATTTGTGTCTGATTGCCGCCGTCTCGTGACACAGAAACCCTAAGTTCAGACCGATGATCACTGGCTTGCAGAGAGCGTTGTGATGGTAAAGGATACTATCAAGAGAGGCTTTGGCTGCATGTTGCCTTGAGGGGAGTTGTTGAGTATGCTTCAATACAAAACTGGACCAACTGTCAACACCCGCGATTTGATCAAGTGGAAATGTGTTGACAATGGTATTATCTAGGATAGATCAACGTAAGATGCAATTGAGTTGGTTCTGGGCTCCAATGGGCTTGGAATCATAGTTCTACTTCTAGAATCCATGCATAGTACATATATTGCCTATCATGCTACCTAAGTGGCCGCTACTGATAGTAAACCATACAGTACCCAGTCTTGTCCAAAAAGATGCAGATCAACAACATTCTACTACGAGTATGAACCACATGACCTTTAAAGGATTCTAGTTGAAAATAAAAGACTTGAAAGAGCAAACACTGCTGGAGGCCTTGAGAGTTTACCCCGCAGGCACCTCGGGCCAACCCCGAGTGGGGAAATGACGAATATACTATAGACCAGGCTTATCAATCAACTCATCTCATCCTTTCACTTGTTTCTCCTCCATAAACCATTGACATATTTTTGTAAGAAGAGAACCCTGCTGACACGCTACTTCACTTGACCCCTTGTCAGTCGCGGACATTTACAAACTTCACAACTTCATCCAAGCATGTCTCACCTTCAACCCTCGAGTCTATTCTCCGTCAAAGGACTAGTCGTAGTCCTAACAGGAGGGGGAAGTGGTAAGTACAAGCAGCACTATTGTTTGCTCTCGTATTTTCTTCTTCCATAGCCAATACGGAAGTGACAAGTCCACCGTATCACCGCATGAATTGAAAAACAGGCCGCATTGAGCCAAGACAAGCGAACAAAAGTAACGAACCCCGTCACAAAGTACCAGCTAACAGCAATACTACAGGCCTCGGCCGTATGATGGCCCACACGCTCGACGCAAACGGCGCATCCAAGATTTTCATAATTGGCCGTCGACAAGAAGCCCTGCAAGAGACCATCACGCAAAGTCCGAACGGCAGCAGTAGCGCCATAATCCCCATTCAAGCGGACATCTCCTCAAAAGCATCCCTCGAAGCAGCCTACCAGACCATCTCGGCACAGACAGATCACGTTGATCTCCTCATCGCTAACAGCGGCATTCTCGGCCCAAATTCTAGTCCCCCGCCTCCTAAGCCAGACGGATCCCTCCCCAGTCTCGCTGAGGTCCGCGATGCCCTCTGGTCCGTTCCCATGGAGGACTTCACTAAGGTCCTGGACGTCAATGTGACCGGTGCTTATTATACGGCAGTGGCTTTCCTCCCGTTGCTGGAAGCGGCGAATAAGCGGCGGCCGGCGCCTGTGAAGAATCAGATTGCTACGCCTACTGCGCAAGTTATTATTACTACTTCTATTGCGGGGTTTAATCGGAAGGTGCCGATTAGTGCGGCGTATAATCTTTCCAAGTCAGCGGCGAATCACTTAGTGAAGTTGCTTTCGACGACGTTGGCGTCGTATGATATCCGAGTTAATGGCATTGCGCCAGGGATTTATCTGTCCGAGATGTCAACGCGGAATTTTCAGGAGGGTGATAAGGGAATCTCGGATGGGTCGTTTAAGAGGGAGGTCATTCCTCTTACGAGGGCTGGTGGTGAGGAGGATATCGCAGGGTTGATCCTCTATATGGCGAGTGCTGCGGGCGGTTATTTGAACGGGAATATCACCATCACCGACGGTGGAAGACTGAGTACTGCGGTGGCGACTTATTGAGGAGAGCATCCTTGTCTTTTAACAGTTTCATTCCATGTCAATATGTAAACGTTAGACTGGAGATACATGCATTGACTTTTTCTTCATCATCCGCAAACACTACGTTACAATGGATACCGGAAGCTGATGAGAAGACACGAAGAATAGGGTTGCAGCTCGGATAAATCAATGCTGAAGCGGATAATAAACCAACCAGTTCGTCAAGATTTCAGTAAGTAGCTGTGAGCCGCTGGACCAGATAATCCCCGGCAACGATTCCTGGGTACTTCGCTTCCTTGATATCATCCCCATAGGTTCCAGGGATAGCTTCAATGAGTCTATTGTTATTGGGGTTGCAGAAATACGCAATGCTGTAGCGGTCTGGGTACGTGTCTGAATTGTCCTCCTCACCAATTGGGGTTGGTGGCTCAACGACGCGATGGCGCGTGCTCTTTATCAGATCATTTGACCATCGAGCCAACAGGTCACCCGCATTGACGACCACTGTATCTGCGATGGGGGTCACATCGACATAAGTATCTTTGGGACTGCGCACTTGGAGCCCACCGCGACGATCTTGGAAGAGAAGCGTGATGGAGCCATAGTCGCTATGCTCGCCCGCACGAACCTGCGATGGGTTCTTTTTGAAAACCTCCTTCGACACGGCAGGATAGTGTAGCAATCGAAGATTGTTGTCTCCTGCATCTACGTAGGAGTCAAAGTAATGCTCTGGTAAGTTCATCCCAAGTGCGATGGCTCGCATCACTTCCGTGTGGAGGGATCTGCACATGTTGAAGAATGATGTCATGACTTCTCTGAAATCCTTTCCTTCGTCGTCGATCTGGTCCGGCCAGCGATTAGGTTGATTGTCCAAATTATCGCGACCAATCTCCATGGTTTCCTTGAGATCTGGGGTAGTTCGGAGAACTTCAGGTGCCGTTGGGTCGTCCACGTTGCTCAGCTTCTCTTGTCCCGTCTTAACGTAACCACGGTTCGCCTGTGGGGTAGTCCAACACAGACTGTCTTTCTGATCCTGGGGTCGCGCAAAAAAGCGTGCAGATGAGCCAAACACCCGGGAGACGACAGACGGGGGAAGACCGTGCTCCTTGAGATAGAGGAAACCGGACGTTTTGAATGCTTCTACGATGGAGACGGCGACGGCATGCTTATCAGCGGGGGTTCCGTTGAGAAAGGGACCGAAGTCAATGACCTACAATCATAAGTCAAGCGCTCAAGATATATAGAAAGGTGAGTTGGTCAAGGAGATGGATAATATAACGGGAGCACTGCGTTGAGTTTCAGCAATTGTACTCACTGGAATGACAATATCATCTTTGTCAACAGCGGTGGTTGCTGGATGACATGACTGCTGCGGCAGATTGCCCTCCATTTTGAAGCACTACGGTTCGCGAGGACACAGGGCCGGTAGGTTATAGAAGTATAGAGATTGATGATGGAATAATATAAATGGGAATTGAGGAAGGGTAGAGGTTAAACGTTAAATAGAGTGGTGGCGCAAGGTGAAGAGTGAAATGACTTGGTGAAGTCACTTCTACTCCACTGGACCAGAAGGCGGGACATTGAGAGAGATGAAAGAAGAGAAAAAGGGCGATCCTTAAAGGAGTGAAAGATTTTCCCCGTGACCTGCATGAAAACGATATGCATCCAATAGAGCGGGGAAGATAATAAAATACTACTACATACCTGACGGATGGTATCTAATCTTATCTTTATTTGAATCTACATATCACAGAGAAAGATAACAACAGTCATTGATCTAGAGTTCAAATCAGGCCATGATAACAGAATTCAACATGCTTACGATTATTGTGAAAAGAGTGATCTCGGAGATGATGCACATCGTAACCCCACCCTCATGTTCATATGCATCGACTCCTCAACTTCCCCTCTTCTTCATTGCAACCTCATCAACCTCACAAGCAAAGTGTCAATCGTCATTCTCTTGACACAGTTTCACCCTCGCTGTTAAACTCGGAAGAGCAGAATAAATCATGTCACCTCTAATTGTTGATATTCATACCCATGTCTACCCTCCTGCGTACATGGAAATGCTCCGCGCTCGCAAGAGCGTCCCTTACGTCCATGATCCAGCTAATGGTACAGACCCTCGTTTGATTATACTGTCCTCAGATGATGATCCTTCCATTCCCCTCGATGAGCGGGGTCGTCCAGTCGACTCATCCTACTGGAATATCGAAGTGAAGCTGGCCTTCATGCGTCGCCATGGAATCAACTGCAGCGTGATCTCCCTCGCCAACCCCTGGTTGGACTTCCTCGAACCTGAAGAAGCGCAGACATGGGCGCAACGCATCAACGACGATCTTGAAAACACATGCGCACGCGTTAACAAGGCCGGTGACCCAGACAAAAGCCTAGCGCTACACGAGAAGGAATCCCTATTTGCTTTCGGTGCGCTGCCGCTGAGTGCCCCTAGAGCTGACATTGTCGTGGACGAAATCAAGAGACTTAAGACCTTGCCGCATCTGCGTGGGGTCATCATGGGAACCTCCGGGCTGGGGAAAGGACTGGACGATACCCAGCTGGATCCTGTCTGGGGGGCGCTGCAAGATACTGAATCAGTTCTATTCTTACACCCACATTACGGACTACCGGACGAAGCTTTTGGTGGCTCGGATGCGATGAATCGCTACGGCCATGTTCTCCCGCTGGCTTTAGGGTTTCCCCTTGAAACGACAATTGCAGTAACCCGAATGCTTTTGGCGGGTGTCTTTGATCGGTTTCCGCGGCTGAAGATCTTACTGGCTCATTCCGGAGGCACACTCCCCTTCCTGGCAGGACGAATCGAGAGCTGTATCCATCATGAGCGCAAGTTCGTTGCCAACGGTGGTGATGTGCCTGGTCCTCAAAGAAACGTGTGGGATGTCTTGAAGACCAATATATATCTGGATGCTGTGGTATATGGCACCGCCGGCTTGCAAGCAGCAATGGCAGCATCCGGAACAGATCGTCTGCTTTTCGGTATGATTTTTCAAAATGAGGCCAGTCTAATGTGGATCTTGCTCACCAAGTACTAGGTACCGACCACCCGTTCTTCCCTCCCTTGGATGACAAGGAAGGGGAATGGCCCAGTGTGACTACCAACTACAAGGCAATCCACGCTACATTCGATAAAGATGGAGGCGCAGCCGGAGCCGTGCTGGGCGGAAATGCAGCTCGGATTCTTGATTTAAACTGATATTCGATCAGATTACTATTAGGAACTGTCGAGAAGAACAGCCGACTTTTATGTCCATGAACAATTGGAAACCATACCCATTAATTTTGTATTGAACACTGGCATTCTTCTAATTGATAGAGTAGTAGTAACTGGTGGCAAATCTGTATTCAAAGCTCTGAAGCGTTGCTTTTCACCAATATCTCCCATCCTAATAGCGTCCATACCTCTTGCGTGAACCAATCTGGGACCGATTGATCAGAGTTCTGAGAAGGGAGGCGTAGATTGTGAAGATCTCCATCAGTTGGCGCGGGTCGCCGGAGTGACTTTCCCCAAGTCGAATCCGTGCCAAAAACAGCTTGGAGCAGGGTGCTTTGCAGTCTTTCCTTGATTTTTGCCGCAAATATTATGCTTCCGTCACTATCCCGAGATGCCGATGAAGACGATGAAGTAAAACTACGGAATACGGCCAATGTTCTCTCCAGCAGCCAAACTAGACACTTCGCTTCCATCTCTGCTGAACACAATGACTTATCGCTGAGGTCAAGTTCTGTCAAGCCTCTAGGGTGCGGAAGTTTTGTCAAGTCTGCACGAAGATCAGGTTTTAGCTGTAGATCCTGAAAGACGAACAGGCACAGCAGCTTTCCGACGCGATTGAGCAAAATGAATAGAAACCCTTCTAGCAAATCTTGGTGTCCCGCACACCCAGTGTCAAGTGAGGAAGTCATTGCGTTTAGTAGTTGAGCCATCTGCGTAAAATCCTCGTCATCGGTATTCATATTAGAATCATGCAATTGTTTGTCTTTAGCCTTCCTGTTGCTTGTGGCGTGTTTCTGCTTGGCTGACTGTGTCTGTTCGGATTTGGCCTTGCACCATTGTTCTAAGGCATTCATTGTTGATTCATATAGATGCACAATATGGTAAATGACGCGATTGGAATATTGCATGCCATTATCTGTTCCGGATAGAGACTTTATCACCCGTAATAGAAGCTGGAAAGTGCATGAAACACAGCGAAGCACTTCATCGGTAGTCGGCATCTCAGTCCGCGTTGAGCCCTTGTTCCTCGAAGCACAAGGGGCCGCTCTTTTCTCCGAGATTACTTTTGAAAGTTCATTTGCAGTGGTCTCGCATAGCTTTACTGCAGCCTGAACAATATCAAAGCCATTGGACTTCTTCTGAAGGGTTTTTTGAAGCGTATAATAATGCCTCATGACTGGACCGATGGCTGAGACAAGAACCAGTCAGCGCAGCACACAAGAAGATGAGGACGACGATACAAACTAACACTCCTCCGTATGATCAAGTCGAACAAGTCCATTCCAGGGAGCTGAGGCATGACCTAAGGCACCATTAACCATCTGTGTCTTGGCTCTTTTCCGTGTCGTTGCGCCTCCAAAGGCTTTTTCACCAACGGTTGCTTTTCGCTTTGTCGACGACTGTTCCTCCTCGAACTGGGTATTTCGAACCTGCAACTTAGCACTAAGTGCTTCATTACGCCTTTCGAGATCATAAATACGATCTAGGAGTTTGCTCTGCTCTGCTTCGGACTTTTCGTACGCCTGCTGCCAGAAGGAAACGCTGTCGAAGAATCTATCTTTATCCTGGGTATAGGATTTGTCTGCGTCTCGGGTGTCTTTGATATGTTGTCTGATTCTTAGAATATACTCTGCAAGGTTTATCATTTTTGGTGAATAGATACAATCATGGTGGTTGATTTAGTCTTTGTTTACCTCTGACACTTAAGTCTGCTGGTTTCTGCTTGACGATGGCTATTGCGAGAGCCAGCTGTGCTGGGGAGGGCATAGTTTCGTCGTCCATCTTTTCTGGGAGGAATCCCCAGTTGTAAGGTATATTCAAGTGAGTGGTTTTTTGATACTGTGTGAGTGGAATATATGATGGAGCCATCAGACACGTGCATTGGTCTACATCAGGTGGTCTGGTTGTCAATCTAAGGCATTGTTACTGTGCTCATCTGCTGGACGTGTAGTCGAAAAACACTTTACAAGCTGCAGTGTTCTTCTCTTTCCCATGAAATAGTTCTTGAAGTTCCATCTTGAATAATGTCCTGCCCGAAGGAGCCGTTTTACTCCTTTACTGCAAGCCAATGCCACCACTCCGCATTAATTCATTTTCTAACTCCTCATCTCCTTGGCGCAATGCATAGAGTGTTCTTTCAGTTTAGCCATAATCTTGTCCAGCTGTTTGACTGAAACTTTTGGCAGGTCTTTCTTCCCGGCGTCTTCAATTTCCTTCAGGACTTTTGCTTGTTCTTCCGCGGTATGTGATTTGAGGGGCTCCTTCAAGACCTCGTCGTCTATGATCTTTTTCAATTTCTCCAATTCGTCACCCTGAAGTTTCCATCCGGCATTCTCCTTGTCCAATTCTTTGTTCGCGCATTCGATAAGCCTTTTGCGCTTTGTGATTTCGTCGGCAGCAGTTGTTGCGATGAGCACAAGGAGGGAGAAAAGAAAGATAGTGAGAGACTTCATCTTCTTCGGCGGTTTGTAGGAGGCAGTGTGTGAAAAGGTCTTTGATCGAGGAGGTTGGTCTGGTTTGTAAGGGCCACCAGCAGAATAGCTGAGCATTATGTATTTGTGGAAGATGATGATCTCCATTATCGCATCTCGCGTGAGATATTGGACGGTCCGCAGTAGTCATCTTATAGTCAAGGCTGATCCGTGGTGACTATTGACTCAGTAGGCCCTATAGTACGTCTACACTCGTGCCGATTGAGTATATACTGATCAGATTATCCCCTATACTACATAGGAACTATTTACGATTTGCATGGGGTCCCATATGCACCCGTTCTGAATCTGCATGTAACCAAGTTAGTGCCAGTACTTGATACTTAGTAGGTAACTACTAGTAGTACTGTAACTGGGAAATAGTACCATGCTATGTGTAGTAATACTGAAAAGCTTCATCATTGGCTAATAAGCTTAGTCATGGTGATTAAGCAAGGTCATGACCAAAGGAGAGCCGTATGCTCCAACAGGTACTGGAGGTCACTGACTGTAGCGCTTAGCTTATCTTCTTGTGGTTGCTTCATTTTTCTTTCTCACAATCCCTAAGTGCTAGCAAGAATGTCGTTGTTATGAGATCATTAGCGCCCTCAATCTCTGGCTTCCTTGCCTATTACAAGCGAAACTCTCTCCTAAGACATCTCCCAAACCCTCATCTACTCCTACATCTCCCTAGGCAGTTTGCCGCAAAATCCGGGCTCACTATGCCCTCAATTGAAAATGTCCCCTATTTCGAATACCAGCCCATTGAGGGTGTAGAGAGGTTGGAGAGATATCGTCCTGGGGGGTATCATCCAATACACATTGGAGACGTGCTTAAAGGCCGGTATCGAGTTGTTCACAAGCTGGGCCATGGAGCATATTCGACAATCTGGCTTTCACGCGATGAGCACCAGGCAGTGTATGTTGCTGTGAAAATCAGCACTGGAGATTCATCTCCTCATGAGGCTGACATTCTATGTGCCATTGCAAATTCCCCTGGGGTTGATGATCCAGGCCGCTCCATCATTCCCATAATTCAAGACCGATTTGAAATTCAGGGCCCAAATGGATGTCACAAATGCTATGTAACACCTCCAGCACAAAGCAGTGTAGCTGCAGCAAGCTTCTCCCATCTCTTCAAAATCGAGACTGCGCGTGCTCTCGTTGCTGAACTTGTTCTGGCTGTTGCATATATCCATGCCCAAGGGATTGTTCACGGAGGTAAGCCAGTTGGGTGGGAGTTCGTCTGGTTTTCTGTTCCCTGAGAGTTATGACAAGAATAGCAAGATGTCATCACTAATTCGTGAAACCTAGATATTCACCTTGGAAATGCTCTGATACGGCTGCCAACTAGCTTCGATCGACTCTCTGTTGAGCAGCTCTACCAAACGTTTGGTGAGCCGTACACAGAAGCAGTTATGCGACTTGATGGACAACCTCTTCCCGCCGGTACCCCTGCTCGTGGAACTGTGCCAGTATGGTTAGGGAAGAAAGCAAATGAGGTTACCCTTGCCGAGGCCCATCTCCTCCTCAGTGACTTTGGTGAAGCCTTCTCTCCTACTGATTCCCAGCAGAAGCGACGTGGCGACCAGTGCCATGCACCTCTATCTGTCTTACCACCTGACGCCTATTTTGAACCTGACAAGCCTCTTTCATTTCCTACTGACATCTGGACTCTTGCATGTGCCATTTGGTCTATCTTTAGCTCGCGCCCACTCTTTGATGCCACACTTGCCACACATGACGACATTTCATCTCAGCAGGTGGATATCCTCGGGCCATTGCCACTTGAGTGGTGGGACAGCTGGGAGGTACGTCATGAATATTTTGAGGAGAGAGGAGAGCCAAAGAAGGACCGGTTTATTTTCCCATCTCTTGAGCATTGTTTTGAAAAGGAGATACAAGCGCCGCGAGACAAAATAGGCATGGGTGGATTCGATAGGGACGAGATGGTGGCCATCCTAACCATGCTTCGCTCAATGCTTGCATTCAAGCCAGAAGAACGCGCCACGGCTAAAGCTGTTTTAGGTTCTGATTGGATGGTGACTTGGGGATTGCCAGAATTCGAGAAAATCCGTCAGACATAAATAGCAAAGAGAGGGGAGGTGAAGGGATACGGAGAGAGGGGTAACCACTCGCCGGTCACTTTATCATAACCTTGTCGCCTTTAGTGGCGCACCTTATGGTGAATATCCCCGTCGCTGAACTCATAGGAACTACTGTTCCCATGTCGCAACAGGCTCCGAGCTTCAGGCTTAACCAGAAGAGATTCGAAATCCGCCGTCGATCATTTGAATTTGGACTCTCAAAAGCAACGGCCGCTTAGTACACTCCTTGCATACAACCTGTTTTCCATTAAGATAGCAGCATTGCGCTATGCAGATGAAACTCAGCACTTACTAGGAGTTTTGCGACAGAATATGCTAAAGATCCTCTGGTCATAGCTCTGCAGGTGTCTAAGTCAAGAGTCCCCGCGGCGGTAGACCTCTTGGAGTCGGTTTAGGAGGCTGTTGACTGTCCCCCGCAAATCAAGCCTCGCTTGGATGCCACACGTCTCTACTGCTTGTATGTCGATCGCTGCGGGATCTCGCCCAGCTTCTCTGATGCCCCATGATGTCCATATTATTTTACTGGACAAAAAATGTATACTCGGGAGTGACATTGACTTGGATGCTGGATTCCTCCATTGGCTCCACAATTGCACGAAGATCATATGGAGCCCGGAAGCCAATGCTAGCCACAGTTGGCAACTTACTCCTGTGAGAAAAGCTGAAAGAGTGCGAGGGTCTAGATCAAGTAGCAGTGCGATAGCTCTAACCGCCTCTACTGATGTAGTGACAGAAGACCGGAGTGATCTGACAGGCAATGCCTAACTCTAAGGGTGAACTGTTATAGAAATGAACAGGCTGACGTGCTCTACATCCAAAAATCCGGCAGTTGCAAGTGCTCTTGCTGTCGTATTCTCCTAGCCTGTAGATATCAATAGTCAAGGGATATATTTCAAATGTATATATAGATCGAAAGCTGAGGTAGAATTGAGCTGGTATCTGTCTAGTCTTAATTTTGCTGCCTCTCGACAATTTGGAGATCACGGCCCATGTCAGATCATTTTATTTAATTATTTAATTAAAAGAGCAAACTAACCAAGCCTGGACAGTAAATTCTAAGTTCCGCCACCGCCTCCGCCAATGAGTTCAATAACAACATTTATTTTCCCAAGTCATTTCACAACATTATATTTCAAGCACCTTCACCTTAAATCGAAATTAATTAGGGTACCCGAGAATACTTGCGTATAAAGCGCAAGCCTCCATACCCACCTCAGTCACCATATTCCATATCGCTACATATTAAAGACATCACCGTGGAAGCTCAAACAAGATGTCTTCAAACGATGATCTCAAGGCGCACGCCGCCTCCAATCAAGATTTTTACGCTCTACTAGACATCTCCCCAGCAGCCGCCGAAAACGAGATCCGTCGAGCGTACCGAAAGACTGCTCTGAAATACCATCCCGATAAAATCGCGAACCCGACACCTGCAGATATCGACAAGTTCCACACGTTACAGATTGCCTACGATGTCCTCTCTGATCCGTCGGTACGACAGCTCTACGATAATGCGCGGGAGGCGCGACAGCGGAAGCAGCGCGAGCGGGATATGATGGATGCGGCGAAGAGGAAGATGAGGGAGGATCTGGAAGCGAGGGAACGCGCTGGTGCTGCGGCGGTGGGTGGTGCGCCTCGCGGGGTGAAACGGACGTGGATGAGTGGGACGGGGGATGATGATGCGGAGGAGAAGCTGCAGCGGGAAATTGAGCGGATCGCGGAGGATGGCCGGCGGCGACGACGAGAGGCGGAGGAACGATTGAAGCAGAAGGTCGATGAGGAGGAGAAGCAGATGCGCCAGGAGGAGGAAGAGGCACAGAAGGCTGCCGATAAGAGTAGCCAGCGGGTCAATCGTTCGCAGGAAGGTGGAGCGAATGTGCCGGAACTCGAACGAGCTGTGAAGGCGCGTTGGGTTCGTGAAGGTCGGGGCGTGGACTTGGATAAGGATCGCTTAACGTCTTTGTTCACTCCGTTTGGCAAGGTTGAAAGTGTTGTTGTGCTCAAGGATAAGCGGCAACGTATTGGAGATAAGCGTGAGAAAAAGACTGTCGCAACGGGCGTTGTGGTCTTTACTTCCATCGTGGGTGCGCATGCTGCCGTTCTCGACAGTGAGAAGAAGATACGCCAAAGCGCTGGGCAAGCAGGTAGCGACTGGGGCTTAATCGACTCTGTATTCTGGGCATCTGGCAATCAACCTGATCTAGGGGCAGGGTCTAACAACCGTCCTCTTTCTCCTGCGGAGAAAAGTGAGCCAACGATGCCAGCTGCGCCTCCCAAGCCTTCATTCGGTTTCCCTGGGGTCAAGACGACGGGCTCAGATGGAAAAAGGCCTGGTAAAGCGCCATCTTTCGGTTCATTCGCGTCTGCTGCAGCCGCAGCTGGTTCAGCTAAGTCGACCTCTAGTTCGTCGACTAACGGTCCAAGTGCCCCTAGCATGGAAGAAATAACATTAATGCGACTAAAGACTGCGCAGCGGGAGAAGGAGCGCAGAGCTCTTGAAGAGCAGCTTCGGAAAGAAGATGAGGCTGCAGATGCCGCCGAGGCCGCGGCCGCTGAAGCCAATGCTTAATTAGCATGTTGTTTGTTTTTTTTTTACTCTGGTTCCTTTTTCTTCCCTCCTCTAACCGCATATTCCGGCATCAGTATCAGTTTTACAGGTTCTTCCTCTAACTTGCAGCTGAGATTTAATCGGGCAAATAACTGGCGTTGTGGGGATTATGTATAGATAGACTTTTTACTACAAGAGATACCCTTAACTATATGGAACACCCTTGGTCTGGATTGCTGTGCTATGATACATGGTCGTTACTATACATATGCTATATCATAAAGGTCTATTACTCTTTCTGTCGGAGCGACTCTTCTTCCTCTAACTGCTCCAGGAACTCCCGTGCTCGATGGCCTTCGGCTTCACGACCACGGGTGTTCTTCTTCACCCCTCCATTGAGGATGAAGTCTCTTGTCCAAGAAGGCACGAAAGCTTTAACTTTGACCTCTCCAGGCTCCTGGTGCTCTGATGAACCTTCTTCTGCCGCATCCCATGATACTTTGAACTCCTGCTCAGGGCTATACTGGGTGCGCTCGCCAGTAAGAGTAACATCGGTCATCATCTCTAACCGGCACAATGCAAGACCGATATTACCAACTCCACCGAGGAACTTGCCCGTACTACGCGCCCTTCGCGCACTGATCTTGTACATATTCGCCGCGCTTGGAGGTAGAGGCAACTCCGCAGTAGGATCATATACGGGCGCCCCAGCCGACTCAAGAGCATCCTGATCTCCTGTATATAACTGCACGGGCAAAATCCGCTTCCGTACAACACCCGTGTGATGGGTACGAATCGTAAGCTCCTGACCCACATAGCAGCCCTTGCGGAAGTCAATTCCCTTCATCATATCCATATTGCATTCCAACGGGAGCGCCGATTCACGAATAATCTCAGACTGGCCTTCGGCAATACCATGCAGCATTCGTCGCACGGTATAGGCTCCAAGACTCACCTCCGAACCCGCAATCTGAGTCTCGTCAGGAACGTGGGTCCGGAGGTCTTCCGCACCTGGAGTGATAAGGCGGGAGCCGAATCCGGGAGCTCTTGTATCAATGCAGCCGGCGATCGAGGACGAAGGCGAGAACGGAGAGGAGGATGAGGATTCTAGGTTATATGCGGCCCAGCGGGGTTGTTCATGGTCCTTCCATGACGCCCACACCGTGCGTTCGCCGTCTTCAAGAGCACGTAGCTTTAGCTTCGCACGAAGCTTGTGTTTCTTTAAATGTTTCATGAGACTCGCTACTTCGTTCCTATCGACTTCGATGAGCCATGCGGGTTCGTCGGGCGACGTAAGGTCTGCTTGTGGAAGCGGATACAGAAAAGCATCGTTAAGCACTCGACCTTGAGAGTTGAGGAAGGCTGTATAGGATCCAGTTTGACGGGTTGCGCGGTTTTGGTCGTTCGTTATTAACATGTTCTGGGTAATAAGCCCCTGAAGGAAGGTGGTACTATCGACCCCGGTGATGGAAATCAGGCCTCGGTTCGTGAGGCGAGCATAACCGGCCTGCGGCGGGGAAGCTGGAGTGGCATCGCTCTTCTGCTGCGAGCGTGAACGGACGGTGGTTGAGAAGAGCCGGGTGTGGTTCGAGCAATTAGCACATATCGTGCGAACAGATGTGCTAGGGCGCATCATGCTTAACGAATGGCGCTGTTAAGAAAGTGGATGCGACTTCGGAGAAAGTTTACAAATCAACCAAAGCTCCATGGGCAATGATATCAATTAGCGGGCGGTGGCACGCGGCAGAATATATACTACGCCCCACTTAATTACTGTTGACCACTCATTACGTACAGAGAAATTGAGAAGTCCAAGAAACGATAATGAATATAGCCTATTGAATTATACCGTCCAAAGCGCCACGAACCCTGCCCAAGCAAAGAGCTGTATTTAGTACTGTACTATATGGAAATGCCAGGTACAAGCACGCCTACTTGTTCCCTTTGGCAACACCTTGCAAGAATCCAAGTAAGAAAGCCTTGTTATCTGGTGAAGACACTCTCGCATTCAAGCTTCCATTATCTTCTGGCGCGGGAGAATCTCTACTCATCCCAGTTGGAGTGGGGAGATTGAGAGGCGAAAGCGGACTGACAACGGATGATGTTACTGGCTTTGATCCTGAAATGTGGACATTGAGCTCTCTTGCGGGCGAAACGCTCGGTGATGCCGGTTGTTTGCCAAAAAGGGAGAGAAGAGTCTCTTTTTGAGCAGCGGATTGACTTGGTCGGCGATCAAAATTGCTTGCCTCTTGTTCAGTGCTTGGAATCTGAGGACCATCTGGCTGTTCTGAATCTTGCGGTTCCTTGGTCCGTACAGGAAGTATATGGTCCAAATTTTGAGGACGGCGGAGAATTTGTGGCTGGAAAGGCTTCGGGGGTTCAGAGCTCTTCGGCTTGCTATCCTTGCGGGTACGGGATGAAGTCCTCGAGGATGATGCCACCGCAGGATTAGGTGATTGCTCTCTCTTAGCGGATTGGGGTCTAGCCAAGATTGTAATGGGTGAAGAGAGGCCCTGGGGCTGTCGATCCTTGTTCTTTCGACTCGAAATATTCTGATTCCTTTTGCCAGGTGGCTTAGCAGTTGCCTCAGGCTGTAATGGGTGCACAGGTCTAGACGCTACGTTTGAATTCAAGGGACTGCCCTTTGGTAACGCACTAGCGTAAGCAAGTGCCTGTTGGGTAGGGCTAGAATCACGTGGCCGTTGTAGAATCTGCTTTCTAGTGGGAGAGTTTGAATGGCCTGCTAATTCGGCTGGTGTCGACCCAGAGGTAACCGGAGAACCTCTCAAGAGGCTTAACAATTGATCCTGATGCTGCGACGACTTGCGCCCGTTCATGGGCACCTGATCAGGCTGTGGCGTCAAAGATGCATGAGATGTCTTAGGCGTCTTCGAGGCCTCATCCTTGAAAACGCTCAATAGCGCCAATGAGTGACTTGTGAGTTTCGGAGGCGGTAGCTTACTGGCAGGCGGCACACGCACACTCGCTCCTTGGACCTGGGGTGGCTGAGCTGGTTGAGAAAACGGGTCTCCAGTCCGCTGGTAAGGGGCCGCAGGCGCTTGGTTTGCCGGTGTAGCATGTGGACCGGACGGCAAATGTGCGTCATTGTAGGGTTGTGTAGAGATGTGATAAGCATCCATTCCACCATACCCAGTTGGATGGCCATGCTGATTCATCGCGGGAGATGATTGGGCTAATGGCCGCTGAGACATATGCTGGTCAAGGACATGGTTGTTTGTATGTGGTATATGAGATGATGCGCTAGGTGGTTGTCGTGTCGAAAACTGTGAGAGATAACCAGGCTGTGAACTTTGACCCTGCACAGGAAAGCCTGGGAACAAGGTCGGAGCAGGATAAGCTGGATGTTGAGGAGGCACTGCTGCAGTAATGGCATGCGTTGGCGACGTTTGCTCATTTCTCGGGGTCTGTGGGTTAGGTTCGCGGGAGGAGCCACTTCTCAAAAGCTCCAAAAGAGCATTAGATTTAAAGGCGTTAGCTGGTAATGTATCGACAGAGGGAGCTGTGCTTGGCGTATGAAAAGCGTCGTTGATGTTCAAGAGGCGTTTGAGATGGGCGGAGGCATCCTGAGATGGCGCGACCTCGGGCAGGTCGCTGGAAGAAGCCAATCCTAGAGACTGACTAGGCGCCGCAAAACCTTCATCCATCGACATCTCGCCCTCATTTGGTAACACTTGAGTCGCACCCACTTGCATTTTCGCGTCGAGCTTCTTCTGCTGTGCGATCCATTTCTTGAGCGGATGCATGAATGGTGCGACCATATAAAACTTGTTCGCGTTCGTAACCGTGAAGCCCTGGTCTTGCTGTTTGCTCTTCTTCAATGTTGGCAGCTCCGACAAGTTGTACCATTCAATCTTGCTGATTTCTTTTCTAGTGCGTGGTTCAAAGTGAGCATCGCGAGGTACCCCACGAAAGACATATAATCTCATGTGCTGTTCTCGCATAGTAATTTCAATGAACTTGACGTCTTTTTCGTTCTTAACGAGCCCAGCTTCATGAATATCGAAGCCGGTCTCTTCATACACTTCGCGAATAGCGCAGTCTAGATCCTTTTCGTCTTTGTTGATTTTCCCTCGTGGGAAACTCCAATTGGCACCCTTCTTCCAGCCTTTGACCAAAACTACTTCGTCCATGTCTTGGTTGAGCATTATGGCCCCGCGCACCGGAACACGGGTTTTATATGCCAGAAACTCCGAAAATGCTGTTATATGATGATAATGTGACCATTGTGACATAAGCGGGCAATGTTGGAAGATACGCAAGGCGAAAGCTTTTAAAGACAGCGAAGGAAGAGCCGGGTCCAACGGCCGGATGAAATCCTCGTAGAACCATTGTGCTTCCTCAACCTGGAAACATATACGTTCGACCGATTCGAGCTCTTCCCGGGGCAAGTTTATAATGAAGCGGACACACAGGTCATCCAGCCCTATTGAAGATCAGCCGTCTCGGTATCGCTGTAGCCAATAGAGACCCCTCCCAAGTCAGGAATACGAAAGGTAGGAAGACTTACAATCTTCTAAATGCATCTTTGTTTCTGTCATATTGTGCGACGTACCCTAGCATTTCAACTCAGCCTAGGTGGGAAGGGGGTAAAGGTGTCCGAAGTCTGGGACGCGGAGTGAGAAGAAGACGGGTTGGAGGGGACAGCACAGCGATGATGCAGCTTCAAGGAAGGGTGCTTGGCAAAGCGCCAACCCTGAAGCGTACAGTGGCTGCAGAGGACACAAGGCGCTGGCGGGAACAAACCAATGGTTTGTTAATCAGCGAACCAAATGATTGAAAAATCGAGAATGAAGGAAGGTGGTTGAGATAGACAGGTATTGAGTTGTCCCCAACGTACGGCAACAAGAGCAAAGCTGCTGAATCGCAGCCCGCTGAACCTGTGGCGGTGCTGCCCAATGGAAGCACAGTTCGGCATGCCCGTGCGCCACAGGTGTGGCGATGTGGCTAGTGCATGATCATCGACGGCATTATGTAATTATGTAATGGGAGTCGGGTGGAACTTGGAAAATGCGGGATGACGTCCTCACACGGGCCACGGCCATGGGTTCAGGAATGATAAAAAGCCCACTGCATGAACAACAACTGTCTTGGCTAGAGCTTAAATGTTCGCTTCGAGCCCTCCTTGCAAAAAATATTCCTACCCTTAGGTTTTTTATATCCGATCTCATCTCGAAGGAAGAATCTATATATATACCTCCTCATTATCGCTATTGGCACTGACCGAACGCTTTGAAATACGGTCTTTGACGGAAATACCCCCGGGCATTCAACACTAGGCCCCGCAACCTTACGGAGTACTGACACAGGAACGAAGACCTAACCATATAACCCACAACTTGGTTGCAAAATCATGTCAGGCCCGCTCGTGTCTTTAGTCGGGAAAAGAATACTAGCAGAATCGGCACGAAACCATTTTGGAACAGAGGTGAGCTGTCCACTGCACCTCCCATATTCTCTCAATACGGAGATTGGCTAAACAAGTATATTCATCATAGGATCCTTATTTCGAGGAAGTTCCAGCCTCACGTCTGCACCGTGCATTCGGCAAAAAGACTCAAAAGCGGCGCAAGGCAGTGCCACCAGGTCTATCTGAAAATGATCAGAAAGTCCTTACCCAAGTGAAACGCAGGGCATATAGACTAGACTTGTGTCTGTTCAGCCTGTGTGGGATCCGATTTGGCTGGGGCAGTGTGATTGGCCTGATCCCATTGTAAGTACTGGCCAATTTGTGTAGTCTAACAATACTAATTGTGGTCTTGGTCAGTGCCGGTGATGCTGTTGATGCTGCACTTGCGATTATGGTAGTAAATACGTGCGGCAAGATCGACGGGGGGCTCCCGACACGCCTCAGAATGATGATGCTGATCAATGTCATCATTGATTTCGCCATCGGTCTCGTGCCCTTCGTGGGGGATCTTGCAGACGCCATGTATAAATGTAACACAAGAAATGCTGTTATGCTGGAGAAACATTTGAGGGAGAAGGGAGCCAAGGCGCTCTCGAAACAGCGAAGACGCCAAGAGAATGATACAGATCCAAGTCTGCCCGACGAATTTGACAGATATGATCAGACGATAGTGGATGGTCCTTCAAGGCGCGAGAGCCATAGGCATGGCAGCAGGCATGGGAGCAGGCATCGCAGCAGCACCCGCCGGACAACGAATGAGCCAGCACATCATTCCCACGACAACCGAAACCATACCAAATGGTTCGGTGGATCCTCGCATCGGGAGCATGACCTCGAAAACGGGGTCGTCGACAACTTTCAGGACCGTAGATGACAATGGATATTATGAAGACACGGGGGGAGGCATTTTTTGCGAATATATCTTTTTTAGGCGTTGGTGGTCACATATACCTTGGGTGATCTATGACGCTTCTTATCTTATTTTAGTTTTGTCAATAATCGATCGAGTATTCTGCAAAGTCCCATTACGAGCTTGTACTTGGACGTGACCGAGCGCATGCGTAGCAGAACTGAGTGTGTCCACCCCCTACTTCATTCATCAAAGGAGCAGCGCAAAAAGTGCAATGGGACAGATTGGCTGGCATTTGCGAGACGTCGAGTTTGTTGGCCGTCCTCGTAACGTTCAGCATGACACCGGGGTATTTCTCTCCCTGCGTCAGAACGTACCGCATCATGAGCTCGTCGATAGACAAATTCTTGGTTAAAGTATTTGCTGGAAGTGGCTCATCTGGTACAATAAGTTTGGTGAGTTCCGGGAAGAAACTGGCATAATCTCTCAATTCCGCTGTGAACAAGTCCCGCAGGGGGAAGTTGAACTCCAGGCCAAAAGGAGACATTCCGTCGGAGACCTGCCAGATTACTGAAGAGCCTCGTCCCTTCGCAACATTTGCAAGTGTTTTCGCAGCGAGTCTACTATCCGAATCTCCCCAAATGATTGCCTGGCAATCCATCTGCTTTGCAAAGGCCACGATCAGTCGGTTCATCAAGATATGATCGACATCAGCTTTGGAGGTGGACGTTGCAATACACGAGCGGAAGGCATTGAGGCGCTCTGCATCCGACAGCGAAGGATCATCCTCAAATCCTTTGCCAGCAAACTGGGACATAGTTTCCTTGATATCGGGGACTAGGGCGAAGATGCTGTGAAATGGAACCTTGGTAAAGGAACACAAAGGAAAGCATTTCTGAGCCAACTCGAAACCCTCATCATGTGCAGGATTCGAAGGCGAGATAGTCGAAGGTTCTATTATAAGCACATGTAAGTCAAAGCCCGGGGAACCGTGTACTTTCGAGCGCTGGACTTCAAGTTGGTCATGCAACATGTGCAACAGGACCGACGATGAGAGACCGTAAGAAAGCGGAAATAGCAGCTTGCACGGTTTATCTTTTGCGAAACCTCTATTCAGGCGATAGTTTTCCATGCGTTTGAAGACCTTGTATGAGACGAATTTGATATAGCAGTCCCTGCACATAGAAAGAACCAGTTAGTATTTACAATAACCCCACTTGTAGAGTAGATAAATTTCGTACTTGCATAAACGCCGCCGCCTCAATGTCAAAATAGCTTCTGCATCGCGGCAGTCCACGCAAGGATCCGACAGTTCTTTGCCAGGCATTTTTGATTTTTACCACCTATCGGGGTTGCTCTTGTGCTCAGCTTCTTTGATTTGTATCTGTTATCGGACAGAGGCAAAATTCCGGCAAGAGGCAGAAATCCCGTCGGCGGTGACATTTTTAGGCTTTGCTCCAATTCCTCTCGCAGCACGGGCTTAGATAATACTCTGGTATCGGTGGGACAATCAACACGCGGCTTCTCCATCTCAAGTGCAAGGTAGCCACGAATCCCTACCGCCTTACCCAACCAGGTCGGAGCTGCGAACAAAAGTGTCGGCTGTTTCTTCGGAACCCATTATAATCCCTTCTCTCTCCCCTTCCCCCTATATTATCCTCTTTTTACTTTTCTCATGATACTGTGGTTGTAAGAGAACCATTTGCTTTCGGCATCTCCGGAGCGCGCTTAGTACTACTATCTGGCTAGCTCCTTTTCAGCGATCAAGATGAAAGGCTGGCTCCAGACCTTTTGTTTAACTGCCCTGCTGGCGGGTCGTGCACTCGCAAATGAAGTGGAATTGGTGCGCCAACCATCAGAAGCCATTCTTAAGCTGCAAGTTCTAACAGTTGGCCATTTATTATAGACACAGGATGAAGCTCACAGGCAGCGATGTTCGGGGATGTACAGTCGCAAAGCCTGGGGTGGAGATGTTGATCCCTTCATATTGACTAAATTTGTTCGTGACGGCGATGCTGGCGATAGCGACCCTCTCGTCAGCTTGGTGATCTTTGAATGGTCCGACGAAGCTTTAATTGGGAGAACTGTATCCGATGATGCCGATGTATATTTCTTTGATCACGTCTGGAGGTATCTACCAGCTAATAAACATCATAGGAGAAGGAAACCATTTGCGACGAAAAGAGTGTCAATGACAAGCTCTGCGAGCCTGGCGATATTGGCTCCTTCATCCTTGCCCCGAACGCGAGCGAGTCCGAATTCACAATTGTAACTCAGGCAGTCCACTTGAATAATCCTGCCGCAATCAACTACCCCGTGAAGAAAACAGGATTCTACTGTGTGAGCACTTATGGATACTCGGGAAGGGACTACAAAGCCGTCGTCGAGTTCAGAAACGCATATGGTGAACTTCCGGCTGCGCAGATCGCCAAGCTCCCATTTTACGGAGGCTTGACAATAGTCTACGCTCTTATTGGGGTGTATGTCCATACAAATATCTTGCAATATTTTGAAGTCTATACTCATTGGACACAGGTTCTGGGCTTTCTTATATGTACAAAATCGCCACGACATCTGTAAGCGACTTCGTCCATTTACCTACAACAATTACTGACCCACGACAGTGCCTGTGCAAAATTATATCACCGCTATATTGGTCTTCCTGATTGTGGAACAATTGATGACCTGGGGCTTCTATGGTATGTCGAAGCTGATATACAGTCGAGATGCTTACTCTCTAACGATATGCAGACTACCAGAACCGACACGGCCTGAACGTTGGTGCAAAGGTACTAATGGTCATTGTAGCCGTTCTTAATGCGGGCCGGAATGCTTTCTCGTTCTTCTTGCTTCTTATTGTGTGTATGGGATACGGTGTTGTCAAGCCTTCCCTCGGTCGGGCCATGATCTATGTCCGCATCCTTGCTATCGGCCACTTCATTTTCGCCGTTATTTACGCCGTTGCAAGTCTGTCAATAACACCAGACAGTGCTGGTCCGCTTGTTCTTCTCATTGTGTTGCCACTTGCGGGCACCTTGACTGCGTTTTACGTGTGGACCCTGAATTCGTTGAATGCAACCATGAAAGATCTTATCGACAGGAAGCAAAAGGTCAAAGCACTGATGTACAAGAAGCTGTGGTGGTGCATCTTGGGCAGCATCATCGTGATTTTCGGCTTCTTTTTCATCAACTCGATTGCCTTTGCTGGTCGCAGCGAAGCAAGCTTTGTACCAGAACATTGGAAGAGCCGGTGGTTCGTGTTGGATGGCTGGCTCAATCTGGTCTACCTGTTCGACATCGGATTTGTCGCCTACTTGTGGCGTCCCACTGCCAACAACAGGCGCTTTGCAATGAGTGATGAGGTACGGCATTATTCCAACATAAGGAAAGGAATATACGGATGACTGGTACTAATATGATGTACAGATTGCTCAAGATGATGACGGGTTTGAGATCCGGTCCTTTAATAGCGAGTTGGACGAGGAAGACGCACTCGGCGGTATTCCGGAAAGTTCTGCCCATGAGCAGCGCCGTGATCTGTCGCCTGTGCCGCCTAAGCCCGTCCCGGCTGCACCACGCCAACGGGAATCCCTTGATGGAGAAACCATCTTTGCCGTCGGTGAGGATGGAGACAAGTGGTCGGATGATGAGGATGATTTGTCCCGCGACTCGGGCGAGAGGAAGCGACTTACCGGCAAAGACGCTTAGTAGCGCATAGCTTCACAAAAGCTAGGTTTTTATTCCCTTCGAATTGAGCAACGATTATTTGTGACTGCAGGGCGCGCGTCACTATGTACTGATATCATTGAGGATGAGAGATACCTTTATTGTCAACTATTTAAACGAATCGACGCATTGGACTTTATTGATCCTTCGCAAGCATATAATGGCGTTTGGCTCGTTAGTTCAAGTTCGTATCAGTTCCGTGTTTTCCCCGGCCAACAAGGAGGAAGGGAAAGAAAAAAAAGCAATGAAAGAAAGGAAAACCACTAGTTCTTACGCCACATCTGATCTTGTCGACATGAAAACTGCGATGTTTCCTGCTCCTGAATAGTCTAAGAGACTTATGTACATACGAACCCGGTCGTTATAATGAGATCAACTATTATTTAGTCATGGTTATATGATTTGCAGTCAATTAGAAGATGCCTGTTTCAGTGGCAGCTCCCAGACAGACAAACCCTGATACTATACTGTGCCCCGGGTATCCCTTCTCGAATAACAGTGTAAATAGGGACTTCTGAAAAGCCGTGCAGTTATTTATCAAGCTTTGGTTCGTTCAGGGTGCCACGTGCGGATGGAAGCATGCATTGAGTTTGACGTAACTTCCCGGTCGTTGAAACCGATTTCTCACCACACTCGTCGCCAGATGTATGGGGAACTTCTGTTCAATATGAATCGGATCTTTGCTTGACTCGCAGACAGTAAGTAACTCGACTCTTTGAATAACAAGGGTAACAGAAATAAAATTCCAAGCTTGACTAGGTTATATATCGCCTCAAAGATTTGTTGATTTCGCCCTCGCCTCATATGCCTTGGTAGTATTGGTGGTTTCACCCAGTGCATTCATCGGGGCAATATGTTCCTGGCTCTCACTCGTTTCATATACTCTTACTATTTCGGTCTTCTTCATGATTCCGCCTCTGAGGCGGCTGTGCCGGGAGGCCCGGGACCTGGGAAGTTCGAGGTTCGCGGGCTGGCTTGATTCCCCTTGAGAGGCGTCGGCAGAACTAGATGGAGCATGAACCTTGAAGAGTTTCCGTAGGGAGGACAGAGATCCCGACATGAGGCCGAGGTTGAACTCGATTTCCATCCAGATAAGAGATGTCGATGCCGAATCTGTTGGATCAGCATAGTCTTTTTGAAGATGGTAGCGAAGCACTCACAGGTGAAGTTAGTCGTGTCGTTAGTAAAACTAAGCGTTGAGAACCGCACAAGAGCGGCGACGCATGCGGTAAACCCTAGCCCTTCATCAGTCTTGGTTCACTCCAACATTCTAGCCAGCTACTGACCAATACATAGCAACCCTATGACAAGTAACCGCTTCTTTAATGGCATTTGCAATTGCCAAATTGGGCGCATTGGTAGCACAAGTATCATCACATCAAGCACGAACATGATGACTCCCTGCATCATCAGAATGGCATATGAGGTTTCAGTCGGGTAGCAGCTGGCATCGGGAATGGTCTTATCATAGGCTGCCTGGACGGGTCGACATTGGAACACCAGCGCCAGCGTGCCAGATATTGTGAAGACAGCGATGAATAGAAGAAGGGATTTTCCGGCAACCTGGATGAATCGAGTAGGGAAGAGGCGCATGATGAACACGAGTAGACTGGTTTTTACGGCTGCTGCAATTAGAAGGTAGGCGCATTGCGAGGCATATTCGAGCTGCGATCGTTAGTCTAGACTGATGAGTCAGAATTGCGAGTTAGACTGACAGTGAGAAAGACAGCCAAGTCGTCTACAGATACGTTCTGCAATTCCTGTCCAAGACCATAGTACGTGATGGTATACCCAAGGGCAGAGAACAAATCCACTCCGATCTAACTTATCAGCGGTCTCACACAAGCCGTTTATTTCCAGACCGAACTCACAAGAGCACACAGCACCAACCAGTCATCGAGTCCGAATCGCTTTATAACGAACTTCCGCAAGTATAGCTATTATATGTCAGCTCGCTACTCTCGCGACAGTAGTCGAAAACATACCCGTAGCACACACACTAACGTTGTTGCAATTGCCAGAATCAATACGATGATCCGTACGGCAATTGTCATATGTGGTAAACCTCCTCCATTTCGCCCTTCAATTGACCTTCCCATTCTGAAAATCTCTGGTAGTTCATCTGGGCGTGGCTCCCAGAGGACATGGGAGAAAAAGCGCATATGTGGAGGAGCCCATAATGCATAGCCCTTTCAAGTTTCGCCTCGGCAGCGCTGCATTCTCAAATTACACCATAGTTCAATTGTGGAGTAGCAACGCACGCTAGACTTGACGGCTGCCAGAAACTGACGGGGAATGAGATCCTGATGGCTGTAGTTCGTGGCGCCGGCCCGCATAGCACCCTGTTCGCCTTGGGGCCGGGATCCACTGGCCCGTGTCATAATCTTGTACGGTCTCTACTGCTGGCTTATCCTTGCTCCCTTTCCTTTTTCCTCATTTTAATTCTGATTTGTCTTCCAAATGCGCTGTTGAGTGTTGCTGACACGATAGATACAATGAACCCTGAGATTCTTCAAAATTCGCCCAACCTGGAGCGGGAGACGATCTCTGAAGCCGAGGCTCTCCTATCGAGATTCTCCAGCCTTTCTGACATCGAACAAGATAGAGAACGGGCCACCTATGTGTCCACAATATTCCCCCTGCTATTCGGCAAGGATTCCGTGGTCCAAGGGTCAAATGGCTACGAATCACAGCGCCAAGCCCCATGGTATGTCCTAATATACTATATGCTCTGAATCACAAAGTCGTAATGATCACTAACACCTATCAGGTCGACCAATTGCTGGCTCCAACCTTGTGTCATTGTCAGTCCTGGGTCAGCACAGCAAGTTGCAACGGCTCTGGCATTGTGTCGCTTCTTCAATGTGAAGTTCTCCATCAGGAGCGGAGGTCATCTGCAAAACCCGGGATTTACTAGCAACCATGGGGGTGTGGTTATATCGCTAAGCGCTCTTAAGCAATTAGAGCTGTCTAAGGATAAATCTACGGTAGGTCTCGGGCCAGGCCTAAGGTGGTTGGATGTATACGGTGATCTTGATGCGCACGGGGTGACTGTGACCGGTGGTCGGGTCACTACGGTAGGCGTGTCTGGTCTGTTACTCGGAGGGGGAATTTCCTTCCACAGCCATCAGTATGGAGTCAGTGCAATGGGTATCTGTAACTACGAGGTGAATTCCCTCCGTTCGCGAAGTAGGTATACTCGAGTCACGGCTAACCATAGTAGGTCGTCCTGGCCAACTCGCAGATCGTCAATGCCAACGCGCACGAGAATGCAGACTTGTTCTGGGCTCTGAAAGGTGGTGGGCCCAACTTCGGTATGTCCTGCATCTATCTCTAGGTATATTCGGCATTCTGACTGCGATCTAGGGGTCGTAACCAAGTTCGATATGATGACCATCCCAAGCAAGCACTGGTCTGAGGTCCGAGTCTACCCAATCACAGCAACCGATCAGATCCTCGAAGCCATGATGCAGTATCACGCCGCAATCGAAGCTGACGATAAGTCTTCCCTAATCTATAATGCTACTCACGAGGTTATCCTACTCGTCTTTTTCTACGGCGAACCTGTCGAGCATCCCCCTATTTTCCAGCCCTTCTACGATATACCCCACGTCGCCACATTCGTGGCCCCAGGTATCCGGACCGTCTATGATCTCATGAATGCAGTAGATTCAGTGCAAGAAGCAGGACCTGCACTGTATGTTGGTCACAGCCCGTTCTCTTTCCCAGAGTGCCGCTAACCCTTCCAGTCACGATTTCCGGACTATGACCAGCCTCCCTAGTCTAGAGGTATACAGGGCTATTGAAAAAACACACGCTGAGCAGGTCGATGTTCTTAAGGACGTCGAGGGTCTTACCTTGACAACCGTCATCCAACCAATGTCCTCTTCAGCTATGAAAGCGACCCTCAAAAGTCCCCTAGGCTTGTCGCCTGTTGGACAACAGTGTACGTCTCCCCTCCCGCTTTCGGGCACCATTCTCGAACCTAATTGATACCTTTTAGGGTTCCTTGTGAGGGCCGACTGGAAGAATACGAAAGACGAGGAGCGTGTTCGAGAGGCAGTGCACAAGATCGTCGATGTGGCGGAATCAGAGGCGAAGCAAGCCGGAGTGCATCTTCCTTACCTTTATTCAAACTATGCTTCGCGCGACCAGGATCCCCTGGCAAGTTATGGGGTGGAGAATGCTAAGCGGTTAAAAGAAATTGCTCTAAAGTATGATCCAGATGGCGTATTCCAGAAGTTGCAAAATGGGGGGTGGTTGCTTTCCAGTATGGGGTTGGAGGCGTGCGAGTTAATGAGTATCTGACGCAGAGCGTCCTACTAGAGATGCCCTATAGTAAAGATATTCATTCGGCAATGCATGGCAAAGCTCGACACCAGTGTTGGTAATGAAGAAGCAAACGTAAAAAAAAAAAAGAAAAGAAAAGATTGACATGGCGATAATGCATCAGTCCTGTTACCGAAGAGAAGCCCTCCCAACCGCCCAAGCCTGCAGCGCGGCCCCCAAGCCCACCACCCAGCCATTCTCCTTAATCCCCGTACGGAAATACCACACCGAACTCACCCATAGCAGCGCATTAGTGACGATAGCGATAGCCTTGTTAGTTGGGTCTTGAAGGGTGCGAGGGTTACGTGACCATTGATAGTGAATAAGGCCTATCATTGAAGTCAGTTCTCTAAATCCGTACTTGGCATAGAGCGAACTAAACGAGAATCTCGGGATACAACATACTAGTCATGAGAAAAAAGGCGCTCCCCTGAAAATACATTGTCAGTATCTATTCCCAGGTTTGGGGCATCCTGCTGTGTAGTACATACCTGGTACCAACCAACAATCCCACAGGCCGATGGTTTCGTGCCTGAAATATGCCTGAAGGATGGCTCGGCGGTCCATTGTTTTCCTCCAAGTTAAATAGGCAACTAACGTTAACTGCTGGTGTCCTTGTCAAGGGCAAATGGGTTTGTATGTGTGTTGGTTGCTATGGTAGTTATGAAGTAGGTAGCTAGCATACCGTATGTCCGATGGATAGGATGGCGAATGAGAAGGCTGACGCCTGGAGTGAGCGTGAAGATGGGGTCATTGTTGGATGTTATATGGTTGAAACTGGTTGGTTGTTTGGGGATGTGGGGGTGCTTTGGCTAGAATATAGAGAGAGAGAGAGAGAGATAATACTACCAACTTCAAGAAAGTATATATCCAGAAAGAAACTCATGATACAAAGACCTGCCAGGGTGATTATTTATATAGTACCAAGTAAGTACATCGGATCGTATAGTATACGAACCGGCCAATCAGCGAGCGTCACAGATGGGACCTCGAAGACTGAGACGAAAACTTGGCACGGCTGTTCCTTTAGTCTTAGTGCACTATGCGGGACTGACACTTGCAGCTCTCTATATGAAGGGGACTGATGCACATTTCTTCGTACACTGTGCCCAGAAACGATACGCAGGCAGAACGATATGCCTTTGTTATGTCTTCATGAGTCCCACGCAGCTGGGATCAATGTATCCACACCCAGACTGGACGATCTGATCACTTTCCTGTTTTAGCGGAGGAGCGGTGTAAACCAGTGGCCAAAACGCCATCCAAAGGGCTGGACTAGACTCAATCCAGATCGCTTATCTTCGATCGTGCAGAATCGTGGTTCCTCTTGTCTACTAATGTAGGATCTGGTGGGGGTGGGCAACTAGGCACGCGACAAAATATTTATTGTCAACTCTTACAACTTGAAAACACAACGTGAACCACATCCCTCGAAATCCGCATCAATGAGAATCTGTGTCTTCCAGTCCTGCTTCGAGGAGCTCCAAGCCTCTGTGGGCGACGCCCAAGAATTATGCATGAATCCAGCCGTGTTCACGTCACAGCATGGATTTGGATCAATAATGACTAATGCGGGTATAAAAATGAGCAGCGAACAACGAGAACATTGAAAGTGCGTATATAAAACCCCAGAAGATTCATGATTGAAAGCTAGTAGTGTCTTTCTCTAACGCGTTTATGAAGATAGATTACGCAGTTTGAGGGGGGAGGATGCGTTTTCTGCCAGCTGGTGTTGGCAAGGCTAAAAAGGGCACAGCCACAGACTAACGCTGCTGCCTCAAAATCACTCTTCAAGCCAGGTGCTACGAACGCAGCTACTTGAGACTGGGATATCTCAACCAGGAAATGGTGCTATTCCCAGCAAAACCTGCTCGAGTCTAAGGATAAGGATGGTAGAACACCACTTTCCTGGGCGGCAAAGAATTGTCGAACAGCAGCAGCCGATATCCTATTGAAAAAAGGTGCTAGTCCAGTTACGAAGGATGATAAGGGAAGAACACCTATTTTCTGGGCATTTGACAGTCGCGATCAGTCAACAGTCAGACTCTTCCTTTCTACTTTGAGTATTTTTGTCAGCCGTGGGGGCGCCGGAGACTCGTTGATCTTGAGGCCTGGCGCAGATATTTCTGCCCTTGAAGGGGCTTAGGGGATGTGGGCATGGAACAAGTGAAGTTCGCACGACTTACAGGGAGGCTGTACAGGGCTCCTGTAGGAGGGCAGTGGCTATATATTAAGCTGGACAGATAGACCGAAGCTCCTCTTAAGGTGTTTTCAGTACATATAGTTTTATAAGGCATATAATAGAAATTATTTCTTCCAATGATAGAATGTTGCAGTACATGGTTCATAGAGCTACCCAAGGAACCCAGAGTATGATATACTACGAACTATATCAATGTCTACTAAGTTTATCTCCCCCACACGCGGGGTAACCTAAAAAACAATGCACACGTGACCACCCAAAAAGAGTCACACAAGGTATGTGCATACATACAAACAAACAACAACCAACCAAGCCAATTGGACAAAAAGAACCCAAAAATGACCAACGAAGACCGTTACTCCCCGACTTCCGAAACCTACGAAAGAAGCGAAGCCCTCGCCCTCTCCCTCGTAGAAAGATGCCGAGATCTCATCAACGAACTAGACGCCTTCCGCGCCCTTCTCGAGAAAACCCAGCGTAACCCCCAACTAGTCGAGATCCGATCCCTACGCTCCAATGTCGTCTCCGAACTACGGACTCTGGAGAAAGTGTCCGGGCAGATACGCGCGCTTGCGGATGCAGCAGTAGCAGCAGCAGACGGTGAAGAAGAAGAGCAGGAAGTTGAGCCGAGACTGATGCATGCGTTGCGGTCGACGAATTTGCCGTTTTATGAGACTGTTTGGCAGATCGCTCGGAGGAGTTGTACCGGGTTAGTTGCGTTTGGGAAGAGGTTTTATTGGGATGGGGATGGGGTAGTCGAGGATGAGGGAAAGAAGAGGCCGAATAAGGATAAGCGGAAGAGTGTGTTTGTGGATATTGTGGCGGATGATGGGCTGGAGTGGGTGAAGGTTTCTACGATCTCGGAGACGAGGCTTTTGTTTGAGATGGCTAAGAAGGGGTGGGAGGCGGATTCGGATGCTGAATCGGGGGAGGAGAGGACTGTTTTACGGAATTTTGACGATGATGGTGGTTCGGATGATGAGGATGAGGATGAGATTGAGTTGGTTAAGTTGGCGAGTGATATGAGGAAGGCTGCCAATCGCACCAGGGTGAGGTATAGGCATCCTCGCCTAAGACTAGTGATACCAAAGATTGAAGAAGGCGAGAGCCGTGAGATTGATGATTTATTGAAGGTTTTACGAAACTATGATATCACGGTGGAATGTGGTGAGAGTGCACTGTCCTCCAGGGTGGGTGGTAACGACGACGATGCCACGAGTGCAACTGCTGAAGGGCATCTACACCATCTTCTCCCCGCGCCATTCAAGAGCTTCACTTCCACTTTGAACGTGGATTGTACATTGTTGCTCGCCCTGGTATCGGATGTCTCGCACTTTAAGAATATAGAGCCTTCGCCAGAGTATCATAGGGCCATCATCCGACAGCTCGAGTTCGAACGTGAGCGGCCACTGCTGGCCACAGAGCTGTGGCCAGCAATGGAAGGACACGACTTAGTGTGCACCGACGAGGCCACAAGACGTATGCGTGAGATCGTGAATACAATTGGCACCGAAACCGAGAAGAGACGAACGGAAATATTATTCGGCGACACTCCATCCGAGAGTCGGGGCACCAAATCTGTCATTCAAGAGTTCCAGGAACTGTCTGATTATGAAATACCACCACAATTAACGATGCCTGTTAAGACAGTCAAAGCTAAGTCTTTGATCGATTCAGCAATAGAACAAGGCAAACTTCCTCCAGTCTTTCAGAAAGTGGCAGAAGTTCTGTCTAATATTAACCACAGCGTGTTCTTTTATGGCTGGGTGACCGGAATGACGACCATATCGAGCAATCGCACTGTGGTTAAACAGATCGAGACAATCATTGAACAGCATAGGAATGGTGACGAAGACTTGGAGGGGCCGCAGGTTTGGGTATGCGATACAGCCAGGAGCTTGATTGGGAAAGAGAAAGGCCGGAAAAGCTAGAGAATCGTACCGAGATAAGATATAGAAGAATGGCTTCATAGGGACGGTATCAGTCGTGACCAGCAGATCAACACCACCCCAAGCAAGTTTGCCGTTCCACTTGCAGAGCAGGCACGGAGGCTGTCGCAAAGTCAAACTCTTGAATCCAGTAACCTCCGTCCGATGTTCCAGACCTACTGCAGCCTAGTATTACTTCTCAGGGGCTCTAGAACCCTCTTCTGGCAGCCAGAAGACGATATCTTTATCAGCAGTAGCCACCACGTTGTACCGCGGATTGTACTCGATTAAAGCAGTCCGGCCACGGTGAGGCAACTTGCACATTGGCTGTAGAACGTTATTGGAGTCTGGCTGCTGCTGCAGGTCCCAAGCAAGAATATCCGGATGGTCACCAGAGCCTCCAAGAACAAATCGTCCGTCCGGTGTAAAGCAAGCGTCTCCCTGGCCAAGAGGCTTACCCGTCGTTGAGACCGGGGCAGCTCTACCAGGCGAGCCATTCTTGCCAACCAAGAACGCCTTCATAGTGCCTTCAAAGGCGTCGAGGACAAAATGTCCATGGTAATCTGTTCCGACCAGCAAGTGCTTCCCGTCGTTGGAGAATTCGAGGCGGGTCCACGCTCTTCCTCTTGTAGAAGGCGTGTATCTTTCTTCGTAAGGCGCAAGATCAAAGGTAGAAAAAGGAGACTTGTCGTAATTCCGGAAGTCGTAGAGTAGAACCGATGAAGTTGACTGGGACGCAATGGCGATAACAGAAGCAGAAGGGTCAAATGCAGCAAGGTACGGAGTGGCAAGCTTTAATTTGCCCTGCGCATTCCTCGAACTGAGATCCCATATTGCGACAGTATTATCCTTGGAACACGAGACAAACGAATCACTGCCTGGCGAGACGGCCAGACATGTCACCTTGTCTGTATGGCCGGAAAAATAACGCACGTATCCTTCATTGTGTAGATCAAGCAATCGCAACGAGTCTGACCGGCATCAGCAAAGAAAAAAAAAAAGTCATCACATGTCTTGACATACCATCGACCTTTGTACTTGCGTGGAGGACCTGACGAGAGTGATGCGTGAATCTTGCTAGATGAGCTCCATACTTCTTACTAGGAACAGACTTTGTAGTTTTTCCTTCCTTTATGTCAAAGATTTGGATGGTCTCATCGTCCCCTGAGGATACCAGGTAATCGCCTTGGTCGTCGAAATCCAATGAGGTCACGTAGTTGGACGAGTCTTGCTTCGATGGTTTGAATGCCTATAGTTGAGGAGTCAATCATACCAATCGCATAAACGGTAAAGATATCTATATACCAACCTTCGTGGGGCGAAAGCTACGAAGGATGTCCGACACTTTCTGGCACAGAGATGGGGTCTGCTGCTGCGATTGTGATTGAGGCGGCGGGGGAGGCGGCGGTTGCTGTTGTTGCTGAGCTTCCGCCATTATTATGACAGTATGGCGTGATAGAGAGCTGGTCAATTGTAAATTGGGCCAAGCTGACCTTGACAGTCAAGTCACTGACACAATCTGTCAGTAGTGTTGAGATCTTCTTCAGGTTATTCCTGAGCTGCGGAGCTTGAGCTTCTGTATGGAGCACGCGATTGCCCCAGGAAATTTGGCGCGTTTGTTCTTAACTCCGAGGGCAACAACGTTGTTCCAGACCGCGGTTAGTATCGGGGCGCCTACTGGTCCGTCTGGTCGGTTTAGCCCCGATGGTCGGAGTCCCGTTGGCAGGAACTGCCTCATTGAGCCAATCAGCAATCCAGGAATCCCAATCGGTAAAGCTTAGACTAGATTTTATGGAATTCTTACGGGAAGATCAAGGCTCCCTGCCTTATCTGACTTTCGCTGTTCTTCAACCTTCAAAAAACTATCTGCTGATCTTTCACTTGTATTTTCCCCGCAAGTCTTTGTGATCTCTTGTGTGGGCTGTCCATCCTCGACCCAAGCTAGACTCCGCATCAAGTCCCCGTCCAACCCGCGAATACCCTTAGCGTTCCTCCGCTTACGGAGGCTATCCGTCAGAGAACATGTCGACAACAACAGGGTGCGTGGTACTCATATAACACAGCAAGCCAGGATCTGCCTCTGCTAACGCTCCGCTTTCCAGAGCGTTCATCGCAGGAGGAATCGCAGCATGTGGAGCTGTCACAGTGACCCATAGTTTTGAAACAGTCAAAATCCGGTATGCGCCTTGCTTTCTAACCCTGATTTTGCGAGATCGTATTAGATTAGACACTGATATCGTTTGGCCGGATAGACTACAATTGCAGGGAGAACTACAAGCAAAGTCCGAGGCGGTCAAAAAATACAAGGGTGTTTTCCACGGCGTCAAGGTCATCTTACAGAATGAGGGCCCCCGTGGGCTGTTCCGAGGCATCGGTTCCGCTGTACGTGTCGCGCCCGGGTTTGCGAAGGCGAGAGAAATGACAAGCTGACTGTTGACTTAGTACATCTATCAAGTGCTGCTCAATGGCTGCCGTCTAGGATTCTACGAACCCCTGCGCAAGACTCTCACAACAACGATCTATCAAGACCCCCAGGTCCAGTCGTTGGGTATCAATGTCTTTGCTGGTGCTGCCTCGGGTATCATCGGCGCTGCTGCAGGTTCTCCATTCTTCCTTGTCAAAACTCGTCTGCAGTCTTTCTCGCCGTTCCTTCCAGTTGGTACGCAACACAACTATCATAATTCGTTCGATGGACTACGAAAGATCTACACTTCTGAGGGAGTAGGCGGGTTATACCGTGGGGTTAATGCAGCCATGGTCCGGACAGGTTTCGGTAGCTCTGTTCAGCTGCCTACCTACTTCTTTGCTAAGCGTCGCCTGGTCAAGCATTTGGGAATGGAAGATGGTCCCGCTCTTCACCTTGCCAGTAGTACGGCTTCTGGGTTTGTTGTATGCTGCGTCATGCATCCTCCTGGTACGTAATGATTTCTTAACAGCGATGATTTCCTGCTAATATGTTTGTCCAGACACTATCATGTCAAGAATGTATAACCAGACCGGTAACCTCTACAAGGGCGCATTGGACTGTCTATACCAGACCGTTCGTAAAGAGGGCCTGCTTGCTATTTACAAGGGTTATTTCGCTCATTTGGCCCGTATTTTGCCTCACACTGTAAGTAACAATCAACACTGGTCTAGATGGCGAGGTTCAGTTCGCTAACTCGATATAGATCTTAACCCTTAGCTTGGCCGAGCAGACCAACAAGCTCATGCGCAGGGTTGAGGACCGGTTCCTCTCTGACTCGATGAAGGAAGCACTGTGATATGTCTAGGATTCTTACGACATATTAGTAAGGGCACATAATAAGGTTGTGGTTGTTTAGTCTTTTTTAGCAACTGGGGTGACTAGACCTCATTCAGCGAGTGTCGACTCACTGCTAAGGGTATGTATATAGAAGGCGTTGACTCAGGTTCTACAAGTCATATTACCTTTTAGATTCTGTATATATGAGCCAAAAACTTTTAGATGGGTATCAGGATTGCCTCATGTCAACCTTTGTACCATGAACACGGTTTGATCATAATCTTCGTATTAGAATGGTGGTGTCAAGAGGTCTAGAACACCTAGTCGAAGGTATGCTGGCAGATATGCAGCTTGATGGCACGCGATGTTAATTAACGCGTGTGGGTCTGATGATGAGCTTGCGGTTCTAAATGTCACGATCGTTATGAGAAACATTGACTTTTGAAAAGGAAGGAAAAATTGTTGGACATAATATTTCACACCGAACTTATACAAGAAGTTAAAGTATAGACTACGCCCTGTGTACAAGCTCTATGCTGTATAGTACAGAAGCCAGAGAGAATTGGGAGAAATGAGTCCACAGTCGCGTTACCGCGTCTTAATGTGTCAACACAATCAGAACGTCATTAAAGATTACTAAAGTACGCCCAAGCATGACAAAGCAGATAGTCCCACACTTAGAAGTTTCTTAATCCGGAAAGACTTGATGTACTCCGTAAGGAACTCCATATCAGGACTGTAAAGCCGTAAATCCGCGCCGGATGCCTAACTAGGCTGAAGCTGTGGGCTGGGAGTGCCAATGCAGATGCTGGCCGAAACTGTCCACTCGTGTCGCGTGCCAACTCTTCCAAGCCTTAGGCATTCTGTACCTGCAGATCTCCATTCGTTTGAGCAACCTCAATGGTCAATTAGGCGGTTTCCAGATCTGAGCTGCAGACTTTGCTCAATAGAGTATAGCGTGAGATGGCTTGTGGATAATTGAAAATTGTTATGACGCTCACGAGCTGACGCGAGACAACAGTTTAAGAGCGTGTGTAGTACAACGACCTAACATTGAGAATGACTATTACATATGATTTACCTTCAACCCCCTTTATAAAGGCAAATTGATGTAATATTGTACGGGGCACCTAATGGTAACTACGTAGTCCTACTAGTAGTAGTAGTATTAGTTCGACTTGGTGATTGATCGCATCAGATAAGATAAAAACCCCTAGTTGGGTGACTACTGGACACCGATATGACCACATTCGGCGTTCTAGATGGCAACAATTCTTAGGTATGTGGAGATGTAACCCTGAAAGGTTTAAACAGTGGAGATCCAAATCATCGGAGGGGAGAAAAATCCAGTGGTCTGACCCAAATGGATGGATAAGCAAGGCACGAAAGATGTAATGAAGCGTGCAGACGCGTCGCCCATAACACCGGATACCCGCCAGCCATCGGCTCTGAGGCGCGCCAAGTCACGTGCGACGTGACTTAGCCCGTCGCGCTAAGGATCACGCCCTCGTCCGAAGCAAGTATTTCTGCCGACGTGCCCTCCTCTTCTGAAGCTCTTTTTTCCTCATCCCCAATCCTTCAGCCAAAATCACTGGAGCGTTTTGAGTCTGTGTCTTTAATCTTTCTCATACATTCAATTGAAGACGTCTAGACACTACTACATAATGTCCGCGCAGGTCACTCCCTCCAAGCAGGTACGTGATGTCACGTCTCGCCTCCCAGGGTTGACGCGTCTGTAGGACAGTATAAGCTAACTACGACCGTTTGACAGGCTGCATCCTCTTTCGAGAACCTCAAGATGAGCGATTCACCCGTCAAGAAGCTCAATTTCGAAGCTGCAGGCAAGGAGAACGCTCCTTCGTCTCTCCAGATCATCGACGTGCCCGCTACCAAGACCACCGTTGAAAAGCCTACCGAAGTCTCCTCCAAGATTGCTAGCATCAAGGAAATGGAAGCGAACGAGCCCCTTCTTCAAGAGAACCCTCATCGCTTCGTTCTGTTCCCCATCAAGTATCATGAGGTGAGTAGTGGCACGTCTAATACGCGTCACGCGTAAAGTGGAAATCTTCCATCATCGGTCCTGACCGCCGCCGATCAACGCCATATACTAACATTCTTCTCTAATAGATCTGGCAAATGTACAAGAAGGCCGAGGCCTCTTTCTGGACCGCCGAGGAAATTGATCTTTCTAAGGATCTTCACGACTGGCACAACCGCCTGAATGATGACGAGCGCTTCTTCATCTCTCGCGTACTTGCCTTCTTTGCTGCCTCCGACGGCATTGTCAACGAAAACCTGCTCGAGCGTTTCAGCGGAGAGGTGCAGATCCCTGAGGCTCGTTGCTTCTACGGTTTCCAGATTATGATCGAGAACATCCACGCTGAGACCTACTCTCTTCTGATTGATACCTATATCAAGGAGCCCAAGCAGCGCACCTACCTTTTTGACGCCATTGATACCAGTATGTTGATCCTAGTTAACACGGTTACTGTACTGTTACTAACACTAAATAGTTCCTTGCATTCGTAAGAAGGCTGACTGGGCTATCCGCTGGATCCAGGATCAGGAGTCGACCTTCGGTCAGCGTCTCGTGGCCTTCGCCGCTGTTGAGGGTATCTTCTTCTCCGGATCCTTCGCCTCTATCTTCTGGCTGAAGAAGCGTGGCTTGATGCCCGGTCTTACATTCTCCAACGAGCTTATCTCTCGTGATGAGGGTCTCCACACTGACTTTGCTTGCCTGCTCTTCTCGCACCTGAACAACCGCCCCGACCCTCAGATTGTGGAGGACGTTATCGTGGAAGCTGTCTCCATTGAGAAGGAGTTCCTGACTGACGCTCTTCCTTGCGCTCTTCTTGGCATGAACTCCAACTTGATGTGCCAGTACATTGAGTTCGTCGCCGACCGTCTCCTGGTCGCTCTTGGCAACAACAAGTACTTCAATGCCACCAACCCATTTGACTTCATGGACAACATCTCCCTGGCCGGTAAGACCAACTTCTTCGAGAAGCGTGTCGGTGATTACCAGAAAGCTGGTGTGATGGCCAGCACCAAGAAGGAAGCCAAGCAGGAGGAGAGCTCCGGCAGCGCTGGCGGCCTCAGCTTCGACGAGGACTTCTAAACCACCAACTTCACGAATATACCCGGCAGTGTGCTCGCTGGCACCTGCCATCAGATACGAGCTAATTTTTCTCTTGGTCGTTTTATTGCTGGGCTCCGCGTTATTGATTTATGAGGCTATTTGAGGTATAAGCATGGGTTTGGCGTTGGACTGGCGGGACTCTTTTCTCAAATGTATTGTCAGTGTCTCATCCGACATCCGACCCTTTCCATGGGATGGATGGGCGGTAGACTGTACTTGAATAAATAGGATATCACTGTACATTCAATTGGATATTTCACGATATAATCGAAAAGTCACTGTTTCTTGCAATTGCTTTTGGTCTGAATGTGATATTTCCTCTGCACGTAACAACTTGTAAATTGTCTATGTACAACACGTATATCATTAGAGTATGAAGTCTCGAGTACTAGTACTCGTCTATCGGTGATAAAGGGATCTTCCTCTCACTCCCCATCCCTCTGCATAGTAGGATCCAAGGATCCACCAACCATGCGCTATGACATACTGCCAGAAGCCCGGAGTTCGTCAAGTATGGCTCCGCCAGCCCGGCGCACTGTAAGTCAAGAAGAACCGATATACCAGGCCTTATGATACCAATAGAAAACCCCGACGGCAGGTAGCATAAAAACAATCCATAAGCAGCCCGACATTCAATGGCCCTCAAACCACCCAAAAAAATCTAGAAGAGAACAAAAAGGAAAAATCACCTCTTCCCCTTGCCACCCTTCTTCTTCCCCTTCCCGCCCTTACTCCCCTCCGTCTTCGCCGCAGGCGCAGAACCCGTCCCCTCCTCCGGCGCATCAGTCATCTCCACATCACCACCAGCCTGCGCTACCGGCGCTGCAGCCGCATTCCCCAATCCCAACGCAGCCACATTCGCACCACCCGCTAGCTTTCCCAGAGATGTAATCAACCGCCCTACCTCGGCAGCTTTGTTCGTGCGGTATTTGAGGCAGATTCCGGACGTTGGGTTGTAGGTTTTTAGTGTGAGGGATGCGATTGGGGCCGTTGGTGTTGTTGATTCTTCGGTTGGTTTGGGCTTTTGAGAGGAGGGGAAGTTGTATTTTGTTGTTATGCGGGTCTGTGTTAGGATTCATTGTGTTAGTTAGGTGGTATGTTTGGTTTGGGAGTTTTCTTAGCTCTTGGAATTGTGGGATTGGGGATTGGATGTGTGAGTGAGACGTACGTCGTTTGGGTATGCTTCGAGGAGGAGCGCTGATTGTTCCAGGTAGGCCTGGGAGGTGGGAAGGTATGGCATGTTTTGTGGTTGTGGTGTTGGTTTGGAGTTACAGTGGTTTTCTGGGTTTTTTTTCTCTGGGGATATATCGATTGAGGGTGTTTTGAGTACTAGAAGAGGTTTTAAATATTTTCTGTGTTTGTTGGTTGGTGAGGTATAATGGTGAATGGAGGTGTGATAAATGGTGGAGTGCGGACAGTTTGCTTGCAATTGTCAGTAGTCGAGTCTTGGCGGAGAGCAGCGGATTTATTATCTAGTACTTCGTGTATCGATTACGAATTTCCTCCTACTTTACTCCTCTATCCTTTAGAAAGTCTACCTCTTGTACATTTAAATCATTGGTCTCGTATCCTAACTACATCCTATATATCTGCGACATACATACCAGACCTCCATCACGTCCCTGTAAATGCAATATTATGAACACCCGCCAATGCAGTATTTGCCAAAATGGGATATACTAGAAAAGAAAAAAAACATCAAATCATAAATATCACAAAGAGCTCAGTCTATAGGCTGGGAGCACCGTACGCAGATCAACTTCTGCTTCCCATTTCGTCCTTTTGTGGCTCGGAAATTCGTTCCTTCGCAGTTGTCACACCGGAGCACATCTTCACTCTCCTCTCCCTCCCCGTTTGACGATGCGTAATCACTACTCAGGACACTACCGACACTCGGCTGGCGTCGCCCGGGAACAGAAAGTCGATTGGGGTCGAGATGATGAGGTGAATCTCGATTCCGCGCGGCTAATGCGTCTCGCGCGATCCTTTTGTAGAAAGCATAGCTGTGGTCGCCTTGTAGCCACAGAGGGTTGTCCTGATCTTGTCGCTTATTGGCAACCAATGAGGGTGCTGGCTGGAGGGTCTTGGGGGCATTAGCGGCTCCATTGCGTCCTGGTACCTCTGTACTAGATCCTGCGCTATCCAAAGAAGTCTTGTACTCCGTCGAGGTCTTGTAGGCGGAAGGCGGAGGAGAAATAGTATACCCAGACCGCGATCCACCCCGTCTGGGACTCGAGTACTGCGACCGATTGGCGAGTCTTTGGGGAGATGGGCTCCGAGTTCTTGTCCCTGGGTGATTGCCATCCTTTCGCTCTGTATGACCGATCACGGAGTTGCGCCAGGAAATGATGCGCTCAGAGGGTGTCTTATGAGATGACTCCTTTCCAATAGACGAAGCAATGCTGTGCCGCGCGGAGTTTGTGCGCCGTAGCAGTCTGCGAGAAATCGTTGAATGCGTATCCCAGCTTTCAAAGCGCCGTTTGAGGTACGCGCAATCTTGTCGCAGGACCTTGATCTTCCCGGAGTAGTCGGCTACTATGATAATATTCCCTCCCGGATGGTTAGAGCGAGCAAGATACCCCGGCGATTCCTGAGCCTGTTTGCTAGCTACCGAGTTGCGATGAGGTCCGTTCTCTTTCGAACTACCTAGGGTAACAGGAGGCGGGTTGCAGAGATCGTAAATTGGATCTTCGGAAAATCCTAGTATCTGCTTCGTTTTCGAGGGAGCCATGATAGCCGCCGTCACCATGGCCGACTGTGGTTCCACAACTTCCACAGCACGCTTGTCCGAGTCCCTCTCAATAGGGGCTGTTGGCCACAGATAAGCCCGGCGATCCTCACTTCCACAAATGACGTGTTTCCCATCATCGCTGAAGGAAGCGCGGATCTGGCTGCATGTATTTTCGTTGCCACGGAATTTTGCCTCCAGGGTCCGGTCTCTAAAGTTGTACATTCGAATCCGAGAATCATTGCTGGTGATCAATAACTTCACCTCACCCTGAGGGTCGCCCTTCGGAAAAATAGCAGTATCAATCCCCGTGATTTTGCTGCCTTTGGCATTGCGTCCACGTGCTGAGCGGACATGAAACTGCGTGATTGGCTTGAGGCCGTCGGTTTCGTAGATATTGCACATTCCGTTTAGGCAACCAGCAATCGAATGCCGACCATCCGGAGTGAAAGCGACCGACGTGATCATATCGGGAACTGTCACAACAAATGCCACACTCTTATCCGGGATACTCCAAAGCCGGAGTTTCGTGTCAAGTGAACCTGCAAGGAAGAACCGGTCGTCCCGGGGATGGAATTGAATCGAGGTAACGAAGTCGCTATGTTGGAATATACATAGACACTCAGGTCGGCTCACATGCCACAGTCGGACCGTCTTATCCATGGAAGAAGAAAGAAGAAAATTATTCTGCGGTGATGTTAGATTCACGACGGATGTCTCGGTCAAACATTGCTAATGGCAGACATACCTTGCTCCAACTTAGATCAAGCACACTGCCTGTGTGACCCTCGTACACCTGGACCGGCTTCACCTTGAACACCGGTGCTTTCAACTGAGGAAGTTCTTCGCCATCCTGACTCCCATCTTCCTCTGGCTCGGATTCATGGCGTTCCTCCGGTGAAGTGATAACAGCCCAAACCCGGACCTTGCCATCTTGGCCGGCAGCCGCCAGATATTTGCCGTCATTGGAGAACACCAGAGCCCATACTGCTTTCCCGGTAGTTTTACTGCTCCTTGCCCCCGCTACTGAAGACCCATCTTTTTCAGATGAGTTTGACACATTATCTGCACCTTCAAGCTCCTGCGCCACGAATATTCGACTGAATGTTTTCTCTTTCTTATAATGTGCCCTGACGCGGATGTACTTTGGAGGGCGGGGGAATCGAGGAAAAAACCCTATCTGTTGCGCAGTGTCCATACGAGCAGTATCCGGTTCAGAGACATCGTCGTCGTCGTCGAGAATTTGGTCCTTCTTTTTACCGCCAATGATCCGGCTGAGAAACGAAACGCCTTTCCTACTCGTTCAAAGTGGTCCAATTAGCCTTCGAAAGGAAATGCAGAAAAACAAACATGCGTTATCTTGCAGTGCGGGGTATATCAAGAAATGTGAAAGCGCAGCCAGAGAAACATGATAGATCCCTGCTGAAAATAGGCACGGCACTCACTTCTTCTCCTTAGACGGCTTGCGATGTAGCGCGGCATCTCCTCGGATTGGGCCTTGCTCAGGTGGCCCGTCAGTTCCGCCAGCTTCCGCCTCGTATGACGCCCTTCCGAGTAGCTTTAAAGGGATCGACTTCTCGGTATTGGTGCGTTTAATGATATGCTGCATGATGCAGGTTTGATCAGCAACTGGTGCACCCACAACACACATGAGCGATCTAGTGACTTTATTATTCGTACCTGCGACAACGGATCTATTGCGCTGGAGTCGGCGCTAACTTCGACGAGGGTCGGAGAAGAGAGAGAACTTCTAGTAACCCCGATAGAGGCATTACTTTGACCCTGGCCTGATCGAGAATTCTTTCTGGTATCTAGCGGGTTGCCACTGAGGGATGATGCTACATCGGATGGAGCCGACCCTATATAGAGAGCGCATAAGCATGGGTGACAGATTGCGAGCACAATGCGCCTTTGTCGTATGTTTGACGTCGCCGCAGGTCATTGACATGTGAAAGGAATCAAGGGGTGAAAGTTCGGACGGTATCATAATCTCAAACTCATCAGGTATATAACCATCGAGACAACTGGACATACCGATAGGGAACGACTGAGAAGTCTGCAGCAGCCCCGGCTTTCCCTCATTAGGACTACCGCTGTCCTTATTGATTGTCAGATTGCTACCATTCCTCTTCAGACTCGAAGAAGAGCCAGTTGCAAGGTTGGTGACGATCGCGGGGATAGGCAAGGCGCGCGATGCCAAAGCGCCTCGGCTGTCAGTCTCCTTGGGCGCTCGCAAAGCCTCCGTCATGGTTAGGGCGGCGCCCCAGAGTGCGCATGTGGAATCGGAAACGTTTGGCGGGATAACCAGCGTATGGTGGGAAAAGGGAAAAGGGAAAAGAAAAGAAATTACTTGGAGTTTGCGAGAGATTATGGAGACCGAGAGGAAACACGGCAATATCCGGATGAATCGGAGATTAGAATGACATCAAGGGTCCGGACATTGACCCTTAGTTAATTTTCCCTAGTATTTTATTTTATTTTGGTTTCGCATGACATTCTCTAGTCGCAAACGGTTTTAGTTCGGGGGCGATAAAAGTCGCATTCTGGAACGACCCATTGAAAAACGACGACGCGGAACGGTTGGTTAGATATAACAGCTGGAATGGAACGCAGGAGAACTGGGAAGTTCCCTGGTTCCTACTCAAAGTACTGGTAGCAAGGAATCGAGGCAATGATAACAATACATCGGCAAGGTTTCTGCGCGTCTGCTCCTGTCATGCAAGTCAAGCATTTTAAGATCAGGGCGTGGGGTTCGGTTTTTTTTGGTAGCTAAAAATACTTGGATTGGATTGTGTCATAGGTGGTTCCACGCCCCATTCATTACTACGTATTGCCAAGTAATGAATGGTCAAGATCTCAGATTCAGTGACTGACACTATTATCTCCGCACTGACTTGATTGATAACTTATAGTATCTCTTTCTAGAAGACATGACAAATCGTTGGAGTTCTGATAATAGTATACAGTACAGAGACCGAGCAGAGTTCTCTCTTCTGAACTGGTCTCCACATCGGTTGCCATAGCCACAACGCTTGACCACCACTCAAGCGATCATGACTGGATATCTGCGTTGAACGACGAGACCTTCCTTGACCATGAACTATCTGAATCTGACGGCGGTTAATTGCGGCGATGTACCAAGATTATTCCACCTATAGTATCATTGTTCTTCAAGTATCTATATCCGTGACGTCTGTTCCAACTTTCGCGCCCGGTCTTTAGCTATATCACACATTGCCTAAATGCGTAGATTAGTACTCTTAATCATTTACGCGAGCACGATACCTCTTACCTGGATGGTTTCTTCTATCTCCTTCTCGGCATCACCTCTGTCAATCCTTTGTCGCATCTCCACCATGATAACGTCTCGGCTCCGCCCATTGACAAAAGTTCTAGAATCGGGCCAAAAAGTCTCAAGTTAGTCTTGATCGTTGACGGAATTTGACTTGGTCACGAACACAAATCTTAATCCTGGAAATTTCTCCTCGTATTCAGCGTTGAGCAGTCGCAGTCGTTCCGCTAGCTCCTCTGCCCCTGTGTTCAACTGCGCTTGTTCTTTCTTGCTCAATTCGCTTATATGCTCAGATTGCGCCACCTTCGGACGTCCCAGACGGGGATGCGACCCCAGGATTCCAACGAGAACGGCTTTATCAGTCGGCGAGTTCGCTGCGGATAGAGCGGACATGCGGCCTCCGACGGCATCAATCAGACTAGCATATGAGGAGAACGTCTGATTGGCCAGAATTGGAGCCATCAGCGCATGAAGTTCCGGGGATGGCTCAAAGAGCGTATCGAGGACCTGGAATTGTTGTTCCTGTGGGAGCGAGGCGAGCGACGACAGCGAGGGGAGACTGGGAGACATGGCGATCTATGCGGGGGATATTTTCCAACGTAGTAATTTTTGTGCAGATAGGATACTGAGTGTACAGTTAAGGTAACATTTCTTTTTGAAATTGGCTGGGTTTGGATATATAGTGAAGTCGATGGTCCCCGCATCGGCAGTCTCCGAGTAAGGCGGAGATCTCCAGAGCGGAAAGCATTGTAAGTACTGAGGGTCAACATGTGGGGAATTGAATAATGAAGTATTTATCCCACCACTTTTTTCATGGAATACGGAGTATTCTTCTTAATATTAGAATTTGGACATCGTCATTGTTTGTGTACTAGTTGAAAGCTTAAGGCAAACCCACAAACTAGTGAAAGAAGTGAAGAATTTAGGGCGGCATTATTTGTCTTCTAGAAGCGCTCGATGGGATACTATTTTGGGGGTTAAGGTTTGTTTTCTTGACAAACCGATTAGCCTGATCGGATTGATTAGATCTTCTTTCTACCTTTACCCAGTTACCAACTGAACAAGTTGAGCATTGCAAGTTTCAGTGGCCCTGGCTCTGGATAGGGCAATACGAGACCTTCTAGAACTCTTGACTGGGAGATACTTCATGATCTACACGTTCGATCGAAGGTCAAAGGTTTAACTATAAGATGTCAGATACCGTTTTGAAATTATAAAGAAAATGATAATAATAATTAAAAAGATATTGCGCAACGGAAGATATCGATTGCATCTGCATTTTGCAAGTACAAGTTAACATTACATAGAGAACATGAACCAATGTGACCCCCTTACTGACTATCTTTGACGTGCCCGATTGGGAGTCAAAAATTGACTTTCTAGGGCGTTGACTCCTATTCGGGGGGAAAGGGCAACTTGCCTAAAAATATCGGTTATTGGCAATATAACTGAGAGCTAATAGTAGGTAGACAATAGATATAAGGTAATTTACCCGTGTACTCCGTATGTTCGTCGTACAGAATTGGGTTCCATAGGGACAAGGCGCCGTTCGAGGACGACCCGAGTCCCCCGTTAGTGGCTGCGATCATCCCTCATTCATTTCCGATCGAATTCAATGCTGATTGTGTAATATGTTTGATTCTGGTGCTCTCAATGGAGTCTCGTTGCCATTGATGGCACCACACTGCAATACTTTGGAGTCCATCAATTTATGGTTCAAGTTCCATTGAAGTAGCCGAGCTTGTACCTGAACCAAACGAGGAGATTCATTCAACATTCGTTGGTTACCATCGGCCAAGAAAAACGTGGAGACAAGAAGTGGAGGTTATCGGACCATCCACTAGGAAGAGCCCCTGAACTCCTGAGAGGTTCGTGAAATACACACCACCGTCTCGACTCGCCTCCATTCAATGATCCTGATATCTAATTACGCGTGCTAGTTCATCAGCCTGGGGGTGATCTCGGCTCGCAGGAGGCTGTCCTTCTGCTACTTTTCCAGATCATACCTACCTTCTGGCTAGAACGCTCTCTTCTTCTTGTGTTTTACAATCTTCAGTCGTCCCTCGTTGCATTCGTCCCCTCCCCCTCTTTCCTTTCGGACACCAGCAGACTCACTCGCTACACTTTGTTGGTTCACACCGCGGCACCTCTTCTTATTTCTATTTTTATCTTTATCTTTTCTTCTCCGATAAAGTCTCGCCTCCCATGCAGTTCTCGTCATGTCTCTCAATGGGCTAGATAATCCCGCTGTCATAGAAGCCTATCAAACCGCTTTAAGTGAAGCGGGAGGATGGTAAGTCGATGTTGTTTCCACTCCCGGCGCAATTGATGTTTCACGGATACTTGCATCAAGAAATCACAGTACTGGTTAAAGCAATGGCTGATCATCCCTTCCCGCGTCTAGGTTTCTTCTCCAGTATGTGTCAAGGGATGAAGTGGCTCTTCTCGATCGGGGGACCGGCGGGGTGCCCGACGTACGGAATGCGATCGACGGTTATGAAGAAAAGTCTCCGCTTTATGGATTTCTACAATATCGTCGAAGGAAGGTAGTACTCAGCTATCTACCGGAGGGTATTTCTCGGCTCGTACAAGGTATATCCTTATTACCCATCACCCTAACCTCCACTCTTACTGATGAGATCTTGCACCCACCTTTAGCCCGTACAACCGTGCAGTTTCAATCGATTCTGGATAAATTCTCTCCACATGATACTGTATTCTATCTTTCACAGCCATCGGAGCTCACTGAGAGCGCACTATCTTCCGCATGTCTACTACATACCGCTTCAGGTTCTATCACCTCCTCCTCGAATTCCCTCCGCCGTCGCAGGCTGATGGAAATCGCGGAAGATGCAGAGGAAACCCCCGGAAGCAAAGACGCTTCGCCACCGCCAATCTCGACCAAAGACTTTCGGCAAAGATCGTTCAGCCAACTATCAGAAGCAACCATCGTCGCCTCGCCGGTTGCGTCCGACGCACATTCTATTCGCCATGGCACCGAGACATCATCGCCGACGAAAACCCCAGATGACACCCAAGACAACGATCGTCCTCCTTCGATTGCCGGCGACCACCACTCCGAGCGTCCGACTTCGCGAAAGACCTCGCGGGACGAGCTGTCATACTCTGAGCCTCGAAGGTCTACTCAGTCAGCTAGGCCATCTTTAAAAGATCTAGAACGCACAGGTGTGTATAAACAGAAGGTCAAGCTTGGACCGCGGCCTTCGGTAGATGAAAGTGGACGGCCACGCACCGCAGGGAATCTGTCACGAAGCGCAGAACAGCGACCGGTCGCTTCCTTGCCAGCTGGCATGCGGTCGTCCTCCCTGCGAAGGAGCAATCCTAGTCCTGCTCGTCCCCGATCCCAGGGAAGCACTGTAGCATCTATGTCTGGCCGAATGGTCCCTCCGGTGCCTCCATTACTCGTACCCCCCCTATCAATGCCTATTTCTAGACCCAAGCTGTCGCCTGGCGCCAAGTCATTAAGCGCATTATCATCCTCTGGAACGTCCCAGGAAAGGGAACGGCTAATGAAAGCGCTTCAGCTACGGAAAACACAAATGGAGAAAAGGGCACAAGAAGGGAAGAAAATTCACCGAGCCGTTGAAGAGAGAAAAGAATCACACATCGACCCGATTGAGGACAAGGAGAACATTAGTCATGTCCATGACAACATGAAGCGTGTTCAAGCAGACGAAAATAAGGCTAGTGTTCTAGAGCATAGCAAGGGTCCCCTGTCGGAGACTCAGCCTACTGTTGTTCCAGAACCAGTCGAGGTACACGATGAGCACATAAAGGCCGTTTCGGACGCCGTAATCTCAGATTCAACCCCTGACTTGTCGATCAATGATCTGCAAGACAGTTCTGAAACAAGTGCGGAAATTTTGGACGATGCTCAAGAGCCTTCAGAGACGGACCAATGCCAGACTGCACAGTCGGCTTCTGTGCTTGAAGATGACGTTGTTGAAGAGGATTTGACTAAGTCAATTAACGAAGAGACTAAAAGTGGTCCCGGCTCGCCTAGCGCGGCCAAAGAAGTCCCACTTGAGGAGAAGTCCCTCAACATTCCAGACGAAGAAATTGCCGTGCGTTCTCCACCAGCCGAGAATCCTCTTGCTCCTGTTGAACAGGAGACCGACGCCACTGGAGAACCTGCCGAGTCTGCCCTGCCTCAGTCCATCCCCGTACTTTCGACCCCCGATTCTCGAACAAGTTTAACTTCCGACTCCCCGACCACCGACGAGACTCAAGTTACTGAGACACAGAATGACCTGACCCCTGAAGTGTCGGTCACGGAGCAAAAGGACGTCGATACCCGGAAGGAAAAGCGTAGGCTTCACCTTGAACCTATTCAAGTGCCAACACCGGATTATTCGGATGACGATAATCTTTCCGATGATTCATTCATGGAGGAATTAAAGAGCGCCACACTAGAGGAAGCCAAGCCCATTTCAGTTGGGAACTCGCCGCTATCCCCGGGCTATTCTAATAATGGAAACGACCGAAGCCCCCCTGATGCATGGAAAAATTCACGAGCGGTTTCCAACCCAAGTGCTATCGGACGCCAGTCACCCAACCTACACGCACTAGCTGTGGGAAGGTCTGTATCGACACCCTACAATGAAGCTGATAACTCTGTCCTGGTGGCTAAGAAGATCAATGTATCTTCGGGCATCTCAAAACGCATCGCAGCCTTGGAGAAATTTTCGAGCCGAGGTGATGCGCAACCAACCTCGAATCAAAACCTAGCAGCACCTTCGTCGGCTTCCTTCGAGGCTCTTAGGAAGAGAGCCTCCGTCTCACTGAATGGTAATCCGGACTCGGCGCCAGGATCTAGGCATGGGTCGTTCACTCCTGAAAGTTTCTCTCGAGCTTCCAGTGTGAGGCGCCCCGACTCGCAGTCTAGTGCAAGCGTCAAACGTACAAACTCAGTGTCGGTTACAGCCCGGATAATTCGTGACTCCAATACTACTCCAGGAGATTCCAAGGTTGATCCTTCAGAGAACAGCGTGCTCAATCTCCACGCTAGTCCCCTGACAGTTGAGCATGACACCTGCGAATCTCCTTCACCCGATCCGTCGCCAGAACCTATGGCTAGCAAGTCGAAAGAGCGCAGCATGTCTCCGTCTTCCGTCGGCTCGAGTAACCAGCCTTCTGCGCTGTCCATGCCGCGCTCAGAGAGTCGGATGTCAATCTCCTCTGCCTCCAAGAATGAAGACACCTCAAAACCTGTCGTGGATGCCCCTTTGTCTCCCGAAGGAAAGAAAGAATCTCGCGCTTCTCGGCTTCTTCGTCGTATGTCATCTATCACCTCAACTTCGCGGAAGAGTCCATTTAGCTCACTAGGCCCGGTGGTTAAAGAAGAAAGCACGCCGCTTGATACAGGAGCCGAGATCGCACAGGCAGTCGATATCGGAGAGGTCAATGTCCAGTTCCCCGACACGCTGCTCTGGAAGCGACGATTTGTTCGCGTCGATGACAAGGGGTACTTGGTTCTGACTCCTGGAAATATTGATTCAAGTAACCGCAACATGGTCAAACGATATCATCTTAGTGAATTCAGGACGCCCGCTTTACCGGATGAGGATCGACAGGAGCTTCCAAACAGTATCTTGCTGGATTTCCTCGACGGAAGCACACTTCAATGCGCCTGCGAATCACGACAAGGGCAAGCCTTTGTCCTTCAAAGTAAGTTGCCTTACCTGCATCATAATCGACTATGTAATAACTGATTGTGTTTAGCTCTTGTCGACGCTCATAACGCCCATCAACAACTGTCTCAATAAATCTTCAACCACCCTTACATTCATTTTCAAGCTGTATACAAATGCATCCTGTCTTGGCATCTTCGTCCGTCTTTTTGTCTTTTTTCCTTTTGGTATCTGAGTTTTCAGCGGTATACCCCTCTAAAAACGGTTTCCCTTTGTTTACCAGCTGTTCCTACTTAGTTCTCAGCAGTCAGATCTTACATTTCGCTTCAACCTTAGAGCGTGTTTTCCTTATTGGCTTTTAATCGTTGCTTGATGAGATGCATGATCTTATGATTTAGACCTATTGCCCAACGGCGAACCAACCGCTGTTTGACATCGGAAGGATCAGTAACTAACTTGTCATCTTCATTCATTCCTTTTTACCCCTCTCAAATTCTTTGGGATAGAGTGATTGATACATTCTACGCCTAGACTTGTTGCTGGATTTGAATACCTACATAGGCTATCAGGCCTCGATACCTGTCGATGCGAACGGATTGACAGCAATGCATTGAAAAGTTCAAGTCACCTCGTCTCTTTTCCTTAAATGGGTATACATTCGTCATTTTCTCAGCCGCTATTCTTGGACATATGATATATTTGCAAGACTTTTAAATTTTATTCGCCCCATATGCATAATTACACAGACCCATATTGTATCCAAGCGATTAGATTCACCGACCTTTCCCTGCAGAGGCCAGTGAGATTTAGGTCAATGTAGGGTTAATTTTGATCGACAGTCGCCTCAGCCGCCCTTTTCTTCTCCCACTGTTCCAAGAACTGCTGTACCTTGGGCCCCCAAACCTCTTCACCAGCCTCCAGATCCCGGTACTCAAGTACTTTGTCAGCACCAAGTTCGAAATCTGCCTGGCGGGTCCGGATGAGTTCACTCATCATTGCACAGCTGCCAACGGCCTTGCCCAGGTCATGTGCCAAGGAACGGACATAGAATCCCGATGAAACGGTCATGATGATTTTAACAGCCGCGGATTGCGGTTGAGGGGCAGATTCAGCCTTCTCTGGCAGCGCATCTGATTTCTCTTCTGCCGTTTCTGGGGCATTTGACGAGGATTGCTCGGTCTGTGCCGGAACCGCTTCGCCTTCAGCTGCCTTCTGCTTCTTCGCGGCCGGAGATTTCTCACCCTCGGCCGCTGCTGGTGCAGTATCTTCAGCTGCCTTGGGACTATCTGCAGGTGGTGGTGTCTTGCGTTTTGTCGAAGCCGAAGTATCCTGCTCTGCTGTCTTCTCGGCCGATCCTGCAGCTTCGGAAGACGGCGCAATAGGTAAAGCATCTTCTTTCGCGAGGAGCTTCTCGGCAACGGCTTTCTCCTCGGCAGCAGCCTCTTGTTCAGGCCCCTTGAAATCATGTGTACCAGGCTCATACCACTCGAGAATACGCAGATCCGTCACCTCGACGGGTCTCTCCTGGATCTCAATTGGTGGTTCCTTGCCCTCACGAGCGTATTCATAAAGCGGCTTGCCCTTGACCTTCAAGGCCGAAAAGATAGGCGGGCGTTGCATGATCTTCCCCCGGAACTGCTCCAGCGCCTTCTCAACCACTTCGCGCGTGACATGCTCATATGGAGCCCGTCGGACGATCTTGCCCAGTCGGTCGTAGGTGTCTGTCTCGGCTCCGAAAAGTACAATTGTTTCGTAGGTTTTGGTACATCCCAGGAAGTCATTGAGCTGCTTGGTGCCTTTTCCGACTCCGGTAACTAGCACACCGGTGGCCAGTGGGTCGAGGGTTCCTCCATGGCCGATTTTAACATCCAGGCGTTGCGTGCGGCGCCGTCTACGCTGGTTCTTGCTCTCGCGGTCTCGGCGAGCGCGCTCGGTTTCTAACCAAGGCTTGAAGAGCTTAGAAGGGTTGAAGTGGTGTTGGAGGGTGCGGATGACATCGGCGGAGGTGACGCCCTGGGGCTTATGGACGGCTATTGTAGTTGTTAGCCTGCTGTTGATTGCCAGAATACCTATAATTTGAGTGGAATAAATATGATGTGGAGAACATACCAAAAACACCTTCGTAGATCTTTTCTCCGGACATGGTGGTTCGAAATAGCCTAAAGCCCGGGCGGAATCCCATCAGTCGCGGGGAAGGAGAAATTGGAGAAGAAGAGTAAAATAGTAGATGTTGTATGCGACCAAATCTAGAAACAAACAGCTCAATTGACCCGCAGCCCTAAATATTTATGAATGAGAGAAAGCTCTAGTCTATCAACTGAACAACCACAGCACGGAACTTGAAACTGCGACTGAAGAAAAAACAGCTGCGGGTTTGCGCCCGCTTGCAAAAGGCTTAAAGACGTATTACAGTCTGACGTATGGACCGCGTAAGATACGGAATTCTTCACCGGTGCATAATGGGTACCGCCTGGTAATTACCAGACCCAATAAATACAAAACCATCGTCTACTCTTTAGACCCTCTGGAATCTCATCAACGCCTGTCAAGATCACCCGTTCTGCTTTATTTCATCCCGTTCCACATTGTATCGGTTTCCAAGAGCCTCTTTGTGAACCCTTTCTTGCATGTCGGCCAAGGCATCATGCTGCCTCCGGAGACATGACATCGCGAGAAGATAGTGTCCTGGCCGCCAGAGACCCGTCTCTTGCTGACGAGAACGACTGGGAAGAGTTCAGTCTATCCGAGGTCAGAGTCCTGGTCCCGGGCAAATCCCGCTATGCGAACCTCCTCACGGCCTCCCCGGACAATCCTGTCCAGGTAACCGGGTGCTTGGATGAGGTGGAGGAGGAGCAGGAGTCCCTCGGTGCGTACCGATCTACAACGGCTCACATACCATAGTTCACGTCCCCCTCATTCTAACGCATCAATCGCTGCCATTAGTACTCGACCAAGACTACCTTACGAAACGAATTGTTCTAGAAAACATTACGCATTACGCTTACGGACAACATGATGATGGCGAGGTTGGCATCTGGGTTGCCGGCCGCGCGGGCTGGTTCTCCATCTCACCTGCGAGGGGTTATCGACCTATGTTCAATGATGTGGTGGAGGCCATCGATTTACTATATTTCTTAGCGGACCGACACCAGAAAAGGCGGCGGAGCAAGCGGAGGAATCGGACTCCGAGCGTTGAATACTTGTGCGAGGAGGTTAGTGGATCACTTTCCATGCGCTTGTGGTGGAGTGTCGTCACTGACGTAGAACCCCTGGGGTAGTACGTGAGCCATACGCATGGGATTTGTGAGGACAATGATGATTCGGCCGAAGTCTTCTACAAACATCATCACTTTCTACTTACCCGAATGCTGAAGGGCGAGGAGGGTATTCAATGGGTCGATACAGACATTTTTGCGCACCTCCGTGAAAAGTTTCCGGTACTTGTCCTCTTCCTGTAGTATAAATTACGGTAGCTTACTTGATGGTTAGGAGGACTATGAACAGATTAAGGCCGAATTAGAGTCACCGAAGGCCGAATCAGAGCCCGAAGAAGACAAAGCCGACGATGAACCGGAAGAAGCAACCCATGAACCAGACCCAACTGCGGTCTCTAAAACGCAAACAGAGGCCATTTACCAGGTGATCCTTGACCTAAAGGAGGCCGGACACTTGGCAAAACGCCAACTAAATCTTGATCTTGTTGCCTCCACGATAGTGGGGCGCTTCGAGATCGATAGTGCAGACTATGCCCAAGACCTCATCGCCTCAAAAGCCGATGCAATTATAGAGCTTATGGATGAGGCGAAAACTTACAATTTTGATTGGTCACGCAAGGTCATATACCGAGAATTGAAAGCCGCCGCAAAGAAACACGACGTGCAACAAATAGCGTTCACTCCACTACGACCTCGTTTATTCAACGAAGCTGAGTCCTCTCCAGAGGACAGTGAGCATGAAGAAGAACAGCCTAGGCCGCGAAGGCGCCGGGTCCGTAAGTCTGTGCTGCGCCCTAAAAGCACGATCGCTAGCAAGAAAATTGGCAAGCGAACGAGGAGTGCCGCTGCAGCAGACGATGAATATCTGTCAGATGACAACCCTGATGCAATGGATGAATTTGAAACTCCCAGCAAAGTTCGCGGTCATGAGCTTGTCCGCGATCCCTTATCTACGCGGGCGAAACGCAGAACTCGTTCAATGCTCTCCAACCCCGAAACTACGCCTCTTCAGAAGGTACCCGCGCTACAGGAAATTCTCCAGAGTCGCAATACGTCGGTCTCTATCGGTGACCAGGCACCCTCGGAGCCAGACACCCTTAACGGTAATGAATCAACATCCGATACATGGTTTTGTCAAGCCCGGGGTTGCGACAAAGTTATTCACAGGAGTAATACAAAGCACGGCAAGGAACTGATCCGGGTTCATTCACTAGAGCATGCCGATGATGCCAAGGTTAAAATGGACCTAGTCCTCTCCGAGCACCAGCTCAATATAGGGTTTCGTGTCGATAATCTCCTTGATCATATCCGGGGAATGGGCTGTTTAGATATTGCAGCCATGGATGGGACAACAAACGGGACTAACGGAATAGGAGCGTAGCTGCATAGCAGCACTTTATGATTTTGATAATATCCACATTCAATATGAGCAATTCCTTTTTTTTTTCTTCCTATTCACTACGGGGCAACCCTTTGATTGTAGGGCTACACAATTCCCCAATGATATGCATGCACTTCTGACCTTTTTCCACTAGTGATCATGTACATGCCCTCTTCACCAGAGTATTCGTAGTTAAATACTCATCTCACTACCTAAAGTTCCTCTAGTAATCATCCTTCCAAGCACACCCGTCAGTTCCTCCTGCCTACTGTTGCCATGTCTTCACCTTGCATACGTTCTTACAGCGTACGTGGGAAGACAGTAGTTCCCTGACAGTCATCATATACCAGGCGGCTTTAGAAAGGGCACTGTTGGTGCTTACCAAGATCATGCCAGGAGCTGAGCACCATTCCAAGCAGAACCGTCAGCAAATCCAACAACAGTGATATCACAGGTCCTATAGACCATGCTTTGCAGTATGCTACATCCTATGGCGTGGACTTCTATATCGTGATCTATATTTCAGAATTTTTGGCCACAGTCAAAGATTTAGGGTATTTCACAGATGAACAAAAAAGTATATATAATCAATGTCGATTACAACCACCATAGGTCTTTTTTTCCACAGTGCCTGTCTCAAACAATCGCTGATAGCCAGGGCAGTCGCAGCTTGGGGCTCAACACTACATAAAAATTACTTAGAGGCAAGAAAGAAAAACAGTCAAATCGGACTTTCACGTCGAGCAATCGCGAACCATCATCCAGCACTACAACGACTGGCCGACACTAGTGATAGAAATCGGGGTTACAAAACTTTACACGAAGCTGAAGGAGGATGATAAGTGGTGCGCCAGTTGCAGATGGCCCAATAAGTTATCTCAAAGAGCGGTATACATGGGATTTAATAGGCAAGGGGCTGCTTACCTTGGAGTCCACTATGGAAGTGCTTTATACCAGATTCGATTGGCAGAAATTGGACAGTCCAAGCAGGGTCTTGGGAAGATGAGGCCAGTGTATAGGGGCTCTTGGTCGGGAGAACCCTATCATCGTTCATATAGAGGCCATTGATCTAGATGCCGGGGAGCCAATCAACTTGGATCCTGAAAGCGATGACGAACAGCATTAAAACAACTTGGACGAAGACGACTACTACAACGACTAATACTACGACCAATACTACTACGATGACGACGAAAGAGGAGAAGTCAATATAGAAATGGACGAGAATAGCTTTCGCGTTTTAGGTTAAGGGAAATATCTTCTCCAGCTGTACGGTTTCTATGTACTGCTGCTACGACGACACTTACTGCGACTGCTTTCACTGCTACTCTGCTACTGCTACTGCTACTACTACAATACCTGGACGAGACTTGCACCTTTACGTGGTGCTCAGGATAAGTAGACAAACGGTGACACCCGGCAAGTCGTACATGATGTCTTGGATAGTATGATAGCACCGTAATGGACAACTACACCACGACCAAATCACTCCACGCCTGACGTGGAGGAAGTTCAAGCGACAAAGCCGTGGGGATCTAATCGATGTCCCCGAAAAGAACCTGATTTCTTTCTTCGGACGAACAACAATCGTCTTTTTGTCCCTTGTCATAGAGTCCGGGTGGAGTGAATCATGGAACTGCCTAATAGATGATATGAACCTTCTACTAGTCGGTGGTGATAGGATACAAGGGGCTCTGTCGAACTTTATGTTTGTGATAGAGATGGTATGCCAGTACATCGCGAGCGAGATGTTTAATATCCGAAGGCACATTGGATCTATTGACTGTCCCTTTGCCGCCATCACCGATGCATGTCGAAATCGGTCCTTTTACTCATACTATGAAGTCCCGGGTCGGCATCCAAGTGAGACAGTTTTCATTGTTGTGTCTGCGTAGCTGTTGCTATACTTTGATATCTATCAGGAGGGTTATTTGATAAACAATAATACATACCAGATAGGCACATGTTAGTTAGTGCTATAGGCAGGAAGAAATATCAAAGGAGATCGAGCCCCAGAACAGTAGACTGGAACTCCCAAGGGCGACTATGAGAAGGTCAGGCAAGTTAATTGAAGTATTCCGATACAATTCAAAGTCATAAAGTTCAAGTTAGAGTACATACTTTATACTATCAGTAGAGAGCGTAGACATGCTTATTATCTTGAACTGAGTGCTTTGGAACATACAAATAAAGATGAACACATTACCTCCAATGGTATATTGACAGTAAACCACTCTCAGCTACATACCTAGTGTAAGTATACCAAACCTCGAGTGGGACATTTGCCATCGTCCAGCGCAGTTAGACACTTATCTTGATAACAACATACAGTGTCAACTTACATGGTTATTCTATAGTAGACGTGCCTGAATATGCCTGACGAGGACCAGTAAGCCCATAACCAATAGAGACTCTTTTTAAGAACGAGCATCATCGGGTGTGGTTGACTTGATAGAGCCTCTTACTGTAATTTTAGTGTTATTGGAGAGTTGGTGGTAGGCTTATTATGTATTCTAAGCCGTCACTATAATTCTAGGGCCGTCGGAGGTGTTTGTATGGCATTTCTTTGTCAGCAATGTTAGCATATCTCTTATGGTAACAAATACTCGGAACCCTAAGTTCTCCGAATGTAGCAGGACAAAAAGGCAGGCTGTGGACAAGGTCATCCATATTATTTCAATATACACATAAAGCAGACCCGAAACCGCGGTATAATTCCACAGTCCTGGATCCGAACTCTAGGAGATAATCGACAGTATTCTTTTTGAAACCCCATAAAGCCAGCTTTTACATCCCATACAAGCAAAAATAAGAATAAGAACAAGGAAGTCAATCACATCCGTCCCTTGGCGGCAGCTCTCTTGCTCTTGCCCGGCCTCTTAGCACCTCCCTTCATCTTCTTCACTGAGAAACTGCGCAGGTCTCCGCTAGACATAGCATCACCGCTCTTGGCGTGGCGCTTCTTGCCGCCGAAGCCGTACTTCTCGTTCTTCTTCTGACGCTTCAGGTTGGGACCGCCACCATCCTCACGGCCACGCTTGCGGCCCTTGGACTCGGAGTTATCGATGGCGATGTCGAACATATCGTTGTCATTATCTGTAGGGCCGGAGGGGTTGGCCTTGCGCTCTGTTCAAACAATTCTGTCAGCAAACTCATTGCATGGAAGCCAGTATCACAAGGTCGGGGGACCAAACATACTCTTCTTCAGATCATTGATCTTCTCCAAAGTCTCACGCTTCTCCTTCGCACGCTGCTGCAACTTCGCAACCTGGACCTGCTTTCCGAACTTCTTCAGATCACGCTGCTTGCGAGCCTCCGCAGCTGCCTTCTTGCCCGCCGCCTCATCATACAGCTTCTTCTTGATCTTGCCCATGTGCTCATCCGTCTTAACCATCTCAGCAAAGTAATCTCCAGGCCGAGTGAACGGGATACCCTCCTTCTTGAGTAGTCCACGAGCCGTTGACGCAGCCGCCTGGCAAACCTTGTAGAAAGCCAGCTCGCGAGCCAAGTCGTCGTTGGGGTCGGGGACGTCGATCGGCTCTTGCGAGACTAGCGAGTTGTGCTCGGAGAATGGGGTCTTAGGTGTGATGAAGGAGATGCGCTTGAGGGAGGCGTTGATGGCGGCGGAGTTGTTGATCGTGAGACGTTGGTGTGGTACGACGTCTTCTCTTTCGTCGTCCGTGAGATCAGAGAGCGGGATGTCTTCTTCCTCTTCTTCCTCTTCCTCCTCTTCCTCCTCGTCATTGTCATCTTCTTCTTCTTCCTTATCGGAGGTCTCTTCCTTTTCCTCTTCCTCCTCCTCGTCGCTTGATCCTTCCTCCTCGACCTCTTCCTCAGCTTCGCGCTTCTTAGACTTCAGGTCTTCGGCCTGGATCGCAAAACCAGTTAATACCAATTGCCAATCGAGAACAATATATATAACCAACAGACAAGAACCAAGAAGAAGAATAAACCCACCTTATCCTTGACCTGAACACCATCCTCCCCAGCAGCAGCCTTCTTAGCAGCCTTCCTCTTCTCCGCCGCCTTAACTAGCTTCTTCTGCTTCTCAGCCTCATAATCGCGACCGCGGTGGTCATCCAGGGCCTGAAGCAATTTACTCCGCTTAGGCATTTTCGCTGGGACGAACCTAAAGTTCCGTAATATAGAAACGTAAAAGAGAGAAGAGAGACAAAAAAAGAAGGGTATCCTAACACTCGAAAACCAGAACTTGTCGGAGCCAGACGATCAAAGTAGCAACCACGGGAATTTTTTTGGGATATGAACTAGACCTGATCCGGTTAGAGCCGTTGATAAGGATGCACTAGGCTATGTCAGGATTAGACGGGCTATTTATCGGGGATGGAGAATAGTTGATCCTGGGTTTTGTATGGTATGTGGTAAGTATGTATGCGCGCATCTTACCGTGATGACTTGCGCCTCCTGGCTGTATACATACTGGTGCCCAGGGTCTGATTGGGATCGTATTTGACGTCTCTCTTTTGTTTTTTTTTTCCTTTGTGACGTAATCTTGATTATCATTTTATTTGTTTTCTTATCATTCGTTTGTCGGCTCAAAATGACGGAAGACGACAATAAATCTGTCTCTACCTCCGAGGCTGTTACTCCCCCCACTGGCGAACAGGTGCGTCCCCTCACCCCTCCTCATCTTACCGGTCAATATGTGTACTAAACTACAACCAGGCTACCGATGCACAGGGCCAGCTCGCACAAGCTGTGGATGACCTCCTCGATCAATTACAGCATAAATTCGATAATGTGTCGCGGGAGATGTTCGGGAAACGTAGGTCTTGTCCTATTTACCCCCAAAGAGAACATGTTAGTTCAGGTGACTGACGAACAGCGGTAGTGGATGATATGGCAAGGCGGCTTGATGAGTTGGAGGCTTCGTTAACAACTGTTGGGGATCCGAGTACACCGACAGGACCGGGGAGTCCGACCAAGTAATCGGGATTGCGAAGGTGGATGGCGTGATGGGGTTAGACTGGGGCTTTGGTCTTGATTCTATGGGGAGTTTGGTTCTTTGAGCATTTATTACGTTTTCTCGTCTTGATTAGAGGTTTGCGTCTTTGCAGGGCCTTGTTCTTCGTGTTCTTAGACGATTGCATACGATACCCTGAGAATGTTATCTGGTTATTTTTCATTGATGCGGTGTATTTCATGACGTGGTGTAAATGTTTCGTTTTCATTCATTGTCTCTAGAGAAGTTCTACAGAGACGGACTTATTCCAAAATTTCTATAACCAAGAGCACGTTCATATCACATATAGCTAGCTCTCCGGGTGTATCCCCATCACGTCATATACGAGGTTGTACATTTACAGCTCATCCTTCATGTCCATATCGGCCTTCTCCTGACTCAGGAACTGGCGCAGAACATTGCTACGGGAGATGAGGTCGTCGACCTTCTCCGGTGCCGAACCGCCCTTGGCGATGATCTTCTTCACACGAGCGAATTCCTTGTCGGCATACTCCTTGTTCTGGCTGAGCTTCTCGGCAACCTTAACATAGTACTGGGCGTACTTGTCCTGCAGGCCCTTGGCAGCCTTCTTCACCTCACCGAGGAGCTCCTCAACGTTCTGGGAGGAGGTGTACTTGGCGACCAGCTCGTCGAGGGAGGCAATGGTGCCAGCTCTGTCATCGAGACCGCCTCCGACGGCGCGGTGAGTGCCAGCCTTCTCGTTCACGAACTCAACGAAGGCCTCCTCGGAGCGAGCGCCAGAGTAGGCAATACCCTCCTTGGAGCCCTTGGGGAAGAATTTGATGGTCGGGTATCCGGTGACACCCTGCTCCCGGGCAGTGGCTTTGGCGTTCTCAGCTTCAGCATCAACCTTGGCGATCACAACGTTGGGCTCGAGGACGAAGTCCTTAGCGAGGGACTCCCAGGTAGGGGCGAGGTTCTTGCAGTCTGGTGGCCAATTAGCACCCCGTGACAAATCCAATAAATAGTCCAGGATAAGGAAAGGACAAACTCACGTCCACACCAAGGGGCGGTGAAAGCAACCAGAACATCCTTGTCACCTCCGATAGTAGTCTTGAAAGAGGAATCAGTCAGCATCTCAACCTCGCTGGGCTCCTGCTTGGGGCCACGAGGCTTGATGCCCGTCTTTTCCGACACGAAGCTAGACAGACTCTCCAGATCACGACCGCCATTGTAGTCCACAGGCTTGTCACTCTTGCCATCGAACCATTTCAAAGTAGGGAATCCCTGGATACCGAACTTCTTGCCGAGATCGCGGTGCTCGTCAGCATCAACCTTGCCGATGGTAACTTTGTCTTCGGCGTGAGCGAAAGCTTGTCCAAGCTCCTCGTACACAGGCGCCAGGTTCTTGCAGTGACCGCACCAGGGGGCGAAGAATTCAACGAGGGCGGGCTTGCCGGACTTGAGCACGACATTGTCGAAGTTCTTGGGGACTAGATCGACGACTGCGGAAGCAGCGCTCACGACGCTAAGGCAGCTCACGAGCAGGTAGCTCAGACGAGCCATGATGACAATTGGGAAGATAAAACGTGGAGACAAGCTTTATCGTTCGGGAACAGAGGTTGAAACAATTGCGCCTTGACTGCAAATGATCAATTTCCGGAGCAATGAAAGTTGACTGATAAATGGAGCATCGGCGCGGAGAGCCAAAGAGCCAAAGAGCCAAAGAGCTCCGCGGCGGATCGACAAAAGCGGGTCGGAAAGAGGACACTTGGTATCAGCTGACAAAGGGTACCAGCTTCAACTCCCATCCATTGTGTTCAGGAAACATTATAAAATAAAATAAAAATAAATCTACTAAGTTGTAGTTGATCATTGTATGTTTCACCACCTTTCTACTACTACATGGTTTGTTGGATAGATAGTGTAAACTCATCCATCAAGCGGTGGCGATTCCATATCACCACAACTTGTAGGATCGTGTAGATCTTCAGAAATGTTGAATTACGGTAGTTCATATTCTTCTGCACCTCTTATTCTCAGTAAATATTATCACCGCCTTTCAGCCAACCAGCTGTTTGCGTCCCCAAATAGTTTACCGTCCTTGAATTCTTTCCCTGCGTGCTGTGTTCCTTTGTAGACCTGCAAGATGAAATTAGTCCGGAGTTCACGTCAGAAGTCAATGGAATAAGATAAACTCACCGCATCCCAAAGCTTGAAAGCCAAATCCAAATTACCTGTAAAGCTATCGCTGTGTTGGAACCATTCCTTACCCTTCGACTTCACTTCAGCCCGTGCCTCTGGCGATGTCGGGTCGGACTGCAGGGGCAAGTCATCAAGGTATGTGCGGACGGCAATACCCAGGCCGCAGTCATTATCGTCGATAAAGGGCAATCTACATCATGTTAGGCCAGTCATCCGTTGCCTACAGCAAGGTCTGCTTACTTGACGCTCAATCCAGTCCAGTCATCCCGATCCCTATCAGCATCTCCACTGAGTAGAAGACCAGTCAAAACGACTTCAATCAGATTCCTTAATGTGGCACGGACTTCTGAAACCAATGATCGGTAGCAGAGTAGCTGCCGGCTCAAAGGTCCAGAGTAGCCAATGCTCTTATGCTGTAGTTTAGCGATACACGCCACGCGAGAGACGAGAATATTAAAGTTCTTATCCTCATCTTAATGACATATCAGTTATGGCTCTAAGAATATAGAAGGAGGCCTCATTTAGCTTACCAGAACCTCTCATCGGGCCCCCCGATACGTGAGCAAACCATTGCTTCGCATTGAGGACACCGAAGCGTACCATCTCAATAGCAAGGAAAGTAGCCTCTTCAAGGTTATCGGCTGGGTCAAGTACCGATAGAGCTTGCTCCAGACAAAGGCCCCAAGAGGTGAGCTGGTGTTTCTCGTCGATATACCCACGCAGTTGTAAGAATCTCCAGAAAACGTTGGCTAGAGTCTCTTCTTGGGACGACAATGGCTGGCACTAATCAGAGTTCCGTGTTTGCATAGCTTCGAGCAAAACGGGACATACCTGGGACTCCCTGGCAGACAGAGACTTGGACACAAATTCTGAATCCTTCAAGCTTTGGACGGCAAACTTGAACGGACCAGTCGATCGCTGGTTTCCGGTTAGCGGAGCGCTGTAAACTCAACGGTCATCAACAGACTAACCTGCAGTTTCTTCAACCCCTCCGGTAGCTGGTCAATACGTATCTTCCAAGACTGAATAGTATCTTTGACCGAAGGCAAAGACTTGAGGTTGACTGATGTATCGGACCTCTCGTCATACCAAGTACGCACTTGGATCACTTTAGTCTGGTAGAATCTATGGAGGGAATTAGAAAGCAGGCATATCGCTTGGGTTCTAATTGGAGTAAGAGTGGTCCCGGCAACCTGGCGATAGATTTCTGTATCTTCCACGCCCAAAGGCCGAGACACCACGACCTCGCCAGACGTCAGGTAGTTGGGCACATCAGCGCCCAAGACACCTTTTGAGAGATAAAAGTAGAGTTCTTCGGGAAGACGCTGGCCGATCAGCTCGTGCATGTCAGAAGAGGTGTTCTCTGGGTCCATCGGGCCCACCCGTCCTTCCGCGTCTATAAACACATGGTGCTTCACTGTCATGAATGCACGCTTGTAACGGTCTGTGTATTGAAGCTCCTGCATACGGCGATCTTCCTCGAACTGGGCGCACAGCGAGAGGGCGCTCCGTCCAGCAGAGTTGAACATCGGTAGAGCATCCCGAATGGTAGCGCCCTTTCCAGGAAAGGCGGGGTTCTCGAATATGGGGAATGTCGGTAGGAATAAAGATCCCAGGAGGAGACAGAAGTCCAGGAACTGCTCATTAGACAGTCTACCCAATTCCTCCTGGCATGTCTGTTTGGTTATCCAGCAAAACTGCGCTGGGTCGGCGTCAATCCGGGTAATTAGCTTGTCCACGTCGAACATCAAGACTTCCGATGGCCCGCACACTGCGTCCACTAGGGGATTGGAGCCTTTTGAGAGGTAGGCGAGCTATTCAATAGTTAGCTGTCAGAAAGCGCTTAGAAATTGGGTACAGCAAATCTTCTCGGGCCGCCATCTCACCTGAGCCGCAGCACTATAAGGAGCGACAATATAATCTATACCATTATTATGAAGAATACGCTGCAAGAACCGATAGAGTGATTCCGGTCGAGGAGTGCCTAGAATACCCAGACATTGTCAGTGCAGCTTCAGACGGCGCGGAGCGAGTCGCTCCTCGATTCAAGGGTCCAGGCAGTCCCTACCTGCACCACTAAATGCGTCCACCACTTGATCAGCCTGTTGTTGGTCATAGAGGTCCCAGGCTTGCTCAAATGCCCGTACTGACTCCGGCGATACGTGGGGTCGCTGGTTCTTAGTACCAAAGTCGAGACCGTCGAAGACAAAAACACATGTTACGCCTGAGTCCTTGAAGGTCTGCAGCTCTCGTTCGATATTGTTCCTCAGAGCGAACGGAAATCCGCCAAGAGCGACCAAGAGAGGCTCACGGGTGGAAGGGTGGAGGAGGTGCTGTTTAATGTAATGTGACGCATCGATACCGACGACGGCACCTTTGAGGGCGGAGAGTGGGAGAGACTGCGTGCGGGCAGCGGCCCATTCATCCAATGGGCGGACTTTTGAGAGAAAGAAATTACCAGTCAGTCGACCGTCATCTCAGTTAGGGCAGAGGGAGCTGCAGCAGGAGCTTACTCGGCATAATTGGAGCTGGAGCTGTGTCAGGGACCAAGGAACCTTTAGCGGATACCAGGCATGGAGATTCCGGTGAGGGTGACCGGAGAGGAGAAGAGAAGTGGAGAGGGGAAAGGAGTCCACAAAAAGCAGTATAGGGAGGAGAATGGAAACGTAGAGGAGGGAGAGAAGAAGGGAGAGGAAACACGGAGGGGTGGCACGAGTCCAGTTGGTGGTGTTGAAGTTCGTTGTTTTTGGGCGATCAATCCAAATGATCATTTGCTTCCATTGGCTGCAAAGGCGGTGCTTCCACGGTCAGCCAACTGTCGAATATTATATTATATCCAAGTCCTTCACTGCCTCAGATCCTTTCCAATTGATCCGGTTTTCGGTACGAATGTATATATATGTCTATTCCTTTAGCACTTCTCTTTTTTTCGCGATTTGGCTTCATGACCTATGTCTTCAAGTATTGCCCAGGAGATATAGGTAGATTTATGTATTTCGACTGTACGAAATATATACTTCAACCACGTAAGGATATACCGATATACGTCTTAACTACTATACACACCAGTAACCTCAGTTCTCTACCCCTCAACTATTGGCTCAGTAGGGTTTTTTTTTTATTTCCTGCTAGAAGACCGATAGTTCACTGCCTATTTCTTAATCTTCACTCAAAAGGACCTGTCGCATCGCTCCGATCCGACAACCGTCGAGTTTTGATAAGAGATAACCGTAGCTCCGTCTCTATCTTTATATTCCGGTACTCCCCTCCCCTTTTCCCTCTTCTATTATAATTGCAGAATCCATGTCAATTCAACATATCCGTGGTACAACCGAAGTCTCATCATGGCAGGCGACAACACACCCGTGGGGCCCCTCATTCAACTCCCGATTTTGGACATCTCGAACCCGAACGACCCCGCCGTGGGGAAGGCGATGCTGGACGCAGCCGCGAAATATGGCTTCCTCTACGTGAGCAGCAAAGGAACTGACTTCACTGTCAGTGATGTTGAGAAGGCTTTTGATCTTGTACGACCAAATTTTTCGCAACCACGCAGGCTCTCTCCCATTGAGAACCATGTGTTTATACATCGGCGTAACTGACTCAGCGATGATAGTCGAGGCAGTTCTTTAAGTCCCCCGTGGAGGAAAAGGCGGCTTGTCGGATCCAGCCCAATGTGAGTATAAACAACCTTTATACGAGGGGGTGTATAAAGCAATAAAGTAACTGACAGCCCTAGAACTATGGCTGGTCCGGTATGCATGTCGAGACCCTGGACCCAGAGCATCAACGGGTAACTATGACTTCGTCTCCAGCCGTAGTTGTGACTGATGACTGTGACTGTACTTACTATCTGTGCCCATAGACAGGTGACTTCAAAGAGTGAGTAGGAAATCCCCATAATTACCCGCAATCAAACTAAGATCATACCCAGGGCATTCAACTTTGGGGAATTCAAAGACGGAAAGGCCCAACACCCACTGCCGCGATCCCTGACTTCACATGAGCCAGAAATAGCTCATTTCGCAGATCTCTGTAACAAAACCTGCGACAGGATCCTCAAGCTGCTAGCACTTGGACTCGAGATACCGGAGGACTTCTTCACGGCTCGTCACGACCCCAGCCAAGGCCCGACAGGCTGTAATCTGCGTTACCTCTATTACCCTTCAATTGCCTCCCCGGCAACCTCATCCTACCAGCACGGTACCGACGTTCGTGCAGGCGCCCATTCCGACTATGGCAGCGTCACCTTGCTCTTCCAGCGTCCTGGCCAGCCAGGCCTGGAGATCCTGACGCCAGAAGGAACTTGGGCACCCGTCCCAGTGCAACCGGGGCAAACTGCTGAGGAGGACCGGGATGCTGCCTTCCCTTTCCCACCTATCCTAGTCAATATCGGCGACTTGCTCAGTTACTGGACAGATGGGCTACTGAAATCAACCGTCCACCGCGTCGTCTTCCCACTATCTGAGCAACAGAGTCCCAACCCGCAGGATCGTTACAGTATCGTCTTCTTTTGCCACCCCCTGGATAAGACAGAACTGGTTCCTGTCCCTAGTGATATAGTAACCGCCCATCGACAGAAGTGCAAGGAGAGTGGTGTCCAGGACGAGAAAGTTGGCTTCGGCGGCGGAGCTGGGAGTCTGGAACCAGGCAAGCGAACACTGACGGCTCAAGAACACTTAGAGGCACGCTTGGCTGCAACGTACAAGTTCGATAAATGATAGCTGGAATGTGGCTTCGAGACCACAGGGCTGTATTCTATTCCGCTTGCGTTATACACCTTGTTATCCAACATCAAGCAGTAAAAGAACGGGGTCCCAACACTGAACTATAACCAAGTCATGAGACTATTCAATTCATAGAAGGAGATTAATCAAAACATATTATGCACATGGATGCACTGAGCGCAATGAACAGAGTAGACAAAACGGCCGTTAAGCAGAACATTCACTATGGTATTTAGAAGCCAAGACCAATGGTTCGCCAATGGAGAAATATCGACAATAACACAAAAGGCCAAAAGAAGATGCTCCCAACAAGACCGTTTGGGCCAAGGAATATGCTAAACAGCTACTGACAAAAGGAAAATCGTCCGACGTCGAGGAGATGAAGTATGGATTGTTTCAAGATAACCAATGGGAAACGATGGGGGAAAAATGAGCAACAGGAATATGAATGACAGAAAGGCCCAGTGTTTGGGAAAACACCGTGTGCAGATTCATGACCGCTAGAAGTTATCCATATGAGCAGTAAACAGGCATCATGCCCAACGTTAATGGAACAGTGGGTGTAATAACAAGGTTTGAGATATGGGAATTGCAGGAATAGACAACACACAAAAGGTATCTTGAGATGAAGAGAAACGCCGCCAGGTTCTGAAATGCCATGCACGGGTAGATGTGGAATCTCGAAAACAAAAAGAAAAGATGGCAGGTATGACGCTATGCAAGCCAGGTATGCATTAGATATATTAGACAAAGTTCATCCGTTCATATCATGGCGTGGTGTGGCACCAGTGACGATGATACACCCACGCGGCTTTCTGACAATCTTTGCTGCAGTACTTGGTGCGGCGGCAACGGCGACACTTGGCAAATTGTCGCTGGAACTCTTCCCATTTACCGCACTTGTAGTATGCGCATTGCCGAATGCCACCTCTCGACTCGTCCTTGCGGCAGAGATTCCTCATGACGACGCAAGCCCAGTACTGCATGTCTTTGGAGTGATGACGCACCGTAAACTTTTCCACCAAGGGGAAGATGTTGACATCGTCAGGAAGCATGTACTCCTCCTCTTCCTCTGGCGGTTCGATCGGCGACGCTCCTTCTTCCAGCATCTGAAGTTCACGGTCGACTTTGAGCTTCGGCACGAGGTGAGAGTGTTGGAAATATGACCGAAGGTTGCAATACTTCGAGACGTAGGCCAACAATTGGAGAGACATCAAGACATCCTCATCACGGGGCATTGTCGTCAGGACATTCTGAGGGACTGCAGACCGGTCGCGGAAGTACAGGGTGTATGGACTCGGGACGAGAGCGGGAGAGTTAGCGTTATTGGCGGCCTGTGTCGGAGATAGCCCCAGAGCCGTGTTGGTCTGCGTGGTGTCGTTGTTGATGATGCTGCCATCCACCGTGGAACGATGACTGATGTTGAACGTCTCGGCTTCTTGGCTTTCGGACGGATCGGTCACGGTCAGATCATGGGAATTGGAAACGCCGTCTATCATAGTTTGCCGGTCGCTCACTTCGTCAATCTCCATTTCGTTCTGGAGGCCAACAATGGGCTCCGATGTCTCTGCTGAGCCGGCGTTGTCGCCCAGGGTGGAGCCTTCTCCATTCCCATCATCAGAATCTCCCGATGCCGACTGTTGCTGCCTCAACGTGGGTCGCTGTCTGGCGGCAGACGTCTGGGCATGGCTACGAGGCTGCACAGGGCCGTTGGGGGTCGTCGGGGAATCAGGCTGCGATGTAATCCCGTTGTGTAAGGTGGGCAACATGCTGGGGAGTCTTTCCGTGTCCCGCACGGGACGCAGACCGAAGCCATCGGCGGTGTCCATGGGTGGCAAGGCGGTAGCCAGGGGCTGCATCGCCCTGTGACGATGGCCAGTGTGCAAATGGCGACCATCGTGCGATCTGTGGATGTGGGCCTCCTGTCCGAACGTGCTTCTCTCCGGGGGCGATGTCATGGGGGCACGAGGCGACGAGGTGACGTCCATGGCGTTTGTGTCGGGCGCATTTGTGTTTTGGTGGAGGAATGCCGGGATTTCAATCGACGGGGGAGGTGCCTGGCGGCGAGAGGTGCGTTGCTCACTGTTGGATGACTGGTCTGGGAAGGACGGGCGTCCGGTCACATCGCCCGCGGCAGGAGCCGCCTTGGGGTGATGCCGTGATGAGTGTCTTTGGTTTTCGCTATCCGCTCGTGCCCGCGCCTTGTCCACCACCTTGATGTAATTGTCAAGAATGGTCGCAATCACTGGCACCATGTCCGCTTCGACTACCCTCGTCCTCACGCTCTCTGAGCCCCGCACCCCGATGTTGACCACACACTGGAAGGCGAGGCTCCACTTCCACATTTCCATCAAATCTCTACTGCGACCCTCTTTGAGGATGCAGACCAACCGTTCAATGCCGCCATCGACCGTGAGGATATCGCGAATTCGAGCGGAGGAAGTGGTCAGATAGGCGAGATGGTTGAGTGAATTTATGAGGGGCAGTGTTGATGTGCAATCGAGGGCACGGCGGTCGTAAAGGGTAGTTGTGATGTTCACCGAAGCCTTGTTGACATTTGGGATGCTGAAGTTGACCTCCCGCATGATGGGCGAGAGGATCGTAAAGGGGATAGGTTTCGTAGATGAAATTCCGTCAGATGAGGGATGTCAGGACGATGGAGAATTCGATCCGTGGTGGCTGCTTTCCTCCCCTAAAGTAAGATGGGAAAACCAATTCGCTCAAGGTGTGACTCGAGGGGGGAGTGAGAAGTTGGCAGAGAATCTAAAGGAGATTCGGACTGTTTATTCCCAGGTCATGAAGGGTTAAACGTGAAAATCTGCGATAGTCTAGGGGGGACCCTCGGGGCCAAGTCGATGATTGGGGATGGAGGATGTTTGCAGAAAGGATGAGGAGGTTGAAAGGGAGATTTGATCCAAGCCAAGACTCGTTCGGTCACCAAGTCCGTCAGGCCTAATGGGTGATGATCCACCGGGAGATGCGAACGCAATGAGCGCAAAGATGAAGAGAACTGTACAGTACAAAAAGGAGCCACAGGGATAGGCGGGAAACCCCAAACGATAAACACCACGCCGCGTGAATGTCAGGGAGACGGAGTCGATGTTATGAGTTGACTGATGGGGGCAAAAGTCGACCGAGAGGGAATGAGAGTGACTTCGGGGACTTGGCTTTTTGGGCCAAAAAAGCGAAAGCGGAGTCTCTCCTTCTCAAAGTCAGGCGCCTCAGGCGATTGTCTCCCGTTACGGAGAACCGTCCTCTTCTCCTGTGCCCGCCACCCGCCACTGCGACCAAATTTCTTTCTATTGTCGACCTCGATCGATAGACTTTCCTTTCGGCCCTTGCCCTTTATTTGCTTATTTCTTTCTTCTCATTTCATCCTTTCTTTTTCCCTTTCTTTATTTATTTTCCCACCTGTCCTACGCAGTGGAGATGGCAACTGCAACCTAAGCACATCTTCAAGCGCTAGGAATTGCTTGTATTGAGGGGAAATCGCAGCCCGTAGATCGTAGAAACCGATGCTCCTTGTAACGAGGACTACGCCTTACCAATTACATGGTATTCCGGCATTCAGATACTTAATGCAAACCATCCATTACGTAGTCTTGCCTTTAGTTAAATTGTCGGGAACTCCGGTAGGGTTTAAATAGATTAGAATTAAGGTCCATGCTGAACACATGGGATTCTTCTCTAACCAGAATGTTCTCCATATAAGGGGGGCAAATTGATTACGACTATGTATTCATATTACTAATTCTGTAACGTATGTGGCATGCTTGTTCTGCTGACCTGATCTCACCGCTTCGCTTTCCGCTTTGACCCAGCCCTAAGATGAACCTTACTTGGATCCACGAGATATTGATCTACGAAGTCCACCAACACGCGATATACTGGACTATTGAATATATTCAAATGTAGTCTAGACCATTTTCAACCAGTGACATACAATCAAAACAGACTTGCAACGTACTCCAGAGTACACTCGCACCATTCCTCTAACATACCGCCTTGTCAAGTTGTCTTCTCTTTGGAGAACTCAATAGTGCTTCATATTCATATTCCACGTTTCCTACCTCTAGATCACTGTTGGAAGCATGTCGGTTCAGGGTAACAGGTCCCTGATCATAACCACGACATGCTATAAATCTTCTGCTGATCTAATATCTTATCTTGTTTTTCTTCCCGCTTCCCCCGTCATCTTGAGCCCGAGGAGTCCATTTCGAGCCCAGAACTATTTTTGAAGGTTTCTGTATACAAAGCCGAGTATTCTCAAGGAATCTATTCTCTTTTCTATCGGATGTACGTTGATATGTCCACCACACCAACCATGACCAGTTCTAAGCCTTATTGACTATTATGCTGGCCTACAAATCCTCAAATGCCAGCCATGACATTTCCATAACTCATATATACCCGAAAAGGGCAAGATGTCGTATGGCACCCAGACCCTCATCATGTGATGCCCAATCGCAATACACATCACCGAGTACTACAAGGCCAACTGCCATGTGTCGGATTATTTTCAATGGACATCATTATCGGATGAACTATCCTCATGCTAAATCCGAGGCCACAGGGCGATGGTCAAGATATATTCCGCTGAGCAGCCATTCGGCTGTATTCAATCCATTGGCTCGTCAAAATTACGTATATTCGGTCCAGAGATGCAGATTATCGGCCGTTGATACCTCTGCAGCTGAACATGGGCCTCCATAGACTACACTTGTTGAATTTTGTGAGCCCGTGCTATGAGCTGGACTATAAGCTGTATATGCTTGTGCGCTGAAACCCAAATGGAACTACTCATGGGTACTGATTGCATATGAGCACTAGACTCACTTCCCTTTTTTCTTTTATTTTTCTTTTTTCTATTTCTTTTCCCATACTCATATGCAACCTAACCTCTATTGTTTAGGACCGAAGTCACAAGACCTTGATGCGGGCCCAACATCGAATATAGTGCAGGATAAACTACTGTGGGTAGTCTCACGAGTCAGGTGGTAATATCGGAGCCAGGAACAAAGATATCCTTGACTCATGTCATCTTGAAAGTTCTATTTCACCGTGTATCACACAAACTTCAGGATAGCTCATAGCATTACATACGACCGACAAAAGCTCGTATGGAAGTATCTATTCCCCGACACTCCCAGCACAAGTCCTTACCCAGAATTCAACCGCCATTTCACCTGTGGAGAGTGAAGGGCTTTTCAGGAAATTACCTCCCTTCTGGGCTCCCTCGCTTATGAACCTCCAGCCCCTCCGGTGGGTTTGCTCCGTAATGATGCCCCATTTCCGGAACGAGCGGAGTCCTGTAGATCCAGCACGCAAAGACCAACTCGGAACCCACCATTTGGTTTACTCTCATGAAACAGAAAGACTCTGCACAATACGGTGTCCCCAATGCCAGTGGTGTCAAGGCTTCAAAGTACTGATATGATGGTGTTGTTTGGAAAACTCGAGTCGAATATCTGATGGCCCCCTCGAAAAGGTGGTTGTTATCCGCCGTTCAAGTCTTTGATGATCAATACTAGCTCCATGATCTTCCATGACTTTCAGATTTTGACCAACAGAGTATGACATTTAGGTTCGCAAGTGTCCTTGCGAACATACTCCGGAGTACTCCGTACAGTACGGAGCATATGGAGTAGTATTTGAGAACCATGGGACTACCACCAGGTTCAGGTACGACAGCAAGAACCAGCATTACAGCCAAACAATGACTTGTCTTAGCAAGACGCACAGACAACCCAAGGTTCTATGATTAGAAACCAGACAAGCGCTGGCTGCAAAACACAGCGGAAGCGACCACAACTAGCCGCCGCCCAAGAATCAGCGCTATCCGGAGCCATTCCTACAGGAGGGCTAAGTATGATCCATTTATATCGTGTGGCCTGCAGGATTTAGGGTTATTCCAACGCCCTTTTCGTACTGACTCTGTAGACCAGTGCTATTGTTGTCCCAATAATGCACGGTTGATGAACCGACTGTCTAACCGGAAGGCTTGGGATTCAGCTTTACCCGTTCAGCCACGGGCAGCTGCGCCTCCATTTTCCGGCAAGAAAATTGAAACGCTACTAACCGGCATAGCCGGGCCGGGGGGGGAAATCCATATGTCGTCACAAGGTCAAAATTGGGTTGGATGAGAACGTCCTTTTCTATCGAATCGGTCTGCTGTTGAAGAGAGCAGAAGGGTTGGTCAATACGGAGTAAGGACTCTGCAGGACATGGCTAAGTGTGCTGGGCAACAATCTGGGGCAAAAACAATGATCCTCTTTCTGTACTATAGCGCTTTATTATTATTAATCACGGGTAATGACGACCTCCGCTGAGGAGGGGCGTTGGTCAAACTAGTCAGGCACGGTCTCCGAGCTATGTTCTTAGCAGTGGAGCTATTGCTCGAGATGAGGACAGTCTCACGGACCACTCGGAACAAAGTCTCAATCGACCAGATCATTGGATATGCCGACCAATTTCCGCGATAGAGCCCCCACTTCAGGGAACACTGACCAGCATTATCCACAAATCACGTCCACTTGTTCATTTATCCCTATCCACAGTACGTAGGTTAGACCCGAAGTATTTACGGTGCTGTTACAATCTTTACCCTCGCTACGTAGTATTGCCTTCGATGACCGATACGGAGGAAGTCAGTCAGTCAACAGTTCCCATTTGTAGGTTCGGTGTCATGACCCGTATACCTAGAGAGGTAAATTTAATGGATCGCCTTTATTCTCCGAGCTCAGCAGTTGATGTAAGTGATAATCAATATACACTAGTAACTAGAATACGATTATAGAGAGCCTACTGCACACTGTTTCATGCAGTACCCCAAGGTTGTACAGCCGAAGCACAAATAAGAATGAAACTCGTTGGTATCTGGTGTGTGGCTTTGTCCACCTAGGGTTGTGGGTATCACCAGCCGGAAATGCAAGGCTAAAGACATCTGCATAGGTCGTGACTTGAGCTGAATGTATGGACATTCATACTCTGGAGTACATTTATACATTGGCCCAATTAATCTCCTTGCATGTATGGCCGCCTATGGAGTATGGCCGCCGGCATTTATAAACATGACAGCTACTTCCAAATCAATATGGGATCTGCGGGTTACACGTTGATCCTTATTCTCGTTGAATTTAGGATGTCCTCCCACCCTGCGGAGTACATGCTGCTGCAACTACCCGGAGTACCCAATTATGCGAACCGCTATATGAAAGTTCAATGAAATAGATAATACCAATCCTTGCCTCGATCTATGGAAAAAACATGGAAAGTATACCAAAATATAGTTGGAGAAGATCTACTCGAGAACATGGATTAGATTATATGGTGCAATGCCATACAGCCATGTCCGTTACCTCGACCTAATCGGGCAAGGCTCCTTGACTACTAGTAAGGGACTACTTATTAAGAGAACACTACACTAGTTAGTTAATGACTCCATAGCTATAAACTTTTTGGCTTGCATAAAACCTACTAGGACCATGTTTGATTGTATGAGCCTTAGTACAACCGACTGACACACTACAGAGTCCGTTTGTAGTCTTGACTGTCGTTCGATCTGATTGCTATCACTCGCATTTCTCTACACACTCTCCCAATTTGATGCTCCACTGTCTACTACTGTATTTCAACGCTGATTTTGGTCCACTTTTGCTAACTTTTCCGTGGTCTTTTTAAGTTTCCGCCCTCCACTATGTGAAATTCCACCATGGCCAACCAGGGTATGTGTAAATGGTGAGGACTCCACTGGGTATGGAGGATGGAAGATTTCCGTTTCTTCTCTGCCTCCCCTTAAACTCAACCCCCTAAAGTAGGTACCTACAGTTAGTTAGTTGGGAGCTGAGTGGCACCCACGCTGGCTGACCAATCATGGTCTCTTGTAATTGGGACATGGTATTGTGAAATCTCCATCAGGAGGCTCCAATCTGATTAATTAATTTAAAAAAAAGGCATTTCTCTTCATTATGTTCTGTTCCTGTTGAGCCGTTGGATCGATCGCGTTAAGAAGTAACCACAGAAGTCTCTCTATGTTTAATTTGTTTTGAACATTGATCGTCCAGTGAGATGGGAGAATCGTAGTCTGATCTCCATGTCAAGGCTCATCATACGTTGACAGGTGAAGTTGTAGTAGTACTCAAGACCTCCTGGTGGCAGTTCCGGACCGTCGGGTGATTATTGGTGCTATTTACTACTGCCCCGGGGTTGCAATTGCTAACGACAACCAACTCGTCATCTGAGATGCCTTGTATTTTATTTGAATTGAATTGAATTTTTCTTTACCTCTTACCTTTTGTACCTCCCCTTTTCAGTTTGTTCATCCGATTTTCCCTTACCTTAAAATATTTTATTTTATTTTATTTTTTTCGTTTTCCTCTCATTCCATCCACATAAGCAGTTTCTTTTTCCCCTGCAATACAGACCAAAAATCCCCCCCCCCCGGGGCGAAAGTTTCCTGCTTTTTCGCTCGGTCGCTTCCGCCGGACTCGCTCCACATCCAATCAAACCCCCCTCTTTCGCTCTTCGCTCTCACCCTTCTTCCCTCAGCTTTCACCTACCGCCCTCTTCCCGCGTCCCCTCTCCCCGAATCCTTCTACACTCGCTCCCAGTCCCCTGGATATCACTCAGACGCCTGTCGCTGTCGACCCTTCTTCCCCCCTTTTTCTCTGTCTTCTCCGTCTCCTTCTCTCGTTCCGATCACGCCCACCTGTATCAATTGATTATCACCCTTTCCAGGGGCTTGCTCCGTCAAGATGGCAGCCGATATGAGCGGCGAGCAGATGCAGGCCAAGATCACCGCGGCCCGGCGCGAAGCTGAAGGCTTGAAGGATAGGATCAAGCGCAGAAAGGATGAGCTGGCCGATACCACTCGTATGAAATCCCGTTTCCATGCTGTGAGGGAAGAGCAGCCCCCGACATTCGGGGACTTGTGTGCTATCTCCTGAAATACTGACAATGGCCGTGCAGTCCGTCAGGTCGCGCAAAATCAAACCGACACTTTGCCTCGCATCGGAATGAAGCCCCGTCGGACGCTCAAGGGTCATCTCGCCAAGATCTACGCTATGCACTGGTCGACCGACCGACGTCATCTCGTCTCTGCTTCGCAAGATGGAAAGCTTATAATCTGGGATGCCTACACTACAAACAAAGTCCATGCAATCCCATTGAGGTCATCGTGGGTCATGACCTGCGCCTATGCCCCGAGTGGAAACTACGTTGCGTGTGGTGGTCTAGATAACATCTGCTCAATCTACAACCTCTCTTCCCGCGAAGGTCCCACGCGTGTTGCGCGCGAGCTGTCAGGACATTCGGGATACCTCTCTTGCTGCCGCTTCATCAACGATCGCCGTATTATCACCTCGTCCGGAGACATGACTTGCATGCTGTGGGATATTGAATCGGGCTCGAAAGTGACTGAATTCGCCGACCACCTGGGCGACGTCATGTCGATCAGCATTAACCCTACCAACCAGAACATCTTCGTCTCGGGCGCCTGCGATGCTTTCGCGAAACTCTGGGATATTCGTACCGGAAAGGCTGTTCAGACTTTCGCCGGACACGAATCGGACATCAATGCTATCCAATTCTTCCCCGACGGAAATGCATTCGGCACGGGCTCGGATGATACTTCCTGCCGTCTCTTCGACATTCGTGCAGATCGTGAACTCAACATTTACCAGGTACGCCCCTTCCACCCCCACCCCAAACCAACACAGGTAGTAATTGATCTAACCCAAATTCCTCAGAGCGACCAAATATTGTGTGGCATCACTTCCGTTGCTTTCTCCGTCTCTGGAAGATTGCTTTTCGCTGGTTATGACGATTTTGAGTGCAAGGTATGTTAATATTCAAAACGAACCTGGCGACGAAACGGACAATTGGCTGACTTCATGCAAGGTGTGGGATGTTCTCCGAGGCGACAAAGTTGGCTCTCTTAGCGGTCACGAGAACCGGGTCAGCTGTCTTGGAGTCAGCAATGACGGCATTAGTCTGTGTACAGGCTCTTGGGATTCTCTGGTAAGCATGTCGTTCTTCGTCAGGTCGCGGTGCAGTGTCCTAACATCTTTCGCTCGTCACAGCTCAAGGTCTGGGCCTGGTAGAAGCCGAGAAATCCGAAGAAAAAAAGCAAAGATACCCTGTCTCTGTCTTGCCATGTCCTTTTCCGATATTTTCACAACATAATCTTGCAGCAATAGGTCAAACATCCGCCGTTGTACGATAATCTTATTTACCGAGGAGCAGTATTGTCGCCTTACTTCCATAATATGTGTATTATGTGGGAATGCTGGCGAAGTCATCAAGAAGGGAACGACGAACTATCAAGGGCAGACTATCAGGGTGGTTGGGCATTTGAATCGAACCCTGTCGCATCGCACGACACATAATCATCCAAAAACAGCAACAAAATTACACTATTCGATGACTTACGTGGTGGTCTTAATAATGCCGCCGATCGACAGGCCACTGGGGATTGTTGCAGGAGACACCGCGTGGAGATGCCTCTCAGCAAAAGTTGTTTAGCTTCAACCCATCCTCCGTAGGCATTGGAGATCTGCCTTGATTTCTTTTTTTAACAACTCTCTTCTAATATTTACCCATGTCTGCAAATTTTCCCCCCTTCCCCCCACTTTTCTTTTCTCTCTATTTTTTCCCTTTTTGTTTTCTTTCCTTCTCCAATCCTTGGACTTCTTGTGATTGCTCCTGTTTTTGATAGCCTCTCTTACGCATTGATCTCTGCATGTACTCTGTTTTTATTAGCTGGTGGTGGACAGGGAGGGAATGTTTCCGAACAAGCTATGATGTTTTCCTTGTCTGACTCGTGATCACTTTTTTTTCCCTTTTCCTAATTACCTTGCCTGTTTCTGAAAGTGTTGGATGTGCCATTTGACTATTTTCATGAGAGCTTGTCTCGACCTGGAGTTGGGTCTTACTACGTTTCAGCGACTCCTCTTTTTTTACTTCTTCTTTGATCCCCGCCTTATTTTCCTCCATCCCGTTTGATGGTATCTTATGGTTCTCCATTTGCGATTAGCTAAGATTTGGGGAGATGATTGACACACTATTGACATATTACTGGTACAAATGGCATACGCAGTTACTTTCGGAACTCTCGTACGCAGTGTTGGCATCTGTCAGCTGCTCAGAATCCTTGTGAACATGTATTAGAGGTTTTGCTTTTGAGCCGGCTAGTCCCCATTGAAACCGGCCCTCCGAGCACCTGTGAAGGAGACCCATAGCGCATAATCAGGGCCCTTTCCTCTCTTAACACGTAACTGAACTTAACTGAACCGAAGGATGCGCTCCACCTTCTACGCATGGGAGGGTTGGGTTTCGAAGTGCACCCAAATTTGAGTGAACGGACGATGGAATTCAAATGATGGCAGTCTGGAAAGAAAGAGATCCTCGTGTCGTGCTCGTGATCAAGCACGGACCTCGATCATGGATGAGCAAATGGGTGGTAAGAGAACTGTGTTGGAACCTGGAAGATGCAAGCGTGAAGGATGAATGTCGGTGAACCGAGTAATCGCCAGCCCACGTGGTTGGCTGCTAAAAAAAGGAAAGTTAATTCATTGTCTGTCACTTGCTGACTTCTTCCTATGTTGGTTCTTATGAAAACTAACAATAACTTGACCATGACCCGAATGGTGAATGGAATGTTCTTCGTCTCTTCTAGTCCACGGCAATGCTGAAACGGACTCCACTTTTTGAAACACAGGGAGGAGAAAAGGGGGGTGGGATGCTGATGACGAGAGGACAATGGGGCGCATTAGGATCGGCCCCATCGGACGCTCCCTCCGGCTGTTCCAAACTTTCCCACCAAGTTGTTGTTTCATCCCGCCACTCTTAGCCTCCACCCTCAGTCTCGAGTGAAGTCAATCCGCCTCTCTTTAGCATCATTCTCGTCAGGAGGTTGCACAGACACCTTCTGAAACAACCATCCAAAATATAGTCGTCATCATCCTCGCCGTTGTTCATTGTTTTGTGCCCCAATTCTGCCGGAACGAACCCTAAAGTGGAACGAGTTAGGTGAAAGAAAGAAAAGGCAACAGGCAACAGGACAAAAATAAAAGGGAAAAAGGAAAGAAGAAGGCTAATATTTAGGACGAGAAGAAAACAAAAAAAAAAAAAAAAAAAAAAAAGCAAAGAGAACCGAAGGAACACTTCCCTGCCGGTGGTCGCAGATCAAGGCGCAGCCCGACTCTAATAATATCCCACACCATCATCGTTCATCCTTCGCTCGTTAAAAAGTCTATATACCCCCCTCGTGTTCCTTTCCTTTCATCATGTCTTCTGCCCAAGACGAATTCAACCTCCTGGTTCAGTCCAATCGGGAGAAGTACTCTACACATCCTGAGGATCGTGACAACGACTCGGGTCACGACTCCAATCCTTCAGAAGACGAACAAGACCACCCGCAGTTCTCGGACTCCGAGGACCACGATCCCACTATGAGAACCGGCTCGTCCACCTACCGTGTCCCAAACATTGTCTTCGATGCCAACACCGGTCCCAAGGGTGTTATAGCCGACGCTCAGGCCTTTGAGCGCGCGCGCGCAAGCTCCTTTCGCAAAACACTGCATCATAATGACCATGCAAAATACGTTGCCGACGATTCCCACCTTCTGCATCATACCCCGCCTCCGGATGGCTCGCTCAGTGATGAGGACGAGGAACACTTCCTTCGCCAATGGCGCGAAGAGCGTATACAGGAATTAAGGAACCGGAGCTTCCGGCGGCCTAGCCCCCGGCGGAGAATGTATGGGTCGGTCGATACAGTCGACGCGGTTGGGTACCTTGATGCCATTGAGAAGGTCACATCCGATACGGTAGTGGTTGTTTGTATCTATAATCCCGAGGTATGTTTGGCACATTTGATTACTACACCATAGGCTGAAATGTCACTGACCCCTACCACAGTCAAAGACCAGCGCTTTAGTAGAAGACTGCCTGGAAGGCGTTGCGCGCAGAAACCCAACCGTCCGCTTCGTTAAGCTCCATCATGAAATTGCCGAGATGGATTATATCAGGGCTCCGGCATTGTTGGCCTACAGAGGCGGTGATGTCTTTGAGACTATCGTCGAGATCGTCCGACAGATCCCGAAAGGTCGCGACTGTACCTCTCACACTTTGGAAGATTTACTCAAACTGTACGTTTTACTGGGTCTGACACGCTTGATGTTTCAGATATGCTGACTGTCCCAGATACCGAGTGCTGTAAATACCCAGTCGTTCCTACTGGATTCTCATATAAAAATTACGGGTCGAAGTGCGCCGGGCGCTATGACTTCTTCCTATCATAGCATTATTATCGAGCGTTAGAAATCTTTCTTATTGCAGGCAGGCTGTGCCATTGTTTTGTTTCACTTTTTCACCCGAATGCATATACCAGGTGTTCCGGTTGGCGACGCATTGTGGATCTCATACTCTTTTTTTTTTGGTTTTATCTCATTGTGCAGCCTTTTGGGTTTACGTGGAGTGATTGAGCTTGAAGATATCCAAGAGTGGTTCCGTTCCGATATGTCTATATTGCCTTCGTGGGGCTCCTTTGCATAAAATCTCACTATGATTGTTCCAATTTCTTGTATTAAGACCAAGTTGATTTCAAGTATTGGCGTATGTCTCCGTATTCATTAGCCGCGAACTTTCGTTAGCAAGCTTTCCGATCTCTTTCTTCAAGGAATCCAGCATCAAGGTGCATCCTCCTGTTGGGGTAGTTGTCTTGACTCGTGTAGGTATATTCGTTTCATCCATCCTCCGCATGACTGCGGTAACCTTCCGTCCCCTCTTCTTCCTTTTGTCTTTTTTCTTTTTTCAATATGTTCGATGTGTCGGGGCCGTTGCCCTTTCCCATTTCATCATACGGTCCATTGGTCAGAAATACAAAAAGCAGTTGGGGTAAGAAAATAAAGGAAGCAGACCAGGATAAAAGGAAAAAAAAAGCGACAGTGATGCAAATAGGTAGATGGAGATGGAGAAGGAAATTGGGCCCCCCCAAAACAATTCACAGAGCGCCCTTCTCTTGCGTGAAATCCCACAGCATCTTGATCAGGGTGTCTGGTAGGGTATAAAGATCGACATGAAATTCTCCCTCTGCAGGAATTGATTAGTTCTTTTTGATTCTTCCGCTTTTCTTTTACAGAATGTGTAACGTGGTACGCGTAGGGAACTTACGTTCGACGTCGTTTTTGGTGTACGAGTCTGGGGCTTTGTTGTCGTGTACCATCTGCACCACTTGGAGAAGATCGTCTTCTCCGAGTCGTTGGAGGCCATCGGCTAACTTGTCCATATCCACCTGGAAAGAACGATTTCATGTCAGGTGATGCTCTTGGTTTGGGCTATGGATGAAGGTAGTGGGGGCCATACGCTCTTCTCTGTTCGCTTCTTCTTCTTTGATCCTTCTTCGCTAGCTGCGGAACGCTTAGATTTCACTCCATTCTCGTCTCCGGGAACGGGGCCTGATTCACGAAGGGCTGCCAATAAGGCAGGCTTGGGGTTTTTAAATGTCTGACATCACGTATGAGCGGTCTGCTTTGAGCGGGTGAATGGGCACGGGCAAAGAGGACGGGGACACTTACGATGACGTGCTTGGACTCGTAGCGTGTCTGTGCAAAGTTGAGGTCGTGTGTCACGTAATGATCCTTGTCGGCGTGAAGGGTGATTTGCATGTCGAATTCACCCCATCCTTCTTCTGAGATCCTGAACGGGGGGTTCTTGAAGGCTGTTGTCATCTTGCGCGTCAGTGATATTTCCTCAGCGTTCCCGATGGTGTCCGGCAACATCGCTTTCCTCGAGAGTTTCAAGCCCAGGCGTGCGGCTCAGTTTGTAAAAAAGGAATATACACCAAGTGTTGGAGGGATGATAGAAAATAACGTACTTTGAATGGCCCGATCCCCGAAACTAGGATGAAGTGTATACGTCACCTTGTCGAAGACGTTGGCCGGCACTTGCTCTCCGTGGTCATTGACAAGGTAAATCTCAATAGACCACGCCCGGAGGGGGAACCCTTCAACACCCGAATCTTTGTTTCTAATCGAAGTGGAAACGCGACCAGTCAGCAAAAACAACAGCTAAAGAAAATCCCAGTTGGCGTTCCGTAGGTCATAGCCACAGCGACTTGCGGAAAAGCAAAGTCACCGCGCCTTGGTTGCTTTGCAATCGCGACCTCGAAAGTCCAGGTAACCAGAAAGTTTAGGAAAGTGTGACTGCGATGGGCGCGTAGAGTGGGCTGATGGGGAAGGAATGATTTCATTCTATTGGGAGGGAGATCGGCGTGCAGGATTCAACATACACAACATGCTGTTCTGTGACCAGCCGGACATTCCTCTTGACCTAAATGGGGAGAAAGACGGCATTAGTTGAATGCGACAGCAAGTTGATAATTACATTTGCCAATTGGGGAAGGCGACGATGCGATGGATCATAACAATCATGAACTCACGTCGGGCATCTTGCCAGCGACCTGTCGTTAAGCTCACTGGAGAGGGAATAGAATAAGAGGAAGGCACTCGGGTGAATGACGGGTTCGAGCTATCGAGCTCGGGGATTGCGCGAATGAAAGGTGAGGCGAGGCTGAATAGGACGCTTGTCGGTGAGATTCTACTAGGACTCCGATTGGGTGGAACCCTCAGAGATCGCGCGATGGCCGCGTAGGGGGTGTACCTGAAGAGAGAGTTGTGGGGTGAAAGGTATCGGGGAGAGAAGAGTTCGGAGGGAGAGTGAAGAAGGTCGGCGAGGAAGAGGGGGGCGGATGAAGCGATCCGACTGACTTGACTTTCAGGCATTCACGACTTAAGACGTTGCCGCTAGAGTACCCAAAACCTTCAACATAATGAAACACCAGAGCTCCATACACCATTCTTTTGTGAAAATTTATGTGACTGATGAGTCTACCCTATCCTTCACTTTTAAGGCCCATCGCCGCCGCATATATGAACATATGTACCTACATATACCAGCGGTGAAGTCTTGCAACAGCAACGGGATCTTTACGCGTGACACAGGAGATCTATATTTGATTTTATGAGATTTAATACATAACGGGGTCATCGTGCATTCCAAACATATATTTGCAGGGGTCTGGGGTCTACTAATCTACTGCCAGATCAACATACATTCAACATCGTCTGGTGAGGTTGAAGGTGTGCCGGAAGCTGGCTCGTGATCTTGTCGCGACCGGTATCAATAAACCGTTCTCGTCGCGTAGTCATCGGGGGATGGGGTTGGATGGAAGTGACAATATCCGAAAGGGTGTGGTAGGGAAGGGGATTCAGATGGGTTAACGCTGTGTTGTCCACCGGCGAGTCTTATATTCACTCGTGATGTTTTGAAACAATCAAATGGGTAGATAATGATAGTTCATCAAGTAAAACTCATTTCAGTCCACTCTGGGGCGCAGGTTTTACTGGCTGGCGAGGAGCTTCTCGTTCTCCTGCTGAGCCTTCTCGAAAGCCTCCTTAAACAGGTTGGCATCTAAAGTTGAGTTAGTAAAGGCATAACTGAAAGCCCATCCTGTCATGGATATCAACTTACTCTCACTGTTGGCGAAACGAATAGCCAGAGTCTGCGCCTCGGGCTCACCCTCACTGACATCGGCAGCGGCGTTCCAAACCCAGCTGCGATCACTGCCAACGTTGGGGCTCAACTTCATTGCAGGGACAACTATATATCACATCAGCAATCCGGGTGGAGAAAAGAACATGTCCAATGTGCGCCAAACTTACTGTAGTGGTTGGCGCAGACCTTCAGGGTCTTGTCTCTGCGCATCACCAGGCGAGTCTTCTGGTTCTCCTTGTGCTTAAGCAGTCTAACATCGCCAGTACCACGCTCCTTCCATTCCTTGCTCTCGCCATCGAATCGGAACAGCTTAGCGCGCATCTTGAAAGTCTGCTCTTCAAGTTCCTCGTTGGTCTTGGTTTCCACCTTCTCGGTCAGGCGGATAACAGGCTCGAAGTGAACGTCAGGGGACTCAGGTGCTTCATCCTATAGTTTAATAAGTTGTTAGTCACTAGTACTGGGGCATATAGAACTCGTAGCACGATTAACTCATAAAAGCTAAAAGCTTTGGTGCAGGGAAGTCACCATGATGTAAAACGAACATTATTTAGAGCAAAGGAGCAGTGTAGCGAGCCAAAGGATTCAGATACTCACCTCTTCTTCGGTTTTTTGAGCCTTCGAAGAGCCAGATGGCTCATCATTGTTATCCTCAGGTTCTTCCTTCTTTTCCTTCTTAGGGCCACCGCCGAACATCGAGAAAACGCTGTCGGTTGTCTTGGTGGCCGCCTCCTTAGCTGTTTCAACTACGGTCTCAGTTGCAGACTTGTCCTCCTCAGTCTTGGGAGCTTCGGTAGAGGTGGTAGTCTCCTCAGGCTTCTCAGCCGCCTCAGGAGCGCTGGTGGTGGGGTCAGGCTTAGTCTCAGGGACGTCAGACATGATGACGAGGTGGTGATGGAGTTCTGCTGAATTTGTGAATTCCAGTGATTTCAGGCTTTAGTGGGTGCGTAAGTACGTACCTATTGTTTTGAGATGGAAGAAGTTTTTAGGAGATGGTTATAGAGAGGGGAAGAAAATATGGTCGGCTGTTTTTGTTGTAAAAGGTGGGGGGTAGTTCATTGCCTCCGGCCTAAGGCCGCTAGTGCCACCGCCTTGAGAGCCTTTTCTTATGCGGGCCACCTTGGAGAAATACTACTAAAACATAATAGAATGCAGTCCAAACGGGCGTTAAGATTCCCAGGCGAAGAAAGAGTGGTAAATCAAAAGAGGGTTTTAGCGTTTCACATGGTATTCATTACTACATAGCATCTGTCCCGAAACACTCACGTGGTTCCGGCTTTTTTAAAAAAAAAATAAATGGAAGCAAAAATATCATGACCCTTTTCGCCTTGGAACAAGACAAGCCATCCCTTTCCCCAAACCAAGGGGGAACAGAAGAAGAAGACGGATAAGAAGATATATGAGAGAAGAGAAAAACATCGAAGAAGAATAGACATTGCAGGCACGTATGAAAAGCAAATACAAAACCCGAAGTGGTAAACATAGACGAAGGGTACAAGTCCGCAGCTTTTCTCACAAACATTCAGAGTGTCGGCACTTTCGCGTCATCAAGCGCTTAGCTCTTCTCTGAGCTTTGTCTAACGTATAGCTCTTCCTCGCATTTCGAATATGGTCCTTCACAGATTTGAGTTCAAAACCATGTGCCTGATTGCTAATTCGATGCCATGTACCACCAATAATCTCTCGCGTTTCTTGGTTTACTTTGTTGGTCTTTTCCTGCAGGACTGATGAGACAGCGAGGAATGGCTGGACAGCAGTACGTCTGACGACTTCAGAAAGCTGCTTGGATCTCGTGATAACCACGTCTTTTGTCTCAGAAAGTTGCCCAGTGCCGTGACGGAGAACGTTTGCTTCTCCGCGCAAGAGATGGGCTTTCTTTACAACATCCCCCATGAGGACTTGCAAATCGGTGCAAATTCGACTGTATACTTCTGATAATCCAACCTGCGCAGTATTGAAATCCCCCATGAATTGGGATGAGATCACCTGCGCTGCCCGCCTCCAATTTGCGATCTTCAGCCACGGGGTTCCAAAGTCCACCGATGTGGTTTGGTGGAGAGGAGGTCTTGAAGCCATAGTGACTGTGACGTTCACTATCCCATACGCATCCCCTCGATCAAGTTTGAGTGTGTATACCCCATCAAACAAGCGAGAGAGCTCATACTCGAGCGGTTTGACTCCTCGGCTCACTTGAACCTCGAATTTTGGCTGTTTTTTCCCAGTCAAAGTTCTATTGGGTGGCTTTATGACAAGATGGCAATCACCAACAGCCTGAATCTCAAAGCCACTAAATTCCTGCTTCTTAGGAGGGGACAGTAGTCCGCTCATCAGGTTGTCCAGCTGAGAATGACCCTGGAGCTGGTTCCCAAAATTTTGAACATCGGTCACTGATGAAGACAGCGTAGAAAGTGAAGTTTGTTTTAAATCATTTGCTGTGATAATACTGGTAGAAGTACTGCTCGGGGCATTGGATACAATATTGGAAATAACCGATCGAGGAAATTTCTGGGAGAATAGAATTGAAGTAGCACGCAAAGCTGAGTGCGCTAAGATGGTAGCTACGCTTAAGAGAACGGTGAGGGTGATTAAACGCAGCATAGGCGTCAACCCACGGTCGTCATTCAGGTAAGGGATGAAGGGCATTTTCGTTGTCCACTTCTCAACAGCGAAGAGTGACTTCCTCTGGAAGTTGCCGGTAGTCTCCAGGGTGATGTTGTCAGACTTCTTAGTAGAGATGCTCACTAAGGAGGCAAGATTCCTATTGAGTTGCCCGGGCGTGATACTCTCAAAAGTCGCTAGATCAATAGGATACCTTCTTAGGACCGTGACTTTCCCAGTCAGCGAATGACGCGACTCCAGGCACATGTGGAGGCTATGGTGGTTCAGAGGAATTACTTCGGCCAGATCCCAAAGCGGTTTCTCGGATATAACCATAGCCGGAATGCCATGCCTTTCCATGAAAATGCGAGCCAGTTTTTGGGTCTCCATCACAGTTGCAGAGTCTCTGCTGGATATGAAAAGAATTGCTACATCAGGAAGCGTCCATTCAGTTGGGGATGAGACGCAATACTCGCCCCCTGTCCAGAAAGACATGCATGAAGGCCGATTTTTGAAATCCAACCTAATGGTGTCGGGCTTATCGTTCCGAAAGCCAACCGAAGCTCCAGGGCACTCGTCAACAATAAGTTGGACATGGATTGGAAGGAGCTCAGCGAAATTAGGGACTGCACCTGTCCCGAACGATGTTGGTACAACGTGATATCTAGAGGATTCTGTGGAACTGCTTTCAAAGTCACTACAGGTGCTCGACACAAGGACATCACCAATTTTGTCGAGGATGATGTTTCGAAACTCAGGATCTCCAATATAGAGTACACGGAACGGCTTATCAGTGTCAAGGCTTTTCTTCGTCATGGTTTGCTGAACGGTGGCTGTAAGGATAGAGTCCCGCAGGTTGATAGAGAATTGACTCTTCAGCTCGTCGGCCTCAATACCTTCAAACATACGGATAGTGTGTTTCAGTTCCACTTGTTCAACTTCAGGCCATTTCTCAGGCTCGGCAAACTCTATCGACTCGGTTGATTGACGAAAAGCAGTTTTCGTGGTTATGTTACTGTCATCGATAGAGCCTCTGATCTGGGGGAAAAGAGCAGGCAGTTCCTGAGATCCAAACACGTTGCTTTTCGAGTCATAATCGTCATCTTCGTTCCCATCAACCTCGCTGCCGCTATACTGCTCGTCGATACTTGCAACGTCATCCGGACCGGCTTGGTCAATTAAAGACCCAACGTCGGTTTGTTCAGAGCGGCTACCATCCTCAGAATGAACGTCGGAAGCGCTCAGTGTTGCCCAGCTTTCGCTCAGTGGCCTGGGCGTGTAGTCCGCCAGATGACTTGACGTCATACTGATAGGCCTCGAGCGGGACAGCCACTCTTCAACTGAGCCACTTAGAGGAGGAAAAGTTGGATATCGCAGATGTGCAGAGGATGAGGTGAGGGATGGGCGTCTGGAGTGAGGCCTTGGAGAGTCAGCCATGTCGTCAGTGTGAAAGTAGCATGGGGCAAAAGTCAGAGCAAGCCAGGTCCACAGATGCGGAGATTCGGTCGGATACAATAGACGTAGGCTAAGCCAGAGAGCACATAAAACGAAAGTCAGCGGGAGGATACGTTATCTGTCGAGAGGGAAGCTTTTGCTCTGTCCTATTTAAGGGCAAAGGGCTGTTTTCTTGTGGATATCCCTCGATAAGCTCAGCCTAAAAAGCGGATGCCCGATGACGAGGCGGACGCTGTGGGGTGAGGGAGGGTCCCGCGCCCGAGCGGAGCAGCAGTATATTAGACGCTTCTAGACTCGTGACCAAATTGATAATGAAGGGAATATGTTCGATATCGAGTCTATAAAGATCTCAACATGGTAAGACTTAGATTATAGCTAGTGGCGTCGTCAAAGGTTGAAGATGACCGAGAGAGAAGATGTCAAGAGGATAGAGTTGGAGATAGTGAGTACCACGCGCGGGGCACATGACAGGGACATCTGTGGTGTGCTTACTATGACTAGGCACGAAATTCACCTGTCACGGTCCGAACCAGAATTTGCTGAGCAGGTAGGAATAGGAAAATCTGTGAATCTATATTATTTAGGTAGCCTGCTTGTTCCCTTATTGCCTGTATCTCTCGAGGTACTACTTTATCATGTGCACTTCTTTTGAAATCGAACTGATAAGGCATCTCTTTTATCTCCTATCAGGCGCCCACTAACCTGAAGGAACCTAGTTGATGCAGCTAGTACTCATTGGTCACGGCCATACTAAGGTACTACTCATCAGTCAATCAATCAATCAACCTGGAATCAAAATTCATGATAGAGCCTAACTATTGAAACGTTTAGCTATGCAGGCACTAAGGTGCTACTCCGCAGGCTTGAGCGGGAAGATGTGCGAGCCTTTACATGCAAGGAGAAATATCATACTCTATGAATAAGCCATGCTGGGAGTCGTTTATTTGCGTTCTTGGGGGCTATGCATCTGAAATGACCCAGTTTCACCAGGATTTCAGAACAAGGAAAGGAAAAGAAAAAAAAAAGAAGAAGATATGTACAATTCATGACATAACGGCGAGGAAGGGTAAAAGATAAGTAGAGCAGGGTAAGGCAGTGCATCAGAACATCGAACATAGATTAGTGGTCTCTAAAGGATAAGCGGACCAAGAATGTTTAACCGCCGCAAGTAGTTCCATCCTCATCTGTCCGCTGGAATTTAGTGTCGTACCCAATGCCGGCCAGTCTCCTGAGGTGGACGGAACATATAGCAAGATGCCAAGGAGAATTGCGTAGCAGCAGGCATAATCGAAATCAGGGCTAGCGCACAGCGAGCCTTAGCCAGAGACCGTGAGGAACAGAGGCGTGGAATACTCAACGTAGCCAAGAGCTACGTAGAGAGAACAGTCCTGCCTGTGGGGAGACCGGACGTGAATACCGATAGACGCTCTCGGGGACTATCTTGAAGCTCACAGTCGGACAGTAACCGTCTCTTTCCAGAAGATAGTCTTCTGTTTTAATAAGAACGCGGCAATCCAAATGAAAACATACAAAGCACGCTAGATGAATTTGTGAATATTGATGAGAATGATCACACCATTTTCCATGAAGAAGCTGTCAGATCCGTTGAACGCCGTCCAGAACCCCACAGCCAACATAATATGAAGGCTCAAGCAACAATTAACTCCAACGGCAACCCGAGTAATGCTCATAATTGAACAATAAAGGTATGGAAACGAGGAGGCGAAGATTATACAGCGGACAAAGCATGAAGTTGCCCGAATCTAGGGAGAAGCCCAGCCTCCCGCAACTTCTACCCACTCGGCAAGACAGCTGCCTTGTTTACCCTCAACATCCACGATATCTGTGTCACATCTGCACCTGCAACCGACACCGTTCTCTTTCACGGGGTCGGCATTTGCCCAATACTCGTCCTCTTCGAACCGCGCTTTCTCATCTTCCGTGGTCATTTCGAGCCACGGGATTCGTGGGAGTTGTCGGGCGGGAGCGTTGGCGGGGCAATGTTGGATGGTCGTATGACGGTACCCAAAATCACGGAAGTAGTGGATGTCGCTGGGCGACAGAAGAACACCTGCAGCTAGCGAGTGGATGGGCGCATCACCCCACTGTGATTGCGCTGTTAGCCTTGAAACCAAGGTTCTGAAAACGTCTCAAATACTTACTCTTTCCATCCAGAAACCACCACTCCTATCCATCATTTCAAAAAATTCTTCGTATTCCTTACTGCGGAACCAATCCAAGCGTGCGATTTCAAAGTTACTCCAGAAATGGCACATGTTATACTTTTCGCCTTCCATGGCCTCAGGGTCGACATCGGGAACAGTATTCTCTCCAGGCTCATTCTGCAGGATTTCCTCCGGAAGCTTGTCCTGTTTCCCTTCCTCGGGCTTAGGCTCCTCCTCAGGTGGCCTTTCGAGGAACATCTCCCAAAGTCCCTTTGACTCGAGATTGTGCTTCCGCTTATAGGCCGAGGCATAGCGGAAGATGTTAGGGACAGTCTCACGGAGTTCTTTGACAGCAATCGTAAATCCATAGGTTTTATTTGCTTCAGCCATTTTGACGAAAGGGTCGCTATGTACGTGTAAGTGATGGATGCTCAATCTCAGTACGAGCGGTGCCAAGGGTTAATCTTACTAGGTTATGTCACAGAAGTAGCTGATCTCTGGCTCCAGACGCCAGTACCATTCGTACTTCATGAGAAGGGGATGTTTGTAAAAGAATCTGTTTACAGCATTAGTACCCCAAAGAAGTAACGTTGAACCAAGTATACTGACCCAGAATAGAATCTGCACATATGGTGGTAACTCTCCATTCCACCATACATGATAGCGGCGTCGCCCTGCTTTCTGATGCCTTCCTTTGCCACTTCGTGGTCAACCCATTTAGGATAACCCCACATGGTATCGTCAATTTTGCCGAATTCCACAGGAGCACTTGTATAATTCTTCACGGTATCCTTGAAAGTGTCATCAAAATCGCCGTCGTTCAGGAACACATAAGGATAGTGGAACCATCGGTTGAAATGTCTCTCAATTGACTTCAAAGACTGGATGACTCCGTCCAATTCCTTGTTCCTAGCGAGAACGACAAACGCGGCATTCGCACGCTTACCCTCAACCTCTTTCTCGACCTGCAGACATCCCGAGGCGAAGACCTTGTCATGCTTTTCACTTATTTTTCTGAAAAGTGCGGCAGAGTTGTCAGTGATCGGGAAAATCAGGGAATCGGTGCGTATGTTTGAAAATTATACTAACCTTATAGATGGAGGTGTGCCAGCTGGGATTAGAATACCACCGGGAGAAGAAGGGTGTCGGACAAAAAGAAGCAAAACCAGGACTATTACAAGGCATGGAAATAGTAAAACAAATCCCAATGGTATAGAAATCGATGAATTGCCCTTCAAGCGTATTCTTCTCTTGAAAAACGCGAACCTGGAAATGTTGCGGCCCTTTTCGCGCGAAACGTCATCCACAGGGAGACTCGGCGAAGAGGGCAGCCATTTTGAGATTCGCTGCGTCAACCCCATGAGCGCAAGGCTGCTCACACCGCGTCGATTCAAAAGAGATCAAGCGAAGTAGTGTTAACAGGATCCACTGAGCATGAAAAGTGTTTTGTGGAGATCCGGGGGAGGCTGAGTCGATGACTGCGGTATCTGAGCGAAAATCGGGGCTGCTGAAAGGGGAACGGTTCGCATGCAAACAACAGTGAGGTCAAACCACACTTCTAATGCTAGCGAGATACGCTCCGAGTGTATGATATCTTATGCGATTAATAGGTTTATTGGACGAGAAAAGATAAGAATGTTGGCCAGTGAAGGGAAAAAAAAGATACAATAAAAACGAGCGGCCGGAGGAAATGCCTCCTTCCCAACTTTTCCCCTTTCAGTTGTCGGCCAGATAGAGATGGCGAGGGGAAACGTTGACAGCAACGCAGGGGACTGATGTCCTTAGCAATGAGGCCGGGAACACGGAGCAAGTCGACGAGCTCATCAATCGCGTTAGGTTGGAAGAGGAACTCGGGTGGGAGGTCGGAGACTGCGGGAGGCAATCGATGAAATGAAAGATTATTTGGGGATGGGGATGGGTGGAAGTTTCGCCAAGACCAAGGAGGCGCAAGCGGCCATGGTCACGGACGGTAACTTACCCTCTAAATTGGAAGGTCGCAACTCTTTCGTACGTTTTTAGTACGGGTTTGGATACCGTACTCGGTATGGAACCTCCGGAGTCCGGAGAGCACCAAGCAATCGCTGGTGGTAAATTATTGCTTAGGCGCTGTTCACCCATTAAATTGATTACTAAAAATTACCAGCACAAGGAAGACGGAGTAGGATGGCGCTTGAGTCTAGGTACAGCACTACACAGTACCATTCCAGTTTTTCTCACCCTTGGTTTTCCTTGGCCATCGAAACTCGGTCAGGGATCCTCTCATAGTGGCTTTCAGTACGCACATGTAATTGTATGGCAGAACCTGAAGCTTAACTGGCCTGCAAGACACGTACGTCTTCACTGGATTAGCAAGTATTTACTTAAGCTGTTGCACGATACTTAGATGCTCGGTATGTACCATCATTCCAAGAGGTATAAGGGCACCACTGGAAATTGTTCTATTTGTGCGTCTTTCCTTTTTCCTTTCTCTTTTAAACTTCCCTAAAGTCTTGGCTTTGTTGATTGCCATTATCCGACAGTAAATAGTCCCGAGTTACGATTACCTATTATGCGCCCCAATGCACCAGGGGGATAATAAGAATGGAGTACTTCGTAGGTATTCCAGATTATAAGAAGCCTTGTTATTATTACAAGTCTACGGAGTAGTATAGCCATCCCCAAAGCATGGGATTGGTTACAAGAACGTTAAAAGACACAACGAAGGGATAAACACAAATCTATACATACAGCTGAGTGAACACCAAGAGGAATCTACCTGATTGCCGGGTGGAGTTGTGAAAGAGAAATCACGTAAAATTATCCTTTCACCATCACCCCAGCCTTGAGATTTGACATACGCTGTCTGTCGTAGAAGGTTACCCCAGTGCATGCCAGCCTTCATAACCATAGAAGTTGCAGACGAAACTAGGTTGTGATAGCAGCAGCCTCATATTTTGAATAGCTTTACTCCGTAGCAGCTAAACAATGAATTGAAGCAACTTACATACGACATGACAGGCATTAATACAAACTATTGTGGGATATGTAGTATTTGACCTAAATTCTCCTATACCCATCTGTCTGGTACCTAGGACTCATATTATGTACTAGTATCGGTACGGTACACATGGCAGAGCGTAAGGTGTTGTAAAGGGGTACTTGTCATACCATCGTACCGTGGACCGGTATTTTATGCATCCAGAACCCTGAAGCTCCACCGGTCTCCACGTGACCCTCTTGGCACTAAAAGGGATCTGACAATGTGGCCTTTTAGCCCGTTCGACAACCGATGTACATACACTGATACAGTTGAGATGATAATTCTTGCACCGATATGGCACAATCTATATGACTTCTCATAGACTGTCGCATCTAGACTCAAATGTCATTGATCATCTCATCCTTGCATTACATCAAATAACAGCTGTATTACGATAGCCATCGTGCAGAATCCACTTCACCTTGGCTGTGATTGGATCAATGGAGCTCTGCTTGTAAGTGTCGGTCCAGGTGCATCGACTTTGTGTACGTACGTCCCGTGTATGTATGCGACCAACAAGATATTCCGCAATACCCTACTACTACTACCTGTAGGTACACGAAACATGCATACATATTACAGAGTGCTTGGAGCTTACCGCTCTTGACCCTTCGGACATTCAGGCTCAAATAGCAAGTTGTGTCGGCCCGGTATGCTCGATACTATCCTAGAGCTTTTTGCTGTGTGCTCAACCCGTCAAGTTCTTAAGTTCTCTACCAGTACTTCCTCTGTGAGTATTTTAGTTATTTGATTGCTTTGTGCAAGCCATGCAGGGGATATGTTACCCAGTAAGTAGTACTGTACAGTACGACCCTGCTTTCATCCATCTACTAGTAGTATCGACCGCTTAGATATCGAAGCCCTGTGACACATGACTCGTTATCTTTTGTCTTACGGATGATCATTGGTTGTCCAATATAATGAATGTATGGCGGGCGTGACCAGGCGTTTCCAAATTGAACCCCACTGTCATAGTACTACGGAGTAAAAGAACATATCTCATCATTTCCTTGGTCCGTTCTTCACCAATTCGCCAGTCTTCGTTGGTTTGAAGAGCCCTTGGGGCTCGAATAGAGCTTAACCTTAAAGAACTCACTCATCTTGGACATGGGCCCTACTTATCATTACCTAAGATCAAGGCGGACTAACTCCGTCCATCGCCAGTTCAACAAAAAGCCAGCATTCGCATACCGAAATCTCCGTGAGGAACCTGGGGATTCAGTTCCTAGACTGGTTCGATGCACACGAAGTAGTTTTCGTTTCAGTCCGCCCCTGAGAGTCCACGCGGAAAAGGGACCTGTTGCTTGTAATCTTCTACTATGGGAATGGTCTCCAACAGGAGTCTGCTGCAACTCTATGCTTGCCCTTGGATTGGATGGTGTGTTGGTCTCCCGGTGAAGGTAAGATCCTATCTAACTCCTGGGAAGCGGGAGTCCTCAATACTTGGTAGTATGTCTTGACACTGGTAAGGTGAATGCGCGGACTTGAGTTATAATGGCGAAATGATGTTGAGCAACCTACGCCAGGCAATCGATTCATATTGCCCGTCAGATTAGAAAGGTGAGATATTGTCGAATGATCAAGTATGTCAACAGCCCCCAATCTTCTACCTAAGCTGCATGGTCATCAGTCCTACCATGTTCTTGGTCTCTTTAATTTGGGTCATTCTTTCCTGAGAAGGACAAGAGGGGGGGGGGGGGGGGGGGGGGGGGGGGGGTTCGTATCCATGCACTGCAACCGACGATGGTTCCTCAAGGTCGATGACCAATTAATATTGAGTAGCTATTTACGGAGTATTCCATCCATGGATCCAAAGGGAGACCAATCCTCGTGCCGGCAAATCGGCAAATATCGTCCGGCTATCGGTCTCTCACACTAGAGAAAGGGGTAAAAGGAGAATCAATGCACCGAAAGTCTAGTCCGTTTGGTTCAACGTTAGACTATTGCTTAACTAGCTTGGTGATAGTTATGTAAGTTCACAAGCGAGTAGACTAGACTTGGATTAACTACTGTGGGCCAGTTAACTATACTGTACTTGTTGTAAAAGTGGTATTTTTTTTTTCTCTTTTCTTTTCTTTCTTCCCAACAAGGCTATGGAGATATGGTTCAATAGACGGGAATATCTCTTTCTCTTATACTTTCTGTACTGTCCTGAAAACGGGATTCCATCACGTGGGGGAGGAATGGCCGCTGATGACCAGCAAGTAAAAAGAGAAAAAAAAAAAAAGAAATAAATTGATTGACGGATGAAACAGCAGCTGCGACAATCATCCACCGCCCTTACTTTGCTAAGATTTACCTTTGAAACGTCCATGCGCCCCTGTGCGACAACTAAAAAAACAGTCCCAAGTCTCCAATCGTCTCAACCACCACCAGACATCAATCACTCTGCAGCGCATCGAGTAACGGGCGCTTGCTGAAGCACTTTCGGTCGGGGAAATTCTATGTCTTCGTCCATCCATACGCTCTCCGTTTCTCTTCTCTTTTCTCCTACCACATTTAGTTTGTCTTTCCGTTCGGCGCTGCTCTTGACACAGCCTCTCCATCATGTCCTGTTGGTAACCTACTTGACCCCTTGACTTATACTGTAAGATCATTATGATTTGCTACCCGCCCTCTTCTCTTACTATACTTTCTGCCTGTGTTGGCCTCCCCCATTTGCTATATATGGAGGCTTACTCTCTCTAGTTTGTCCAGATGTGTCGATATATGCGCGCTGCAACTATTACCGTTACTATATCTTCGTCGATAAACCTGAGCTGCGCTTATCGTACTTGATTCTTATATCCCGCCCCCGATAAAAAACCCTTCTTCGATATGATGCACCAGCCGTTGACAAGCTCGTGCCCATCGACCTCGGAGGGGCATGTCAAAGCCCCAGCGATTCATTTTCCTGACGGTACCGTCAAGCAGTCGACTCTACTCCGGTCCCCGACCGTCCATCGGAATGGACATGTCAACCTAGATACATTTTCACCAGTCAATGAAAACGGAAGCTTCGAATTCGATCGCGTCTTGAAAACTGGGAAGGTGCATCGTCGGGTTAAACATAAACATGTCAGCCTCGTTCCCCATCTATCTTGCAATCCACCACTGACTCTGGTTGTTTAGGCATTCAGGGCCTCCTGGAAACAAGCCTATCTCGTTCTCCGCCCGAATCTGTTATCAGTCTACAAAGATGAGGAAGCAACAAGGTTGCGGCTATCCATTACTCTATCAGAAGTAACCGCGATCGCACCCGTTAAATCTCCTCGGTCAAATCGCCAGCACGTTTTTGGCATATTCTCCCCTTCGAAGAACTATCGCTTCCAGGCTCTGTCGGAAAAAGATGCGCAGGATTGGATCGAGCGCATTCGTGCCGAAACCCGCATGGACGAGGAAGAGGAGGCGTTTCTGGCCCTTTCCATGAAAGGAAATAATACAGCGACGAGCAAGCAGCAGATCGATGATACCACTGATTTCTCGGATGTTGAGCATATAGCAAGGGCCAGCTCGCCTGAATTTGGACGGGCAAGCTCTCCTGGAGGACGTCTCACTGCCCACCAAAATTTCTCGGGACATGACATTACGTCTTACTCAGAATGGTCCGATGGACCAGCGAGCAACTCCAGTGTTCGCCCCGTTTCAAGAACTTCAACAATTCCTAACTTATCTGTGTCTACTCCGGCGAGTGCACAGCCCGCTTCTGCGCGCGATACGGATCGGACCCAGGAATCAGGTGCTCGGCGTGACCCGGAGAGAGTTATCTGTAATGGCTATCTTCAATGTCTTCGCATTAAAGGAGGCGTGCGCCAATGGAAACGACTATGGGTTGTCTTGCGTCCAAAGAGCCTTGGCTTCTATAAGGATGAACAGGTATGGAGATTCCATCCAACCAACCTTTGCTATATTTCAGGTTCTTTTCTGCCGTACTGGGCGTGTTAGAAGATAACTGACTGGCTATCTTCCACAGGAGTATTCCGCAGTCAAGATCCTTCCCATGGACCAGGTATTCGACGCCGCAGAAATTGACCCAATATCTCGGTCAAAACTCTACTGTCTACAAGTCATCGCAGAGGAAAAATCATATCGTCTATGCACAGACAACGAAGAATCCCTTGCAAAGTGGTTAGGGTCCCTAAAAAGCGTTCTAGTCGCTCGCAAGAAACTCGAATCAGAGACTGTGCCAGGAGCGGCAGCGGCAACGGCAGCAGCAGCAGCAGCAGCCTGAAGAATTTTACAACAATACTAATCTGACGGGTCTGGTAACAGTTCGATTATCGCTCCCTTTCCCATTTGCTTCACTGTGTCTCTCCTTAACAAATTTCTTTTCACTGTTGAAATACCGCACACCTTATATACCTTCGTCAACTGCGTTTTCTTTTCTCTTAGTGACCTTTTTACGACATACATACCCGACATTACTGATGATATAGATCTTCTTTCTTTTTTTTCCCTTGCGATCAGTGAAACCCCTGGCTTTGGATAATGCCGATAATGTTGGGTTTACCAATGTTTCTATCAAGCCGTAATGCTATATTTTCCAGTGGCGAGTTGGATAATACTATATGTGGAATTGCTGTTCTCTCTTATCTGCGATATGATAGAGCCCTACTGTAATCATCTTTATTGTTCTTTTCACATCTAAGAATAGTCCTAACGAAGTGGCAATGTGTATGTATATATACGGGTTAAATTCCGTTATTCTGGACTAACTTTAATTTGATTAGTTCCCCCGGAGATCAAAGATATATCACCTCTCTGTTTCTTCTCCAGGAACAGCATCATAGTCTCCCACTGATGTTTCCTCGTTACTCTTCTCCTTGCTTTCATGGTTCACAACCAAGAACGACAGGAACACGATCGCAGCGCCGACCCAATACAATGCGCTCGACGTCACGCCTTGAAGGAAGATCTGACCCACAAGGGAGAGCGGGATGGTCAGTGAGAGACCGACGGTGACGACAAGAGGAGTCGTCAGAAGCATAGCGTAGGCCCAGCAGATGTCTGACAAGAGCGAGGATACGGAGTTAACCTTAGGAAATCAGATGTTAGTATAGTTCGGAGATCATGCATATGGGAGAGGAATGGGAGGAAGGTAGTACCAAAATAATAGTCCAAACTGTGCCTGTGTCAGGAAGTGCAAATGTCTCGATACCGGTGAAATGCATTATAATGAAACCGGGCCAAAGGAGGAGCATATTTATAAGTCCGACGAGACCAAAGAACAACTGCATGTTCACTCGGGACTCATCTCCGACTTGTTTCTTTAATACAATCGTATACACTCCGTACATGACTGCGCTAAATCCGGCCATGGCATCGCCGAGCGCGATCTCGGCGGAGCTTTTGTTAGGAAACCTGCCGCCACTGCCATCATCTGCAGGGGGTGCTTCTGATGCAGATAGATCAACCCGGGATATCAAAATAATCCCCACCAAAGAGGCGACAACGCCGGCGAGTTTACGGACGGTGAATTTTTCTACACCAATGAGGGTGCCGAAAATCAGGGTCCAGACACCTATAATCATAGACGTTAAAACTTCTGCTCAATGTTGATTTAGTCGATTGATGCATACCGCTGGTAGAAGTCAAAATGGTGGTGCTGCCTACGGTCGTGTATTGCAGGCAAGCCATAGCAAAGTAATTTGCCTGTTTGCGCATTGCGCGTCAGATCAGATAAACTAGGGTATTCCGCAGTCTCGAGTTACTTACAAGGAACTACATCAGGTTAGTATAGCTGTACAGGGGTTTTGCACATCGGACAGAATCTTACCCATAACATGCAAAATTGCAGGCTTAACTTTGCAGTCGCCCTCAAGCCCAGCTTGACAGACTCCTCTTCTTTCCCTCTCGAATCCAACATAGCTGTATTCCATGTTTCAGGGTCTGCGGGCTCGTAAGCATTGTCCCGCCCTGTTGTTTCAGCATCCGGATCATGTGAATCAATGTGCCACAAGAAGCTTTGAAACGAGTGTATCTGGGAGAGCTTTCCAGAACGCCATAATCTCCAGGTCCGGCCAAAGATTATCGTAAAGAGAGGTAGCATAAACAATGATGTGTTAACATAAGTCACAAAGAACGGCTTGGAGTACGTATCGTCGGCGAATATCGTCTGGGACGTAGGTCAGTATATTCGCCACTCAGGAGGAAGACACACTGAGAGAAGAGGTGCCTTTATCAATATGTTTGTGGGGAGTTAGCATACACTAGCCAGGAAATTCGAAGCCGTCCACAGAACGACTACAATCAGAAGCAACCCGATGCCAAGCGTTCGTCTTGCGGCACCAGTGGACAATCTGGTGAAGGTATCCATGGAGAGTATCAACCAAAGAAACTATGTACAAACGATCGAAAGGTGGGGACGCCGGTGTGTAGATAAACTCATGGAAGCTCCATTCATCAAGATTATCAGTCGAGTACTTTTTCCCGCTTCGGACTCGACCGGAGATGCAAGAAGTATCCCGTAAGGCCAGCGCTCAGGATAACGAAAGATTTCAGGGTGGATCACGGAGCGCAGTTGGGGAACACAGATAGAGCTCAGCTGGGCCAGCAGGTGACGCGACCACCCTGCAGATTAATCATGGGAAATCCCGAAGTCAAGGGGGGGAAATAAACAGATGGGGTTAACCCCAGACCATGGATGATAAAGTAGTTCGGCGGAAGTCCCACCGCCCAAGGATCACGGGATATCACTATTGTCTACTGCGCCTTTGGGAATAGATCGACAGGGTCCCGGACATTCATTGTTCCCTCATGGCCATACTACTCTGGCAACCCCAATCTCAACTTGAAGTAGTTGTTTTTCAGACTCCTCAAACAATATGATTAGATGTTGGCTGTAGAACACTAGGAAAATGAAAACACGACTGGTAATGGATATCCCCGTGCGACCCAGCGGACAAAGCATGAGATAGGAACTTCGTACATGAAGTATTCCCAAGATATATAGGCTCAGCATTTGGGGGAAACAACCCGTTCCCCAAGCCCGACAACAAAAAAAAAAGGAAACAACAGCATCTCTACAAAAGAACTCAGAATGCAAACAGAAAGCTGCAAATCTCGGCCATGGATTGTAAATCATTGAAAAGTCATGTCCATCACTAGGGTATCAACAGGCACATCCATCGCGTTCACTATCAAGGTGGATGTTGATAGGGTCACTGAATTCACCACTAAATTCTTCGGCCTCTTCTTGCGCCAAAGCACTCCTAGCGATGACTTGCGTGTGCGTCAGCATGTGGCAGGAACATGAAGAACGAGCGAGCTGTTGAAGAGGACCGACTTACCTTCGAAGGCCTGCTCAACGTTAACGGCTTCCTTGGCACTGGTTTCGAAGTAAGGGATGTTGCCCTTGGATTGGCAGAACGTCATGGCGCGTTTCGAGGAAATCATTCTCTTGCTCTCCTCAACATCGATCTTGTTACCAATAACGACCTATATCATTGTCAACCCTGAGTCGGGATACAAAAGCGGGAGATAAAAAATAAAATAAAATATGAAAAAATGAAAAAGGGACAGTCAAGTAGGCAAACATACGAAAGGAAAGTTTTCAGGATCTCTCGGGCTTGCTTGGATAAGAAATTCATCTCGCCAGCTGTCCAGAGCCTCGAAACTCTTGGAGTTGTTCACATCGTATACCAAAACACAGCAGTCGGCTCCTCGGTAAAACGCAACACCCAAAGATTGAAAACGTTCTTGGCCCGCCGTATCCCAGATCTGTTTGTCATACATTAATCACCCGCTTTGTAGTATCGAGAAATGACGCAACACATGCCTGCATTGTTACCAGTCGGTCGTCTACTAGAACTTCCTTGGTAAGGAAATCCGCGCCGATTGTTGCCTTGTAGCTGGCGCTGAACTTCTTGTTGACCTGTTTAGCGGATATCGTTGTCAGCGGGATACGGTACTTAACATGATCCTCCTGCACTGAGGTCACGGACATATTGGTTCATCAAACTCGTTTTACCGACGCCGCTATCGCCCAGAATGATCACCTAAAATATAATATACACGTCAGTAAGAGTGATTCGTAACGCTGGTATGGTGACCTTACCTTAAGAAGAACCTTCTTCCGTGACGACATGGCTGTGGCTATGTAAAGAGATAAGGTGGTATGCGCGGTGGGAGATAGTGTTAAGCGGCGCAAATGCAAATGAAGGTGTGAGTGGCTCTCTATGGAGAATGAGATCGAGGAGATCTGGTAGGTGTTGTAAGTTCGCTTTGTCTTAGCAAATGGTTGTGAAGTAGCTGGGGGAGGGTGGGTGAGTGAGTGAGAGGACCGGAGTAGTAGTTCGTAGTACTAGCCTTAAGTTGGACGGTAACGAGCCGAAGCTAATAGGAGGCGGTTGGTTTCGATGATGCATGACGCTGGGGCGGTGGAGCAGGCGGTGTGCACGTGTTGCTGCAGCATCCGATCATATCACCAACGGTTTACCGTTATCTGTGCAAGAAATTGTGCGTATCTTCCTTTACATAGCACTTCGAAAATCCTCCACAAGGCCTTCCATACACCTCCGGCCACTAGTAACAACTGTAATGTGTTCCTAATTTGCTGTGTGACCAACTCGTCTCACAATGTATCCGTGATCTAAAGCTGCTTCAGTCGACATCGCTTATCGTGATTATCAATGGCCCACTGGAGAGAGGAGTACTCCGCCGCTCTGGCGGCTCGCGATCGACGAGAAAAAGCCAATGTTGCTATCCTAAATGCCTGTACGCCTTCAAGAGACAGCTGTGTCTGGAGCGTAATATTCCGATGTGGTTCCTCTTTCTCACTGACAAATCATCCATTGCTACAGATACCCAACTTGCCGATCGGACCGGCCGTATAGCAACAGCTGTCAAGAGTGCCCAAAGCTCTACCCCGACAGAAAGCCATAATGAAATTCCCCAATCGCTAGTGCCAGACCACAAGAAACAAGCTGTGGTGTCATCGGAGCTTTCTCTCCAGGATGCCTTAGCTGCAGCGCGCACAGATCTATCTGAGGCGCAACGGTCCCGATCAGAGCTACAGGATCGGCTTACTCGCACAACAGCCGAATTGGAGAAACTGCGAAAGCGAAGCTCACAGGACTCACGCCGCATTGGTGTGCTAGAGAAAGAAGCTGCTCAGTTGCAACTGCGATTGAAGGATAGGGACGAGGAGTTGAAGGGAAAGGCTAAATTGCTAGATGTACGACACTTTTCTCTGTACCCGACCGGATCTATTGACTAAGCTATTATCAGGATTTCCAAGACGAGCTTGCATCACTAAACCTGCAGCTCAATATGGCCGAGGAGCGGTCCAACCGGCTACAGAAGGAAAACCAGGAGTTAGTCGACCGTTGGATGGCAAGGATGGGCAAAGAAGCGGAGGCGATGAACAAAGCCTCGCGATTTTCATGATTTTTACAGGATTTGAGACAGCGGAAACAATTCTTGTTGTTTCTAGAGCACTCCGATCTATATCAAACTTATCTATACCATATTTGCATGATACCCACTTATTCACTGACTCCCAGTGGCGCAATTCAAGCAATGTAATACCTTGTACGACGTGCCATGAAACCCCAGAACATCTCAGGAGAGGACAGAGGAGGTCCCTGGGCACAACAAGTGAAGAGCCGAAACAGTCATCCCAAAGAAATGAAGAAACCATGCCAACATTTATACAAGAACAGTGGTATCATATCTTCAAGACAAGTAGCTATTTCCAAAAAAAAAAAGAAAAGAAAAGAAAAGAAAAGAAAAATAGACAAGAAAGAGAAAGGTAAGAATAGGAAAATAATACACCGAAGAGAGGCCCACAGGGGATTGTATGTAGATTTATAAACCCAGGATAAACAAAACGTACCAAAAGTAAGAAGGTGGAAGGTTACCCAAAACCAGTTTGTTGGTAGTCTCGGTAACCGCGTAGTGCAGAGGCGGGCATCTCAACCCATGCTCTCTGCAAAAGCTCTCAACCTAGAGCTGTCTTTGGTAGCGATGAAGTAAGTGCCACCAACGTCGGTCCAGCTGACACTGTTGGACCAATATTCCCTCTGCTTTACCTTGAGAAGATTAATGGGCGAGTTTAGATTCCGAGACTGGATCTTATGGGCTGCAGGGACAAATGACTTGAGGGACACGATCTGGCAACCCTCTTTCATGTCCAGGAAGTGGTTGATCAACTCGTTATTGAGTTGTGGAGTGAAAGCCTGGTTGTTAATCAGGATGACATCTGCGCGCTTTAGGACATCGATGATACTTTGTTCTTTGAGGAAATCCCCCCGAACGAGATGTGTTTTCCCAGGTGCAATTCCCCATAGGCGACATCGAGCCCTGAACTCGGTCTGCTGGAGTTCGGCAAGTTCACACGCATTCTGCATCATTTCGCAGCCCCAGCTTTCACACCCAATCTCCAGTGCCGCCTGCAAAACAACGTTACCCACGCCAGATCCTAGATCGACGAAAACCTGACCCGACTTCAATCCTGTCTCTTTGAAGATGGTGCTGATGAAACGAGGTAGTAATTCTCCGTAAACGTTGTCCGTTCCGTTTTCATATTGACGGAGTGATTCAACCCGAGGTGACACAGTGCGCGAATAAATTTGGGTTAAGATTCTCTCGACGAGGGGTAAATTCAACCGATGAGTCGAGTCGAGTTTTTGTGCGATGCTGCCGTCGCGTCTTAATCGTTCGATCGCATCGTTATAATCCGTTACGACGTTTCGAAACTCCGCTTCGGATGCGTGGGCGAGCGCTCGTCGTAGTCTTCTCTTAATCCCGGTTGACTCATTATCAAAATAGTCCGCCTCGTCCTCCGGTATGTAATTTTGGGACACAGTTTCGATGACTTGGAAAATATCGTCAATAGGTCTAAAATCGTCTTTGTCACGGGGTACAACAAGGTTGTATCTGTTGTACGAAGTAGACTCGTTAGCAAATCTCGCGAGTACCATCAGTGCTACTTTTGCATAACATCGCACCTTTCTTTCGGGGAAGCACTCGGATACTGTAAGAATATTTCTGTAGGCCGGCCCGTGCCTCCAAAAGCTGGTTTGAAACACCCCGCCTTTTGGACAGATGTGATGTCGGCTGCATGTACTATCGGCAATGACTTAACTCCTCCTTCTGAGAACGCCTTCAAAGAACGTAGCCGCCTCTCAAAATCTGGCTCCGCACTGTCGCCTGTTCTCGCGCGCTTACGAACTTCGAACGACGTATCTGTGTCACTGGAATCATCATCACTGGAAAGTCGCTGTTCTGGAGTTTGTCGCTTTCGATTCTGTGACGGAGCGTTCAATCGCCGTTTCGAAGATGTAAGGTCTGGATCTTTCGAGACTGACCTGCTCCCCGATCCTTGCGTCTTCTTCGGCTTGTCAGAGGGCGAGGCACGCGACGATGTACCCGGGGTCAGTGATGACGCTCTTGAAGGAGGCGCAGGCCGTGCTTGAACAACTTTACGGATCTGAGGCTTTTTTGGTTGTAGAGAGAAGCCCCCTCCTTTCTGGAGGTGGTCAAAGAATCCCATCGAGTAAAGCTGGACGCGCCGAACTCAGGCGGGGATGTACTGGACAGAACCAATATGTGTGAGGGTATATGGACAAGTGGGGGAGCAGTTAAAATACTTGAGGCAGCATATGTACTGGAGAGAGCAGAAAAATAATATTTAAAAGAATGTTATAGCCAGCGCGAAAATGCAAAACGAGTTAAATGAGGGTAGAAAGAGAAGGAAAAGACCGTTGACCGAGCGGAAATGTCAAAGAAAAGAGCCGCGCAAAGCCTTAGCCAAAAAGTAGCGGCGATCGATAAAGGTTCCGCCGCCACTCTGGGCCGCATGTCTTTTTAACCTTAGGCACACCCGCTTTCCGTCGACTCGGATCTCTAAGCCGCCCTCCTCGCAGGAATAGCGATTGTGGCGTGTACTACTAGTAGTAGTTGCTTTTCCCTGTATACTTTATTTAGATGGTATCTAGGCACATAGCATACGGATTTCACTGACACAACAATTCTGTACATGAATATATATAAAAAATGCTGTAATATGCGGTTTCTATACATACACACCCCTCAAATGGGTATCAAATTTTGCAGCTCAATTACACCGGCGGATCACGACGCATGCTATTCGTCTATGACCTTCACTCCCTTTACTTTTGCTTCTTCTTTGCAAGACGCTTCTGAGCTCGGACATCCTTCTTCATCCGAGAATCCACAATTTTATACTTGCCCTTCACTCCGCGTGGACGACCAGAAATGCCCCTGTTGTTGCCCTTGGCCACGACCAGCTTCACCTGCTGCTTAGGCTTCTTCTTGGTTGCCTTGCTCATCAGCTTCGAAATGGCCTGTGACTTGTCACGTTCGCTGAGTGCCTCATCATCAGCCAGCAATGCAGACTTCTTGCGTAGTTTTTCCAGCTTTTGCGCAGCCTTGAACTTCTTTCGACCCTTGGCTTCCATGACCTTCTTGATTGGTCGAGCGTTGATGGCACGCAACTTCTCCTTGATTGCAGCCGCTGCAGCCTTGGTGATGGGTCGATTTGGTTTACTATGCTTTGTCTCATCGTCGAGGAACCACTCCGGAAGACCGTCAACATCTCGGAAAGCATACCGATTGAACCCATCATCAGCCACGTCATGCGACTTCTTTTCACCACTAGCCATCTGCTGAGCCAGGGCCATCGCTTCCGCGGTGATAATATCAATGTCTATGTTTCTAGTTAGCAACAGCAGACGTAACCGTATACTCTGATATAGTAACACTCACCAAGTTGACCATTCTCCTTCCGAGGCTCATCGAGTTCCTCAGGTTCTTCATCCGAAGAGTCCAAGACCATTTGCGTGACTGCCTTCGCATCCTTGGCCTTCTGCTTCTTTGCAACAGAATTCTTGCTTTCCGTGTAGTCATTGTCGTCCTCGTCCATCTCAATGACACTATCTTCATCTTCATCCTCATCCTCAACGTCATCAATATCCTCTAAGCCCTGGAAGATGTCCTGGTCAAAGAACAACGCGGCATTATTGGATAAAGTTCCATTCTTCGGAGGTGCTACGCTCGTCGCATTCGCTGCACCAAATTCGGAGTCTTCGTTGTCTGACTCCTCGTTACCAGACTCCGAAAAGCCCTCCCACTCGTCGGCTTCGAAATCCTTCCTGGCCTTCTTGGCTCTTAGTTTCGTATCCTTGTCCTCTTTGCGCTCTTGGTATTGCTCGTATAGTGAATCGAGTTCCCTTTCCAGCAAATCGCCTTCGTCATCACTCTCGGCATCGACATCGGATTCTGAGTCTTCACTTTCACTCTCAACCGTTACTTCTTTCCCAGCAGCGATCGTATCCCTGGCACCCTCTCTCTCGACACGTTTAAGTGAAAACGGTGCATCATCTCCAAGAGGACCAATTTGCTCCATACCAATATCCATGGGGGTTGTCATATGCATCTGCATGCGGACAATCTCCTTGCGCTTCTTCTCATTCTCCTTTCGTCTCTCCTTTTTCGCCTTGGAGCTTTCCTTCTCCCGAAGACGCTGCAGTTCCTCCTGAATGGCCAGCTCTTCATCCATTGGGGCAATTTCGGCCACTTCCTCGGGCTCATCCTTTTTGGCCTGCCCTCCCTTCTTTACGACAAGACCAAACTTCTCACGGACTTTCAATCGCCATCGTAGTAAGTTGCGGAATTCCTTCTTGCCCAGCACTTTTAGATCTTCACAGCATTTGCGAATTTCATCTGTCGTTTCTTCCAACCGGTTGAGTGTGCTCAATGCGATATCTCCATTGAGGGGCTGTTGAAAGCTTAGTTTGTTGTATTGGCCGAGAATAGCAATTGGGTCGGTTGTATTAATGAATTCGGTGACGGGTATCTCCTTGAATTGCGTCCAATCGCCTTCCTCATAACCATCCCTCTTGCGCTTCTTCTTCTCAGGGTCAAAAACACGAGCTTCGTTATTTGGGGTTGGATCAGCCAGTTCTGCGAATACGTGCTTCGGATCAAGGAACTTAGGGTCCAGGCGCTTCGGTGCCTTAAAGCCACGGCAGACAACGAAAATTTCGGCGGAGACATTTCGAGACGAGGGGGGTTTTGTGGCTTCCACCGATGTGAAAAGTTGCTTGAAAACCCACAACAACGCATTGTAATCCTTAGACCGGAAGACCTTGGTGACAAAGGTACCGCCCTCAACCAGGAATTCAGTAGCCAATTTCATCGATTGCAAGACCAGCTCTGCTTGCGAGAACGCGTCCTGAACCCACGCTGTACCAACGTTTGGAGCACCATCGTGAAGTACTGTATCCGCCTTCCAATGTTTCAGGTGTTGTCTGATAGTTGTGCGACACTTCTCGGTCGTGATATCGCTCTGAAAAGTGATAACTCGTGGAATGGGCTTGATGGGGGCGAGATCGACACCGATAATGATACTTTGAGCAGGCATACATTCCGCGGCCACTTGACACCATGACTATATATTGTTAGAGAGAAGGGCTGGTACAAGAGATGCATCCATACTTACGCCTGGCGCAGCACAAAGATCGAGAACGACCTTGCTCTTCTCCAAGAAACCATATTTCTTGTTCAGCTGGATCAGCTTAAATGCAGCTCTAGCTCTGTATCCCTTCTCCTTCGCAAGGCGATACCACTTATCCAAACGACCCTTACCATGCTACTCGCAGTCAGTAAATGGATTATACCTTCTATCATTTTTGTAAAATTCTGTAGCGTACCTTCTTCTGGATCGCCATTTCCAAGGATGGGTAGTCGAGGTAGGCTCGACAAAGAGACCCGAATTGACAGAATGATGGTGACCTGGTAAAGTGGTATTGATATAAAAGACCAGCACGGGCTGCAAAGAAAAAAGTTATGGGCCGCCTGGATCTCGACTCCACACCGCCCGTAGAGTAATTTTTTTTCCTCCCTCTTTTCTGTCAACTGTGGCGGTGGCTAATCACTAGCCACATAGCCAAGTACCCCAGGCACCAAAGGCGGTCAAGGGATCGGAATTCCATGTGACGTGATATCACCTCTATTGGGCCGACTAAATTACTCTCTTCCCCCCGTGGCTTTGACTCGACGCAGATCATCAGCAGGCACCACCACCCCATGGCTTATCTTCAACTCCTGTAGTTCTGGAGGCCCCTGTCCTCCAAATTTGCTCAACAGTTTCTACTCAGTTCCTGGTATGGTAATGTTTTATATTCTACTTTCATGGCGCCCACGGGTTCTCGCAAGAGAGTAAAGTCCATTCCGTCAGTTGCGGACTCACAATCGTCAAACGATGGGACGACATTGCCGTCGAAAGACAGAGGACGCTCGGGTTCACTGAAACAGAGGGGTAGTGGAGTAAGTTTAAAAAGAATTTCGTACAATTTTATTACAAAGTGCATTATTCTACTAGTCTTTGTGTCTGTATTCTCTGGTAGCTGATTAAGGGTTGTTCTCATAGAACTGGCACCCAGGAGCCTGGCCCGTTTCCAAATCATCTAAAGCGGCCCCAGTTACCGAGGTTGCCCGTGAGAGCATCTCGGTTGCCCAAAACGTAGCTTCAAGCCTCACTTCCTCGCCAGTATCGCAGCTTGCCTCTCCTAAACACCCTCGAAATCCTTCTCTGCAACTTACTAGAAAAGTTGGCGCTTCGACTCGCTCTCTTCCTGCTAACGCCACTACAACCCGAATCAATATCGCATCCGATGGCACTGCGTCTTCACCAGCAATAGAAGCCCAGCCCAACCCTACTGCTTCAGCAACCGAGTCAACAAATAAGGAGTCGTCAAATGACGAAGGCGCCGGCACGGGACAAACCATTGATAAGGATCAATCGGATGTTACGACTGAGACGAATGCAGGGTCTGGGGAGGTAGAAGCAAGTCAGGAACAAACGCCATCGCAACCGAGTGGGTGGTTTTCATGGGTTTGGGCCCCTTCCAGGACTGAACCCCCCCCTGATAACCCCCGGGAAGATTCAGCCCCAGCCCCAGTGGACCAAACTGCGGAAAATCAGACTTCAAAAGAGGAGGACATTGCACCTGCCAATCAAGATCAAGCAGACGAAACAAAACCTCCAGTAACGGCGGAGATTGACGACACAGTACAAAAGCGATCCTGGCTCCAGATGTGGTACGGCTCCTCATCCTCGAAGGGCTTAGAAGAACCCCACCGTGAGAACCCGCCAGCAACAGATGAATCAAATCCCCCTGCTGATATACCACCTACATCAAATGAAAATGTAGACGAGCCCACCGCAGACAGTTCAGCAGGTGCGCCTAGTTCAGCAGATGTGCCTACTAAAACTGCTAAACCGTCAGGCTGGTCTTTCTGGTTCAGAGAGACTTCACAAGACACTTCGCAGGTGAAGTCCCAGGAAGTCCAGTCCGTTGAAGCCTCTACTACCCAGGATTCCATAATAAAGAAACCCAAGGATGATCCCGAATCCGAGCCGGAGCAAAAAGCAGAGCTCTCGAAGAAGGGAACTCTTAAGATAAAATCTCCCAAGAGCAGTTCTGCTCTCCCTGAGCAGATTGTTTCTGGGCTAGAATCCAGCTCCGCTTCTCCTGCAGTGAATACGTCCGAAGCAACTGCTTCAAAGCATCTACAGAAGATCTTACCTAACCAGGTTCTCCCGCGCTTCAGAGACACTTTCGCTTTGCAAGAGAAGCCTAGTCTGTTCCAGACGATTGGGCGATTCTTACACTACAACAAGGAGCCAGACAATAGACATGTTTACATGATAAAGGACCCACCGCCCATCAAAAGAGCATTGGCTATAGGAATACACGGATACTTCCCCGCCCCGTTAATTCGGACTGTCCTTGGTCAGCCGACGGGTACATCTATCCGATTTTCAAATATGGCTGCAGATGCTCTTCAAACCTGGGCAGATGATCATGCGTATACGTGCGATATTGAAAAGATAGCGTTAGAAGGAGAAGGTCGCATCGCTGAACGAGTTGATTTATTGTGGAAACTACTGCTCAATTGGATGGAAAAGATAAGGCGGGCAGACTTCATACTGATTGCATGCCACAGTCAGGGTGTTCCTGTTGCAATAATGTTGGTTGCGAAGTTAATATCTTTTGGGTGCCTTAACGCTGCACGGGTCGGTGTATGTGCCATGGCCGGTGTTAACATGGGGCCTTTCTCCGACTATCGATCACGGTGGATTAGTGGCTCTGCTGGTGAACTTTTTGAATTTGCATTGCCTCACAGTCAAGTTTCAAAGGATTATGAGGCAGCGCTCAAAACGTCTCTCAATTTCGGTGTACGGATTTCCTATATAGGGAGTATTGATGACCAACTCGTTTCTCTAGAGGTGTGTGCTTCCCGGGTTCATCAGCAGCTTTTGCGAAACGGCTAATGCTAATTTTCAACGGCAGTCATCACTGTTTTCACCGGTGGCTCATCCGTATGTCTACCGAGCAGTATTTGTTGACGGTAGAGTACATGCTCCAAGCTTGTATGTTGTTCCTATTTCAAGTTCTTATGCTTGTTTCTGGAGCCGCTGCTGATGTGTCTCGCAGCTTATCACATTTGGTCGGGTTTGCTCTTAAACTTCGAAATCTCGGACTTCCAGACCATGGCCTTATCCGCGAATTGAGTTCACCTTTAGCAGGTAGTCTGTATAGTGGCGAAGGTCACTCGCGTCTCTATGACGACGAGGCCGTGTATCGGTATGTTACTTTTGCTCCAGTTAGAGTTCGCCGGGGTTAATGTTGTTTTAGGTTGGCTATTGAATTCGCTCTGGAAACGTCGAATGTCCAGGATGCGACGCTTAACATCAAGCGAAGCCCCCCTGCTTCGTCAGTGAACCCTTACATCCTTCCGTTTGCCATGCGCGGCCTCCTCGAAGAAGAGTACGTTCGACGCGAGCTTTATGAAGAAACAATGGAACTGTTACGACAGTTTGACGACTGGAAACCGACCAGCAAGGTTCTAAAGGATGTAAAGTTCCGATTAGAAGGAATCCGCTCAAAACTCTAGCCGCAGTTCCGCACTTGACACATACCCTCTGCATCAACCCTTCACTGACATCTACTAAATCCTGCTCTCAGCCTGGTGTAGTTTGCTATTGCACACCTTAGGAACCTTTCCTTTTGTACGCTTCTGTACACTTCTTTGGGTGGAGAGTTGCCAAAAAAAAATTAGAGCACATTTTTATGTTACGGTGGATCTTAAATAGAATACTTTGCTTCTGCTGCACAGATATTGATTAAAATGTTGGGGACATGATAGACGCGAAACATTCTATGAACCTGATGCATTTGCAGACATGAATAGTAAATAGGCGCTATTGGTAGATTATCTAAAAGGAGATGATTGTTCGTAGTTATCGTCATTAAAAAATGGTACAGGTAAACCCCTTGCCTCGTAGCCCAAAGATATATAACGCCGTATATGAATGTTATAAGAGGTTCGCTTTTTGTTTATGTTATGGCCGCTTTATCCATCCATCCCAATATTCCGAAGTACCAGATATCAAACCTTCGCGCCCCACCGAGATGAAGCAAAAGAACGGTAAAATGGGTATGAGAGCGAATTCGAAAGTTAAAAGGAAACAAAAGACAATCGGATATAGATGTCAGGGTAAAAGTCATAATTGAGGGAACGCCGTTTGATATGCACCTTCGATTTCATCTAGGTTGATGATTAGTTTGCCACGCTCAAGATATGCATGGAGTATGTATAGGAAGAGACCTACCTCTCATGCCGTCTAACGCCTCAAAAGCAGCTGCATAGTTGGTTACGGTAGCAATGATTCGCTCTAGTCCTTGCCGGAGTTCTTCTATCAATCGATCCGAAGGAGTAGTCTTGTTTCCATAGTCTGGTGACAGCTGCTTTTCTACGCGCGCTTTGTAGAATATCATTAGCATAGCGTAGCTGCCTTGCATCAAACAGCAGGCAAATGATGGCATAGTTCGAGGAAGCTGGTTCGGCGGTTGTAACGTCATCCCCTGCGGGCTCTTTGGCTCGTTTATAATCGGTTGTGGTATGGGTAGACTTGGGAACATGCGTGAGATCAGCAGAGCAGCCCTAAGGCAGACTTTGGCGGAATGTTGGATGCTGAAGGGGAATCCACTGGTGAACGAGTATTGGGAGATCGACTGATAATCTGAGGACGTAGATGAAGCGGTAGAAGGGGTGTACTCGCTTGACGACTGTTGAAATGGTTCCAAACCTCCACACGAGCATCGAATGTCGGTAATTCCATTCTGCATTCTGGAATCCTTGGCAGAATTACATGCTGCTGAGTTGTTGGAATTAGCTGCTGTTAGGTCACAATGTTTCTTAATGAAAATAGGGATGTCTGAGAATGCTCTAAAGCGGTGGGTTTTGATCTGTGCGCTAGAATAAGATCAGCGATATGTTGGTATGCGACTGTCGTACAAATACCTACCTGGACAACTTGATCCGTGAGATTGAGCGTATACTTTGAGCTGTCGTAAATTCCATGCCATCGCCACAGTTCATGGACGGAGGAACAATAGGAAGTAAGTTAGATTGTGCCAAGGCTGAGCTCGCCCATGTGTCGAGCTGCTGCATCCGTTCGTAAATGTAAGGCATATTGGTCCTTGTTGAGATACATTTGTTCAGGTCAATTACGAACTGAGTTGCTGAAACCAGCACTTGCTGAGCTTGCATCAGAACAGCCCAACCCTGTAGATAATGTTAGAGATTGCCTCTTGAGCTGAGTTCCGCACAGAAGCTCTTATTGGTGGAAGGGCGCTGGGGAAACTTACATCTGGATCAGCGGCAAAGCGCGGATAAGGTGTTACAAACTGAGGATCGTTTGCAACAATAGCTAGCGGCTAGTTAAACTCGTTAACGACCAAACCATGATAGAAGTTGGGGGCGGGGGAGGGATGAAAGAGAAGGTATAATGCTGGGAACACCTTACAGTTGTGCTGACAATCGACCCTTGGAGAACGCAGTAATACTACGGTAAAATCAAGGTTAGCGAATTAGACACATTTCCATTCAAACCAGGCATACCGTCATCCACCAAGCTCTTCTACGAGCTTCCGCAAATTCATCATACTCTTCTCCTAAAGAATGCAGAGACATGTCCAGTGCGATCGCCAATGCTTGACCCGCACGGTACCGCATTTTAAGCAGATTTCCTCGCTGAGTGTATTCGTACACGGAGAGAACCAATAGCGCAAGGATAGATTCGAGTTCCACGGGTGCATGCGGATGGAAGCTTTCTCTGTTGATGAGAGGGCGTTCACTTGAAAGCGCTAGTGAGGGATCGGTAGAAGAGGCATGGAGCTCACAATCTGCTTCGATGCTAGAATTGGCCAATTGGGAGAACGTGTGTGCGTATGTCCTACGTCGGATAACAGAGGCAGGAGACGAAGGCTCCAAGTCATTTGGATGGGGTATGAGGGCCAAGACTGCAGATAAAGCAAGGCTAAGAGGGGACCGTGGTCTGTATAATAGAAGAGGTTCTTCTGTCGGAGATTCGGAATAGGAGCCAACCGCATCCAATGGCCTGTCTGGAATGGCCGGAGCTGCCCTGGGGGGAAGGATAGGGAAATAATGATGAATAAAATCGTAATAGGCGTTGAGTCTGACTCAGACATTAGAAGGGACCAGTAGTCAGGTTGAGGCAATGTAAAACCCACATGTCGTGTTCAGAGCCGTACGTCCTTACCAAGGATTGAGTTGATATGTTAGACGGCGAAGGCGTTGGCTCCATTTGTGCGGGTGGATGACCAGCATCGTGAGGGATAAAGAGGTCAGCGAACATTGACTGAACATCAGAAGGGAAATCCAAGCTTCTCAGCCCGGCTCCTGGTACCGACAGCCCATCGATCTGACCAAACATGCCCGTCGCTGTACCAGAGTGAGTATTGGTTGCTTCTATTTCTAGGATTTACGCATCATCACGTACACTCATCGAAGCCGGATGTCGCCGGGTGAATGGTCGAATTGTGTGCATCATCTTGTGGAACAGTTCCTTCAGGGGAGATGGATGCCCTTTTCTTCTTCCTTGGACCGCCTCGTTTACTAGGCAGATAGGAGCATTTCCTTCTTTTACCGAGACACTTTCATAGAAGTAATTGTCTCAGCAAACGCATCTTTAATGTGCTTTGCGGGGATAGTGTATGGTAGAGTGGGATAGATATTGAGAGACAGGGAACAGACACCATTCAACAAGAGAAAAGAAAAAAAAAGATATGAAGAAGGCAGAAACGAGAAAAGGAAAGCAAAGGGGAAAGGAAGGGAAAAGAAAAGGAAAGAAAGTAAAGACAAGGGAAGATAAGAAGAAACACGATAATAACTGGAGATAATGAGACACAAAGGACCTACATTGGAACAAGGGTCTTGTCCATCACAGCGCGTCCTTGAAGCACGACTGTTTGAAGAGCATGCGTTAGCCCAGGTCCGATACAATAGGGGACAAGGCACCTTGTAGTAAGACAGGGACTTTGTCTCACACGGTGCATGATCGTAGTCCAGATCCCAAAAACCGGGCGTTGTCCTCCCGGGGTGGCCAGAACCATAAAGCAGAAGAATAACGTACCAAGAGAGACATGCTACTTTGACTGGTGGTTTCGCAAATTTCTTTCGCACCACGGTGGGCCTTGCGACCTTGGACTGTGTAACTGTGGTGGTTCCGTTGTCATGGAATTTCTGGAAGTTCTCCAGAACCATGGCGATTGCTTGAGCAATGGAGGAATATAATAATATAGTAGTCGTGGTAGTCTAGAAACGAACCGGCTTTGCCGTTCAGTTGTGTCATGCAGCCGCAACGATCGATACACAGGGGACTTCAAGACTTTCACCGCGAGTGTTTCCGACATTGACGACTAGTAGAGACTCGAATTGCGCATCATTACTAGGGGAAGCATACGGCAACGGGGATCACTAAGAAAGTGTTTATTTCGATACCCGAAGAGGTGGTCTGATATACGCCGTACAGCGTCGAGAACTGGGGTGTAGTTCTGGGGCTTAATCATCCATAGCCAACGATTCAAATCCCGATCACTCACACTTCGGGATTTGCTTTGCCCCCAAGAAAGCGTAAATGTGGCGGACGATTCGCGATTAGTCAAAAAGCATGTTCCTCTGGGTTCCCCTGAATCAATGAAGCTTCCTCGAATGAGGTAGTCAAAAAATGCGATGCATTGGTCCAAATCTTAAAGTTGAGATCTGAAAACAAGAAAAAGAACTTTTGTAGTATCTGCTTTTGCTTTTGCTTTCTCTCTCGCGCTCGTCACGGGTTCTCTGCTAACCCTCTCGATCGGGTTAGCTTCCACTTCTTTTGCTTTCTTTGTCTGCGTTAAACCGCTTTTGGCGACGGGGCCAAGGACTGAGCGCATTTATCACGTGATCCATACATTGTCATGTCAATACAGCGGTCACATTACTGACTGACACCAGGAACCCATTAGTATACATACCAGTGGCTTGCCACGTTTCCACCCGAAGTTAATCGCGATTATTCCCTCATTCACCGTCTCTGCGAATGATCAGTTCACATCGCCCCCTTCTCATACAAGAATGACTAGGTGAGGTAAAATGGGTGAGTGGACGCATAGCCAAGGGACCCAGGGAGTTCGATAGATCGATTTGATAACAGGGCGTCAGAATGGTTAGCTTAAGCCTTGGACTCGGAGATCTCGGGGCAAAGGAGGGCTAATCGATCGACACGCCTTTGGTGAACTCTAATCGAATGAAGGCCCGAGCCAACTTAAGGTATGGAGTAGGTACAGTAAAACCCAGATATAAGCAAGGGTTTGAGCTGACTGCCTAAATTGCTTATATCGAGGTATTGCTTATATTAAAATCACTATATAAATCCTTCTTAAATCTAGATAGAGTAAAATAATGTCGTATTATATAGTATTCTTAGCAGATTTCTTTTGTATAAGGGCTCAGAGAAAGGTAGAGTAAAAGAATTCTTGTATATATCTATTTTCGTTGTTCCAAGTTGTCAGGTACTATACCTACTAGTTCTTGACTAAAGTACTAACCCGAGAAATTTACACGTGACTTTACATGTTTTTAGTAAATTCTCTAATTGGTTGGTTAGACCCACTATACCTCGCTATAGGAATTTTGTATGGGAGACTGAGCAGTTTACTGAATGTTCCCTGTATCGAGATTTTCTGCACATTTGTATGGGAAACGATAGGAGACAGCCTGGTAGATTGCTTATACCGGGTATATTCCCTATATCGGAGTCGTTTATATACAGTTTTACTGTACATACACGACACGCCATTCCCGGATGCATTCCGGTCCAGAATGGAGATATCCGGGCGGGAACCATTTGGCGACCCCCGTCCGTACGCAAGGATACACTGGAGCCCGACTACCTCCGAGTATTCACCGTGATATGCACATTCTGGTCAGCTGAAGATACCTATCAAATCCATCCAAGGCGGGTCACGTTGATACTACCCTACGGGCAACTAGTAATGTCCGATCCGACTAGTGCGATTTAGGTTCTTACTCTAACTAGGTAGGTAGTCCTGTTTTCAAAATAGAATTACTGTCCTCCATATCTGGATCGTCCTTTACAAATGATATGGAATGGAGCCCACTGCCACGTCAGGAATGGAAGTCAATGTCGCGTAAACTAATCCCCGGCACACGCTTCACGCTGGCCCAGACACTGTCCGGAACTTTCACAGGCAGTTTGTGCCCCTTCAGTTGCTGATCAATCAACCACATCCCAACAACGAACTCCTCTCTTGTTAGGAGCCCAATTTTTTGTGTATCAACTAGATCCCAGATCTGTTCCAGCACGAAGGAATGGAGGCGACTTCGAGACCAGATGTCTCGTACCACAATATTCACTACCATCTCCGAGGCATCTGAAGGCCATATGTCTCGCAATGGATCATGCCCGGAACATTGCATGTCCACTTCTTCTCTTGTAGGAACGAGAAGCCCCTTATTGGCCGCCCATACGCCCTCGTAGCGTTTTCGCTCCTTTTCCGTAAGCTCACTCCGCCATCTCTTCCGATCGCCTTCATGATGTTTATGTGGGTGTTTCCGTATGACATGCTTTCTGTGTCGGTGGTGACTGTCATCTTCATCGTCGGACTTGGCCGGGTTACGCAGTGTATGTCGCAAAGGGCTGGATGGGCTTCGTGATTGGGAAAGCTCTCTCCCGTTGTTGTGAAGACGTAATATTGAACGAGACCTTGCTTGACGTTGCGGAGGGGGAGGTGGCGGGCCCTTCCTTGTAGGTGGTGCTCGGGAGGATGCCAAGGATGATGCGACGATAGCATCTGAAAGGGCGCCTTCACTCAAACTAGCCGAATCATCGAGCAGACTAGGAGTACTGTTATTACGTCGTCGGTCGTAGATCGACGAAGCACTCGGGCTTAATGGTCGTCTCGGGCCATCATTCTTCGCCAGAATGGCTCGGTGATTACTTAGACCACCGTTAGCCGTGGGTGATCCGCCAGGTCGTGGGGGCAATTCAGGAGCTTTCTCATTCGATGAGGTAGATAAATCATTGGAGAGGCCGATGGAGCAAGAGTTTAGTGGCTCGAGGGAGCCCTTTAGTTCTCTGGGCTGCCCGCTTCTGGTGGCTGGTTCGGCTGACCCTGGACCGCCTGTGACTGGTCGAGATTTTCGAGGTGCTGGGGGTACTGGACGGGGCTTTTCCACTACCTGTTGCGTAGAGGCTAGAGATGTATTAGGTGGTTGTGTGGTTGGCTTTCGACGGATAGATAAATCTCGAGTCGGCCCAGCTTCATCACAGCGTGAGCGTCGCCCGATCGAGTTAATATTAGTTGCGGCGCTCTCGATTGAACTTGGACTGGACGCTTTCACATCTTGTACACTATTGTAGTTCTTTGGCCGGGGTCCATTTGTGCCTCGTATCACGTCCCTACCTGTGGTTGTTGCTGCATTTTTCCTATGTACAGGGAGATGTTCCGCAGCAAACCGGGCGGCGATCTGCTGCGGAGACTCCGGTCTAAAAGTTGCCGGGCTCTTGCGAACGCTCTCGAGAGCATTGTGAGAATGGGCAGTATACCTCCCAATCTTGTCCTTTACGGAACCAACTTCGGGTGGCTCTTCGGCTTCAACATCGGGATGGGGACCCGGGCCGAGATCATGTCTGTTGACATCAGCGGCTCCTCCGGTTCTGTGTGCGACTGCAGGTGAACTGCTTCTAGAAGCGCTTGTGCGAAAGGCAGTGGTGGCACCTTGCAAAGCCGTCACGGCATTATGAACATGGCCGGGAGATGAATGGGGAGCTACCCGCTGGTTCGGAGCGGGTGTTGAATTCGCCATTCATGAGACCCGTTTGAAGTCACCGAGAGGTCAAGAAAAGATGTGCAATACTATACGTTTCATACAAATACTAAGAGATCCTCAAAAAGCATATTTGATCCACTCATGCATAAAAGAACCAGGAGAGAACTGATGTTTGTACCTGCGGCAACAAATTAGAGACAACAACTTGAGCTGTGCTGAAGTCATCTGCGGGTCTAGTCCGGATCGGGTAGTTAGCTAACCGTCTACGGAAATAGTAGCTCTGGACCTCTCATTCGGGAACCCTGAGGAGCATTTACTACAAAGTAAATTTTGTATGAAAATCAAGCAATAGTAACCATATATTAACCGACCGGCTCATGGCATCCATTCTACTTGGCAAAACAAATTCAATGACTCTGTGATTGTTAATTGTTCGTTCGAAATCATGTTATATCCAAACAACTTATATTCAACCAGTCTGCCTTTTATTCCCTTATTATATTGTTCTTGGAATTAACCTTTCCTTCTCCTTTTCTTCTTTTCCCACATTTAACCGAAAGGTAAGACAAATGAGCCGGCAGTGCGGGGAATTTCGACCAATACTCATTGTCCAATCACGGGGTCCCCGCTCTCACTCTTAGTACAGGATGTAAGTTAATATTCTGGAGAAACGTTCAATTGACCCAAATATTCTTCCCCGCTTCTAACCCTTTCAAGTTGCCTTGCGACGTAACCAGCCCGGAGTTGGAACTAGTGGTTCGATCCACTACCTCGAAAGATTGTTGCTTGAAGAACTTTCATCTACCTGCTCCCGATCAGGGTTCCAATGCCTCAAGCCGGCCGATTATAGTGATGAAATGCCAGCATCGCACGGTCTTTCGTGATGCACCTCTCGCCACTTTTGTCATACGGCGATCTGTTTTTCTATCCAAGGTGCCATGCCAAATTCTCAAGCACTGTCTGCCTTAAGGAACAATCGTCCGTGAGACGCCATGTCCCCGGAGAACAGCGACGCTGGCCCAGGTATGAATTTGGCTACATCTTCCTCCCTTCAAGAGCTTCCCGAAGTTACCTTGTGAAAGACGTGAGGACGCACAGAAGAAGTAACCAAATACGTGGTAGCAGTTGCAAGCCGCCATGAGGCCGAAGAAGCGACATTGAGTGATAGGAACAACTACGACAATGAAATACAGCCCACTTCTACGGGCTCTAGTCAAACTAAATGTTCTATCTGTCACAGCACCTTTAGGCGACCAGAGCATTTAAAGCGTCATTTTCGCAGTCATACTAAAGAAAAACCCTTTGAATGTACGCAGTGCGGCCGGCATTTCTCGAGAACGTACGTTTCCTCGAATTTCCAACAGAGAAGGATTCTGTATCTCGCAAATAGGTTGCAGCTGACATTGACCAGTGACACACTTCATCGTCACGAATTGAGTCACCATACCTTGGGACCAGAAGGGGGGAAGGACCGCACACATCGGATTACGGTAAAGACGTTTCGGGCTTGTTTCAAATGCGCCGTAGCAAGAGTGCGGTGTAGCGGAGGAACACCATGCATCCGTTGCGATAATCGATCACTCGAATGTCAATATCCAACCGAGAGACGATCTAAAGCGAAAGCGCGGAAACAGTCATCCAGGAATCAGGACTCTGTGGATGGCTCGCCCCAGGAGCAGGTTTCTCGTCATGCCCGCTCTCCTTCTGCGGCAAATACAGACATCACTCTCGCGCTGAACGGAGGAAAGCCATCTTCTCAGATTCCGGGCTATCAACTTGGTCAATTCCAGATCCAGATGTCTGGGCAAAGCTCTTCTAAGACCACTTCTAGTTCTAGGGAACACTTGAGTGAACACCTTAATGACCCCCAAGATAGCCGACAAGCTTCTGAACCAGAGAATTTGGATCTCTCTAATAATAGTGGGGTGATAGATATCACACGATTTCCCTTTGATTCATACGCGGGGGTAAACCTTCAGCAGCTATATCCGCAGATGCCCACGTCGGACATTAGGGCAACACTCTCAGGTGACCAAGGAGCTCGATTAAACCACCAGGTTCAACCCGAGATACCAGGTTCTAATATCAATATGGGTATGGTGGTTGCACATAACCAACAGCTACAGTTGGGGTTCACACAGCCCTACTTGGATCCCGCAATGGCTTCAACGATCAACTGGCTTTCGAACGATTTGTTACTCAATACGACTGGTGAACGCCCTACTGGAGACCGTCCTCCCCCTCATTCTTCGCAAGGAGGGACCATCGACAGCTCACTGGGCCAGTCATCATGGCTTCCCCCAGTTATCAGTGCGGAGCAAACTAGTCCATCTTTACCAGAACATATTTATCAGACTCCTTCTGGAAACACTTCGCTAGGTACTGACGTCGACAGCCCTAGACACTTTCCCCGCGACGCTGCTCAATCATCGACGCCGCAATCAAGGCCTTGCAACGCCTCCCAACGGTCAGCAGACTCGTACATAGATGGAGGTGGCGCTCGGCTTCCGAAATACAGGCGCAAGCAAGATCCTGGACTAAGACCTGCAAGTATAGTAGATGTCCGGTTTCAGTTATGTCCAACAGGTGGGCCGTCAAAATTCTCGTTTCCTACCATCCAGGGACTCAGGGAGGAAATTTCATCTGAAGAAGTAGCCTTCAAATTTCAGATCGAACCTGCAATGTACGACAACATTTACCAGGGTTTTATCCAACTGTGCTGCACGGAGAATTTTCTCTATTCCAAATTCGAAAACAAGAACTTCCCCCCTCGAGAAGCCCTGTCGCACTTTATCGGACTTTACTTTGACTCTTTTCAAACAGTATACCCAATCTTACATGGCCCTACTTTCAATCCGAATTCATGTCATTGGCTATTGACAATGGCTGTGTCAGCAATAGGCAGCTATGCCGCCGGTATTGATGAGCAAGATAATTGTTCTGCCGCATTTAGCGAGTTTCTCCGGCGGGCTATACATACTGAGGTATGAGTCTACCATAATATCCAAATGAGAGCATCTACTGACTGCTGTTAAAGAAGGAGAAGTGCCGCCCAGAACGGAAACCTCTTTGGCTTATGCAGGCAATAATGCTAAATTGTGTCGGATTGCTTCACGGAAGCAATGAGCACAGTAGAGATTTCGCGTTGGATAGTATCGGTGAACTAGTTAATCTTTCGACGCGTGAGGGGTTGTTATGTGCTTCTACCCAGTCAAGGCTTTCATCAATGGACACTTCGCATGATACTCGTTGGGCTATATGGATCGAGGACGAAACAAGAAAAAGAACAGGTTACTTTATATGGGTAAGATATAAAAGTCGCAACTTGAGCGAGCACATAGTTGACAAAGATAATAGCTTTTGGACTGTATGCTTGCGTACCACTTCGAAAGTCGGTTACTGCTCTCCCTTGATGATGGTCAAGCTCCACTACCATCAGGCGAGAGCCTCTGGCGAGCAAGCTCCGCTGATGCCTGGGCAAGACTTTACGAAAAGACTACAGGTATTTCTCCTGTCCCTTTTTCATGCGTAATTCTGTCTAACCTGCGCCCCTTAGGTCGAGAGGAGGTTTCTCTCTATAACGCTGTGCTTACGCTGTATATTGAGAAGAAGCTTGTTGCTAATATAGGAGAATTCGGTCACATCTTATTAATCCACGCACTTTACCATCGAATGTGGGAGGTGGGTGACTATTTCCGCCGTCCTTTGTCTTTCTGGAATCCTACTGCCAAGAAGCAGCCTAGGGAAGCTGCGATTCCCTCGGGATCTGTTTGGCTACCGGGTATACCTTCATATTCGAGGTGGCGTAATAGCGCGTGTGATTGCCTGGATATTCTCCATTGGGCAGCAAATAGCACGATAGCCAAGGCATCTGGCCTCGAGCACCCGACCGTCCTACACCTTCACGAAGCCCGGATTATATTGCTCGTACCCTTTCATGAGATTAAGACCTTGGTAACATCTCTAGCAACAGAAAAAGTTCAATGGAGCGCACGTCAGCAGACGATTGAGTGGCATTATATACTTCGTTGGATTAAACACGATCAATATAAGGCCCGGCTCGCGGTTATACACGCAGGCGCATCTTTGTGGCATGTGCGAAGATATTCGACCGATGCATTTCATGAGCCGGTAGCCGTGTTTCTTGCAATACTTACTTTATGGGCCTATGGCATGTGTCATTCGCAGGTGTTTCCAGATATTAAATCCCGTGGTGGCCCAGATGAGAATTTGCCCAGCGAGCCCACGTTCTTCCATATCGACCGTCCTTGTGACGACGAGCTCGTACAGATCTTTGTTCGAGGAGGGCAAGGGATGAAGGGTAATGTGACTGGTGTGGGGGATATATGTGCTCCAGAAGGTCCTAAACGGATTCTCCAGGTTGGCTGCGAGACGCTTGCTGGCCTTACTTCTTGGGGAATATCTAAGAGATTTATTGCAATCCTGACAAGGCTCGGGGACTTGATGTCATGCGACAAATAAATAGCCTTGGTGTACAGCTACAATTTCTTACATTTTTCACTCTCTCTCTTTGTTGGCAAACCATTCTTTCTTTGGTTACTCAATACCCTATCATAGCTTAGTTTATGTGAAAGAGAATTAGATTCTGACAACCGTGACGATAAATGGGAATATCTACTTGTCTAAAGGCGGTGATGAGCATAAGTTCGTATGACGTCACATGGTTCCGGGTGAAGTCAATTTATCTTATCGTTGCCTATTGCAGCCTAGACCTCAACAGAAGATATAAACTAGTATTCCATGCACTCTGCTCTCGAAATAGGTTCACTACCTAAATTTACGAAACTCTTGCTTCTAATAAGACATGGATTCTGACGACGATTACAATGGCCCTGCCGATACCAATCCTCGCTTAGAAGATGAGGAGTCTGACCTAGATGAAAAGTAATACCGACAACTCTCAACTTCCCTTCTCTGAACATTGCATAATTTGCTAATCTACTGAGCACCAGATATCCCAACCGCCCACGAAATCATTCCACTACTTTACCGTTTCATGTTTTGTTCCAGACGCTTTTCTATCCATTGAGTGAGATCAAAAAGAAGCCAGCTGGACCTGCGCGCAAGAAGGTCGGCCCTCATGGACTGTCTAGCGTTAATCTAACTCCATTGGAAAAACGGCGAGATATTATCGACCGCTTCATCTCAAGATGGAGGAAGGAGGTCGGGGACGACATATACCCCGCTTTTCGATTGATTCTTCCCGACAAAGATCGGGATAGGGCAATGTACGGAATGAAGGAGAAGGCTATCGGGAAGCTTCTAATCCGAATTATGAAAATCGATAAGAATTCGGAGGATGCTCTCAATCTCTTAAACTGGAAATTGCCCGGACAAACGACTACGTCTAGTATGGCTGGTGATTTCGCAGGCCGATGCTTCGGTGTACTCTCAAAGCGGCCAATGCGCACGGAAGTGGGTGATATGACCATCGAGGAAGTGAATGAGAAACTCGATCATTTATCCGCGGCGTCTAAGGAAAATCAACAGTTGCCGATCTTGACGGAATTCTACCGACGAATGAACCCAGAAGAGCTCATGTGGCTTATCCGTATCATCCTACGACAGATGAAGGTTGGAGCGACGGAGCGCACCTTCTTTGATGTGTTCCATCCAGACGCGGAGAATCTGTACAGCATTTCGAGTAGTCTTCGGCGCGTCTGTTGGGAACTGCACGATCCTAATATCCGGCTTGAGGCTGAAGATAGAGGGATCACGTTGATGCAATGTTTCCAACCGCAGCTGGCTCAATTTCAGATGCACTCACTGGATCGGATGATTAGCCGGATGAGGCTGACGGAAGATGATCCGGTTTTCTGGATTGAGGAAAAACTTGATGGGGAGCGTATGCAGCTTCATATGGATTCGAACGACTCGGTACCAGGGGGTAGAACGTTTCGCTTCTGGTCAAGAAAAGCCAAGGACTACACATATCTCTATGGGAATGGCATCCAAGATGAGAATGGTGCTTTGACAAGATACCTCAACGATGCGTTTGCAGATGGAGTGGAGAGCTTGATTCTGGATGGCGAAATGATTACTTGGGATACTGAACAGGATGCCATTGCCCCCTTTGGCACGCTTAAGACGGCCGCACTATCCGAACAGAGAAACCCGTACTCGAGCACTACCCGGCCCTTGTTCCGTATCTTTGACATACTGTATTTGAACGGACGCGATCTGACAAGGTACACTCTTCGTGACCGCCGAAACGCATTGCAGAAAAGTATCAAACCTGTTTATCGCAGGTTTGAAATCCACCCTTACGAAGAAGCTACGGGCAAAACTGAGATCGAGGAAGCCCTGCGAAGAGTCGTGGAAGAGGCTTCCGAGGGCTTGGTACTTAAGAATCCCAGGTCACCCTATCGCCTGAATGAAAGACACGATGATTGGATGAAGGTTAAGCCGGAATATATGACTGAGTTCGGAGAGTCGTTGGATGTCGTCGTGATTGGAGGGTATTATGGATCTGGTCATCGGGGTGGTGGCCTTTCAAGCTTCTTATGTGGGTTAAGGGTCGATGATGCTCATTCCTCACAAGGAATGGTGGCATCTAAGTGTTATTCGTTCTGCAAGGTAGGAGGAGGCTTTACTGCAGCTGATTATGCAAACATCCGGCACCACACGGACGGTAAATGGCACGAGTGGAAATCCAGGAAACCTCCCACGACATACATAGAACTGGCAGGCGGAGATGCGCAGTACGAGCGCCCAGACATGTGGATAAAACCAGAAGACTCGGTGGTTCTCTGCGTTAAGGCAGCTTCAGTAGCTGTCAGTGATCAGTTTCGTATCGGACTGACGCTACGCTTTCCGCGCTTCAAAAAGCTGCGTATGGACAAAGATTGGAAAAGCGCTCTCTCAGTACAAGAGTTCCTCGACTTAAAAGCCAATGCGGAACGAGAGCGTAAAGAGAAAGAATTCAATGTGGATAATTCACGCAAGAAACGGGCGAAGAGGGATAACAAGAAGCCTTTAGCTATTGCCGGGTACAGTGCGGAAGCAGAAGCTCAGTACACCGGGCCATCTGGCAATATCTTCGAAGGGCTAAATTTCTGTATGTTGCAAGACCGGGCGTATAGTCGAGGCACAAACTGATCAAGTTACAGACATTACAACCGACTCAAACACACCGGTCAAAAAGTCAAAGGCGGAGTTAGAACAGCTCGTGAAGGCTAATGGGGGCAAGTTCTTTCAGACGAGTAATGCTGCTCCGAGCACAATTTGTATCGCCGACAGAAGTATGTGCGCCTTCAAAGACTCCTCGAACCATTGGCATTAACTTACATGTTATGCAGGGACTGTGAAAGCTGCGTCCCTTCAAAAAAGCGGCAATGTCAATATTATCCGGCCTTCTTGGATCCTTGATTGTATTAGGCAGAGTGAAATAGACGCGGGTTTGCCTGATTCTCTTCTTCCTCTCGAACCCAGGTACGTTGATTCAGTCTGGAACAAGGTTTCTGGTCTACTAACTTTCACCCAGACATGTCTTCTTCGCGACTCAGGACAAGAAGGAGGAGATTGCAGCGAGCGTCGATCGGTTCAATGATAGTTATGCCCGCAACACCACCAATGACGAACTGAAGGAGGTAAACATCCCCGCCCAGGATAGGATATAACCTGCTGACTGTGACTAGATCTTAAAGCAGATGAGCAAGGATCATCACTTTCACGCTTCGCAGAATCCCAAAATCGTCCGAAAACTCAACGAGCGTATCCAGGAGAAAGTCAATGCCGGATGGGAGATGCCTTCCGGCTGGCTGTTCAAGGGTCTGACCATCCTCTTTCCTCAGAATGACAAAGTGGATGATGCAGAAGTAGACGAGACGTCACAAACGCATCAGCAATACCGTCTTAATCTAGCACGCAACACTGTACGGTTTGCGGGAGCGAATGTTGTGGATTCGAAATCTTCGTCGGTAACTCACATCGTCGTAGCTCCGGGCAGCTCATCTTCAGACGTCTCTTCGATCCGCAAATCGCACTCAGCGAAACCGGGAAAGAAGGTGCCACACCTCGTCACTGCCGAATGGATAGAGGAGTGCTGGAAACAGCGGACGCTGTTGGGCGAAGAGGGTATGTTGAAGCCTAATCATGGTCATGGCACACTAGGACTCCTCCATTCTGATCATTTCCTACAGGGTTCCAGCCGTCCAGAGGTACCTAAACAGGCACCTTGCATCATCATCATCCACATCAAGAATCAACCCAGTCTTTTGGGCATTTCCCATGGGCCTAACCCAAATCCAAATTCATACACCGGTGCTGCCGACGATGCACAAGATACTTTCCCAATTGTACATACATCCATACATACATACCCCCATTTTTGCGTAATGACACATCCACTTTGGATGAACCGAAAAAGACCACATAAAACTATCCTACTTGCCCAGTTCCTTGGTTATCTGCAACCCTGCCCAAACACGGAACATGGCGGGAGTTTGCTCCAAAACACGGCGTAAAGTTAAGCCCGACCAGAGAATCCATCTTCTACCATTGGACAGAGATAAGGCCTACAGGGGAGAACGAGACATGGCCATGCAAACAGGGGAGAAATAAGATCCATCCATGGATAGAGATGACCTAGCTGATGCATTACAGCCTGAATGAATACCATACAGTAATATAATCCCTTGAACTGAAAGATAAGAAGACCACTCTGGATTGGGTTTAGCTTATGTCGAAGTTTTAGATAACCCTAATACAAACCAGACTTATCCCAACACTACGCAAAAGATCCTCCCATCTCTCGAAAGAACGAGACGGTCGAGAATCTGTATTTACTATCATCTTTCCATGATAAGTGGTAGTTAAGAGTCTCATCGTGCTATGAATTATAGCGGTCACCTCCTTCCTGATCTAGTTCTTCCTTAATCATTTGACTCGAATAGTTTCTAGTTTGATTAGAGGATAGTGTTCTTTTTAGAATAGATACGACACACGTCTTCATTCTCACTTCATCTTTCGATAGATTCATTAGATTACATCTAGGTTTGGATGCAACACAAACTCTGCGACTTTGCTCGGCCTTGTCTCTATCACATTATGTCCTACTCCTTTCCTAAAGGTAAAAAAAATATGTATGGCAGCTCGATAGTCATTTAGCTACCCCATATCCGAGAGTATATCCGAAAAACAATGTAGACCAAGAGTGAAAGTTGAACAAGAGGGGCCCATCGACATTTTGTCCTGTCTAGGGACGGGAGATTAAGACTGTTTTCGAGTCAGTCTCGCATTCTTTTCCCGGCCTTACTCTATACATAGAAAGGAATTCTTCCCACATTAGCCTCGTATACTTTTAAGGAGTCCGCAGCTGAAGATGGGACACAAGCTGACGGCCATTACGACTATAGGTATAGAGTACGAGGGTGTTGGATTAAATCATCAGTTGGCCTGGAAATGTCGGCGAATGGATATGTGTGTCGATGAATAGACAGCAGCTCTCAAGTATAGAAAAAGGCTTACAATAATACTGTGGTTATGGTCTTCGAATGCTACCTTTGAGTGTCACAGCTCAGAAAAGGGCATCGCTAAGGCACCGTCTATCTCTTCAACGAATCGTCGGTCCCCGCGTACACAAGCCTGGGTAGATGGACTCGTATGTGGAAGGCAGATTTCAGGAGTTTCAGTGATAAACATTATTTCAGAGGATATGTTAGGCTTCTCGATGTAAAATGAGAATGTTCTTGGCATGGTTTCCTTAGCAAGAAGCGATAAGGATTCTGATCTTTGGCCCTGTATAAAGATGGAAAGGTGTCGGACAAAGGTTAAGACCTATGCAGATTGATTTTTGCTAAAGAGTACATTTTTAGAGCGGTCGCGGGCAGTATTGTGCGAACAGTATGTACTTATAAGTAGAAATTTGTGTATAGATCGTCGGTCCAGGGTCCTATTCGCATTATCCGGTGCGTATTTAGCGACTAACACTCTGAGAATTTGCGCAAAGTTCATCAATCTGTAGCCCGTACGTTATATCCAGCCAAGATAGTTGTGAGCAATATGGACGAAATGAGACCTGTTTCACCTGTCTCCACCATTGATATTGGGGGCCAGGAATCTATAAATTTATCATACAGATGCAGGTACAAACGATCTGCACCTCCCAGTGGGTCTCAAAAATATCAATACCATCATATACTTATCTGAGCTGTCAATCGCAGCACAATGAACCCTTCTAGGCGTTTTGAATGAAAGAAGGACGTTTGATTTCTAACTTTTCTTCAGTGTTGTAGAGAGGCAATCCCGAGCGGAAAATATCTCCGACTGGTTGTCACTAGTTTTATTCCTCTTCACCGTTGAGTATGTGGAGTTATATAAGTAACTTCCCACGAGCTTGTGAACTTTGAAGTCGGAGTAAAAGAGTATGCGGAATCCTCTCATTTCTCTCATCGTCTGCACTTCTATCCAGGTAGAGAAGCCCGCGAGAGTATCAGGATAGGGTTCGGTCATGCCTTCATGAAGGTCCCCCCCAGTAAGCATTCGAGCCGAATCGAACGGGATAATGCTGGTAATACCAGCTTTTTCGAATGATCACAATGCTCCCGAGTGTCCCAGTCAATTGGTTTCGTGGTTTTGGTATAACCATCTGTAAACCAATCATTGAGAGCTGTCCTAATTTGCTCTGGCTATGTCAGGTATAGCGATGACGGCTTTCCATAGTTGCAAGGGAAGTTGAATAGTCAAGTCAACGATGGAGTGCTGATTCATGAGTACGTTTGACTTCCATATAAAGAAGCTCGACAGGTGACCTCCTGATCAGGAACTTTGCCCGAAATGGAAGCAATGGACTAGGTTGATTCACGTGGCTCGACGCCTGCTATACCGGTTACAATGGAATATAGATGAGGCCTTCCGGTTCAGTCTACTGGGTAGGGCACCAGATAGACTGGATAATCAATATTGAAGTCCTTTCATACGATCTTAAAACTGTTCCATAACTAAGTTTCTATCCAAAGACGACGAACTATTGCAGTAACATCACATAAATGGGTACAGGATTAGAATACTGACAATTGTACTGTACGTCCCTATTTTCATCGGATTTAGCAGTAAAATTAATCAATGAATCCAAAGTCCGAAGACAATCACCTTAGTTAGTTATACTTCAGGTTTCCACGTTCCCTCAGAGCTGGGCAGAAAGTAACCCAAATCTTTGAAAGGATTCCACGTGAGGTGGCTCCTAAAAAACAGAGCATCTTTCTCGCCACTAGTCTTCTTAGGGCCATCACTTCTCGCTAGGTAGGTAGTTTTTTATCTTCGGTCAAAAGGACTGTAAGCAGATAGAAGGTAGTAACTACGGAGTACCGGTACTAAATCTGTAACCCTGTCGACGTATCGTAACCCCAGTGATGATGAGTACCAGAGACATGGTGGTAATTTATTCCTCGAATCTATTGGGGTTACCTTATCTTTCTTTGGTTGCTCAGCCGCGTGATGGGAACCTCGGGTCAAGTGATTGAGATCGCTTCTCGAGTAATGACGTCGATTTGATTGCTCAGAAGTCTAATCACGCTCGGCTCTTCGTCCGTGTGACGTGGTGAACCCACAGTATGTCCATCTATGACAAGGCCTTTCAATCTTATTCTTTTTGACTTTCCTCAACCCAACAGTCTATTGATGTACAGAGCAGGATGTAAAGCCAACGTTTGTAAGCAAGTCTGGTCCGTCTTGACCATCCAAGATCCCTGAACGCCCTCGCTCCAGTCTGTATGCCCAAAATGCAAATGTACGTCTCTCAATATGTACAATAGCCAATATAGCCAAGAGAACTGTAAATAAAAAACACATACACACAAAAACAAAAGGGAAAAAAAAAAAAAAAAAAGAAGGATTGAAAAAGAAAGTTCATGAACAGAAGGGGACGAACATCAGACCATGCGCTGCGCTAATGAAGGGAGTATTCCAATGCCTCCTATATGTGAAACGAACAATCAAAGCGTGAATGTCACATGCTGTCGGCGGAAATCCCAACCCATCTAGATGGAATGGCATGTTCAGCTTCGTCTTCGTAATAATCGTAAGGGCTATTCCGGTCTTGATTGCCTTTGCGAGGCGGTAGCCAAACTCGCGCCCGGGTAGGAATGTCGTCCCGGAGTTTGCCGCTGCGTCTCATGTTCATTTCCATCACAACCATGCGCAAAAAGTCACTGTTTTCCCGGGGTTCACGCTGGCGGGACATCGGGGGGACCTCCGGATCGAAAGGAGAATATCGACCACGACCCTTAGAGCCCGACAGGTGGAATCGACTCTTTCGAGAACCCCGTTTCCCAGACCGGTGATAGGTCTGCATCTGAACGGAAACGGGGCAATTGTTAGTGTCAAGGTTTTCATGCGGGTGATCCTGATAAGCATAAATTTCTGCGGGTGAAACCGTAACGGGGTTGAAATAGCGCCGGAGCGCCGGAGAAGGTGGTTCGTTCATGGGCGGAGGCCGACGGTCGTCCGTCATCTTCGGTGTAATCGTAAGAAGAGACCGAGTAAGAAAATCATCCGGCTGAACGGAGGGCGTAGCAAACGTTGAAACTGTCTGTGCCGCAGATTTTATTGCTCGCAGTGACGCCGTAAGATTGGACTTGAAAGTAGATCCTAGCCGTGGGAAGGATCGAGAGGGTGAAGACTTCGTTGGAGTGCTGTCCAAGAAGGCAGGCTGTTGCACAGGTTCCCATTCGGTGTCCGATAATTCGTCCTCCTCTAATAAAGGATGATCGGAAGCACAACTTTCATATTGCGATAGGCGTAGGTATCGTCTTTCACACGGACTTCGTTGGCTAGAAGGTGTGGAGGGTATGGGAGAGCCGAATGGCGACTCAAATTCCGCGTCCAACGACGGGACCGATTCAATAGACAACGAATGGGCGGATAATGATGGCGCTTCGCTATCGCTATCACAATTGCTTCCACTAGCGAACCGATCATTGTCTTCAGGCGGGCTAAGGAGGATGTCGAGCATGGTATTTCCCGTACCCTCCGTTAAGCTGTCATCTCTGGACTTGACACCTTCTAACAGCAACTTGCTGAAATCCTGTACATGATTCACTTGTGGTATTCTTCGAGGCTCTCGCGCATTGCGCTTGCGTCGAGGCACCGGGATGGCGGTGGCTTCCAAAATCGAAGCAATAGAGCTAGGTATAGGGCGGTCACCCGAGGCCGCCGACGATGTTCTATGAACAGTCTTTGCACATCGTGGAGTCTTCGGACCCTTTCTCACAGAGTCTCTTTGCACCGGGGTCACTCGAGGACCTCGTTTAGGGGGGATAATGACTGGGCTGGTGTGTGGGCTTTCCTTGTCGTGAAGCTCGAGGCCTGGGACGTCCTGCACAGCAATAAAGTCAATCTCAGACTTTGAGAGCTGACTTTTCTTCCCATGGTGCAGGGGAGGCACAGAGCTGAAGAGAAATGCCCTAGGAACCATCATCTTCACAGCTTATAGCCGAAGTACAGTTGGTTGGCAAGACGTCCCAAGCCCGACGAGGCACTCTGATCGAGCTTCTGAGCGAGATACATGGATGAATGGTGAGACGACGAAGGAGAAGGGAGAGAAGCGTCCAAAATGGAAACTCCTCCTAGGGAGGCAGTCGAATAAATATGCACAATAGGTCAAAGATGCTGTGTTGGCAGAGGGTCCCGGCGAGCGGCAGTGTCAGCCAAATGAAACCCAATGCGGGAAGCCGCCCGGATGCGTATGCAGGCACGCGACTTTGCGGATATTAATGGATACTGGTAACTGTGATCGGATCCCGACGGTATGTACCCCAGGCGAAACCAAAATAAAGAAGGGGCCGAGTTTAAGAGGTATGGATATATCCCCGGGAATGAGACTAAGATGCGAGCAGGAGGGAAGGAAAACAAAGGATGACCTCAAGACTTCCGAGTGCGATAAGAGTGACGGCAGGGGGATCGCCTTAAGGTTGACCGTAACTTCGTTTAGATAGGGTAATTTCCAATACCTATTTTCGATACCGTCGTAGAAGCGACTAACTCGCCCAGGGTTAAGCGTGAGACAGTGAAGAAAGAGAAAGAGTGAGGCGGATGGCTGGGTTTGGGCGGTAAGGGCGGACAATGCCGAGCCCCGGAAACAGTATGGTGACGCTCAAGTGTGGTACGGCCGAGGCTCCCCAGTGGACAGTGGGACAAAATTACAGTGCACAGCCGTACGACACGCGTACTGTATGTTCTCGAAGGTAAATGAACTTCGTCAACAGTATGGGTTGGGTACAAAGAAGCCTTTAGGCGCTCCACTTGAAGTTCCATCTTACAGAGTTACGTAAAACTGTATCGCTCTATATTGTTTCGACCTTCCCCAGTTGAGTAAGACTGTTATGGGGGCTATTGACTTGGCACTGACTAAATCTACCCAACCACCTTACAATCAATAATAATAATAATAATAATAATAATAGAAGATAGATATTAGTTGTAGATCTATTTCTTTTTTCCCTTTTTTCTTTTCTTTTCTTTTCCTTTTCTTTTTATTTTTATTTTTATTTTATTTTTATCTTTTACTTCATACATTATTTTGCTTTTGTGCGATGGAGAACCGAACACGTTTCACAGTAACTGTAAATAGTATTATGCACAGTGCCTAAATCTCCATACAACCCGGACTTTACCCTCAAATTATTTGTACCCGAGAACTTCTGAACATAAACAAAATCCATAATTGGTTTCCCTATATTGGACTGAACGGCATGCTAGTGCATCCTTGGCATCAGCGCCTATGCAGGCTTTACATATCTGTTAATTCGATGAATTGGTTTGTTGAACTATGTACGAACTGTTTTGTTATTGTTCTGACTCATAGGAGTAACAAAAGAGTAAGGTACACACATACTGCAGTAGTCAACTGATCGACTAAGAGTCTACTGAGTATGATATAGGTTTAATACTATTGCCCGACTAACTGAATAATTTGCGGATATGACCAGGGGCTTCTTTTTTTTCCTTTTTCTGTTGGAGTGGGAAATTTTTTCTATCTATTTTCTTTTATTCTTTTTCTTTTCTTTTTTTTTTTTTTTATCTGTTTCAGAAGATAGAGGCAAATAATAAAAATATTTCTCACCTCGGTTCCAAACAAACGGCAAAAATACGGAAGCATGCCGATTCAACTGGGACTCTTACAGCACTAAACCAAACGGGGTGAAGGGACTTGGCATCAAGTAATCTGGATTGGGTGCATAATATCTTCATCGTGCTTTACTATTAGTAGCCTTTCTAGGCTGGAATACGATGTGTTGTCAGCGTACATATGTTGGAGAAGAGCGGTAAGGGAAAAGCTGGGATACAAGCCGTGGTTGGAGAGGAATTTTTCTCCCAGACTTTTCCTTTGTTGGGACTGTGAGAGGTTTCGTACTTTGTACACCGGGTAAATCGGAAGGGATGTGGAAGGAGATATACATAGGGAGTACAGTACGTAGTAGCTATTCTCCATAACGATAAACTTAATGAAACAGATTGAGGTCATGTACGACTCTCTATCAAATCTCCAACTTTTCTTATAATATAACATCACTGATTAGTGGATGGACGATCGTTCGGGGGTGAAGGATGAAAGAACTTAGTAGGTACATACAGGCACTGACCTAGCCCTAGAATCAGGGGTTGTAAGAAACATAGTATATATCGAGATATGATACAATCCCTAAGACACTTAGGAATGGATAAAAGAAATGAAGGAAATGAGTCGACAACTGAAATGCGATGAAATGATGACAGACCAAGTTTCTTAGTCAGCGAAGGCGGTGGCCGCTTATCGCGCGATTTGCTCGCCAACCAAATGATTCAGAATGAATTGCTGCCAGAACGAGAGCCTCGATGGATGCGCTGCAGGAAGCTATTAGTAGTCTAGCAGCTACTAGTATCTATCGTGCCTGATTGTTCTCTGAGCGTCTCCCCTAGTCCAATCGTCATCTGCGCACCTCATCCAGACCCTTATCTCTGTCAGTTCGAGCCGACACTGCCTGCAGGTCCCGATAGAAATCCCCTCTATCAACGGCTCCCCGCCTCCACTTGCGGGTCATTAGCAGTCTGGGGGCGACCTATCTCATTCCATGTACCACCTTTCAATGATCTGTGCTCATCGATCTGCGTGATACTGGACAATTGGTGTTATGCTCATCTACACACTAGCCGCCGCGCCCCTATAGTTAATGCGCCTATCACAAGACCAGGATCTCTGTGTTGAGCCCTCATTACCAGCGACGTAACCTCTCGTCTACCCCCAAGACCCGGTGACATCCATTCAAAACCAACGCGCCAAGTGCTCTCCCCACGTTCGATAAGCATGCTCCGCTCTGACCCTACGCTTTTCCCGAACATTCTTGGGTGGACTTGACAAGCATGAACGAGGGCTCTGCGGAGAAGAGGCCAGAATTGGCCATGGAGTCTTCAACATTCAAAGGACCTCGAGGAAAGCCGAGTGCGCGGCCCCAGATAAGTAATACGGATGGTGGATCTACTTCTAAGAGGCGCTGTGTCAGCACAGCCTGCATCGCTTGTCGCCGAAGAAAATCGAAGGTATAGGAGCTGCTTCCACAGCCTCTCCATAAATTTCACATCTAATGTTTGGTTCCAGTGCGATGGCAATCTACCCAGTTGTGCAGCCTGCTCCTCAGTATACCATACGACCTGTAATCTCACCACATCAACGAATGTGTAGCGCGATAGACATGACTAACTACTTCTTAGGCGTTTATGATCCCAACTCGGACCATCGTCGCAAAGGGGTGTATAAGAAGGACACTGATACGCTACGGACGAAGAATGCGACGCTATTGACCCTGATACAGGCCATATTGAACTATGAAGAAGAGGATGCTTTCGACTTGGTACGGCAGATACGATCCTGCGATAATCTAGAGGATGTCGCACAGTCGATCATGGGTCAGGAAAGGGGTTCTACATCCACTTCCAGGGATCCCGTACCTAATGGAGATTATGACCCGACACAGGCAGATCAATTTGAGTCGGAATTAGCAGGAAAGATGAGTGGCCTTATGCTGGACGGCTCTCGGAAGTTTATTGGCGGTACTTCGAACCTCATTTTCTTGCCGCCCGGGTCGGAGCTCTATGAGTATAATGCGGACTTAGAGGGCCAGAGTGTGTCCCATACACACGATCGCTCTATTACCCAATGGACGAGAGTTACTGCGGATGCACAGTTGATTAGCCACCTCATGACGATGTACTTCACGTGGCATTACCCCTTTTTCACTATTCTCTCGAAAGATCTCTTCTATCGCGATTATATGCATAATGTCTCCGGCCAGTACTGTTCGTCTCTATTGGTCAATGCAATGTTAGCTCTCGGCTGCCACTTCAGCTCTTGGGACGGGGCTCGGGAAGACCCTCAGAACCCGGCGACCGCAGGAGACCACTTTTTCAAGGAAGCAAAAAGGCTTGTGCTCGAAAATGATGAGCATGCAAATGCGAAACTTTGCACCGTCCAAGCTCTCGCCCTCATGTCTGTCAGAGAGGCTGGGTGTGGTCGTGAAGGCAAAGGCTGGGTATACAGTGGCATGAGCTTCCGTATGGCATTGGATTTAGGCCTAAACTTCGACTCAACCAGTCTTGGAGCTCGCAACCTTGATGAAGAGGAGGTTGACGCACGGCGAATCACTTTCTGGGGCTGTTTTATCATTGACAAGTACTTCCCCTTTTCTACTTTACATAGATGCTCGAGCAAATGGCTAACTATCATAGATGCTGGTCTAATTACCTTGGTCGCCTTCCTCAACTGGCGGCTACTAGCGTGAGCGTACCAAAGATCGACATTCTACCTAATGAGGAGGCAGAATTGTGGTCTTCCTACACTGATGCTGGGGCGAGCATTGAAAATACACAGCCTTCACGGACCAGGACGGTGGCATTACAAATATGCAAACTGTGTGAGATCAGTGGTGATCTACTCGTGTCTTTCTATGATCCAACCCCTCGAGATAAGCCCCTCTCGAAACAGGTTGAACTGAAGAGGCTCAGCGAGATTCACACGAGGCTTGAGGCATGGAAGAAGGACTTGCCTAAAGAGCTAGAACCAAAAGAAAGGCTACTACCTCAGGCTTTGCTCATGCAGTAAGCTCAAAATTGCATTTCCTTGATATGTTGTAGCAGGAATACTAACATGGTTGCAGTATGTTCTACCAACTCCTCTTCATACACCTTTATCGACCTTTCCTGAAGTACACAAAGTCAAACTCACCTCTTCCCCAACACGTCTCTCCTCGTAAGTTGTGCACGCAGGCTGCTTCCGCCATTTCGAAACTACTCCGAATATACAAGCGTAACTACGGGTTCAAGCAGATCTGCAATGTTGCAGTCTACATGGCTCATACCGCCTGTACCATCCACCTACTCAACCTCCCGGAGAAGAACGCTCAAAGAGACGTTGTTCATTGTCTCCGGCACCTCGAGGAAATGGGCGAAAGCTGGCTTTGCGCTCGACGGACCCTTAGAATCCTCGATATATCGGCTAGCAAGTGGCAAGTTGAGCTGCCTCCCGAGGCCGTTATGGTTCTCGAACAGACTCATCTGAAATGGGGTTCATGGGGTTCATGGGATCAAGCAGCATCGCCCTCCACCTCTGAGCAGTCTCCACCTTCCGTTGCAGCTCAACCCCCTGCAACAATCTCCAACAGTCTGCCGTCGCCTGGTCAATACACTTCCACACATGAGCCGGGCGATCCTTCTATTCAAGGCCCTCCCAATGCACTTGGATCTTTAGGCACCCAGTATGCGACAGGGATGCCGATTCCCACTTCTCTGTCGGCTATGCGAGCAGCCCAGCGGTATTCAAGTGCACAGCTACCACGAACAGACGCCCAATTACCAGAACCAACATACTTGCGACCTGTATCACATGCTTACGGTTCAGTGCATTCTGTTCCACTCTCTCAGCATGACTCTTGGTATGATCCGAAGGATGCACAAGGTCGGTCACTAGGTACTGGTCAAGATATATCGTCCACATCAAGTGCATCTCCAATTACTGGATTTGGTACGCCGGAGAATTTAGTCGAAGAAAGCCAAGATTGGTGGTTTCGGGATGCGAATGCATTTAATCCAGGGTATGAGAATTGGAAAGAAGGCTGGAACCCTGCTATGACTGGGATGGCGCCCGACTTCCGCTACATCGGGCAGGCATCCGGGCCTGACAACACTTCCAGGCCACAACCAGTCAGATATTCCGTGGGAGTCCCTCCTAGTATAACACAATCGGACGAGAACCCCGCTATCCCGAGATATGACGAGGCAGTTTTTCCGAGAAACTACCCGCCTTGACCTCGATGGCATTTCTGCGTACTACCTGTATTATGATGTACCGTTTGGGATGTTGGTTATTTTACGATTTTAATGAGGGTACGGTCTTTCTCTTCGTTTTCTTCACTCCCTTCCCGCTTATTTCCTACATCTTTATAAAAAAGAAGTGTATACTGTACAGGCTTCGAATATCCTTCGTGGAAGCCCATACTCAGGGTACTATCAGCCACGATTTTGTATATTTTTGTTTTGGGGATCCTTGCTGCGCGAATTCTCGCCGCATACATCGAGTTATATGAAAGTATATGGATATATATTAAGAGTGACTGAAATCCTACATTCAATGTATGCTAGAGGTTGCGTTGGTGATAACCACTAGCAAGGGAAAAAGAAACGATTCGTTCGAGATTTTGAATAAGAATCACTCTGTAATATGGACACTTCGATCGTAATGGACATATGAATAGACAGAATGGATCGTTCCTCGCTTTCAACGGATCATAAAGGTAACTCCAAGGTTCAACTTCAGAATGCAAAGTATGCTTAACAACATCATACTTCTAGAATCATCGCTGGGTCTTGAATAAAAAACTGGTACGGGCCGGCCTATATAAGAATGTAGATAGGACAGAAAGGAAGTGAAATTATGCGTCAGTGGTATCACTGTTGAACTAGTTAGAACGCGCGGACGAGAGTCATGTAGGGAGAAAAGGGAGACTTACCAGGAAATAATCTGCAACAGGCTTTTTAGCGGGCATGCCCCTTGTATCCTGCGCAGCGGCTTCAAAAACCCTGTACCTTCTTCCGGGACTCCTCACACCTGGCCTGTCGACTGTCATAATGCCGTTGCTCCGTCCGTAGTCACCATTACTTCTAGTCACCGTACCACCGTTGCTTGTGTCTTCGCCGAGTTCCAGAATGGATGCCACGTTTCCACATCGGTAGCAGTAGTTGGGGGCTGACCAGACAGTGACGATCCCGCCGTCGAACATCTCCTTATAGCCCTCCATCACAAGCTGATGGGCGCGCGCAATCAGGGATAGGTCGTTTCTGTAGTTGAACTGCTTCACGATGTCCCCGCCGAACAGAAATCCGGCACCGCGCGGGCTCAATCCCCAGCCGTCAATTTCATCAGGGTCCGACCATAACAGGTCGCACATGGCGCCTTCGTGAGGAACTTCTTGTTTTCTGTCGATTAGACGGATCTTGTCGACTGTGTCGATTAGAGGAGAGAGACCGCCGTGAACGCAGAGGACTGCTCCGGTTCTGCTCGAATAGCTACCCGCGCCTGCTCCCGATGCACCTGTGCCGGGTGCACCTGTTCTGAGGGGTGCCTGGCTTGGGATATCTCCGGATGGCGACATGTTTCTGTTCTCTGTTGATGAGCCACTCTGTCTTGGTCGGTATGAGCTGTATGTGACCTCCCCCTTCGAGTTTAGTACTTCGGTCTCCAGCTCTGCGTCGTCGATTGGCATAGTGGACTGAGTAGAATCGTTCATAACGGGTCCTGTCGGTTCAAGTTCCGAGCTTGTTCCAAGAACAAGGGCGCCTAGCGCCAAATAGTCAAAGACTTCACAGCAATAACGCCATACGTTGGCGCTGCCGTATTTCCGAATACACTCGTCATAGAACCCATAGACCGTTGTGATTTGGCGCGATTCGTGATTTCCACGGATGAGGGTGATACGGTCTGGATAGCGCACTTTGAGGCAGAGAAGTAGTAAAAATGACTCAAGGGAATAGAATCCGCGATCGACAAAGTCGCCCATGAAGAGGTAGTTGGTGTCGGGGACATCTCCTCCGACTCGGAAGAGCTCCATCAAATCGTGAAACTGACCATGGATATCACCACAGATCGTGACTGGCGCATCTACACAGACGACATTTCCTTCTTCTATGAGGAGCTCTCGCGCCTTGTAGCAGAGTTCGCGGACCTGGGTTTCGGGTATCAAGCGACAGGCGCGTAGTTGGGCGATCGCCCTACATCGCAGATAAAAGTTAGTTTCGGCGTTCCTTGAGTATGTAAGAACATTATATCATCATATACCTATCAAGATCGCTCATGGTGAGTTAGCGCAAAGATAGAGACTGGGAATGGATCGATAGGTGAGTCGAAGCAGAGGGGTGGTCGGTGGGTCCTGACTCCAGCGAAGAGTTGGGGGGAAAGAAGCTGAGTCGGTTGGGCCTGGACAGCCCAGGGAGCAATGAGAATGAAAACCGCTATGTTGACGGCAAAGGAGCAATCATTTTCTTGTATGATACAGCATCCAGTAAGAGAACACGACAAGGAATCTCCGAAAGACTGAGCAGGGTCGCTGGACTGCGGGAGGTCTTTTTCCGTGGCGCGCCAACAAGCTGACGGGACTCGCGGTTTGGCGTCCGAGTGACCCCATGGCCAATCACAGCGGTTAGAGATAAGATTAGATCTGATCGCCAAGACTAGTCCGAATTCTTCGTCGAAGTCCTTCAAGTGGACGTCCGTTGACTCCGTTCTTCGGTCTCCCCCGGCCTACCCTATACTCCTTTCGCTTTCCCCACTACCATTGGCGAGGCCATGTCTCCCTTCTGGGTGGCTCCCTCATTGTTTCTTTGATCGGCCTGAACTTTCCCTCGCAAGGTGCGTCAATTGCTCGGTTCCCTATTCTAGTGCCCTCACTAACGAGGAGTTTCGCACAGTGAAGTCCTTTCATGCCGTAGTGACGCCTCGTGCCCTTGAAAACATTCATCTTCTCCCCTCAATCATCATCAATATGCCGCCACATCTACACCCCCGGTCGCGGTCGACGTCCTCTCTTTTTGCAGCCACGCTCCTTGCGTCTCTTTTTGTCGTCGGCCTGCCTCACCTTTTCCCTTGTCCTGCCCCGCGTCGTACACTTGCTGATTCGGAGATGCTTATCACTGCCGATGGGCAACAAATTCCACGAATTCGAAGGAAAAAGAGGAAGGACGCTGAAATGCTTGGATCAGAAGGAAATGCCCTTGCCCAGACACAGCAAACCCCCGACGAAGTGTCGACGTTCCTGCAGTTGGAGGAGGAGGCCGAACGATTGGCCAAGGCGGGAAGAGAGTGTCCTGTTCCAAAGCCTGGCGGAGTTCTGGGTGAATTGCTTGGGTTTTCGAAAGGCGTCAACGAGAACTAGAGCCTCGACGCAGATGTCAACGGTCGAGCTTTCCCAGCCACGAGATTCAAAGGATTGTGTCGTATACAAGCAGGTTTTGTGGCATTACGGGTGATATATTATGAATCGGGTCGCTGGAATGTTGGACCTACTGTTTACAATATCTATTGGCATTGGGTCATGCCGCGGAGGCACCAAACTCAATGCCAGCAATATACCCATGTACAGATAGTCATCTGAAGCCATGATGCACAATGGCATCTTTATGTCTATAACTTGGCTCAATCAATATTTTAAAATGCACTTTTATTACTCTGTCTCCATACGCCTCCCTTGCTCCGGGGTCGGGCGCGTCGTATCTGGAAAAAAATCCCGCTAAGCCGGAAATGGTCAAATATCATTGGTAGGTTCTCCCGCCTAAGGCCACATGCAATTCCAGCACAACATCAACAATGGAGTTGAAGCACTTCATCCACGAACTCTGCCTAAACCCCAGACATACAAAATGGATTGCACCGCTTCTTGTCATAGGCGATGCCTTCCTATGTGCTCTTATCATCTGGAAGATCCCATGTAAGTTTGTATTTCAATCATTGTGGTTTCCTCGTGCGGAGCTAATCGCTGCGACTGCATCAAGATACTGAGATCGACTGGACGACGTACATGCAGCAGATAGCGCTTTACATCTCTGGCGAACGTGACTATACCCTGATCAAGGGGTCCACTGGACCCCTTGTATACCCGGCCGCCCACGTATATAGCTACATGGCACTCTATCACCTAACAGATGAAGGCCGAGATATTCTTTTCGGGCAGATATTATTTGCTGTCCTTTACCTTGTCACGCTAGCAGTTGTGATGGTTTGCTACAGGCAGTCAGGTGCCCCTCCGTACCTGTTTCCTCTTCTTGTCCTTTCCAAGCGGCTCCACAGTGTCTTTGTTTTGCGCCTTTTCAATGATGGCCTCGCGGTCTGTGCCATGTGGATAGCGATTCTGCTCTTCCAGAATAAGAAATGGACGGCTGGTGTTACGGCCTGGACTGTTGGGGTCGGCATTAAGATGACGTTACTGCTCCTTGCGCCAGCCATTGCGGTGGTAACTGTGCTCAGCCTTTCCCTCGTGCCTAGTATTCGACTTGGAATTCTAGCATTGCTCATTCAGGTACGCATTCCTTATCCGTTCAGGGGAATCAAACTATGGCTGACTCACAAATGTTTAGGTTCTACTAGCGATTCCCTTCCTACAGGGTAACCCCATAGGATACGTCGCGCGGGCCTTTGAGTTGACTAGACAGTTTATGTTCAAATGGACTGTCAATTGGAGGTTTGTGGGTGAAGACTTGTTCCTATCCAAACAGTTTTCTCTAGCCTTACTAGGTTTGCATATTTTTCTGCTGGGATTATTTGTTACCACAGGCTGGTTACGGCCGTCAGGATCTAACGTCCCTGACTTCCTCCGGAGCCTACTCCAAGGACGCCAACGCACCGTGGTGCTTTCTAAGTCTTTCATAATGACCGTGATGTTGACATCGCTGGCGATCGGGTTGTTGTGCGCAAGGTCCCTTCATTACCAATTCTTTGCCTATCTCTCCTGGGCTACGCCTTGCCTTCTCTGGCGGGCTCGGCTCCATCCGATCCTTATATATGCGATCTGGGCACTACAGGAGTGGGCTTGGAATGTCTACCCAAGCACCAATGCCAGTTCTTCGGTCGTTGTCTTCTCACTTGCTGTTCAGGTTTTCGGTGTCCTCCTCAATAGCAGAAACGCACTGAGCGATGCGCCTCCGAGACGCAAAGGAAAGGAGCACATCCAGTGATAATGAGCCACTCATAGGCTCCAAATTGATCGTTCCCTTCATTGTTTTCATCACTTGGTCCTCGTGGTTCACATTAAATGTAGACGCACGTGCATTGGATACAGCGATCACCATACGTCGATTAGTTCAAGCATCAGAGTCGTCCGAGGGAGGCATCTTGCCCACATTTGACTCTTCCTCATCCTCTGAATCCGAAGCAACAACCGTAGATTGCTTGACGAATTCCTTCGGCCTGCGAAAATAGAATTAGCAAAAGGACCAAGAATGAAATGACTAAGTCGATTTACCAGAATGGAGCCTTGCGCCAAACTTTCTCATCCCGAACGATATTAATGATTTCCCCAGCAAGCTTATTGTCCCGGTCCTCAAGAGCGTTGGTATCGACCACGACGTAGGAGTTGCGTTTCATCCAGATTCTTGAACGGAAGCGGGAAGGTAGTTCGACCAAAACCGAGTCTTTTGATGGCAGTTCGACCACATATAAATTGTTCCCCGTTGCCTTGATGACTCGCGCGATTTGCTGTCCCTGTTGAAGCTCATCTGGAGGGGTCATAGTTTCTTCCGCTGTTGCGAGTACCTTGCGCCGTGGTGGTGCCATGATGGTATATTGCAATTGGGATCTCTTTTCTTGGAACCTAAATTGTCGCAATCTCTTAGATGCTGTCTTGTATGAAGCAATTGCTGATCAGATAAGCTGTGGTGAGGGGTAGTCTAATTGTGTTTGATAGCGGAGGGGTAAAAAAAAAAAAAAAAAAAATTTCCCCGTGTGTCAAATCAACATGTGGGGGAAATTCTTGACTGGTCACCTGCAGTGGATCTCTTTGGCCTTGTGGTTTGTTACTCCGGAGTAACTCTCCTCCACCCACACTCCAGACCATACTCGGAGTACATTTTCTCTCCAAGTTCTACCAGGGTCTTCTCATGAAATTCATTGCTAACCTTTTAAAGTTTCATTGACGTACAACGGTAAGAGATAATTGGACCAATGTCAATTAATCACTCAAAACTGTCTCGGGACAATCTCCAAGGGCCTCCCGACAAAGAGATGCCAGCAGAGCATGGTTCTGGGTCCATATGAGCGTGTTGTTCCAATCGCATCGGAGCTGTCTGGGACCCTCTTTTATTTTGGCATAGAGAGGATTATCAATCAGGTTCCATGAATTCCGCTTGCATTGATAAGATTGACGGTCAGATTCCGTATTCCTTCTATCTTTTATGAATCCGTCGACCGCTCTTTTGTGGCCTCGGGGAGTGTATGAGCGATTTTATAGATTGAATAAACCTTTCTCTTTGTTTTCTTTCCCCTTCCTTTTGATGTCTGTCTTGGGTGTCCAGTGCGTTTAATACAAGGGCTCATTATGTCTACCTCGGCGTTTGGTGCTCTATTGCAACTAGAAAGCTCACCACCAATCGCGAACCCTGCAGCTGCGGTGCACAGGGATAAGCATGGTCTTGCCAATGCATCTTTCGATCTCGAGTTAAATGAAGTTCGGCACGGTTCAAGTCCAACATCCAAAACGACGAAAGCGAATTCCGGCATCGCCACTCCACTTACACTTACAGGGGTGGAGAATCATTCCCCTGCGCCTGACGTGTACAAATCTGCGTATCCAAAAACCAGGCAAGCTCATCAAAAACGAAATGGCGCTTGCTCAGTGCTTGTCTGATGAATTTGGGCGGTGGGTTGAACGACAGCGCTCCAGGAGCCTTAATCCCTTACATCGAGGAAGATTATAATATTGGCTACGCTGTTGTATCTCTAATCTTCGTGACTAATGCTCTTGGATTCATCCTTGCTGCGCCCTTCACCCATGCGTTAGAGGCCAAACTCGGGCGGTCAAAGGCGTATGCTTTGTCCATGGCTGTACTCGCTGCGGGATACGTGATTATTGTTTGCAAGCCGCCATTTCCAGCAATTGTAGCGAGCTTCTTTCTCCTCGGATTTGGGCTTGCGCTACAACTTGCTCTCAACAACGTATTTTGCGCCAACCTCGTGAACAGTACCACAGCGCTAGGTTTCCTTCACGGTAGCTATGGGATTGGAGGAATCATAGGACCGCTTATAGCGACAGCTTTGGCGTCTCATGGGGTCCAGTGGTCCTTCTTTTACTGTATCTCCCTTGCCCTAGCCTTATTCAACGCAGCACTTGCGGCTTGGACATTCCGTGGGTATGAAAAGGAACTGCCCGTACAGCTGCTTGCTACATTTCAACAGTCTACTTCCCAGCAAGATCATGATCATGGCGTTGCAAGTAAGACACAGTCGTTGAAGCAAGCAGTCAAAAACAGAACCACTCTTCTCGGTGCACTCTTTATCTTCGCATATCAGGGCGCGGAAGTCTCTATTTCAGGCTGGGTCGTATCATTTCTTATCAGTTCTCGTGATGGAAACCCCTCGCAGGTAGGGTACGTGAGTGCAGGATTTTGGGCTGGCATCACTCTTGGACGTTTCGCCCTCTCCCACCCGGCCCACATGATCGGAGAGAAGCTGTCAGTTGTACTTCTCGTGATAGGATCAGTCGCCTTTCAGGTGATGACGTGGCTGATCCCCAACGTTATCGGAGATGCCGTTGCAGTTTCTATTGTGGGTTTGCTCCTGGGACCTGTCTACCCTTGCGCTACAGCAGTGTTCAGCAAGCTGCTCCCCCGGTCGATGCAGATGTCAAGTTTGAGTTTTATCAGTGCATTAGGAAGCAGTGGCGGTGCTGTATCGCCTTTCTTCACTGGGCTGCTTGCTCAAAATGTGGGTACCTTTGTCTTGCACCCGATCTGTATCGGATTATACGGTGTGATGCTTACGGGCTGGGCTTGCCACCCTCGGATCTCGAAGAGATCTGAGTAAAAAGTTAATGTGTCTTTTACTGCATGGTGCAGACTCGGGCCAATATCCTTGTTTCGGTAGCGTCAAGCAGACTTCTATTTTTGCTTCTATATTCTTTTACTATTTTTCAAGTACCAGGGCAATGACTATAACTCGACACAAGCTTCATTATACCCTGACAATTCATTTTAAAACATAGTAAAGGACCCTTCTGGGCGGGGTACCATCTGATGTGCTTGCTTTATGCGCCACATGACCATTTGATGCATCTGTACACTGCAAGGGGCACACGATCAGATGGGTTATCTGTGTCATCCAACCCACTAGTCCATGGCAATACAATCCTTGTACGCAAAATGTGCATGTCTTACTTGTTATATCTTATATCATGCCTAGGTAGTTGCTCGTAGATTGACCGATAAGAAAAGTAGGTGTTGGTACTGTGCAGTGTGGCTATCAGTAGCTTGTGATCCTGCAGAGATGGGACGAAGTGCAGACAGTCTCCATTATTGGTTCGTAGATCTATCTGTTGGAAAGATTAGACGAGAAAAGGAAAAGAAAGAAAAGAGAAGAAAATAATGGGAGATTGATTTTCCTATCTATGGACTTGGGGGTAGTAGTAGGGTATTTGTACTATCTGTCAGGCAATCTACGCCCAAAGAGGAAATCGACAGGGCAAGCTGGGGTTGACCCTGTGTTATGTACTCCGTACATGGTTACAGCATACCAGATGACAAAGACAAGTTTACTTTCTGACTGGAACACAGTCTCTCCTCTGCCGTGAAGAAGAAGGAATAGAGGCCAGTGAAAGGGTCATTGTTTGCCACCACCTGTCAGACAATTCGGTACAACAGTCCCTTGACTCGGGGCAATTCGCGTTTGGAGTTATTTACATCATTGTTTGTTTTCGTCAGCATTTCACTTCCCGAGACATTCCTTTTGTCTTTTTTCTCTTTCTTGAAGAAGTTCTGCAGTTTCTGGATAGGAATATACTACTACCTGACCCCGGCAATTTGGAACACTGTTTTGACTCGTCCGAATGTTTACCTTGATGACTACTTAGTTACTTTAAATCCCCTTTGGCACACACGTGCTCCCCCCCCATCGGATAAAATTACCCAAGGACTTAAAAGTGATTTGACTTGCCCCTCCGTCCCGCGACTGCCTGAGGAGTAAATGCGGGCGGTAAAGCAAAAACAACGAAGAAAGTAAAGTCTGGACACCAAAAGTCAACCCACCCACCCCCGAGAAAAAGGAAAAGGATCCCAAAACAATTTTCCCTTTTCTGTGCTTTGTGTGTGCGGTGACCAGAAACTCCATTGCTGGAATCACCTCTTCTCGCTGTCCCGACTCAGCTCCCTCTCCCCATTTTCGCAGTGACCTGCGGGCATTGACCGAGAGTGACTGTCTGGCACGGCTCGTCATCGTAACGGGGGGAACCTGTCTCACCATTTCCCGAGTGGCATTAACTTAACGGGAACGTTGACTGTCAGTCCCGTTGCGATTTATTGATCATCCATCCCCTCTCTTTGGAATAATCTGTCAACAAAGTACCCCGCGGCGAACGTTTTCTTCCCCTTTAGTACGCTTTGCCTGCTGACTCTGATTCCACACTTCTATCCCCACTTATTCTTGATCGCATTGTTGTCCTCTCAGTTGGAATAATTCGGAACGTCGGTCGTCGTCCCACCACCCTTTCAACATGGACGGGGACGACCTCATCGCCTCGGTCTACCGCAAGATCGAGCGGGAAAAGGCCCTGATCACCGCCGCGTCCAATATGCGACAGTCGACCAATAACCCCCTCGTGCAGCAGAGAGTCGATGCGAATATCCGTGATGGTCGAAAGAACATTGCTTACTTGGAGGAGAAGATGAGAGAGTTGCAGCTACGTCGAGACGGAGGATCCCCCACGGACAAGCGTCTCCCGCCTGAACCGGGTGCAGGACCAGCCCCTCCTCCGAAGGACTATGGTACCGGCTATGACGAGTATGACGCCTCGGGGGCTTACCCGCAAGGAGGATCTGGTTCCATGCCGACAGGCGCTCCCTTTGCAGATCCCCGGCCTTTCGCTCCTGTTCCCAAGGCCCGGCCGAATTTTACTAAACTTGGTATGCTTTACCTGTCGCTCGGCACCGACAGAGGCCTTGTAAGCTTCCAGGATGTCTAACTGACGCTGTGCTGTGTTCAGACTTGATCAAATATGATACCCCGTATCTCGGACCTAAGATCCAGCTCATGTTGTCCCAACTCGAGTTTAAACTGAGTGTGGAAAAGCAATACAAAGCGGGTATTGAAAAGATGGTTCGCCTGTATCAGGATGAGGGTGATAGGAAGAGTCGCGCGGATGCCGAGGGTCGGCGGATCGAGAGTAATCAGAAAATTCAGTTGCTAAAGCAGGCCTTGAAGCGATATGAAGATCTTCACGTTGACATTGAATCGACAGACGACCCAGACGGTATGTTTTCTACAGACCGGTGACCGCCGCATAGGAGCTAACAGTTTGTTTTCTAGATGAGAGCCTGAACACACCCAACATGCGCAAGCCACTTACTGGTCTTCTAACATTGCGTATCCAGGCGGTTACCGATGTAGATCATGCCACCAGCTCGAGATTCTCTCGGGGCCCCGAGACTTTCGTCATCATCAAAGTTGAAGACACTATCAAAGCCCGTACAAAAGCAACCCGGACTGATAGATGGCAAGATGAGACCTTCACTATTGACATTGACAAAGCAAACGAAATCGAACTTACCGTGTACGACAAGTCGGGTGACAGGCCCACTCCGATTGGCATGCTTTGGGTGCGCATCTCCGATATCGCCGAAGAGATGCGTCGCAAGAAGCTGGAGAGCGAGCTCAATGCATCAGGTTGGGTTTCTGCGGATAAGATGGAACACGGCGGTTCGTCGGGACGGCCTGACACCGCTGGGCAGCCGGGATCTCCGCATGCCCCAGGCTCCGCTGGGCATTCTGGTCCTACTGCGCAGGGTTATGCAGGTGCTCCGGGTGGAGCGCCCTCCTTAAACTCAGTGATGATCGAGTCTTGGTTCGCATTGGAGCCCGTGGGTCGAATCCATCTATCAATGAGCTTTGGTAAACTTCTATGGCCTATATATTATTCTACGACCGGGTGTACTAACCTCTTGTATAGCCAAACAATTGAAGGATCGACGACCGTTCGACATTGGTCTTAACCGACAGGGTGCCGTTCGTCAGAAGAAGGAAGAGGTCCACGAAATGCAGGGGCACAAGTTCGTCACTCAACAATTTTACAATATCATGCGTTGTGCCCTCTGTGGCGATTTCCTGAAATATGCTGCCGGTATGCAATGTGCCGACTGCAAGTATACGTGTCACCGCAAGTGTTACCCGAAGGTCGTTACCAAGTGTATCAGCAAAGCAAATTACGAGACGGATCCAGACGAGGAGAAGATCAATCATCGTATTCCCCATCGGTTCGAGGGCTTCTCCAACCTCTCTGCCAACTGGTGTTGTCACTGCGGTTACTTGCTCCCATTTGGACGTAAAAATGCCAAGCGATGCTCAGGTATGATTTCCTAAAGAACTTCAGGCCATGTATATGACTTTGATGCTTACATTTTCCTTAGAATGTGGTCTCACTTGCCATGCCCATTGTACTCATCTTGTACCTGACTTCTGTGGCATGTCTATGGAAGCCGCGAACCAGATCTTAGAAACATTGATTCATGCTAGGAATCACAATAAATCCCTTTCTGTTAGTTCTGGTCTCAGTGGCCGCACCCTGCGGCCAGGTGGCCCGCCTCAGACCCCTCAGGATCCTGCTCTTGCATATCCGCAAAAACCTGTGGAGAGCCCATATGGGTTACCTCAGAGAGAGCCTTCTGCCGAAGCCGTGAGCGCTGCAACTAACTCCTATATACCCCCACAGTCTCCAACGGCCGCACAGCGACAGCAAATGCCGCCAAGAACGTCATCTGCAGGTCCTGCCGCTGCCGCTGCCGCTGCCGCCACAGGCATGCGCACCCCCCAACAGATCCCTAGTATGTTTTCCTACGGCCCATCCCCCACCTCCTATTCGATGCTTTTGGAGTAAAAACGATCAGACTAATCACGGAGAAGCAGGTCCGGTGCAAACCCAGCCGCCTTCGCACGCCCACTATGACCCTGCCGCGTATGTGTCCTACCAACAAAGCATGGCGCCCCCGCCGCAACAGCAGATGCCGCAGAAGGTTGCGTCGCCTTACGGGGTACCTCCACAGCAGCAGCCTGTGCCAGTAATGCAGCAACAGGTGGCTATGAAAGAAGATGCACCGCCCCAGCAACCCAAGGTCAGGATTGGCTTGGATCATTTCAATTTCCTGGCTGTCCTTGGTAAAGGTAACTTTGGAAAGGTCATGCTGGCTGAAACGAAGAGCACCAAGAAGCTTTATGCTATCAAGGTTTTGAAGAAGGAATTCATCATTGAGAACGATGAAGTGGAGAGTACTAAATCTGAGAAGCGTGTCTTCTTAGTTGCGAACAAAGAACGCCATCCATTCCTTCTCAATCTCCATGCTTGTTTCCAGACGGAAACTCGTGTGTACTTTGTCATGGAATATATCAGTGGTGGTGATCTAATGTTGCACATTCAGCGCGGCCAGTTTGGTCTGAAACGAGCACAGTACGTTCTTCTAGCCTCCGAGTCTTCTCCCTAACTTTCCTACTCCATCACGTGAAGATACATGCTATGAGTACTAATACAACACGCAGGTTCTACGCTTCAGAAGTTCTGCTGGCTCTCAAATATTTTCATGAGAACGGTGTTATCTACCGTGATCTGAAGCTCGATAACATTCTTTTGACGCTTGATGGCCACATCAAGATTGCAGATTATGGTCTTTGCAAAGAAAATATGTGGTATGGCGCCACCACAAGCACATTCTGTGGAACTCCCGAATTTATGGCACCTGAGGTAAAGCCCAGATACCCTAGGCTTCTTCGATCAAGTGATGGTTGACTGACATGTTTCTAAAAGATTATTTTGGATAAGAAATACGGTCGAGCAGTTGATTGGTGGGCATTTGGTGTGCTGATCTACCAGATGCTTCTGCAACAATCACCCTTCCGTGGTGAAGATGAGGATGAAATCTATGATGCCATTCTTGCCGATGAACCCCTGTATCCGATCCACATGCCCAGGGATTCCGTTTCGATTCTTCAGAAACTACTCACTCGCGAGCCGGAACTAAGACTTGGCTCCGGCCCGACCGATGCTCAAGAGGTCATGTCTCATGCCTTCTTCAGGAACATCAACTGGGATGATATCTACCACAAGCGCGTCCCTCCGCCGTTCTTGCCGACCATCACCAGCCCCACGGATACAAGCAACTTCGACCAGGAGTTCACCAGCGTCACACCTGTTCTGACGCCTGTGCAATCCGGTAAGCAACTATCCTCTGCGATTTTTCCCACTAATGCTAACCATAACGTTTTCTCTCTCCAGTCCTCTCCCAAGCCATGCAGGAAGAATTCCGCGGTTTCTCCTACACGGCAGACTTCGCCTGATCTGACTCTATATTTATTGGTGACTAATGCCCTGCAGTCATCGCAGTTATTACTCATGTTCGACGTGAACCTTGGATTCTTTGTTTCTGCCTTCTTGATTGTTACTGCCTTCAGCACTTTTTGCACTGGAAATGTTTAATAACATACCCATGAGAGTTTTGAGAGCAGGTGTAAGCGCTGTTCTGGCCTTTGCGAGTGCAGACGGAATGGAATGAGTAATTTGGTCTGAGGTTGTTTTATTCTATATCTCCCCAGCGTTCTAGGCTGTTTATTTAATTCTCTTGGGCGGTTACTTCCCATTATCGGAATGTAATTCTTCCTTTACTGTTCGTCTTGGACGTCCACGGTGCCCTACCCGACTGCCAAACACGCACTAGGACTCTCCATTCTTGCCCATAATTGAATGCAACACGTCTGCATACTGATTTGGTCGTCTGTCCCTAGGCTTGTAGCTGATTGGGACTACAAAAAATGACAAGTCCCATGACCCTCACCCTCCTCTTGCCAAACATCTACTCTTTGCCTGCCTCTTTCTGACTTGTGTTACTACAACCTTGGAGCTTCTCTTACATATTGAGATGAACACACCTTTTTCATGGTAGATATGACTTCATTCTGTTCCCATTATCTTCCATAGCACCATTCTGCACTGCCCTTTTTCCCACTACGGATCCTCTGCGCAGTATCAATTGGTCATCATCCTGACAAAGAACGGTATGTATGGAAGAAAGAATATGAGATAAAAACATTACTCTCGAGGGCGGCAATTTTCCATTTCGATGACACGCCCCGAATACACTCAAAAGTTATATTTGCTCAAGAGAAAAATCAGTCACCGACGCCTCGTGGGAAACACTTCTTACTTCAAAATCCTCACGTGGTCACATAGGTCTTCGCCCTCCTCATTACGATACTTACTACTGTCAGTGTAATACAAGCGAGTCCTCCACCTCCTCGACCGATCCATTGAAATAACATACTTTGAGACATTTGATCGCTCCTATTTATACCCAGTAAAATGAAAACGCGCAGATCTTGCAATTTTATAACGGACTCGGATGGACTGAATCAACATTTGAATACAAACGTCCAACCTCTCACTTCTAATAAGACCAAAGTCAGAAAGAGAAGAAGCTTAGACCCGAAACATACTCCTCCAAAGCATGACACTTACAAAGACGAAGTCCGCACAGGGCTTCATACACCAAGACGAACACCACCGAAGGAAAAGAACGTACCTGACGACGCTTCCAGTCCGAAAGATATCGCGTGTGGCCAGTCTTTCAAGAGAAGGAAGCTTGACGGTCAACCGAACAAAATGGCTCATTGTCTCGCTGGACTTGTCTGTGATCCAGTTGAAGAGACAAAAAATAATAATGTTAATGTACATGCTTGGCACCAGGCGAAATCACTGTTAGAGGCCGGCCTTTCTATATTTGCCCCCACGAGCGATATCTTGACCGTCACGCATGATAATAAACGGTCTTTTTCTGAGCCAACTGGGAATCTATCTTCACCTTTACCAGAATACTCAGAAAATACCACAGTTGATAGTGAAAAAGCTATAGCGTCAAAGCAGCTTGTGGTTCGGAAGAGAAGCCATTCTCCTAATGTAGTCCTTACTACGCCTCAGATAAAAGAAGAGATATTTGATGATTCAGATTTCCGTGTCTCGCAGACTAGACATTTGACTGTTGTCTTTAGCCTTTCTGTGGAGAAAGCCAGGCGCTGGGCTGACGCAATTGACATTCCTGAAGGTCTTTACAACGAGGAAGAGAAAGATCTCTTTTTCCGGCTCGCCATGCGTGGGTTTGAGCCACTCATACCAGAGCAATGGAGATCGGACTTCCCTACCCTACCATATACCCTATTTTCCGATGCAGAGGGCGATTCAAGGCCAGTAATCCACACATTTAAAAGCTCCAAGACTTATGGTGAGTTCATGGCTCAACTCCATTTAAATTTTCTTCCAAGTGTGCCACAGTTTACTAAGACCCAGTGTAGCAATCAGGTCCCTCGCAGCTCTATTTTCTCTTGGGGGTCGCGTGAGGGACTGTAGGATTCTAAAGAAGGGTCCCGAGATCTTGATCAAAACCACCATCAGCCAATATTTTCGCTGGGCCTTGCGCGATACTGACATACATATAAACAGAGATGCAATCCCCGTACATGTCATATATGCTAAGAAGAAAGGGGAAACCACACTTGATGCCGTTAAAAAGCTGAACCTGCACCTACAACTACTCGCCAGCCGGCACCGCGAAGCGTTGAGTGCGGCAGCCCCAGACGGAGATCATGGTTCGATTAATCTTCAGCTCAACGAGAAAGACGATGGTTATTCTGCTCCCTCCAGATTTTATCCACTCCTGATTGGATTTATCATATGTGGTCCTATCATTGCAATCCTTACCCTCGGCACTGACCTTTCAAGCACAACTGATGATACCGACAGCAAATACATCTGCCAGTTTGACTTGGAAGATGCAGGACATGATGTTTGGAACTCACTTGCAGTGGCTATCACGGTTATGAAAATCCGAGAAACTATGATGCAACTCGTAGATATCGGCTCAGCTGGTTTCGTTAGGCATCCTCTAGACACAGAGTCAACTCCGGATGTGGATAGCTAATGATGTGCGACAACAATGGCTCTGTTCATTCGAGAATGGTTCTAGTCATGCTGAACTGACTAGAACAGTATGTATGTTTCTTCTTGAATGTATAGGTGAAGTTTATCCTGAAATCGTTACATGGTGTTTCCTCAAAATCTTCAACCGTAGTCTATTATTTCTCCCTGGATATATATCGCGTACGCTGTGGAGATGCTAGGTTACGAACCACGTTTAATCTCCCTTGACATGTAGTTATGCGTAAGTATACTCATTTATAACTACACCTAGACTGAATATATTCAGGTATACTTATCCCCACCGTTATTGGAAGCTTCTATGGTCGAGGGCCTCATACAGGTCACATGACCTGATACAATGTTGACCGATTCCCCGCGGTTTAGATTATTGACATTTGCCCCCAAAATATCCAGCGCTCCTGGCGCAATTTCATCATGGATGCAATAGAAGATAAAGAAGTTAAACTACAGCGTGCTTCTGGCGACTTGGTGACGGAATTTTCAGAGAAACTGCCCTCTCTGCTCTGGAAGCCACGAACGGAGAAAGGACATGCGCGAGTCCCACGAAGATGGACACAAGCTGCTAAGACTGAGAGACTAGTTGGTCTTGTAAGTTGACAATACCCCCTCAATAAGCTGGAGAAAATGTTAAATGTACTGAGTTGCTGTTCGCTAATACGAATTCTTGCTACAGCTGGAGCCTTTTCAAGAATGGCCTCAGCTGTTGGATCCACATCTTCAAACGCTGCTGCCACCTCTGGTCGATGCTTTCTTAGCCTACCTACTAAAGCACCGCGATCAGTATAAGTCAGATAAGCCACAGCAGCAACAAGCACTTTATCCCTTGCCAAGGGCGATATGTAGGCTCCTTTACACTTTTTGCAAAGTGCGTGGGGTCAAGGTTATTAGCAGGTTCTTGAACAATGAGCCGAAGTACCTTGACCCTTTACTCAGGGCTTTTATCGAATGGGATACAGTATGCCAAGATGATTCAGAGATGGGTTTGTCAGAGGACATTCCTCGACGACTTGTTTGGGAGGAACGCTACGTGATGTTGATTTGGCTCTCGCACTTGTTGCTCGCTCCTTTCGATTTGGCGTCCATGTCATCAGATGATATTCCTGTGCCATACGAAAATCTGGGTCAGCTTAGACCCTTACCGGCTGAGGTGCCAACAGTCTCTAGGTCTCTTCTCTCAGTATCGTTGAACTATGTCAATGCCTCTGGAAAAGAGCGTGAGGCTGCCACAGTGGTTCTCGCACGTCTTGTACTGCGGCGGGACATGCAGGCCGTCGGCCTGCTCACTAATGTAACAGACTGGGCATTTTCCATTGTACAACCCACAGGAAATTCTGAGCCGCCATCTGTCTATACTTGCATCGGTGTTCTTTCTTTCCTCGCTCGCTTAGGTGCTTCAGGTCAGGTTGAGGACTTTGCTCCCTTGATCGTGCCTGTGTTCGAGAAGACGTTACAAACTGCTCAGGGAAACTCAGAAATTTCCCAGCTCATTCAAACATCTGCATTGGCGCGGAAAATCATCATCAAAATCCTCCGTACTATGACAATTATGGCTCTGAAGCTTAGCGAAAGAGCAAATAGCCCGCTGTCGGACGATAAGATATCTTCCATTTTGGAAGATAGTATTGACCATTTTCTGGTGGCTCTGGCTGACAAAGATACGCCTGTGCGATTCGCTGCGAGTAAAGCAATCAGTATCATTACTTTGAAGCTAGATCTGGATATGGGTACCGAGGTTATAGAGGCAGTTACTGGTTCATTGGAGGAGAACATTCTCTATGAAAACAGTGACGGCACCATAATAACGCCGTTTGAAGCACGCAGGATTGGAATGAACAATACCAAAAGAAATCTGAGCGCGGTTGATGCTCAAAGATGGCAGGGTCTCATACTAACATTGGGTCATTTGCTGTTTCGCCGTGCTCCTCCGACTAACCAACTTCTTAATATACTGCAACCACTCGTTTCTGGACTCGACTTCGAGCAGAGATCCTCGACTGGAAGCTCTGTCGGCACTGGCGTGCGTGATGCTTCATGTTTCGGTATATGGGCTCTATCTCGGAAGTACACAACCCAGGAGCTGCTCGCACTGGACGCACAGACAATAAGTACATCTACGAGCCAGAAGGAGTCCAGCATATTACAGATGCTGGCTACCGAGTTGATATGTGCCGCTTGTGTGGACCCGTCGGGCAATATTCGGAGAGGTGCTTCTGCTGCTTTGCAGGAATTAATTGGTCGTCATCCTAACACAATCGTCGAAGGTATTCCGTTAGTACAGGTGGTGGATTACCATGCCGTGGCACGTCGTTCACGAGCGATGATTGATGTTGCAAAATCTACGGTGGACTTAAGCCATCAATACTGGAGTCCTCTTGTTGAGTCATTGATGCACTGGAGAGGGATCGGTTCACCAGACGCTGAATCGAGAAGACAGGCAGCAAACGCGATAGGGGTCCTGAGTACCCAGGAATCCTACAAGACAATGAAGACAATCCTTCAGCGACTGCTCAAGAAACTCTCCAGCCTCCCTCGAGGTGATATTGAAACGAGACATGGGTGTTTCTTGGCCCTCGCAGCCACAGTAAACGCATTTAATTCTTATCAAGAAACACCAAGTGAGAACAAAGACTCCTGCGAGGCCTTGGAGGTAACCGCGCAAATACAGCAACTTTGGGATATTTTCAATTCCCCGCTTGGCCCCACAAAAGAGGACTTGACGCTCCAAGTTCGACGTCCGGAATTAAGTGCTGAAGCATCATCATGTCTGGTGTACTCACTCTCTAGAACGGCTTCTTTAACCAAAAATTCCCCTCATTCTCAGCCACAAATTAATCTGCTTGATAAAGCCCGAGAAACCCTCTTACTCTGCATTTCTCGAAGCGAAGACATTGTGATAGAAACTTCTTCAGATGCTATATCGGAGTTGTTCCCTCTTCTACCGTCATCGAAACAAGAGGAGACGATAAATGGCTGGTTCTCATACATTCATTCTACTTGGAAGTTACCGACTGGCCGCGGCCAGATCTCAGTCCTTGGTGCTATATTCAAGCAAGTGAGACCTGAAGACGACCTAAGGCAGTCAATCATCAAGGAACTGTTACAGTGTGCCGGAAAAGAAGAATTGATTGAGAAGCGAGTAGTAGCTGTAAAGAGTTTGGCCAATGGCGTTCTGCCGCATATTGGTACGTGAATCCTAATGCACAGTGAACGACGCTGACCATGTTGCAGATACAACGGATGCTATCTCAAACCATCTTATCGAGTTCTTGAATGATTACACGACAGATAGACGAGGAGATATTGGGTCATTGATAAGACTGGAGGCAATCCAAGCTGCCACGGTAGTCCTCCAAAAAGAATCCGGTTCTGCAACTCGCAACCCCCGAGTCCAGAGTATTGTCGGTTGTTTATGTCGACTTGCAGCAGAGAAGCTAGACAAAGTCCGCCTTCAAGCTTGGATTTGCTTGCAGGGCTTCTGGAAGTCAACCGACGATTTTCCACCCTTACAGAGGTGGGTGTATATCACACGAATATCTCAGATTCATCGCTGACTATATCAGACAATATGAACATTTCAGTCACGTATCCCTGCCTGACTACTTCCTTCAACTCTTTGAGTTGCAAGCCATCGACTGGCTGCGCCTGCCATTATTCCAAGGAATTGCGACTTCCGCAGTTGCTGGGGCAGAGGGACTCGTTCGCTCAAGCCGTTTGGCTCTGGTGCAGCGTATCAATAAGTATGAGGCTGAACAGCGGCAAGACATAGTGACCTCCATTATCAAAGATCTCATGGTTGCACTGAGCGATAACCTGCAAGATGACCGCTACGCTATCCCGGTGCTGGAGTTTTTGGCTTTCTTGCTAGATAGCTATGTCAGCTCCATCCCCCAACCTTCAGAGTCAAGGTTAGTTTTTCTCAATCCGCCGAATTGAGATAACTTCTCACAGTCCAAAGCTATAGGAAATTGTTTATTCTTGTCCAGAAGGCACATTTCAAATCGTCCAACATAGCGAGATTGGAAGCTGCAATCAAAGTGTATGCGCCCTTGTCAAGGCTGGAGCCACTACGAGCGGATGTGTTGAAAAAGATGACCTCAATGCTTCTGCATCCTTTTCCACGGGTACGTCTGTTCAACTTAGCAGAGATGGAATGTTGCGTTAACGGGCATATAGGTTCGAAATGCTGTTGCAGAATACCTGTTTATGGAGACTATGTTAGAGTCGGTGAAGGCTGAAGACTGGACAAGACAGCCCAAGGAACTGAAAAGTCAGGTTGAAGATGTGAGGAAGGAGTTGGCTTGTAAATAGACCATGTCGCCTTATAGATCAGATACTTGTCATCGAAGAATATGTGAAATGATGCTATAAAACTAGGCAGCCTGTACATCTATTTTTAAGAAAGCGAAGCAAAGAACAAGACGATAGCTGACTTGTGCCGCGTAACAAGAAAAACGAACAAAAAAAGAAAGCAGTGCATCATCCGTGAATCGAACACGGGCCTCATCGATGGCAACGATGAATTCTACCACTAGACCAATGATGCTTCTTATGAGAAGAACAGCAGCATTTTCAATAAATTATACTGGAGCTTTTGCTCCAAGCCGAATACTCCATCTTCAGAGTTCCGCAACCCGATTAATCGCAATTACAACACCAGCTCGACGAGCTCTACAGTCGCAAACATGGCGTCAATGACTGCGCCTGCAAACAGCATTCCCCCCAACTCCACGTAAGCCCCAAGCTTCTCTCTCCCATTTAAACCCCCAATAAGCAGAGAATACTAACCCAACAACCACAGAGTCTATGTACAATCCCACCCATCACACCCTCCAGCTAAATACCAAGTGCCCACCCACTAACACCCAGCTCCCGCCCAGGTCCGCAACCTCGAAGAACGAGTCAAAGTCGACCAGCTGAAAGAAGCGCTTGAAGAAATCTTCTCGGAATATGGCAACGTCATCGACATCGTCGCGAAGACTAACCTGAAGGCCAAGGGCCAGGCGTTTATCGTCTTCGATAGTGTTGAGTCGGCTTCGAATGCCATTGATGAGATTAATGGGTTCGAGCTCTTTGATAAGCCGATGGTGCTGGATTTCGCGAAAACGAGGAGCGATGCGACAGTTTTGAGGGAAGGTGGAGAGGATGAGTTGGAGGCTCATAAGAGGAGGAGGTTGGCTGAGAAAGGTTCGTTTTTTTCTCTCTTTTGGGTCTTGTTATCTACGTTCTTCTGTGGATATATTAGGGTGTTTTTCTGTTGCCTGGTTCGAGGCTAATGAGGTAAACAGAGCGCAAACAAGCTCACGAGGCTCTCGAAGCTCAAAAGAAGCTCAAGCGTCCCCCCGGCGCCCCCGACTCTACGCGTCCGGCCAAAACCGCCAAGGGAGCTGGTCTCAAGCCCACCAGCGGTGCGACGGCGGCTGTCATCCCGGACGAGTATCTCCCTCCCAACAAGATTCTGTTCCTGCGGGACCTCCCCGACACGGCGGACCAGGAGAGTCTTACTGCTGTTTTTGGACGCTTCGAGGGATTCCAGGAGGTCAGATTGGTGCCGGGCAGAAAGGGAATTGCGTTCGTCGAGTACGAGAACGAGTCTGGCGCTATCAGTGCCAAGGAGGCTACCTCGGGGATGCCTATGGGGGAGAGTGGCAAGCCGATTCGGGTTACTTACCAGAGACAATAAGCTGCGCGGATGTAGTTCGGGCAATTGTGAGCAACTTGTTCTGGCGTTGGGGCGGGGTTTATCTGTTTTATTATATTGATTGGAATTCGATACAGAGCTTGAGCTTCCCCTCATGGGCTTTTATTCTTATTTTTCGTGTCTTTTCTCTGTGGAGATTGGCATTGTAACAAGTGAGATACAGGAAGGTGAAAATAGCAAATGAATGATACCAATGACAGCTACATGCTAGAAAGTATAGTAGATACAGGGACAGAGGAAGTAAATGAAAAGAAAGGGGAATAAAATTAGAAAATGACATCTGCATCTTCTTGCTCTCCGAGGACATCGGGGGCGTCAGGTGCTTCCTTTTCTGGTTCCAATGCCTTTTGGCCCTCCTTCTCTTGGGCGGCTGCCCGGCGGGCCTCCATCTCGGCGTCTGCGGCGGCAATATCGCGCTGCTTCTTATTTGATACCTTCTTAAGTCGGTAGAACTCTTCTCTATCAACTTCGTCGAGTTCGGACATAATGTCTAGTTTATGTTAGTTGCGAACCAAAGCGGATACCCGAAGTCACTAACATTTGATGGTGTTCTCGGTCCGGGGAATGATAACATGCTCACTGGACAAGTTAGTTTGTGAATTCCTGGTTTACTACAAGAAGTGCCTTACATTGCGTTTACTGTGAACGAAATTAGTTAATTAAGCATCAACCTGCACGTAGTAATAGAGTACTCACCTCTCCGATTAACAACCTTGATCACCTCGTCTAGAATAACGAACGCAGTCTAGTTACTGGTGTCAGAGATGAACTATAAGTGGCTAGCTTTCACACTGTACCTGCAAGCTTGCAAGTTCAACCAAGGTTTCGACCGCGCGAGCGTACGTCTCTCGAGACCGTTGAACTTGTTGACCTCCTTTTCCGAGACCAGTTAAGCCGAAATCATTGATTCCTTCCTCCGTGTAGCTCTCGAAGTGAGGCAGGAGGACACCGGAGACGTTATCTTGTTTGGCGCGTACACGGAATCGTGCTTGCTTGGCGGATTCTTGAATCTGGTAGCCGATATCGCCTCCAACGGCATAGCTCACTTCGGCCAAAGAAAACGCGGCAATCTGCATGACTCTCCCCATCTTCTGTTTGGCTTCATCGATACGTCGAGTAATCTCTGGCTTGCCATGTTAGTTTAATATTATGTGGGGAAATGCGCTCATGATGTCCACTTACCCCGGAAACGCCTGTAGTTCATGACATCTGAGTATGTGCATTACAACTGATTTTTGCGTAGCGAACTTACTTGGTCAACGCCTCACTCTTCCGCTTTAGCAAGCTGTGTCCGGTTTCCGCGCCCTTCAGTTTACTCTTCATTAACCCCAGCGACTGGCGAGTCGGGAAGACTGCCTCGCGGCCCTAGGTGAGGAAAAAACATCAACAGTGGGTCCACACGAAGACCTGGAGCAAAAAGGACAGACATACTACTGCACCCGACATGGCTAATAGACCCAAGGAGCACGATCAGCTTGACTTGAGAGGCCACGACAGGGAGCGGCGTAGATGACGATAGGCGATAATGGAGGAGGAGCTTGGACCACCTGCGGCCCGCATGATAGCAGGTCACGTGGACCCTGCACAACTTCATCTCTGCAGTCTCTCAGGCGGCTATCATCCAACGCGACGAGAAAGCTCTCCAATTCATGCTACACCCCTTTCTTCGGACTCTGTGTTGACCGTGTGAGCCGATCCCGCTCGACTGAGTGGCGACATGCCAGGGACACTCCTGCCCCCGAGATCTCACCGGCAACACGCGCAAATGGATCGCACGTCGGCCTCAGGGCCGGACCTCTACTTGATAGTGAGTTGTGGCGTCGGAATTTGATAGGACAAAGGCTAACTGCACCATCTGTTCACAGGCCGACCAGGATACTGTATATGAGCAGGATCTCCTTCGGGACACCGGCAGTATCAAACCATGGCTTGCTTATATCGAATATAAGCATCAGCATGGGACGCTCTACGAGCAGGCTTTTGTATGTTTCAGTTGCGATGGACCTTGCTGGACGTGCTGCTAATCAATCGCAGGTTATGGAGCGTGCTTGCAAGCAGCTCCCAAGATCTTACAAACTGTGGAAGATGGTACGCTGCTTCCTTCAGCCCCACCTTTTCGCATTGAAGTTTGCTGATTTTAGTAGTACTTGGAATTCCGCACGAAGCATCTTAAAGGTCGCAACCCCACTATATACCGACCCGAATACCAGAAGGTCAACGCACTTTTCGAGCGTGCCCTTATTCTCCTCAACAAAATGCCACGGATTTGGGAACTGTACCTCTCATTCCTACTTCAACAACCCCTCGTGACGCAAACTCGACGTACGTTCGACCGCGCACTACGAGCTCTACCGATCACTCAACATAACAGGATATGGAAGCTTTATAAGGCTTTCGCGCGTTCCGCTTCTGGCCAGACAGCCGTGAAAATCTGGGCTCGGTACATGCAGATCCACCCGGAGAACGCGGAGGAATACATTGAGCTTCTTGTGGAGATGGGACAGTATACGGAAGCTGTAAAGCGGTATATGGAGATACTCGACAACCCAAGATTCCAGTCTAAGGAGGGGAAGAGCCACTTCCAGCTGTGGACTGAAATGGTGGACTTGCTCGTGTCGAAGGCGAAGCAAATCGAAACTGGCCCGCATGTCGGCATTGATGTGGACGCTATTCTCCGCAGTGGAATCGACCGGTTCGCTGACCAGAGAGGGAAATTGTGGGCTGGATTAGCAACATATTGGATCACGAAGGGTAGTTTCGAAAAGGCTCGAGATACCTTCGAAGAGGGCATCACGACGGTCATGACGGTTCGCGACTTTACACTTATTTTCGACTCCTATGTCGAATTTGAAGAGTCAATTATTGGTAATTTGATGGAAGCAGCAGCTGTTCGTGCTGATAAAGGCCAATCCGATGAAGAGGCAGATTTCGATCTCGATCTCCGAATGCTGAGGTTCGAACAGCTCATGGACCGCCGGCCATTCCTGGTCAATGATGTATTGCTACGACAGAACCCTAACAATGTCATCGAGTGGGAGAAGAGGGTTGCTTTGTGGGGTGACAACAAACAAGAAATCGTCAACACTTACACGGCAGCCATCGCGGCTATAAGCCCTAAGAAGGCTCATGGCAAGTTCTCCGAGCTCTGGGTCAACTACGCTAAATTCTACGAGAGCGGAGGAGATCTGGATACAGCTAGGGTAATCTTTGAGAAGGCTGTGAAGGTCCCCTTCAAATCGGTTGCTGAGCTCGCCGAGACGTGGTGTGAATGGGCTGAAATGGAACTCCGCGGCGAGAACTTCGATAAAGCCGTTGAGGTTATGGCGAAAGCAACGCAAGCGCCGAAGAAATCAACAGTCGACTACTTCGATGAGAACCTTTCGCCTCAGCAACGAGTTCACAAGAGCTGGAAATTGTGGAGTTTCTACGTTGATTTGGTTGAAAGCGTCGCGTCGTTGGAAGAGACAAAGAAGGTTTACGAGAGGATTTTCGAGCTACGCATCGCCACGCCCCAAACTGTGGTCAACTATGCCAATCTTTTGGAGGAGCACAAGTACTTCGAGGATTCATTCAAGGTTTACGAGCGAGGTTTAGATCTCTTCAGCTACCCGGTTGCATTCGAGCTTTGGAACCTCTACTTGACTAAAGCTGTTGATCGGAAGATTGGTATTGAAAGATTACGAGACCTCTTCGAACAGGCCCTGGATGGATGTCCTCCCAAGTTTGCCAAGCCGCTCTATCTAATGTATGGCAATCTTGAAGAGGAACGTGGATTAGCCCGCCACGCCATGCGTATCTACGAGCGTGCTACTCGTGCGGTGTCCGACGAGGACAGATTCGAGATGTTTGAGTTCTACATTACCAAATCCGCGTCGAACTTTGGATTACCTTCTACAAGACCAATCTACGAACGTGCTATTGCGGCATTGCCTGATCAAGAAGCCAAGGAGATGTGCCTCAAATTTGCAGAAATGGAACGACGACTTGGCGAAATCGACCGAGCCCGCGCAATCTATGGCCACGCTTCTCAGTTCTGCGACCCCCGGACGAACGCTCCTTTCTGGCAGAAATGGGAGGCATTCGAAGTTCAACATGGCAACGAAGATACCTTCAAGGAGATGCTTCGTATCAAGAGAAGTGTTCAAGCACAGTACAAGTATGTACTCTCTTTTAAGTTGACAACGCTATGGATCAAAGCTAACATTATTGGACAGCACCGACGTCAACTTCATCGCCTCCCAGGCTATTGCTCGCAGCCAACAGCGGGCTCAAGACGGCGACGAAAAGGGCGCCGAGGAAGGAGATGTGGATGGTTCGACAGCAGACGCTATGGCAGCCCTGGAACGACAAGCGCGTGCTCCTGTGGGCTTTGTCGCTGCCAGCACAGGCCCCGAGGGTGGAAACCGACCTCCACCACCTGGCCAAGAGCAGCCAGCTGCTCCTGCGAACCCTGACGCTATTGACCTGGACGAAGATATGGATGCCGAGTAAAATACCTTGCGATTGCTACTGTTGTTTTCCTACCATGGCTTTGGATAGTTGCGCTGGCCGAGTTATCTCAATTATCATCGAACTGATGCATGAATATCACACTCCTTTGCTGTTTCCCTTGTAACAATTATTGTCCTGATATCTCCCCGTGGCCTTTTTTTACTTTTTCTTTTTTGGGCTGACTCTCGGGAGCTCGCTATTCTCAGCACTTACGTGAATCATCTCTATCTTTTACTTTTCCTTTGTTTGTGTTATTAACACCATTCGTCTTGGTGGTCTGTGAGATACCTTCGATGGCGTTTTCTGTAGACGGAATGGATATCTCATTCTGGTGCTCTGCGGAGTGTCTTCCCTCTATCTGTCTGTACCTATATGAACCGGTTAATCTCGCGTATCAGTAACCTTCCTTTTCGTTGAAGAGTATTCGAGAGACTTTTGCCCAGTGCTTATCATGAGGGTTGTCTACTCGGTTGTTTGATTTTACCTTAATACGGAATGGCATACTATATGCCTAGTAACCTCGCTTGATCCAACCAACTAAGTACTCATATGTATTGCATTGCTTCGATAGGAGTATGAAAACGCATGAACATTAACAATGATAAATGAAACTTTAAGCAAGATAGAAAGCAACATCAATAGACCCCGTAACGTAGATATCGCTTCAAAACTTCAGGAATGTGAAAACAAGAGCAACGAGAACCCGAGAGAGGAGATTGACTAAGTAAGCCGCATAAAGCAAGCTTAATGGAGACTATTACCATGAGTTTACCGGGTCATTCATTACCTCGGCCTTTAAAGCGTCGCTGACCTCAGTAAGGAGGGCATTCCTGAAAGCTGTGTAGCTTGCCTGTAGTTCCAGAATACCCACATCGTCCATGAACCCGATAAGATAGTCTTCCGGATAGCCAGTGCGCCGAAGATTCGTGATAAAGCGTGCAAAACGCTCCTCAAACTTTGATGTGTAGGTCTTGTGCTTCGAGGCCAAGATAGTAGCGTGCGCGTTCACCAGTTCGATCGTGTGCTGGTCCTCTGTGCATCTGGTTAGCTAACACCGTGATGAGGGGTTCTAGTCACTTACTCAACACTGAAGGAACAGCATGCGGATCTACTCCATACAGATCCACGAAGACATCGTAGTCCTTCCGCTCCCCTGAGATATACAGCTCGCTGTCAGCCATGACGTCCCCACTCGCGACTTTGGTGCTTGCATGGACAAGATGTTCGCATTCATCTAGAGTCAGAGCACGTTGAAGCTTCTGGCACTTGTAGAGTGAGAGGAAGCAATTCCTTGATGGAATTAAATCGTCCCTTCCCCCTACGAGCTCCTTAACCTTCATGGTTAGCTGAGTATTCTCGGCCAATAGATCAGCCAACCTCGCCTGAAGACATTTCACCTGGTCGCGTAACTCATCGGCTTCAACGTTAGTCTCAGTCAAAGCAACCTCGTCCCCGAGTCCTGAATCATCATGCGCACGCCCCAACCCCCACGAATCTTCAGCTGTCCACTCGTGCCCGAGTCCTGAATCACCGTTCACATTCTCCAGCTCCGGCATTTCATCCTCTTCCGTCCACGAGTGTTCGCAGTAGGCATCTTGACAGCCATCATCCTCTACAGCCTGCCCCAAGTATTCGTCATTCGGGTCCGCTGGCCAGCCAGATTTATTATAGGTATCGTCCTGACCAGTTCCTCCGAACTCACTTGTCGCGTGGTATGTTTCATTCTGCTTGAGCAACTTGTCAAGCTTCTCGTTCATCTGTTCCACCTTTTGGCGCAGTTTGTCGGTCTCACTGGCCCTATTTGAGATTTCCACGCCCCAAGAGTTTCCGGGTGTGGGATTAAAGCCGTCTGCCAATGGGGACTCAGATTTGATTGTTTTCGAGGTCTTTTCTGCTACTCTGAGAGTCATTTTGTTCTCGTTTGTTTAGGGATGCTGTGGACTGGAGTGTTGAAGATGGTTCTTGGAGGTATGGGTTCGAGAAGGAGTTGCTGTTTCTTTAAGTCAATCTCATGACTGGTCGTGATAGAAGAAGGTTGAGTTTGACTGGGGATATATGAAGGAAAGAGGGAAGAAGATGTGAGAGGGGAGAGGAGAAGAAAAGGCAATGGCTTTACTGATGATATCCAAGGATACTCCACGTTACTACAATACTATCTTTGTTCAGACAGAGATCAGTGGGATGGGACAGGGTCAGTTCACAAGCAACTGAATGTATGAAAACTCAAGTATGAGATCAAGGCAGAGGAAGAAAGTCTTCTAAAAATCTCAGAGTGATATCCATGGTCTGCCAAAATGGCTGCGCATGTACCCAGCCTTTATAGACAACGGTGGGTCTTTGATTGCAGCCATCATCTAAGGTAATGAAGGGGTAGTCCGTGTGAATCAACTAATTGAATAGTAGATGAAGGTTATATTCCTGCGAAGAGTGAGTATAGACCAGCCGAGTCATGACAGGTAACAATGTCAGTGAAAAGGATATCACATTCACCAGGCCTGACAAAGAGATCCCCATCAGGTGACTGCCTATTTTGATACTCCTTAACTGCCCTAACGGCATACAAGAAATGTCCACCATTAGAAAATATTGTGACTTGCGAATAACAGAAGGATGCTGTATCTTCGTTTTTCATCATGTGTCACGCCTTGAGTGATCTTGCGTTAAGTTTGCAATAAAAGAGTGTCATCTGGCACTTGTTTCGTATCTAACATCTTTGTTGAGAATTAGTGATCAATTATGAGCTTCATGTGGAGTTAATGTGTTATCCTTAGTTATGGTGTAGGTCGAAGATTAGTGCAGCATACTAGGTCAGAGTATCTCTCTTACGACTCGGGAGACGATATCAAAAACAAAAGATTCATCATGTTCCCCCCGAATCCAGGAATGACTGAAGTTATACGACTACCAACCTGGTATTATCTACAGCAGAAGCATAAATAATCGAGCCCTGCTTTATACCCCGATCAGAGAACCACAGGCCTTCAGGAAAGAATGCTGCAGTAGCGCCCAGCACCACCGTAGACCTCCGGCTGGAAACCCCCCAAACCCATTGTTACCTGGACTATGTCAAACAAGCCCTCGCACTACGTATTTTAGTATGGAGTAGTATGCGCCTACCATCTGCAAACACAGTGTGCCTTATGGACATTACAGTGACACCAATGGTAGGGGGTGCAGAAGCAAAGCCCATAGGTGCAGGTCCCATCGCATTGTTTCTAAAGCAGGTATTGTGAGTACTGGGACTGGATATGTTTAAGAATAGAAGGTCTTGTTGGTAGGACATACTTGTCTCTGCTCAACCTGGAGGGCATCCTCTCGATCGAAGGGGCTGGTGGTCTCTAGAAGAGCTGTAGGCGTGGGAGTGGGGGGTAGGGGTAGGAACATTGTTACTGGTAGTACTGTCATGAGTAAAGGTCTGCGGAAAGAAACCCAGTACACTCTTGAGATATAGACTGAGTATGGCGAGGAGAGCGACAGAAGTCTTGATAGAAGGCATACTACTCGGGAGTTGGAGTATCTTGCTTTGTTTGGATCGAGGCAGAGTGTGTTTAGTAGTGATACAAGTGTTGATGGGCAGAGAAAGACAGGAAGAGAGAAGAAAGCAAGGCCGAAGAGTGTTGAAGATATATCTATGCCCCAATATTAGGACATAGTCAAGTGTCGCATTTGCATTAGCAGTGAGTACCCGTTATTTCACTCGGCGCAGTCAATGAATACAACGCTTGAAGCACAGTATATCCTCTTGCCATTCATACTTGGGTATAGATTAATTCGCCTAAAGCAATTCACTATGAAGTAAATAAGCCTTTCAAAGCTCCAAGTCTGGAATATATTCCTTCGGTGAAATGAGTGATGAAACGACACCACATATCAAAGAGTAAGCCATTCATCTATTCATCCCAGATGGACTCAACTTAAAGGGATGCACTCACAGTATCCCAGGAAACTTAATCGTATTTGTCTGTATCAGTCGGAGCGTGGTTCGAGGAATGTGAAGACCTCCCTATATCGCTTGCTGCGCGTGGGTGGTACTAGGAAAATAGAAAAATAGAGTAAAATTGCTGTTGGCATTCCCGCCCCCTCAGATATCTATCGGAAGAAAAGAGAATATTGTAATTGCCAGCGATAACGTAATCACCTGGAAATCTGAATGAAAATGGCTTGGGGTTGCATGTATACAAACCCGACATATTAGCTATCTCGTGCTTTACATGTTGAAGAGAGGCGTTTTCATAGCACTAGACATCATTAATATGCCGCTCCACTTATTGAACTAAAGCCTTCCCTCGCTCTAGACTTGTCGATATTGGCTACAGGAGACAGACCCACCTAGTCGACGGAGTACTTCTAGCCTCGCTTAGAGCACTGATGCATGCGTATTGGCCGAGGTAGCTGAATGTTATGAGGCAAAAAAAAAAAAAAAAAAAAAAAAAAAAATACGAGCCTGCAGAGCTCATGACATGTGCTAATTAAAGAATATTTCTTCTTTTGGCACGGCTGAAGCCCGGGGATATATCGTTATATTGGCGATTTCTTCACCAAATTCCGTTACGGGAATGAACGCCGGCGCCACACTTAAGCACTTTGCCGATCGACATCTAAACCACACCTTGGCAATGATTAACCGCAAATAACTTTCTATCAAACTGTCACTAGAGACCCTAAGGACAGGACTGTGAGCTGCTTAGGCAGCTTGATGATAAGGCATCGGTAAGACTCTTACGGAGTAAACGGCCAACCAAGAACCCCAGATGCGATCTGACCAGAGGAAGATGCTGGTTAGAAAAATGCAAGACTGTAGCGCACAGACAGGGGGAAGAATGATCCAGCCTTTTACGTACAATGTAAGAGTGGAGCCCACGAGGCGTTGTAGAGATCGGCTCTACTAGGGCTATGGCCGGCCAGTCTTGGTACGCTGCAACGAGCAGGGATCGGTATGCTTCCACTGATCAGCCATGTCTTGTCTCCCCTTTTGAGGGGTGACATGTCTTTTTCTTACCTATAAAAGAATCGTCCGAAGTCCGTCTCTCTCTGGAGCAACATGCACACTATCTGATTTTCAATCATGTTTGTTCGGCAGTTGTTGGGCCTTCTGGCCGTGGGCACTGGCCTGACGACGGCTGTCAATCTCACTGGATACGAATATGTGGTTGTGGGATCTGGAGCAGGTGGTGGCCCGTTAGCTGCTCGTCTGGCCCTTGCAGGACATAAGACGCTGCTGATCGAGGCTGGTGATGATCAGGGCCTGAACCTCAACTATTCTATTCCTGCCTACTCCGCAAAGGCCTCCGAGGATGAGGAGATGTCCTGGAACTTCTTTGTTCGTCATTACGCAGATGAAGAGAGACAGGCCCGGGACTATAAAACAAGCTACGAGACCCCGGATGGTGAAATATATACCGGTCTGAACCCACCAGAGGGCTCCACCATGAAGGGGACCCTCTATCCTCGTACGGGAACCCTAGGCGGTTGCACTGCGCATAATGCTCTGATCGCGATCTATCCTCATCAGTCCGACTTCGAATACATTGCCACCCTTACCGGTGATGGCTCCTGGTCTCCGGATAACATGCGCAAGTACTTTGCCAAGTTAGAGAACAACAACTACCTCCTCCCTGGACAGAAAGGCCATGGCTACGACGGCTGGCTCCATACCGAGACCGCCCCCCTCAGCCTGGTCTTGGAGGACCCCCAGCTTCTCAGCCTGCTCCTGGGCGGTGCCTTTGCTCTCGGTAACCATACAAACACGATCTTCAACGTTGGAACCCTTCTTGCCGGTGATGCGAATGCCGACAAGAAAACCCGCGATACCAAGCCGGGCTATTATCAGATCCCGATCTCGACCAACGACGCCCACCGGAACGGACCCCGTGAGTTCATTCTCGCTGTCCGCGATGCTAAGAACGATGATGGCAGCAAGAAATACCCATTGGACGTGCGCACCAACTGCTTTGTCACCAAGGTGACCTTCGACGAGTCTGAGAACCCACCCCGCGCTACCGGCGTCGAATTCCTCGATGGCCAGCACCTCTACCGCGCCAGCCCCCTCGCAAACGACTACTCCAAGGGAACACCAGGTACAGCGCAGGCCTCGCGCGAAGTCATCGTCGCCGGCGGCGTGTACAACTCTCCCCAACTCCTCAAACTGAGCGGTGTCGGCCCAGCCGAGGAGCTCCAGAAGTTCGGAATCAAGGTGATCTCCGACCTGCCGGGCGTGGGAACCAACCTGCAGGATCACTACGAGATCACCGTGCAGGGCCACGTTCCCAAGGACTGGGCCGTCCTGGACGGCTGCACCTTCAGCGAGAATGGCGAAGCCGACCCCTGCATCGACCGATGGGAAACCCCTACCCCCATCCTGAAAGACCGGGGCATCTACTCCTCCTCCGGACTGGCGGCGACAATGTTCTATAAGAGCAGCGTCACGGCCGACGACTCCTACGATGTGTTTGTCTTCGGTGGCCCAGTCAATTTCCGTGGTTACTTCCCCAACTATAGTATCAATGCCACCAGTGAGCATGATTGGTTTACCTGGGCTATCTTGAAAGGTCATCCCCGTAACTCCGCGGGGAGTGTCACTCTCCGGTCTGCTGATCCGCTTGATATGCCCGATATCGTCTTCAACTACTTCGACACTGGTGTGGGCGACTATGATGCTGATTTGCAGGCGCTGTATGAGGCCGTTGAGCTCAGTCGTGAGGCGTTTGATCGTCAGCTCGTGGAGGTCACTGAGGTGCTCCCCGGTGCTGATGTGAAGACCAAGGAGGATATCCAGCAGTATGCGAAGGATACAGCTTGGGGACACCACGCCTCTTGTACGTGCCCTATTGGTGCGGACGATGATCCGATGGCGGTCTTGGACGCGAAATTCCGGGTCCGTGGTGTCAGTGGGCTTCGAGTGGTTGATGCTTCGGTTTACCCCAAGATTCCTGGCACCTTCACGGCTGTCTCGACTTATATTGTCGCTGAGAAGGCGGCTGATGAGATTCTGTCTGAATTGAACTAGACTCTTTGAGTCTACAGTGTGGAGCGTGCTATGCATAGCACAACGTTGTATATACTGCGCAAGTAACATTCCTGTAATTATGAGTTTGGAAGTAGGTCTTATAATAACGCGAACATACCCAGGGGACATTGATTCCCATGGATCCCCTTTCTCCTTCTTAGGTAGCCTAACCTGTACGGTGACAGAAAAGACTCTGATGTGCTTCCAAAGGTTATTGTGTATGAGAATGAGAGCCTTTGTAGAACTAGAATGGAACAATGAGTCTCTGCCGAACTATTCTCACATCCATCAGTTTTGTGTTCCACGCAGTAAGGTTCTTCAAGTGGCCACTAGTAGGATAATTGACGGAATCGGCGCAAGGTAATGCTAAGGAGCTAATACAGAGTACTTGAAAGGGGTATCTCTGTTAGTAACAACCGAAGTGATAGACTCGCAATCACGCCTGGAAGAAGAATTGTGGTATGCACTAGATTGAGCATAGTGAGCACCGTTGATATCTACAACACATAAGACAACAGAAGCTGAAGCATACAACCCCATCCTGAATTGTGGCTTTCATTCTATCTATAACCTCTTTTGTTCTTCTCCTTATCCTTCAGCTTTGTCTCAACCCCAATACCGGTGAACTGTCCGATACCTTCTGTCGAATGTAGCAAAATTGTACAGAAGACAATGGTGCAGCCGTATAATCTCTTCTCCCACAAGATAGAAGCTTCTAGGGATACTGTTATATATATATATATATAAGAACTTCTAGTCAGGTCTATGTTGATCCTCCATTTCTCAAGCAATTTATATCATCCTGACCTCGATATCTATTCGTTGAACAAAGGTCGATACCTTCCAGCTCCTCAACCACCATGTTGGTTGTCTCAAGGGAAACTCACCGTACTACCGAAAGATAAGCTCCAGCAATACGGAGACCTCTGCCTAATTATACCCGGGGTGCTGTACTAGATACCAGACATATAGTCTAGGTCATGTTTAGTTAGGGCTACGCACCAACTTAGGGGGATAGTTATACTGTAGTATCTATGCCGGGATGACGTACTTGCAGGATTGCTTAATCAACTCTTGTCATCAATCATCATTCCAAGCAGGAGGCTTCCTCCGATATCCTCTATAATTCTAGGTTTCCTCCACAATACACTTCCTCGATTCAACAGCCCACCATGTCGTCCTCTCTCAATTCCAACCTTTACTACGGTGTTCGTGATAGAAATGGTATGCCAATACGTCGCCAGCGAGAAGTATGTTTAAGACCTCAAGTTTCTTTAGTTTATTCACTAACAGTATATAGGTCATCTTCCCGGTCCCCCCTTCAAAATCAGAATCCGCAACGACTTGAGCTTACCCGGCAAGAAGTGTTCGGCCCTCATCTCCAGAAAGACCCGACACGCAATGAACCTCCCAATGACATGGTGTATTTGAAGATAAGCGACTTACGGTCCGAAGCCACCACAGCACTGCAGCTTATGAATCTCACTCCTGCCTAGCAACTACGCTCTTTCTTAATTTGTACTTCTAAGTTTGCTACTTTTCCTTGCTATTCTCGTGTGGTTTATGGTTCTTCCTGCTTTTGTCTGGCGCTGTTTATCCATACCAATTACATCAAATTGCTATTTGTCTTGGAATAGCCAGTGAGACTGAAATGAACAAGTGATCTCGACCATCGGATGACCTGCTGTGTTGCTTCGGGGCCGTCGCTATACCTGGAGAGGTAAATCCCAACGCTAGAGGAACATCAGTTACCTGCTCCAGATCCCGATCAAACTCCTAATAGATAGGTCCTATTCGGACCACAGAGAACGGAGGTATGAGTTTCAGGTGCTCGCTGCATATGTGACATTGATAGGGAGATACAGATTTATGTAGATCATTAAAGATTCTTATATGATGTTTGTGAAACATTAGGAGTTGGGTTTTCGGCTGCATATCAGCAGCAACAATAGGGAAATCCACGATTAACACTCAAAAAACGCCATGGACAGGTCCTGGAAAGCAATGATCTATGTACTTAGCGTCATTCACGAGATGAACGTCGATTCGGAGAACATGACACCCTCCTCGGAGACTTCTTCATCTCCGACCTTCAACTTCAGTGTAAGCTTCTCTTGGGGGGCGAACTAAATCCTCGTTAGCGTAACTCGTCATCATGAGTAGCACAGCCTTACCTGGAAGATGTACGGCCGTGTGCCAGCCACACTACCGGCGATGGTCTTGATGAAGCCTGGCACCTCCGCCATGACGTCAATACGGTCCAATCTTCTGCCAAGCGCGCCATCGAGCTCCGCATGAACAGTCTTATCATCTTTCGACTTGCCATCCCAAACCCACTTGATAGATTTCGGCTCGGGCCAGTCGCTATCTTTATCTTGGGCTGCCTCGGTATGGGTAGCCGAGTTGGTCACGCCGGCATAAATGATCTCTCCGTCTTTAACGATTCCACCAACGTTCACCACGGTCGATCCGTAAGAGGGGGGTGTTGTAAACTCCATCATGACGGCGGTGTATGTGGGAGTCTGGAAGTTGACGAAGTTCCACCGCGCAGCTACCTTAGGATTAGAACACTGATTGTTCAACTGCTTCTTGGAAAGCATGACTCACCCGCATGATGCGGCTTCATGCCTTGAAGACCATGAATGAACATGGCGCGGCCTTTGAGGTCGTAAGTTTGCTCCTTGGTGGTGATGGTTCCTTCAACACCACAACGGGGCCAGAATGCATGGCTCATCGAACCCCAGGGGTTCTGTGCGTCTGTACCGAAGTAGGAAGTGCCATCCTTTCCAATGACGAAACCAGGGGAAGAACGGTTGAAGGTGATGTTCACCAGACAGTCTTCGTTCACGGCGGATTTCAGTGTGTAAGCATCTCCCTCCTCATTGAGCGTTAGAGAGAGATTGTCGGCTCCAAAGGAAAGCATGCTCTCATCGAACATGAAGTTGTACAAGGGATCCGAGTACCACTTGTGGGGGGCATCTCCAGTAAGGTTGAAAATCTTCGCGTTGAACTGGGCGGTGGTGTGGATGCCACTATAACAACCAAGAGAGGTTAGAGAAAACGGAAACGGCTTCGATCAGGAGGGGAAAGTCTAGGAAGTAGAGAAATAGTCCGGTGCAGCCAGGTGATAGCCTTACACAATGTTGCTGTAGATGATCTGCACAAAAACTAAGGTGCCATTGTCGGCCATGATATAAAAGGTCTTGGTCTCGACATTGGTGTATTGGTAGGCGCGCCAACGCAGATCCTCCTTAGAGAGTACAGTGTAAGGCACTTCCTGTGCTTGTTGGGCAACAGATCGAATCGCCTCAGGGCCATAGATCGGCTCCTGCGTACCCGCAACACTCGCGAGGCTAGCCGTAGTGTGAAAGATTAGCACGGCTGGATCTAAGACCCACTAGGAAGGAAATTATGAGAGGAAATGCGTACGTTGACTTGAGCCAGTTCATGATGGGCTTAAAGGGAGATGGGGTGATGGGTGCAAGTAGAGTTAAAGCGGTGGAAGAGAGGGAAGAGAGAGAGAGTAAAGGAAAGTGTAGGTGAAGGGAAAGGAAATCGATAGCGCGCGGGGAGAGAGAGGCAAAGGGGGGCAACTCAATAGCTTCTGACGATGGCAAATAAATCAATATTGACCAGGGGTGGTGAGATAGCAACTCGGATCAAGTACAGTACGAAAGTTCTAAAAGCTACGAATTATTCTAGGGAGCCAAATAGAATAAAAAGATCGAGGATGAGAATCGTTTACTCATACATGCATTCATATGTATTCAATTTCATAAAACAATACAATGTTTTAATGACGTTCAGCATTTCATTTCGTTTCTTCGCTTGCGGTTAATACGGTAAGTAATTCCGTCGCCGCGGCGCCATTCCGAATGTAGAACTCTCCAAAACTCTGGGACCGCAAAAAGACCTCCGCCCATACAATTTATTTCATTCGGTCCATATATACGTTTGACCTGACGTCGTTCCTTTCCACATCTGGTTTCCCCCCGAGGACTACTCCTGATTCACCATGGCGAAAAAAGCATTGGCCAAAGATCAAATTGTGAAGCTCATCGTGGGAGCTGGACAGGCCAGTCCCAGTCCTCCAGTTGGTCCGGCACTCGGTAGCAAGGGTGTCAAGAGTATGGATTTTTGCAAGGTACGTTACGGGAATAAACGAAAATCGGAGCTCAAAGATGATATCTACGGGCGGTAATAATGATCCAGTCCACTCACTAATAGCTTACAATAGGAATTCAACGCCCGGACCGCACACATCAACACTGGAGTACCCGTTCCTGCGCGTGTCACCGTTCGCCCAGATCGCTCTTTCACATTCGATCTCCGCACCCCCACGACGACCTGGCTGTTGCTGCAGGCTGCGAACGTGGAACCTCGAAAGAATCGCATTCGCGGAGCCATGAACCCAGGCCACGAGATCGTTGGCAAGGTGTCCCTGAAACATGTGTACGAGATCGCGCAAATCAAGCATTCCGAGACGAGACTATCGGGACTCAGTCTGCAGGGGCTATGCAAGAGCGTCATTGCCCAGGCGAAGTCCATTGGCATCCAGGTTGTACCCTGAATATGAGGAAGCGAGATCGACTGTATATTTATTTGACATCCCTGATACTGTGCGAGTGTTGCGACTACTGCCGTGAATTATGATACTGGCGTTTTTGGGTATGGAGTCTGTTCTGTCAGTTGTATTATAAGAATTGCATGTGATATAGAAAGCGTTGTCAGATACCTGAAGCATCTGCAAATGGGTCAGGCCTATGTATGCACCATGTTCGGAAAAGGTGGTTCTCTGATCTGAGCAGCACAAAACCATGGTTGGGCACCTTGGTAGCCGAAGTTGATGTAAATGTATTCTGTGACGCCTACCCCAGACTGAGCAAGGATGGGTATGCACAACTCTTTACATCCCTTTCCCATGAAGACAGGAGAATAGGGGCCCGCAAATGCCATATATTACACTATGAGAAATCAAATCAACTCAAATAAAAATAACAACAAAAAGTCAGAAGCCATGACGACAATGATGATGAAATAATTAGGGGCAGGAATAAAAGGGACCGAGAAATGAGACGTAAGGGATCAAACCGAATAAACGCCAAGAGCAGCCATCAATTGCGGACCCTTTCATTGTCACCAAGGATACAACTGAGTAAGGACAACGAGTCTTCTCCCGGTAGACTTTTACATTGAATACGAGGGTTATAGGTTCTTGCTTGGCAGTTATTTAGCCTACGCAATCAGTTCAATTATTGCCTCCTAGACAGGGAGTGACCTTCAATGATGATCATCTAGCAGGCAGATAGTATTGCCCAAATGAGGTAGGATAGACCACGAAGCACTAAAGTGCAAATCCCCACATTCCGCACCCTTTTCCTGGGGACTTTTTTCGAGATGCTTTTGGTCGGAAGTTAGGGGGTCATAACTCAAAAGGACGTTTGCCTTGAGTACAGTCGACTATGTACGTACCTAGAAAAACCCGTACCAAGTGGATAATGATCAAAGAGGCTCATGGGGAGCCGGCGGCGCTGGTGGACGGAGTGGGTATCAATGAACATGTCAGGCTCCGAACCATTTAATGATTGCCTAATACATTCTACGCACCACCCTCAACAAGCTATCGTCATGACGAAGACTGAGGAAGCAGACCCGAGAGGTCTAGATGCTAGTAGAAGTAGTAGTATGACGGAAGGTTGATCGAGGATGACTGTTCAATCAGTGATACTTAAATAACTAACTAGTTATTGTTCCCATTGATTGCTAATAGAAAAACAAACAGCGCAAATCTGCAGGGCTGCCAAGCTAACCGATTCTGGAAGCCTTCCAGATCAGGTCCATCCGTGACTAAACCCGGCAAGGAATGCGTCCCAAAGCGGTGTCCCACGCCCCACACGGTCGAACAGCTGGATGGGTTAGATGAGGTAATATGACCAGCATGAACCAAGAAACTGGTGGCGGGAAGCTTTCCTGTCAGAATTTAATAACTACGAGGTAAAGTAAAAAGTGGAACGTCTGGATACCAATCTATCGTGAAATTTAATAACCCCGACCGACTTTAGTGGAACGTCAAGTGGTGGCGGATCAGCCGAGTAGCCGTGAATCTAACTAACTCTCACCATGCAGCAGAATTCCACGCCAGACGAGATCCAGAAACATATAGCGGGGTAGACGGTCAGCCACCCTTGAACGGAGTTGGAGGGCCGATCGGGAGGGGAGGATCTGGAAGGGTTGTTCTTCTCCAATCCTGTTCGCGGACGCTTGCCGGTATTATTAGTAGTCTGTCAGTACCGATAACGACCACATCTGACCCATCCTTGGCTGGAGGCCGAATGACTTTCAAGGCTGAGTATATTTGCTAAGTACTAAGGTTCGTCATAATTGTTTCTATTTCTTTTCGTAATGCAACAGCATATCTGTGCATATTGAGAGGACATATAGGAATTGATAGGCTGTAAATGGAAGACTTGGCTTGAAACCCACCAGGTCACATGGTGATTCATCTCAGTATTGCTCATACCAAGAGAAAAGTAATGAATTCCCAAGAGAATAATGATGACGACTCTGTATTTAACTGTCATATACCATTAACCGTCTCCGCCAGATTCCGAAGCGATTGGCAGTGTCAAATCCAATCTTGCCAGCACGCGGGCAAAAATCTCAGCAATTGATTTATCACTGCCCTGCATAAACTTTTTCTTTTCCTCTTTTATTTTATTTCTTTTTAATAAAAAAAAGTTTTTTCTAAAACTTTTACTTTTTCTCCTCCGCTTTGTCCCCAACCACTTTTCTCTCCAGGACGAAAGCGACTGTCCTTTTCCAGAAAAACCAAAGGGAATTGCCCTTTTTTCCTTCAACTGTTGGAGGTCAATCAATCTACCTTGAACTGATCTGCTTGAACGGTCCAGGCGTTTGGCGAACCCACACCCCCCCAGCTACGAACTAATCTATTCTGCCACTAAACTAATCCTCCTCCGTCCGGCGCCGCTATTGCCGCCGGCGTCATTTTCTGGCTCCAAACCCCAAACCCGCCGCACCTGCTTTCTCTCTTTCCCTCCCTCTTCTCTCTCACTTTCTTTTCCTCGTCTAGTGGATCTCTCCCCTCGACTCCGGGCCCCTCCGTGAATCCCACTTCTCCTTCTGCTAGTTCTTGTCAAATACCTTGACGATAAGAGGCGCAAGGACTATCCCGGTGTCTCTTTAACCATCCCCTCGGCTCTCCGCCGATTTTGAATGGGTCCAGTTTCCTCTCCGCCTACTGTTTTGTGAGTAACAACGGCAACGGATCGTGCATACGAAATCCTCCGCGCATTTCCACCTCAGTCCCTCTCGCTCGTTGGTTGCCTCCAGCTACAACATCCAACCACATCCGCCTCCGGAGAATAATTAAAAGAAAAAGTTATCCTACCATAACCGTTTGACTTAGCTATCGCTATTATCATCGGCTAGCCTATCAGCGAATTTCGTGGAGGGGCATGCGTCCCGCAACGTAATTTTGGGGAGTATGACGTCTGAAGCGACTGGTTTCGCCCATACGAACAACATGAATTCCGGTATGCAGTGCCCCTCACCACCGTGGGCCGAGATTAAGTATTGTATACTAATATCATTGATTTTGTCACCAGACTCTTTGACCACTCAGCAACCCGTCCCAGCGCCAGCTGGGCAGGGTATGAGTACAGCTGATCAGGAGAACAAGTCTAAAACACAACCAAGCCAAGTCCGCTTCTCTTCGACAACGGAGGAGATTGAGCCGTCGGCCGCCACTGGTGGCCCCGGACTGACGCCAATCGAGACCCCCAAGCAGATGGATGACTTGAGGTCGTTGGCAGCTAGCCTACAAAAATCCCAATTACAAGAGTCTCGGCTGGGGAGTTTCTCATATGACCCCGTCTCTCTACCTTCTTCAAGGGTATGTATTCAGGGTATCTGCCGGCATGTAGACTGCATATATTCTGCAAGGCACCGTCCTCGCATCGGCCCGCCCGAATTGAGGAAGGGAAAGAGGCTAATCACTATATTGTCCCTTACAGGTTGCGTCTCGAGAATCAAGCGATCGCAGTACACGAGGAGCTAATGGATCCGGTTTGCCGTCTCCCCATGCCTCCCCACCGGTGTCCGTGATGCAATCACCACCACTTACACCCGCGGCCACCCATTCGCGTGAATCCAAAACTAATGGCACTTCCTCGATGTCGAATGCTACAGATCGAGGAACCGGCGCAAACTCAGCGGCGATGACCCCAGAGATGTCTCCACCCATAGGCGGGTCCACGAAGAGCCAAGCGCCCCAAAGCGCCCCAACTTCGCGGCCTGGTTCGACCGACCACCTGGCGAAGCAGAGCAATGTCGCGCAAACATCGTCTCACCCTCAGAATGGAGCAAAACATCGGGCGCAGTTCTTCATTGGGCCTGATGCCAACTCTCAAGAAGAAAGCCCGCCAGCCACCCCTAGGGTCGACTACACCCCCCCTGGCGCCATCACGCCGGTAGGAGAACCGGATGATCCGTACGCCCGCAGCAAGCGTCCCCCTCAGCCTAAGAACCTTTCTCAGCTCGACCAGCGGTTTATCTTTGGCGGCCGTGACTTCAAACGGCGTGCACAGACGTCGTCGTTCGGCCGTCCATCGACGCCCCGGTCGGCAAGCGCGAGTGATCTGAAGGCAAGTGACAGGCAACGTAGTGGGTTTTTCGGCAGCAAGAAGGACTCTAAACAGCAGGAACCTGAGGGTAAGCATCATGGTCATATGGCGGAGCTCAAGAGATTCTTCAAGATGGGTCATCACAAACACAAACGCGCCGAGTCGCCGTCGTCGGCAGTGAAACGGTCGAGCAGGTCCTCTGGGAAGAGCACACCGTACCAACTGGCACCCGACAGCGTCCCGTTTGCCGATGATCATGGGCTCAATTCCAAGTACGGGAAATTAGGGAAGGTTCTAGGATCCGGGGCTGGTGGCTCTGTTCGGTTGTTGAAACGTAACAGCGACGGCGTGACTTTTGCCGTGAAGCAGTTTCGGGATCGTCACTCATGGGAGACGTTAAAGGAATACTCGAAAAAAGTCACAGCGGAGTTCTGCATTGGGTCAACCCTACACCATGGCAACATCATCGAAACCCTTGATATCATCCAAGAAGGGAACCATTGGTATGAGGTCATGGAATACGCCCCATTCGACCTTTTTGCGATTGTTATGACCGGTAAGATGCAGAAGGAGGAAGTTGCGTGCGCCTTCAAGCAGATCCTCAGCGGAGTGGCCTATTTACATGGGATGGGCTTGGCCCATCGGGATTTGAAACTTGATAACGTAGTTGTCAACGAGCATGGTATTATGAAGCTAATTGACTTCGGGAGTGCTGTTGTTTTCCGGTACCCTTTTGAGAATGATATTGTTCCTGCTTCAGGTGAGTTTGACAGTTATGCTTGTGGGGTCTTTCTCGTAAAGGAACCTCTTTTGAGCTTACAAATCTATTCAGGCATTGTGGGTTCGGATCCGTATCTCGCACCGGAAGTATATGATGAGAAGAAGTATGACCCGCGTCCTACCGATATCTGGTCTCTGGCTATTATCTTCTGCTGCATGAGTTTGCGGCGATTTCCTTGGAAACAACCCCGGGTTAGCGATAACTCCTATAGACTCTTTGTGTCCTCCCCTACCCCAGGGACTCCGGTGCCAGATGCTGATCCGAAACGCCATCGACCGATCAAGTCTGCTCCTGACCTCTCTTCATCTGCACGGGAAAGCCAGTCCTCGGAATCAAAGAACGGAGTGTCTGGGCCACCACCAGAACAGTCTAAAAGCCAAGATGCTCCAACAGCCCAACCGAAACCGGAATCAACCACCCAAGACGAAAATCGACCCCCAGAGAGCCCTCAGGAGAAGACACCTAGCGACAATCAGAAAAATGGCAATATTGACAACAAGCCGAGACGCACAACCAGCAAAGAAGCACCCCCACTTCCCCCCGGCTCGGCGCCGCCATCAGGACAACGTCAGGAAGTTATCAAGGGCCCATGGAGGCTTTTGCGGCTCCTGCCTCGTGAAAGTCGTTATATCATCGGCCGGATGCTCAAGGTGAGCGTGAAAGAGCGAGCGATTCTCGATGATGTTTTAACCGATGAATGGATTCGGAACATCGATGCCTGTCGACAAGAGGTCACTGGGGAGCTTTACAGGGCTCCGGGCCATACACACATTCTGGAGCCACCTTCTCCGAGCCCTGCAGTGGCCAGTAAGGCCAAATAGGCCTATTACTCTTAATACCAATTAATACTCTTCATGGTCCAATCTCCAATCCGAGACCTTTGTTTCTATTTTGCTTCGTCGCCCCCGGTTGTTCTCGAGTCGGTCGTGATACACTTTTATGAACTTTTACCGTCAAGTTATTGTTCGGGGCATATTTGCCCACGGTGATCTTTGTCGCTCTTTATCCGTTTTGTACGGTTCGATATAGGTCATGAGGTCAATGTTTTCTATGCTACCTCAGTTGTTTTGATTATCCCCTTTCACTTTCCCTAGGCTGGAAAGAGGGAGCAAATGTTTCCGCTCCGTCTTTTGTTCCCCCGCGTTGTTATACAGGCGTTTATGGTCGGTCGTGTGAAACGGAGCTGCTCGGGCGATTAACCTTCCTAGCAATCAATTGGCTGGCTATTAGACCTCTTTTGCCCCTTTCTACTTGTTTCCACTTCTTCTTTGTCTTCAATATTTCCTATGCAGTATTATATCGTGCATCTGGCTCGGTTCAAGAGTCATCTCATCCTTCGGTCTGCTCATTCATTTCACATGCCCCTAATTGTATTCATCAAACCAAAACTAGCCAGGTAGATACTATAAATAAATGAACTAAAGAAACATCAACAAGACAAAATTAAAGAGGAACTTTCGCAAAAAAAAAAAAAAAAAAAAAAAAAAAAAAAAAAAAAAATAGGAAGAAGAAGAAGAAAAGAAGAAAAGAAGAAAGAAAGAAAAAAAAAGAAAAAGAGTAGAGGCAGTCGTTCTGTAGATAGAGGCCCAGCCACTCTTACGCCTCATGTCTGTTTTATTAAATACGTCCTCTGTTTTATCTCTTTGAGCTAACCAAGCCTGGACATTGATCGGTACACCTAGTGACCTGACATACCAGTTTTCAAACTATGGAGATGTAAAGAAGGATATTAATCGTCAATATGGTTGATAGATCAGAATCGTCATACTTCAAGTATGAATATATAATTATATACGGTTCGGTTGTTATATATCAAAGTCGGGCGGCGGAGATTGCGGAGTTTAGCGATGTCTGCGATTATCGGAGTTTGTTCATATCCAAAGATACTACGTCGGGAATTCCTCTGCTGTCCGCTCCTTAGTGCCACCATCCCAAACCCGCGCTTCTCTATCATGGTCCAGTCACCCGAAGCGGAGCCATTGGTCTCCTTATGGACGAGATCTTTGCTTGTATGCTGAGACAATCACGCATGGTCCCCCGCTTAATCATCTGTCAACTAACCTTGCCTGCCGCAAAAGTCTGGTGCAGTGGCCGGGCTCACTGTCGACTGTTCTTTGTACCCTTTAGATACGATCAAAACACGCCTTCAGAAAGCTAGACATCATGCCCCATCAGCTCCCGCTGCCAGTCTGTCCCTGAGACAAACCATCCGAGGAATATATGCTGGTCTCCCTTCCGTCCTCTTCGGCTCGGCACCATCTGCCGCATCCTTCTTCATCGTCTACGATGGCGTGAAACGTTCTCTTCTGCCGACCTCGAGCTCCGAAGCTCCGTCTCGGACTCACATAATCCTTACACACTCTCTTGCTTCTTCTATGGGCGAGGTAGCAGCTTGCGCAGTTCGCGTGCCTACTGAAGTTGTCAAGCAGAGAGCTCAAGCGGGTCTCTTTGGCGGCTCTAGTCTATTAGCCTTAAAGGACATCCTAGCTTTACGCCACTCAGATGCTGCCCGTGGGATTAGTGGGGGTTATGGACAGGTCATCAGGGAACTGTACCGGGGAGCCGGTATCACCATTGCGAGGGAAATCCCGTTCACCGTTTTACAGTTCACTATGTGGGAATCAATGAAGGAGGCATATGCTAAGCGCATGCGGCATGCTTCGAAATCTGGCTCGGACTCTTCCATAGACCAAGTACCGGCCTCCACAAGTGCTATGTTTGGCAGTGTCGCCGGCGCAATTGCCGCGGGGCTTACGACCCCTCTCGACGTTATTAAGACGCGAGTCATGCTCGCTCGTCGGGAAGATGGTGCGGAAGGTGGTCGAGTACGGATCAAGGATGTGGTTCAGGATATTTCCAAGGAAGGGTTTGGGGCTTTTTGGAGAGGTATCGGGCCACGAGTGGCCTGGATCGGTATTGGAGGTGCTGTGTTCTTGGGTAGTTACCAATGGGCGTGGAATTCCCTTGAAAGGAAAAGTAGGTCACAGGACGAATAAATGTATAATTAATCTCATCGCTTGTACAATATATCATAGCCTTTCAAATAGACGAGGTAACATAGCATATACCTGCATCATACATGGTCTCAGGTCTCCCTTACCATCCACTTCAGCTCCTCAACCTGTTCAGTAGTCAGCAGTTGCTCCATCTTCTCCGCCGTCAGGAAGTCATGGTCATAGAATTCAAATCCTGGAACAACGGTCTTATCAATCGTCAGCTTCCATTCCTTATGATACTAGCAACTTTCTGACATGGACCACTGACCTCGCTGATTAACAACCCCTCTGACTTGTTATCGTCAGGCAAGTCGCCATCAGAATCAGGCAACAGATAACTGCATTTATACTTTCCGCCATCCACCACCCATTGCAGTCGCTCTCCCTTTTCAATCCGATGGCCCACCACAAACGATTCAATGGGCGCTATCCCTCCATTCTCCTTCGCCCGGTCGGCATGTAAGATGACGTACCGACCTCGGCCACGATGAAGGGTATGCACCGTGCGACTCCGGTTTCGATGGAAATACCCCATCGGCGAACCCGGCGTGATGAAGTAGTAGATCGTAGTGCTCGCTGACCGGGTAGCTTTCTCACCATCTGGCTCTGTGACTGTCTTTCTGTTGTCCATGTCGTCACAGTAGGGATTTGGAATCCGGAGCGGATGGCGATCTGTTTCGCAGTAATAACCTCCCTCCGGGTGAGGCTGTAGTTGGAGGGCCTGGATCGTCTTCTGAATGGTGGGCGATTCAGGCGCGCGGTTTTCGTTGCGCGAAGGTGGTTGATAGAAGGGCTTGATTGAGATGATTGGGATATCCATTTTTGCTTTTATTTACTACTGTCTTGTCTGTTCTTCTTGAGGAGAAAGGTTTAGTTGGAGCATACTATGTAAGACGGAACTCGCCCAGACGTCTATAAATCATGCTTATAAATGTCCCGATGACCTCACTCATGGAGCTTATCAGGATACAGGAAGTCAGCCAAATTCATGAGGGATCACAGTTCTACATTGCATCTTGGAATCATGTATATAGCGAGTTGAATTGGTCCTATGGTTCATATATGGTACTCCTGGTAATCCGTGCTAATGGATGTAGGGCTTGCGTTGAGTCAGTAAAGCGTACGAATTGATTCTATTGGCTAGTGGCATATAAATCTGCAATACGGAGTACCGGCCGGGTATTCATAGTATAGTAGTAGCTACTAGTAGTCTATGTTCTGCACATATCCATGTGTACAAAGAGGTCAGTTATAGTCGTTGATTGAAGTGAACAATCATTGAACATACTAGCACTTACTAGAAAAGTATTAGTATGTTCAGTTCAATGGATCGGACGAACTGCGGCGGTCAAGACAAACCCCGGCAAATGATATCACTGCAACTTGACATGGAAGGAGTGTGGAGTAATACTACTTAGTAGTACTAAGTAAGTAAGTAATTAACATCCCGCACTGGTTCGGCTCAATGTACTTGTGCTGTGTAGAGATGAAAGAATCGAATCAAAGAATGGAATAAACAAAGGCAGTAGTGAAAGGATAGATTGTATACTACTATTCTATGTAGTAATTCACTGCACCGCGTTGGAACGCATCATGTGAGGAGGAGGGATGACCGTCGGGACTAAACTTAAGATAATCAAAAAGAGTCCACGCTTGTCATTTCCAGGCACACCACTTACACGGTAGCTCTTTCTCTTTCCCTCTCCTATTCTCTCGTGCCGTGGTTCCCTCCTTTAAATTCACCTGGTACCCCTTCTCTTTGGTGTATTGTTCCTTTTTAACTTTTTGCGCGTTGTTATTAATCTATATTCTTTTCTTACTTTCCTTTCCTTCTTGTACTTAAGACGCAAGAGGGGATGCTCACCGTTGCGACTGTTGCGACTACTTGAGTGATCGACCGCCCACTTGGTGTAACCTCCGCACTGAGCGCCGTCTCCTCCGCACTTCCTCCTCAACTCGCCCTCTCCGGAGGACCTCAACGCTACATGGCCCGGAAATTAAGTCACCAGAGGATCACATATGGTATGTTATTATTCTTGTTGAATTCAATCTATCGATTTGCTCTCTCGGTGGTGCTTCTGCTGCCTGGTCTTACACCTGTCTCACTAGTAGATCCTCCACTAACGATTGTTTTTCGCTCTGCTCAGTGCTACCTCTGCCTGATGCCCCCGGTGGCCATCGACTGGGGGTAAATGGCCTAGAAATTGACACAGATAATTCCATTTTGTGAGCACCCTCTAACTCCTCGATTTCGGCTTTCCTGTCGGAATCCTTGCCGTGCCCTGGGAACGGTCCTCGCTTTCCTGTCTTCTCCGGTGTCGCCGTCAGCTCGGCGCTAACTACCGTCCGTGAAACAGGTACTCTGCTGGTCGCGATGGTGTCATCTGCTCATGGGATCTAAATCTATCGCTGAAGTCATCCTCCCCTCCCACCTTCGGCGCTTCGAAACCGGCTCCTACGACATTTCGAAATCAAGTCCAGGCGCACAGCCACTGGATCAATGACATTGTTCTAACCAAGAACAACTCGGCTCTAGTCTCTGCATCCTCCGATACCACTGTACGACTATGGCGACCGCATTCCGAATGTACGGAAGTCTCGGACCCGATAGGGAAACATGCGGATTACGTTAAAGCTCTGGCCACACCGGGGAGCCATGCCTCTTGGGTCGCATCCGGAGGTCTAGATCACAAAGTCTACCTGTGGGATTTGAATGGCGGCGGGGAGGTATTGAATATTGACGCCTGCGGAGGGGATAGCACGGCCAAAGGGTCTGTATATGCACTCGGGGCCGTATCGTCTGTGATCGCCAGCGGCGGGCCAGAGAGTGTGGTCAGAGTGTGGGATCCGAAATCGGGGAAGCTGATCACCAAATTTGTCGGACATACAGATAACATTCGAGATATTTTGGTAAATCGCGATGGGGATACGATCATGACGGCATCGTCTGACCAAACGGTCAAGATCTGGTCCCTAACCGCTGGAAGGTGCATGCACACATTAACCATGCACAATGACAGTGTTTGGTCGCTTTATTCGAACCACCCCCAGCTATCCGTCTTTTACTCGAGTGACCGGTCTGGACTTGTTGCGAAAACTGACACGCGCTACTCGGCGGATATTGAGCAAGGTCTCTGTGTCGCAACGTTGCAAGAGCACGACGGAGTAGTCAATGTTGTAGCAGCGGGAGACTACATCTGGACTGCGACACCAAAATCCAGTATTAACCGTTGGAATGACGTGGACACCACTGCCGACATCGAGCCACCATCATCAAGGGAGCGAGAAACTGCGTCAGGTACTGAAACTGCAACAACAGAGAAATCGAAGACGGCAGATAATCGACCGGAGAAGATTCCGTATGACTCGGTTCTTTTGCTCTCGAACACATCGACGTTCCCCAAAGCAAGGGTACCCGAAACTGCCCAACCGCATTCGAATGCAAATGCGCAGTCACCGTCTTCCGAGATAGACGACGACCTGGGGCTTACACTTCCTGTCCATACGCTGCCAGATGACACAATTGAGGGCCAGCATGGATTGATCAAGTATTTCTTTTTGAATGACAGAAAGCGTACATTGACGCAGGATTCTGCTGGCGAAGTGGTTCTTTGGGACCTTCTCAAGGTATGCCTTGTTAAGTGAAGCCACCTGAAAGGGAAATCTCTATGGAAGACCTCACTAACCCATGACTTTAGTGTGTGCCAATTCAGTCATACGGCAAGCGTCATATAGACGATGTTGCATCCGAGCTCAACACGATTGAAAGCATTGCTCACTGGTGCACGATCGATATCCGTACTGGAAGATTGTCTGTGATACTGGAACCCGGTCGCTGCTTCGATGCCGAGGTCTACGCCGATGAGGCCGAATTGTCAGATTATTCACAGATTCGTGACGACCAAAGGAGTATGTTTAACACAACCCCCCTCCACCACCCACTCGGGAGTATTAGCTAACAGTCAAACCATAGTCAACCTAGGTAAATGGATCTTGCGCTGGCTCTTTGCTCCTTTGATAGAGGAAGAGCTCAAACGTGACTCTGAATATCGTAGCGCTGCCCTAGCAAAGGCCGAGGAGATTGCAAAATTAAATTTGTCGAATACCTCTGCCCCTATGGATATACCATTTGCAGATGGATCACGGAATCTGGCTACATCTTTTGACCCATCAATATCATCCCTGAGGCTCGGATACGAATCTATTGGTAGCCCCTCGACTCCAGGCTTTGGGATCGGGTTCGCCAACAGCCCCGGATCTCTCGCGACTCCAACACTTAACCCAAATGCTAGCAATAATAGTCATCTCGGCACCTCACCGGGAGAGTTTTCTGACTACCTCACGTCTCATCCCACTGCTGATATGACGAGGAGCTCTCTGTCGGACAAGTCGAGTGACTATCTCTCATCGCCTAGAACCCATGGCCTACCTCCATTGGATACCGATAAGGCATTGCCGACACCAGGAGAGCCGACACCAACAGCTCTTCCACAATCACCGATGGAGCCTGATAAAGAGGAGCGGAAAAAGGGCAGCTCTTTGTTTGGAAAGAAGTTCAGAATGGACTTCCCGAAGAAACTCGGACGGACTTCATCGGAAGTTAAACCCCAGATTCAAGAGGAAAAGGTGGAGGAGTCCGACAAGTCCTCAGTCAAGGAAGAGAAGGTGTTTGAAAACAACCTAGGCGGCTTTATTGAGCGCATTCGCTCTGAATACGACGAGCATATCTCTGCACACCCAGGGCAAGAGTTGACACCAGCCTTCGCCCCGAGTCAGGAGAATGAAACACCGGCACTGAATATACCGGACCGTGTTGCAGTACTGATACAAGAAGAAACGGGAGAAACCGCTGTGGCTTCTGACCTCTACCGGGGCAGTGTAGGAAGTATCCGGGAAGAGATCGATAAATTGGAGAAGTCGATTCCTCTCTGGCTTGCTGATCTGCTACTCAAGGTATGCCTCCTCTTCATGGTGGCCCACATTGCTGCTAACACTCTCTTTAGAACCAAGTGCCTTTCAAGGAACCCGTCAAGATCGCTTTTACGCTGAAACCATATGATGATCTTTTGCCACCTGTTGTAAAGCCAGAAGTGTATGTAGAGGATCCATCTAATACCATAATTGCTTGGGAGGTAGCAAACTAATGATCATCTAGCAATGTGGCAAATGGCAACACAACCAACAATCGGCTGAATGCAAACCGCATGCTACGAGCGAAGAAGATCCTCGCGTATGTGGCGGAGCGAATCGACCCACCGAATCCTGACGAACCCGAAGAGAATGCGATGAAACCGGAAGAGTACTTGGAACTGTACTGTCACAAAGTTGTATGTCTATGTCACGTTTGTGTTCGATGCAGTCAAGAAGGTCCCTAACGTTGAACTAGCTGATACCCCCCAACATGACTCTGGCGACGATTCGCACTCATATTTGGCGTTCATCGGGAGATATGGTACTCCACTACAAAGCAAATGGAAAGAAGGAAATCCGAATGCCCGGACCTGGTCAAGAGGATGAGAGAGACAACCAGAACGCTGGAGCAGGTTCACACCCGCCGGCCGAAGCAGGGGGCATGCCGCAAGGAGAAGGTGGAAGTGCGCCGCCAGGGAGTATTCATTCTCAGACGGCCTCGGGGTCGGCCTCCGTCTCTATCCATAACCCTTGATTCGAGTGGAGAGCTTTAACCCTTTAATTCTTTGTGACTTTACTTCTGTGTACAGTGCTGCACATAGTGTGAATATCCATATGAGCGTAAAGGATTGTATGTATATAGGCTGTTGATAGCACAATCAGGACAATAGCACTATGTTTGATATTAAATTCTAGGTAGAAGTGGGGAAGTATAAATCATAGTCATGGTCGAGGTTGATATAAAAATCCCCGGAGCGGATCATCCGCGCCAAGACCCAAAAACACTGCGATTGAATTGAATCCATTGAACTTCCTCCGTACCACACTTCTAACAACCGAGCACTAAACTCCGAGAAGGCTTCCTCACAGGTGAAATCGCCAGTAAATCTATGGCAGCGTCCTCCATCCGTCGCCATACCGCTACACAAGCAATAAGTGCCTCGCAATCTCTGGAATCCTTCCAGCGAGTATGGCTCGGCTCCCGATTGTCGCGGCCCTTCCCGCGCCGATTGGGTAAGTTGATATCACCGAAAGACACCCAACTTTAGGAATGGTAGATCCCTATGCTAATACTTTATAGGTCTAGCAGTTAGTGGCGGTGCAGACTCCATGGCCTTAGCATATCTCAGTAAACAATGGGAAAAGAGTCGGCCGAATGATATATCCGTCACGGCATTCGTCGTCGACCACAAAGCGAGAGAAGAGAGTACTCGCGAAGCTAATACGGTTTCACAATGGCTCCAAGACATCGGTATCTATGCTTCTCCATACACTCTAGCATTCAATACTAAACAAATGCTAACCAGAAAATTAGGAGTCAAGTCCGAGATCCTGGAACTGACCTGGCCTGAAAGCACCAAGTCACCATCTAAAGTGACCGCATTCGAGACGCACGCCCGCAGACTCCGTTTCCAAGCACTGGGCAAAGCATGTCGAGACCGCCAGATCGAAGCCCTCTTAATGGGCCACCACCAAGACGATACCGTCGAGACGACCCTCTGGCGACTTTGTACCGGAGCCAAAGGCGCCGGTCTAGCAGGTATCCCCGAGGTGACACGCATCCCCGAATGCCACGGTATCTACGGTGTCTCTGAGAGTGGATCCTCATACACGATCCCATCCAGACCTCAACGTAGTTCAGCCCAGGCGAGAAACGACACCACCGTCTCAACAGGCGGAATCTTAATCTGTCGCCCTCTCCTCCCCTTCCCCAAATCCAGCCTTCTAGCAACCTGTCATGAAAACAACATCCCCTACGTCTCTGACCCTACAAACTTCGACCCAACCCTAACTCCCCGCAACGCAATCCGTAGTCTCCTGGCTGAGGATAAACTCCCAAAGGCCCTCCAAGGCCCTTCTATCCTCTCTCTGATTAAGTCAAGTCAATCTCTCCTCCGGAACTCAACCTCCCTCTCAAACACCCTCCTCACCTTCTGCAAAATCAACCATCTAAATCTCCCCGCGGGAACAATCACCCTCACATTCCCCTCAAACCCAATAAACCCAACCTCCTTCCTCAACACCGTCCCCAACAAAGCCGAAACCAAAGGCAAAGAAACCCAAAGAACTCACCAAATCAAATGTCTCACCCTCCGCCGAATAACCGACCTCCTAGCCCCATTCCCCGAGAACCACTTCCCACTCCGCAGTTACGAGTCCTTCACAGACCTTGTATTTCCACCACAGGACCAACCAGTCCCCCAAAAGAGGAAACCGTTCACGTTAGGCGGGGTGATGTTCCAACCGGTGAATACGAAGGGAGACCAAGACACAACAAGTACTGAAGCAGATCAAAGTGTCCAGAGTGGTAATACCTGGCTCTTATCCCGTCAACCGTTTATGCGGAATCGGTTACCGAGTCTTCGGGTTGAGGTTCCTGTTTCGGGGCTTTCGGTGGGTTATACGTCCTGGATGCTTTGGGATAATCGGTTTTGGGTGCGATTTGGGTTCACACCCGGACAAGGGTCTTGTGGAGCTGGGGTTGAGGTGGCTGAGGATACTTCTAAAGGGGAGGTGATGTCCCTGCTTGTTCGGCCGTTGCAGCCGTCGGATTTACAGGTGATTCGACGGGTTGTTGATGAGCGGGGAGGGCGTTCGGAGAAGAAGAAAAAGAAGATGGATCCTGCTTTGGCTGGGTTATTGGATCGGCTTGGGCAGGAAGCGCCGGGTCTGACTCGGTTTACGCTTCCCATGGTGGTAATTGAGAAGGGTTTTTGTGGACTTGAGTATGACTTGCCGGTGGGGTTGCCAACGCTGGATTTGTGGTTTCCTGGGATGTGGGAGTCTTTGCAGATGTCTGGGAGATTACGGTGGGAGTGGATGTATAAGATGATTGACAACGAGCCGGTGGAATTGATGGGCTGGCTGTAAGCTATTGGAGCTATACTACATTATAGAAGGAGAGTGAAATATGACATAGTGGAAGTGGTAAGACACGAGGAGTACAAGTGAAGTAAAGGTAGAAAGAAAGGAAAAGACAAGGTGAGAAAGGAAATAGAAAATGACCGACGTGTAAACTCCTATGGCTACGCTATCTCAGTGCAAAAGTGGCCAAAAGTGGACAAGCAAAAAGAACGAAGACATCGGATACATGGAAATAGCCAAGAAGATCTGCATCGACTCCCAAAGAAAAAGAGAAAGAGAGCATTTATCAACATAGTAAGGAAGGTGCTGTATGAAAGAATGAAAACAGAAAGAGACTTTCCTGGACTTCGCCAACCGAATCCCTATACCGAGTAGTCATATTTCTTCCTGAAAATATTCAAAGGCTGCGTTGACGCCGTAGACCAACAACAATCGAGCATAAAAGTAATGAAAAAAGAAACAGAGGCGTCTGTCCCTTAGTAAATGCATGTAACTCGTGTCCAACCCATTTCAGTTCTCGAAAAAGAGCAAGTGAGAGGTAAAGAAGTATACTTCCATGACCAGAGCCTCGGAGAACGGCCACTGGTCCAAAACCGCAATTCGATCGTCATTCGCTCGCCTTCAGTAAGGCCACCGCGGCTTGCTGAGCTCTCAGACCTCCAACCTCTCGCTTCAGCCGGAAGTTTTCCTTTTTCAATCGGCCAATCTCCTCTAACGCTGAAGAGAGTTGGGATTTGAGCGCATCTTCAGCATCTCCTGCTCGCACGTCTTTTGCAACCTTGCTCAGCTCCGAGTTGAACCGGTCGTAAAGGGCTTCATTCTCGGCGCTGGCTTCACGATATAGCTCGTCAAGTTTCTTAGCTCGTTTCTCGCTAACCACGAGAGATGACTCCAAATCTTTCTCAATGGCAGATGTCCGGCTGTTGAACTCCGAAGATAGTGTATCAAAGCGCATCTCGAGGTGACGAACACGCGATACGAGGGCCGCATTGTTTGTTGGCGAGAAAGGCTCATCTAAATGTTCAGAATCCTGTCTTGCATGCCTGGTTTGCTGTGGTGGTGCGATCTTGAGCGCTCGTAGTTCCTCACCGATAAGGAACAGTTCGTCCTTAAGCCCCAGCTGTGCCGCACTCTGAGCCTTCTTTTCGTTCTGAAGACGATCTCGGAGCTGTTATTACCGTTTGTATTAGCAACTTTCTTAGAGAAGAGAATAAAAGAAAAGAAAAGAAAGAAAGAGAAGTCATGTACCTTCTGTGGACTTTGCATCCGTAGCTTCTGCGGCTTCTGTACCGATGTACCGTTAACAGGGAGTGACCGCTCCTTTAATCCGGGGGCCCTCGATGAGGGTACGCTGGTTGCTCGTGACCTCCGCTTAGAGTCCTGCGTAGGTGATACCGATGCATCCCCTTTCTTTCGCAAAGAAGTTCCGCGCTCAACTTGTGACAACTTTGGGTCAATGTTTTCTTTTCGGCTGGGGGTGGCAGGCCGCGTCGGTGATCGCCGGCTAGGTGAAGTCATCCGAGTAGGTGAACCGCTCTTCGTGGGGGAGGTGCTTCGTTGCGTGGAGCCTGAACCGTGGCTTATTTGTGGGCGAGTCTGCTTGGTTGGGGTCACCACGTCGGAGGATGACCCTGCCGTAGTAGGCCTCTCTTCCTGCTCCGGAGATACGGCTGACGTGTCGGTTGATGCTGTGCCTGGTCTTAGGTCCGACAGAGAGCTTCTCCTCTTTCTCCGCACTTTCACAACTCCATTAGTTGGCATTTCTCGAATTGAGGACAAAGATGCCGTCTCCTCCTGGGAACTCCCTGGCCTTCGAAGATACTCTTGTGATGTAGACGCCCCGGGACGGTCTCGCGAACCGGGCCGCAGGAGATGGCCTAAGCTCGTGTCGATATCTATTGATTTCGAACGTAGTAAAGAGCCCCTCGGAGTGCCAGGCTCTGAATCACCAGTGCCTTTGCTTTTGCTTAGAGTCCTTAATATCGACGAGACCTTGCTCTCCCCCTCGGATCGTTGATTTTCTCGGTGCAGACTGAAACCAAAACGCTTTCGAAAGGACGACGCGTTGGAATTTATTGAGCCCATCGTTTGTGAAACGGGTTTACTTTGATCGCAGTTCAAAATACCTTCCAACGAGGCCCCTCCAGGAACGAACTCGTCGAAAAGATTATCGAAATCGTCAACCAGTCGATCCAAGAGGGATATGTGCTGCATCGGATCGCCTTCGGCTGTCAGAATCTCTGCAAAAGCGGCCGTTAGAGCACCTCGGTCGCCGTCGTTTCCGGAGGCATCAAGTAATTCTGCTAGTAACCGCACCAGAGAGGCTAAAGCGCGACGATTCTGCGGACTCATATCCGCAATGAATTTCCGGAAATTCTCTTCGAATTCGCGGGGGTACATGGTGTCGAATTGACTTTGAAGTGATTTCAATGTCGAGGACTCTAGTACCGGGCCCATTTGCTCCTGCCATGCGTTTGCCATGAACGTCTCGAAGGCTACGAAAAGTGTGTCGACGGGTACTTCAGCTGCTGCCTGGATTTGTCCGGGATCTTCTAACAAGACATTGTACAGCTCATTGACTGCAGCTCGATCAACGTTGTCTCTCCCCCGAAGTGTCCGCCCAACGATGTTCCCACTGCGGGACTGAAGGGATAGAACGTACGCAGCGAAGCTCTGTTCCAAGACACTGAACGGGCTTTCTGAGCCTTTCGAAGATGTTGTTCCAACAACGGAAATCTTGGGTACGGGATCTTCTTTCTTCTCTTCTTTGCCTGGGAAAACCGAAGGTAGGGTATTGGAACGTGAGACGCTGGACCGTGGGGGAGGCATCTTGGGAAATTCACCCAATAGAGTTGCAGAATTCGGTGCCTTGACACTTGGTGTGCCTTCTCTTGATTGGTTACCACCCAGAAGACTCGAGAGCAGTTTTGAGGGTGACGGAGGGCGAAAGGTACGAGGGACCTTGAGCTGCGCAATGAGATGGCCCGAAAGGTAGCGAAGTATGTCAAAGTTGGAGAGCACAATTGACTCGGTCATGGTCCGGTTTTGGGTGCCATGCAACGGTAAAAGCAAATTCAGGACTACAGCCGTCAGCGAAAGACCGGTACTCGCACGAAAGGGGGTTTCTTCATTGTTGTATACTTACGGCGTTTGGACAGCACAGGAACAAAGCTATCCACTGTAACGATATCTGAGGAAGCGATACCAACTACTGAGTCTATGTCCACTCGATACTGGTCTTCACTCGACAAAGATACGGACACAATCACCTCCAAATCTGGACTGTTCAACAACTTGCTGCGAAGCGGTTTTGGGATGTCAAACTCGACCCTTACTTTCGACAGACCGGTTCGATTCACTGCAGCACTCGGTTCCTCCTCGAACACACATGCCAAGATGCCGATATTTCCAACAGTTCCCGTGGGACTCCGGAGAGACCATTTGCCGCTTTCTCGCTCACTTTCGGAGAACCTGCCCTCGATTTTTGCCTTTACAATCTCTTCAATCACTCGACTGGCCCGGCCCTCATACATGGAAGCCGGCTCCAAGGCCAGAAGATCAACGGTTGTATTTTGATTTGGACGCGACTTCACCGATGTAGGTGACAGGAACAAGATCCGTCCGCACGTGGATTGCATGCAACGCACAGTGTGGAGATCATATACTTGCACCACACGGATATCAGTTGATGGTAATGAGCCACCCGGGCCATTGGCTGCTGATGCCGCGTTGTCCAATTCGGCCAACAGACCGCGTGCGGTTGTCTTGCTGCCAGGGATTTTCGACAGTAGTACCAGGCAGTTCTTGTATATCAACATAATACCAGCGGTAGGATCGGAGCCCGGATTGTCTAGCTGATATGGCGGTGACAGCTCGTAGAAATCGACAGCTGTTATCAGACGACCAGTTGGCAATATGGTTGATGGCCAACCATCGACTAACTCCTTTAGTCGGCGGAAGCTTTGATCATGGTTCGTCGATGAAGGATCATCTAGCGAACATATATCCTTGATGATGTCTCGCGCTTTCAGGAATGGTCGGACGGCCGGGTGTATCAAAGGAAGACTGCTCGTCATAGTGTCGATTAAGAGACTGTAACGGGGTAACCGTTGGACAGGCTCCATTAGCAGTGACCGTAGCAATTGCTCCCCGGTGTCATGGACACGCCTCGAAAAGCTGGATTGTTTGTCCCTCATGAACGAATTAAGTGTTTGGGTAAATCCTGTATGGGCACGCATATAGTCTGCATAAGGATCGGAGAATCGGGGGAACCACTCAATGAGGGCGTGCGCGAAGGCGACGGCGCCAACTGCATCTCCCTCCTCCTTCGATGAGTGTCGTTGCGATACAGACGACAAGAGTTCCGTGTCGACTGTGATATCTTCAATGGCCTCCTTCTCGGTATCTTCAAGTACCTGACGTATCACTTCTAGGAAACCCATATTGACGTCGAGAATCTCATTAAGACAGGGGGGGAATAGAGTGGCCAGAGCGGCCTCATCAGGGCTAGTACTCGAGGGCCCCCTTCCTTGAGCTTTCAGCCGGTACTCCTCCGCCACATGGCGCACAAGAGTATAAAGCTTATTCACATATCTCTCCTCCGTGTCCACAAATTCACACATCTTTAGACGGAAGTCCTGTTTCTGGCTTTTGGTGAACACTTTGGACTTGCTCACGTTCGTGGGTTGCGATGGCGCTCGTTTTAGCCGCGACGTTGGCAGGAACATTGGCGCCCCCAAGCCTCGGATGAGAGACGTATATTGCCCGTACTGAAGATCTGGAGTATCCTCGAAATCGGCATTGTCGTCATCAAGGCCATCATTGTCGGGCCGCGAAGGAGGTTGGATAGTCCCCGGCGGAAGCATAACGTCGATGTCAACCCATGGAACCTTGCGCTCTTGGAACGCGCCCCGTATATCGCGGAGTATGTCCGTTTTATGCTCCACCTTGACCATGCGATTCGCTAAATCCGCCGCATGCATCTCATCGAACATCTTGGGGATATTTCCACCTGCCTTCCCCGCACGTGCTATCGCTTGCAAGCACTCCTTGGCGGGCTCGGACAGCTCTGCGAAGTACTTCAGCATACTGACGGCAAGACCTCGACACACCTCATCGCCTTGTTTCTCGCGGGGTAGATGATTGACTGCGGCATATAACGGTGCGGCGGGCGAAATGGTAATTCGTGGATAGCTCTGGAAGCCTGCGGGGGTCAAGATATGCGCCTGGATGCGCGAGCTGCTGACGGTGGCATTTGCCGTTGCAACGGGGCCATAGAAGACGAATATGGACGACAGGTATGGGTCGGAAGCCTGGTAGAGTGTAAGTTGCTCTAACGGCAGGTCCGATGGAGCGTTGGTCACGGTCGCCATAATGGTCGTTGAGGAAGCCGAGATCGCGCGCAACGGGGTATTGGAAAGTACGAGGTAGGAAATAGAAGAAGCGAAGGTCGATAAATTAAATCAGTCGATTAAGACAAAAAAAAAAAAAAAAAAAAAAGGTGAGTAAAGAACGAGAGTCCGCGATTTACAAAATATAAGTCACTAAGTAAAAGACCGAAGCGGTTTCAAAGAATGACACCAAATTAGTGAGAGTTGTACCCAGTCCCAGTCGTCTAGAGAGAAAGAAAGCGATACTGGGCAGGAGACATAATAATCAGGTCGCAAAGAGAATGACAGTAGCGAACGATGGTCCTCATGCAGTCCACAGAGGAAGCGAAGGATTACCCTCCATGGGAAAGCAGAGTGAGATGATAATCGCAAGACGCGTTTGTTGGCGCAACCCACACGGGCTCATGAGACCGAGGGGCTGTTGTTTATGTGGGTTAGGAATAGATACAGCGGTTGTTGGAGAGACAAGTGTAAGGAAGGCTGCAGGTGATTTGCGCACATCAAACGTTAGCGACCGGAATCATATGCAGACTTGGAGGGGGTAAAAGTGATGAGGGAGGGGAAAGTCGCAAGCCGAATCGACTAGTAGTCGGGGCCACGGGGGGAGTGAGAGCGTGAGACTTGAAGTGGGTTCGGTCGTCCTGCGCGGGGGAGGTTTTTTATTTTTTTTACCCTCTCTCTCCCCTTGGATGTGCTGCTAATAATAATCATAAACAATCAATCTACTATTTCATTTCCACTTACCACTCAAGTAAACGGATAGGTTTGACGATCAGGAAGTAAATATAGTATATCTTTCAATTCAAATAAAAGTAATCAGTTTTTAAATACACTCAACAACTGACGATTGCTTTTTAAGTAAAATGGGAGAGGAAAGAAAAGAACGGACTAGTTTCTTTCCCCTCATCGATAAACAACTACGTATCAACTCACCCTCGGACACGTGTTGACCCTTTGATATTTTCCTTCCCAACCAAGCGCCGATTAATCTTCCGAGAAGGAGAGAAAAAAAATAAAAAAAAATAAGATCACAGATAGAAATCAATAACCTGCAAGGAAATGAGTCAAAAACAAGGGAATTGAGACCCAAAACTAAGCTTGATGGAGTTGTTAGGCATCGTCTTGAAAGGTGGGGAACTGAAGCTCTAATCCGATTTAGCATCGATTTAACTCTTCGCCCTTCACCGCCTGGACTCAACCATGGATAAGATCCCGATATCCTTAGATCCATCCCGCTAGTCCCTGTTGTTCATCGGATCTTTTTTTTTTTTTTTTTTTTTCCCACACGGCTTTTATAACACCAATGAATTTAGTACAGAGGAATCTGATAACTTATCCATCAACCCGATCGGGGTGTATCCTTAGTATCTCCTGTACTGCCGGGCTTTCAAGTAAGGGTAGTAGGAGAATATCACTTTATCTATATTAACCAGTTGATCAACAAAAGTTACCTCCTATTCAAACTTCTTGCTCGTTTTTCTCCTTGCATTTGTATTCCCGAATTGGGACTGACGGAAGTTACTCCAGCGACTATCTAGCGATCTGATAATATTGAAGTTACCGAAAATAAATCATAGTTTAAGGAGGTGTTTACTTCGGTACCTACCCATCTAGCCTATACTACCTAAAGTAGTAAGGTAGTCATCGATCATTACTTGAAGAATACTAAATCTAAGTAATCATAAGTATGTACTACCTACGGAGTAAGCATTTACCATACCTTGGGGTATTGAGTCGGTACCCAACCGACCATCCCTACCAGTATCCCCCGTACCGGAAATATTGATGATTACCATGCCCTGGAGGCCCAAAAGGCTTAGGCTACTACTAGCCCCACTAAACCGGATCAGGTAAAGCAAGTCAACTCCGCCCGGAGCAAGCAAAAGAAGACATGCTGTTGTGTTCCGCTTGACTTTGATCTCGACGTCCCCAGTCGCCCTTTCTTTCCTTTCGTCTCAACAAGGGGAAGGGCCATGTTTTGATATTGCTCGTTCGTTGGGTAACCTTAATCCCGCCATTCGCTTATTTCCCACCCCTTTGCCTTCTCTCACGACCAGACATGTCATCCTCCTCTTTGCCCATTGCGGTCGATCCGGTCGCGTTGGTGACTACAGAATGTATCACCGTCACCTCGGCTATGCGCAAGCATGCTCGCTGGGCTCATTCCTCAGTCTCAGCCATATTGGGCGGTGGTGCGGCCTCTCGAGTCTACGATCGCGATACATCTGCTCCCCCTAGCCCCCGCAATGGTACTTCAACGTCTCGCTCCAAGTCCAGGCCATCCGCCGTCGATGAAGATCACGCCCTGGCAAACCGATGGGGTCTGAGGGGAAAGAAAGGCAAGAGCATGCAGGACAATCCGCTCATATCTGCTTTTTCACGACTACGGAGTGATCTGAAGGACTGCAGAGACATTAGGACCTTTGACACACCCGCTTTGCTTCATCCATTCCTACAAGTGATTCGTTCCTCATCGACCTCCGCCGCAATTACCTCTCTGGCATTGGTCGCGCTGACCAAGTTCTTTGCCTATAATATTATCAGCCAGGACTCTCCGCGACTGTCCATGGCGATGCAGCTTCTGTCCGCCGCAATCACCCATTGCCGATTCGAAGCCAGTGACTCCGCTGCGGATGAAATCGTCCTCCTGAGGATCCTTAAATTGATGGAGGGCATCTTGTCTCGGCCGGAGGGCGACTTGCTTGGTGACGAGAGTGTCTGCGAAATGATGGAGACTGGCCTAAGCATGTGCTGTCAAGTCCGCCTGTCGGAAGTCCTGCGGAGATCGGCTGAGATGGCTATGGTCAACATGTGTCAGGTTATCTTTATGCGACTATCGCACTTAGACGTAGCAGCCGACTTGGATGCCCCGGACCCTGCCGTGGGCGACAGTGAGCCGACCAATCTCAAAATGGACCCTTCTGTCGATGGGAACACAGTCACCTCCCAACACCTTTCCGCCATGGGTGCGGACACTGCGACACCGGATCGTGAACGTAACAGTGGGGATGAACCTTCGGAGCCAGCGCTTAGTGGAACTGCTGTTACAGCTCCCCCCAACCCGCAGGACGATCTCGGAGATGAAGTCAAGCCATATTCCCTAGCTTCTATCAAGGAGCTATTCCGTGTGTTGATCGACCTTTTGGACCCCCATAACCGGCAACATACAGATCCGATGAGAGTTATGGCGCTAAGGATTATCGATGTGGCTCTGGAAGTCGCGGGCCCTTCTATTACCAGACACCCCAGCTTGGCTACGTTAGCTCAGAATGATCTCTGCCGGCACCTCTTCCAGCTGGTTCGGTCCGAGAACATGCCGATACTGACCGGGTCCCTTAAGGTCGCCGGTACGTTGCTGTTGACCTGTCGCTCCGCCCTGAAACTCCAGCAAGAACTATACCTTTCATACTTGGTCGCCTGTCTCCATCCACGGGTTGAAATACCGAAAGAGCCGGGTATTGATCCGGCCCTCTACAGTGGAGTACCGCAGGCGCCTAAGCTGGTAAAACCCTCTCCTTCACAAACTAACAGTGGAAGATCCACGCCAGTACCGGTGAAAGATAGGCAGAAACTAGGCCTGGAGGGGGGTTCCAGGAAGCCCGAGGCTCGAGAAGCCATGGTGGAAAGCATCGGCGTGCTAGCAAGAATTCCGAGCTTCATGGTGGAGCTATTTATTAACTATGACTGCGATGTTGACCGAGCGGACCTTTGTGAGGATATGGTCGGGTTGCTATCACGGAGTGCGTTCCCCGACTCCGCCACATGGAGCACGACCAACGTGCCACCACTCTGTTTGGATGCGCTTTTAGGCTACGTCCAGTTCATATTTGATAGATTGGATGATGAACCGGTACATGAAGGCTTTCCGTCAATTGAGCTCCTGAGGAGCCAGCGTAGAACGAAGAGGACGATCATCCACGGCGCCCAGAAATTCAATGAGGACCCCAAGGGTGGAATCGCTTATCTTGCAGCACAGGGTGTCGTCGAGAATCCAGATGATCCTACTTCGGTGGCCAAGTTCCTGAGACAAACGACCCGCATCTCCAAGAAAGTCCTGGGTGAATTCATCTCCAAACGGAACAACGAGCAGCTTCTGGATGCGTTCGTCGATCTCCTCGATTTTTCAGGGAAAACGGTGGTTGATGGGCTTAGGGATCTTCTTGGCGCATTCCGTTTGCCTGGCGAATCCCCTCTTATTGAGAGGATTATAACGACATTTACGGAGAAGTTCATGCAAAAAGCACAGCCTCCAGAGGTTGCTGATAAAGACGCATTATTTGTCCTAACATATGCCATTATCATGCTGAACACAGAGCTTTATAACCCCAACGTCAAGTCAGCCAATCGCATGTCCTGTGCAGACTTCTCAAAGAACCTGCGAGGAGTCAACGCAGGAAAAGACTTCGCTCCCGAGTTCCTTCAACAGATCTACGACTCTATTAAACAGAACGAGATTATCTTGCCGGATGAGCATGATAATAAACATGCATTTGACTTTGCATGGCGGGAGCTCTTGTTAAAGTCAACTACCGCTGGAGAACTGGCAATCGGTGAGACAAACATCTACGACGCGGAAATGTTTGAAGCGACTTGGAAGCCCGTTGTTGCTACCCTTTCGTACGTCTTTATGTCTGCCTCTGACGATGCTGTATATTCTCGTGTCGTCACGGGCTTCGATCAATGCGCCCAAATAGCTGCTCGATATGGACTGACGGAGGCATTTGATCGCATCGTCTTTTGCCTCGCCTCCATCAGCACGTTGGCGACAGACAAGCCTCCAAGCACCTCTCTTAACACAGAGGTACAGGCCGGCAAGCAACGTGTCATGGTCAGCGAGCTGGCCGTGAAGTTTGGAAGGGATTTCCGAGCACAGCTGGCTACAGTGGTTCTCTTCCGGGTGCTTGCTGGCAACGAAGCTACAGTGCAACGAAGCTGGGAGTATATTGTCCGGATTCTCAGCAATCTGTTCATCAATTCCCTTATTCCGCCATTCGACACCAGCCTTAATGCTGAACTTGAGATCCCCCCGATTCCCTTGCAGCCCCCGTCACAAGTTGTGGACCGTGATGTGCGAGGAAATGAAGCCGGGTTACTCTCTGCTTTTACATCTTACCTTTCCAGTTATGCGGCCGATGATCCCCCGGAGCCGTCGGACGAGGAGCTTGACAACACCCTTTGCACTGTGGACTGTGTAACAGCGTGTTCGATCAATGACGTTTTGGCTAATATCAAGTGAGTAGTACCCTTGGCCCCTGTCGGTACAATAGTAATATTCATGAGGAGTATTAGGTCACTGCCCTTGTCGACGGTTTCCACAGTCGTGGATACGGTGTTGACACTCTTGCCTGAAGAGTCTGCTCCAGCAGTCATTGTCGTAAAATCGGAACGACCGTCGAGGTCGGCAAATGGCAGACTCGACGCTAACAAGTCAAACTATGATCCTGGAATGATATATCTCCTAGAACTAGCGACCATCCTAGCCCTTCGCGATCAAACAACACTAGAGGCAGTTGGCGAGAGACTACTGGCTTCCTTACAAGCCTTCATGCGAGATGCGAGAAACTTACACCCCCTGGCTTTGTCGCGAATCATTTATTATCTGTTGAATTTGCTACGGTTGAGCCATGTATGAACGGTCCCAGTCCTTGACTTTCCAGACCTATTTCTGACTAATTCTGTGTTAGGATCAACCTTTCATGCGGGTTCCTGTCATTCTCCACGGAATATCAGGCTTTGATCAGGACATTTTGGAGAGTGTCGCTCTTCCCGTGATTGAAGGGCTTTCGCGTTGCGTTTCGCATGCAGGCCTTTTGGGGAATGAAATCACAATTTCGCCTGATTTCTGGTCAATCCTTCAGAGGCTGCATCAGCACAAAGAGTCTGCCCCTTTCGTTTTTGGTCTCCTCCAAACCATTGTGAACGCGACGCCACCCATCATCACTGGGGATAATTATGAGTCCGCTGTAAGCCTTGCAAACGATTTCGTTAGCGCAGGTAGTGTAGGCTACCTTGAGGAACGGCAACGAGATGCACACTCTCGGCGCTCCAAAGGTGTTAAGCCGCCAAAGTCCAGGTTTGTCTCCGTTCTCACGACCGCATAAACCGACAGAAATTGACAGATGCCAGCACTGAAAATGAAGCCGTTACTCGTGGGTTAACGGCCATTAATATGATCTATCATTTAAGCCAACGGGCCCCTGCGCTTATCAAGCAGTCGCATCTTGAAGAAGACGAAGGTTCATGACAGCTTTCCAGTACACTGTAAATATTTGCTAATGCTCGCCGATAGCCTGGTCCGCCTATTGGTCTCCGATTTTCCATTCTTTGACGGCACAGTGCATTAACCCTTGCCGGGACATCCGGCACAATGCAGTGTCGACTCTGCAGCGGTCGCTCCTTTCGGTTGATATTAACTCGTCCAACGAGAAGGAGTGGACCGCAATCTTCGAACAGGTCCTCTTCCCACTAACTCTCCGACTGTTGAAGCCGGAGGTCTTCCACTCTGACCCTCTCGGAATGGGCGAGACCCGGGTTCAGGTAGCCACTTTGGTCTGCAAGATCTTCTTACGTTATCTCGATCAACTTCCGAATCCTAGTGGAATGCTCGACCTGTGGCTCAAGATACTCGATATCCTTGACCGGATGATGAATAGTGGCCAGGGAGACAGTATGGTAAGAAATCACCACTCTTTCTTTCTGTCTTCCCCTCAAAAGGATGGAAATGAAAGGAAATAGCACCACCCGCTAACCCTTCTGTGTAGGAGGAGGCTATTCCAGAAAGTCTCAAGAATATCATTTTGGTCATGGCTGATGGAGGCTATCTGGTTCCACCGTCGCAAGACGCCGACAAGGAACAGATCTGGACCGAAACTAGAAAGCGCCTGGAAAGATTTCTACCAGATTTATTCAAAGAGATCTTTCCTGAAATGCCTCCCGCACAATCCACACTAACACCAACAGCCCCATCCCCAGATTTGCCGAAGGACGACACTCCCGCTGACGAACAACCGAAGGAGGACCAACCATCCTCAGATATCACAGAAGGTGGTGATGGTAATGACGAACAAAAAGATGAGTAAGGTGGCTCTTTAAGAGAGGGGCCTATTACGAAGCAGCAGTCCACATACTATACAAATCGGGCATTTATAGCGTGGGTAGCCTTCTGTTTTCGACTACATGTAAATATAATACATTTGACCCTCCGCGCGACGGCCTTGCTTTGGGACATTGCATTGGCCGGAATTAGACGTGTGCTTCTTCTGTTCCTGTTACCTATCATGGGTGATTGTTGTAATATACTACGAAAGAATGATTTCCGGGAGATTTTAGCGACTATAACATATCTTCATCAAGTGTATTACGTTTCGACTCAGCATGATCTAACAACTTCTTAGCCGAATTCTATGGTATACTGTCGGAAGGCATGTATGTATAGCGCCTACCGATGTTCTCAGGGACATTGAATTTATCTGATGAAACCTTCCATTATACAAATCCCGCGTCTCTTATGGTGGAGGATTTGTCTTCCACACGGTTGCTTGCCTTAGACATCCACCATTGTCTTATCTCTCGAATGTGAACAACTCGATGAATAAGAAACCTTCCTCCGATACATAACATCACAATGTAATTACGCATGGATATCGTCTCTTCCTTCCTATTATGTCTCTCAATCACTCACTTGAAACTCACTTGGAATCCTTGTCAGTCTGGACTCGTCGCGGATCTTCCGGTCACGAAACACTCCTAGACAGACTGACAACACAACCATATGAGATTCTCACCCATACTTTCCACTCTGCCTTCTTTGAGACCAGACCCATGAGCTTTGAGAGGTGGGAGACCACCAATAAGCGTGAAACCATGATCTGAAACAGGTGCCTGGTGTTACTCCAGTCCTGAGGTCTACTTTAAAGATTCTCTGTACAAACCAACCACATCACCCATCCTAACCGCACTACAACTCTATTCATTGACCATTCGAGACAATGGATACAGCTAACCTCCCTCGAAACTTGATCATCGGGCAAAGTCGACGTCGCAAGTATGTTAATCACCCTGTGTCCTACACTCCAGCTCCCCGAGTGACCAATTTCACCGTCCGTGGCATCCCGACGCTGAACCCAACCACGAAAACAAGCTTAATATACACTAACAATCACCGGAAACAGGAAGATTCGAGACAATATTATGGGAATAAGTGAGTCTCCAATCCCCAGCTCAGTACAGACAGGTTGTGATGTTGACTATTGCTGTAGCTAGACCAGCCATCCGGTAAACCGCCCCCGGTGATGGATGACTCGTACGGGTATAATGGAGATTCGCTAACACCTGTCCATTCCATGAATCAGCAAGCTTGCTCGTCGCGGAGGAATCATCCGAATAAAAAACGATATTTACGACGAAGCCCGTAGGGCAATCCGGGACCGTTTAACAGAGGTATGTTCTACCTAACTTAGATTTGTATTTCGTTTTCTACAGATCTCCTTCTCATCATTTAAGGTTGTCTTCATTGTCGACTTGCTAATGATATGAAGATCTTAAGACAGTTAGCTTTGATTCTTGAGTCATCAGATATTCATTCCCGCCAGAGGAAGGTAATGATATTCTCTCTTTCCTCTCTCTCGCTGTGTACAACACAAACAGAAATATAAGACAAATGATAAAGGAAGAAAGATCATATCACATAAGCTAACTAGTTGTATAATACAGGTGGTAACTACACGCGATGTGAGTCACTAGTTGACGTTATCAAATCTGGAGTATAGATGCTAACATAGTTCTGTATCGAAAAGGTTATTTATGCCCTAAACAGGGTAAGTCTTTCTTCATCCTCAGCATTACGGAATAGACATCGGATACTGACCCACTGGGTACAGCTGGGTAATACCTTATATGGGTTTTGAATGACAGCTCGCGCGCTTACACGTTGTTACTCAATTGGTGTTGTTCGGTGATTGTGCAGGATTGCCCTTTGGGCTTGGTTTTAGGCGTAACACAGGATTATCTCTTCATGAATGAATAATTCTATGGGTTTAATACAAGTACAATCTAAACAGTTTCAAGAAAATAAATGAACAAATCAACATAGAGAGAAAGTTATGCAGACAGCGATGCGCGAATGACAGATGGATATAAGACAATCAACAGAACAGAATACATTAACCCAAGATTGACAAGAAAGTATCCGCCTGCGGCTCCGAGTATATCCTATAACATAGAAGTAAACAACAAGAAACGAAGAAGATTAAAGGAAAGACGCAATAGATTAGAAATTAACAGGCCCTGAGCTTACAAACTCTCTATTCAAGCGTCAACCATCAACTGTTCCCCTTCGTCCAACAAAGTTGTCACTCTGGACAAGTCCGAGATCACCTTGTTACCGTGTCCAACGAGTAACAATTTCTCAGCGTTAGCTGGCAAGCCAAGGTATGTCGGTGGTTCTCTCTCAGGGAGTCGGTTGACCCACTCAACAAAGTCCCGGATACCAGTTGTGCCGGGGAGGATCAAACATTCGTCATTCTCGACGCCGGACACCAGTTTGTAATCGTCCTCGAAAGCCACTGGGGTGAAGAAGCTGTTGACCAGGCTTTCCAGTTGCTGGAAGTCGCCAATGTCATCGACTTTTCCGCCGTATGTCTCGGTCACAAGGGTGCGGATCATGTCCCATGGGAGTTTCTGAGGTGCGACGTTGGATCGCCCCTGGGTAACGCTGTCGACCCAGTGATCGATGATAAAGGCACAGCATTCATACTAGAACGCACAAGTCATGTTAGCTTTGTTTCAATGGTATGCATGAGAAACAACTTACATCGCTATCATTGAACTCCCAGAAGCCCTTCCAACCAAGGTTAGGAGCATAACGAAGTCTCTCCTGGACAACGGCGTGCAGGAAGCAAAGCAGAAGATAGACACGAGCCTTCTCAACTGGAGGCTTGCCAGCCCTTACGGACAACGAAGACAACGAGTCCTTCATGTTGGCACGCACACCAGCTGGCTGTTCGTACATGAGTACGCGGGAGGCACGGATGAGGTTGACAGGGATCTTAGGGCTAGACTCCATCGAAAGGAAAAGCCTGAAGTCCTTGTGGGGTTTGAGAGAGTCAAGCCGCTTCTCAAGGCTCTGCAGCCATGAGGGAGCAAGGTGTACGTTCTTGATCAAAACCCAAGTTCCTGCAGTGGCGGCATTGCTGATTGCCTTATCGGCGCTCTTCAGACCTTCATCAGAACCCATTGCAATGTTTGCACAAGTCGCCTGCATGCGCTCAACCAGGGCGTCGACCTTGTAACTAGCATCGAAACCTGGACTGGAGCTAAGAGAGATTGGAGTGGTTGCGGTCACTTGATCAACGATATCCCTCAAGTCGGTACTTCCTTCGAACAGCTCACGACCAAAGACGGTCTCAACGAAGCGCTCGGCTGTCGGCACAAACCTATCCATCCTACACAGCTTCACAAGCAACAATGATCGGAGTAGTCGATTAATTGGCTCGGTATTGTCTTCCCAGACGGCCGGGACATAATTCTCTGCAAGCTCTTCGCTCAAGAATTGGTCCCATTGTTCTGTGGGCACCTCTGGGAACTTCGACTTGAAGAGTGTCATGTTGGAAATCCTGCTCATCACTGGATCTTTGAGCTCAGGAGATGTTGATAGATCCGCGCCCTCTGTTGACTCATCCAGGATGATGTCGATAATGTCTTTCTCCATGGGATATGGGGCGGCCTGTGCTAGGAGCATCGCCAGCGTGATACGATCCTTCTGAGCGAGGCCCAGGGAGGTTCGTTGATAGGTTGTGATGAACAGACTCCGGAGAATGATCTGGACTCGCGTGGCATGGTCCTTCTCCTGAGCGAGACGCTTGTTGTGATAAAGGACAGAGTGGAAGATATCAACAAAGAACTGAAGAGAAAATTGGTAGAAGTGGTTGACATGGTGTAGTTGTTCTAGTACAGCAAACACAGCGCTGCAAGAGCGGGCGATAATGCTGTAATTGTGCGTGATATTCTCGACTTCGGTCATGACACCCTCAGTCTCCACCATCTTCTTCGAGATCTCTGCCGCCTCATTTTTCAGGGTCTCGAGCGTCTCGATAACATTGTCATCATCCAGAATGTTACCACGGGACTCGTTCAAAGCCTGCAAGAGTCTCTTCTCAAGCTGGCGAAGGTGAATCTTGAACTCTCCTTGCAGTTTGACCAAGTCGGTTCGTCGCGCGTCAACATCAGGCCGTTCAAACTTCAAGACTTCATTAAGAGATTGAGTCTGCAAACTGCTTTGAGTGACAGTGAAATTGACAAATGTTGTCCGGCTGCACACGTCTGGCGGGAAAGCAGCAGATGGATCTCTTGTTGACAGGAAAAGCTTGAAAGAAGGCGAGAAGTCAATCTCCTGTTTACCGAGCTGTATGAGGACACGACCTCCAGTCTTCTGGTATTCCTTGTTAAGAACATGGTTGAGGATCGGGTCCAAGTACTCGGCATCTTGGATGAGAATGGGGTTTCCGAAGCGGAGGGCGCTCTCTAATTGTTTGACAAATGAATCGTCCAAGAAGCTGGTAACAGTGAGCTTCCTCTCCGTGCTTTCCTTCTGCAAGAATTCGGTAACACGGCCAGAGGGATCGATGATCAGAGGGTATCTGTTGTACCGCTTCAGGACAATGGCGTTCTCCGTGCAAAGGTCATCCACAGGAAGTGAATGATCTTGCCAAGTCAAGCGCTCATCAGCATTCGAGAGGTACTCGGTGATTGGGTTGTGAGGCTTGAAGCTGATTCCGGATTGCACAAGTTGGTTAACCCAATCATCAACCATGGCCTTCCGGAATTGTTGATCGTAGAATCCTGCGTAGGCGAGGAAGGCTGCAGCTATGAGGACATCACCAACAAGAGTATTGATTTGTGTTTCGAAGGATCTGCTACCTTCCTCCCACCTAGTGCGTTCAGACGCCAAGCTGTCGAGCAAACGAACACTCCTGTCAACCTTAAACTGCACTCTGGACATCTCCGTCTTGATAGCTTGGGTTTCACTAATGAGTGCAGCATATTCCGCTTTGTATGTAGCGATACTGCTTTCGAGATCCTGAATAGTATTCTCAATGGCCTGCGCTTCGGCTTTGGTATTCAGGGCTTTCTCTTCCAGTTTGCCTACTTCTTCACGCAAAGGCCCGACGCGATCCAAAATCTCGGAATAATTGACCTGGGCTTCGACCCATTGCACTAGGGGACCACAAGCCTTACTGGCCCTGTTAACTCTTTCGTAAGTGAAATCCTCATTGGAAAGGAAATCATTCTGCATCCGAACTCGAAGCTTTGTCGTCATCTGTTCCTCGTTATTGTAATTGACGATGCTGGCAATGAAATCATCTCTTCGCACAATGCCTTGAATGGTCTTCCAGCTGTCGACCCTGTGACCAAGCAGGGTACACACAGCATCTAGGGCGAGACGAACACTAGCTGGGGGGTTGCCCATGGAACGGACTTCAGTAAGATGCTGGCGTTTGATGTTGCTCACGCTCTTCTTTGCTTCCAACACAGCAGGTTCGGCGCGAGCAAGATCATTGAGGACAACTTCCTTGCGGCTGGCCACCTCTTGTTCCTGCTTCTCTAGGGCTGCTTGTACCTCAAGGGATGCTGCTTTGCGTCGCTCCGCTTCCTGTTGGTCAGCCACCATGCGCTGCAGTTTCTCATTTGCTTCTTTGTCTTTCTGCTCTAACTGCGTCTTCTTCTGTGCAAGACTGGCGCGCAGATCGCTGACTTTGTCAACAGTATCTCTCAGCTTCTCAAGACCGACATTCAAGTGTCGTTGCTGCTCCTCCAGGTCCTCACGTTTCTCGTTGAAGAGTTTGACATAGTGAGCGACAAAGTCAAGATAATGGCGAGGTGTGAGATACGTGGTCTTGCCCTGTTGCTTTTGCAGGCGCTGGTTGAATCGTTGCAGGGAGTGATGAATATAGACCATGGCGTTGACAATAGCATCCCTGTGAGATGCGGGAAGGCTCAAGTCTCTATATGCTACAGGTATGCTATCAGGCGCAACGAAATTGGGTTTGTCAAGATCGACAGACTGTGTCAGTTCCGAGCCGACTTGGAAAAGTGCCTGGTCTGACCAGTCGCCCATCCAGTTGAGCACGCATCTGTTGAACAGGGCAGGACTTGTAGCAGCCTTAGACGACAATCCTTCTTCAGGAGGGTTCATGGTGAAGACCACATGCAAGTTCTTGACAATTTGTTGTGTGAACCACTTGTAGAGCTCTTCTTGGGTGTCAAGGAGCAGACCCTGACGCTGTGCGCCCTCTTTACATGCTGTCATTAAAGAGGAAAACTCATCCCCTTCAAACAGACCAGGCACCTCCGCGTTGGCTAAGAGGGTATTCATGCGCTCCAGGAAACCAGAGTCAAGAACGTTCGATTCATCCATGATAAAGCAAATCTTCTCGCCCTTACAACCAGCCCGGCGGAGGACAATTCTCAGGTCGTCATCAAAATCTTCAGAAGAGTACTTTCCGTGGACCTTGATCTGGAACACCTTCAAACCATTCATCCATGCAACAAAACGGGATAGCGTGGTTTTACCACTTCCGCTGACACCGATTAGAATGAGATGACCTTGAGGCTGGCGGAAGACACGATCAATGCGCAATGCATGTTCCAGGACATCATTGAACAAGACAAGGGGAACATCGACTTCTTCCTCACAGAATGTCTTCAGACGTGCCTTCACAAAGTCACGCAGTCGCTCCTGCTCCACAGGCACGTAATTCTTGGAGAGCCAGTTGGAGAACAGGATTGGACCCTTCAGCGCTTGCTCCTCATCAATGGTGGGGAAATTATCGAGTGCGATGCGCCTAATTGCATCAGAGGTCCAGTTCCTCTCCTCCTCAGTGACAAGTCGATCCTGGAAAAGACGCAGAGCCTCGTGCGCCCAAATCCGAACCAACCCTTCTATCGAAAGACTCTCGAGCGGTTTAATAGCTTCGTACACACCACGAACCCATCTAGTAAGTTCACGAGGTGAGTACACGTAGTGTGGCTGGATCTTAGCGGTGAATCTAGACTGAGACTCCAGGTAGAACTGCACCATAGCTTTTGTAAGGGACTCAGAGTAGCCGCGCAACAGGGGGAGGATTTTCAGAACCGCGGAATTGAATGTGCCATAGATCTGCGTGAGTGAAATCTCTCCAGGATAGTCAACCATAATCAAGGGAGAATGACGCAAGAATCTCTCCGCTAGCGGTGTACGGCCAGCATCAGTTGGAGGGTTACATGCCCCGACGAACTGAATCCGGTCCAAGGTAACCCATGTTTTGTCGGATGTCCTCCAGAAACCATTTTGTTCAACAAGCTGACGCAAAAAGGTAATGGCACGCTGGGTTCCGTACCGATCAGGGGCTGGAAGGTTGATTTCATCGCAGAAAACAACTAACCAGCGACCAATTTGGTTCGGAGACATGATGACACCATTAAGGGTCTTCCTGTACTCACAATATTGCTCAAACGTCTTGATCAAAAGGTCAGGGGTTGTAGCGCTGGAAAAGTTAAGACCAACAACCTCCATGTTGGGAAGCTTGCGAAGAGCTGCAAATAACGTCATGGTTTTACCGGAACCTGGGGGACCACAAAGCAATAATGGCTTATGCTCCGCGAGCCAGGAATAGAGGACATCTTCATGACGAACGGTGTCGACTGTCGGGATCACTACATCTGTCTGTGTGATAGAATGGGTATTGATTTCGATGGTAGGGACTTGTGATTGCCAGCTAGACCACTCAGCCGTTGGCAATGTAACGTCAAAGTCGATGAGAGACGATGAGCCGTCAAGTGGCAGGTCAGTTGTAGACAGCGCGGATACAAATTGCCCGAATGCCTGGCGATCGACCAGTGGACAATCACCCGTGAAAGACCATACAAGCGCAAGGAGCAGCTTCTTAGAGATGTAGGATTCTATCTGCTCGGAGTCAAGTGGGAAATCAACATGCTGGATATTGTACTCCAGGACGTTCCTGCAGGCTTTGTTCAACAGACTGAACAAGGTATTGAGGGCACGAATGTCGGTGAACTCCATGATGTGGTTGTGCTTTTTAGCCTCCTCAAGGGATTTCATAATGATATCGCTGCTCTGCATGAGGTGCTTGAGGACGTTGGAGACCATATCCTGCGCATCCTGAGTTTTGATGGCAGCTTGGCCTGCAGGGGCGCTGTCGTCATCCAAATCTTCGAAAGTTCTTGTTCGGAGTGACTCCACGTAATTGGAAATCATCATTGCCGGCGTGACGGTATCGTCATTGAACCATACCATACCACAACGACTGACTGTTGCCAGTGTCGCGTACTTGAGTGTCTCGACTTCAAACATGATGCGTACATTTGGAGGTAGGTTCAAACGCTCTCCGTTAGGAAGGGTCAAAAGTTTGTTATCATCAAGAACACTATTAAGGTTCTCGACCCATTCGGGGTCAACATCACCATCGAACACGATCCAATGTCGTTTCGTATCTTCACCACGAAGATTATCGACTATCTTCCTCAAAATGCCTGTGAACAATCCATCAGTCCACTCGCGAGTGGTACTGTCAAGATTACCATAGAGCGCCTCCTTAGACATGACTTTGGAATCAATGATATGGGAAACGCCCTCCACACCTTCAATTCTTTGCAAGGCTTGGAGGAGAATCTTCCATGCGGCAGATTTACCAGAGCCAGATTTGCCAACCATCATAACACCATGATGGATGGTCTGTATTTGGTAGAGTTGGAGCGCCTTCGTGATCCACATCTCACTATCAACGTAATGCAATTCTTGGGCAATCTCACGAATAGCCGCTGTAAGTTTTTCATAGTTTGCAGGCACATACTCGACTCCAGCGAAGACATCAGATTGAATATCTAACATTCTGTCGACATCTTCCCGTACCAACTTGGGGGCAATGGTTTCCCGAAGACTTTGGACGATGATTTGAGGTTCGATGATTTCATCAGGACCCAGCTCGCCGTCGTTGCTGGCGATACGAGCACGCTTGAGGCCGCCCGAACTAACCAAAACACTCTTTAGAGCACGCAAGCCGAAATCGTAATGGGCTTGCTTTGAGAGTTGCGTAGAGCAGCGGTCGAAGAAAGGCACGGTCTGAGTTGACAAACGCTTTGCCTGCTTGAACCCTTGCGAGAAAAGCATAACTTCCGCAATTAGTTCTTTGTCGGGCTTGGACATCGCAACGCTTCTGAACAATTTTTTCAGGTTATCAGGCAAGTTGGAACGTCCTGCATAACCCGGGTTCATTGTGATAAAGATTCCTGTGTTGGGGTTCACAGATAGTTGTCTGCCAACAAGCTCAATTTGTGCCTTTTCATCTGTTTCGCCGTTCTTAAGACCGATTTGAATATTCTGGATCTGTTGAGAGACAGCCGAAAGGATTCGTTCTTCCAGCCGGTTAAATTCATCAAAACAGCCCCAAGCACCGACCTGGCAAATACCAAGGAAGATTCGGCCCATAGCCTGGAAATCAAATGTATCGTCACAGCAGAACACAAGAGTGAAGCGACCGAGTTGAAGACCCAGCGCTTTAACCGATTCAGTCTTTCCGGTACCAGCTGGACCATAAGGCGAACCACCTAGTCTTTGACACAAAGCTTGTGTGAGCGTCAAGAAACACCGGTCAGTAAGAGGTGTGCGGACGAGACGTTCAGGAACTCCGAGATACTCAAACCCATAGTTCAATTTGGCATTCGCCATATGAACGTACAGACGCTGCAGGAAGTCACCCTCAGGTTGATAAACATAGCGCATCTGGAGCAACCAGAGGTAATGCGTCGGGGTTGTAGCATTGGCTTTGATGAGCTTTGAGATAACATCTCGCTGATGGACAAACTCGGTGATCATATGCTCGCATTTCTTTCTGCTGATTGCGTCTAGGTCACCAAGAACAGTAGCAGCCAGAAGTTCAAGCACTCTAACTTGGGAATCATAAAGTGCCGACAGAGTAGTTCCGCCTTCCTCCAAGGACTTCTGTACAGCATTAGTCCAAACCGCTTGGCTGGCAAGAACGACAATCTGTGCGGGATAGTTGGCGAGGAAGTCGTTGAAAGCACTCTGATCAACCTCAGTAGCATGGTACAGTGGTTCAAACTGCTCAACTGCCTCAGCAAGCAACTCCGCCAGTGTTAATTTCATGTTGCTTTCAATAGCAGTAAGCCAATCATTGATTCTAGGGGTTTTCACTAGATTGATTTCTTTCTTCAGTCGGACTTCTTCGCCCTCCTTGGAGGTGAAACCAACAATGTTATTGTCGTCATCCATGAGGACTCCTGACAAACCAGCAAACATCTTCTTGAAGTGCTTCGCCACACGGAAGATGTCATTGCTATTGCCGATAATTTCGAGAAGGTCTTCGTCTCCGACGAAGTAAAAGCGAGGGAATGAGACACGCTCTCGTTCTAGGTATTCGCCCAATGCCTTCTGGATTTTGTTGAGCAGTTCAGCCAATCTCTCTAGTGACTTCTGTACACCGTTGATGGCAAGTACATCAAGCACAAAAGGTGACTTGTAGACCTTCTTCATCACAGCGAAGAACTCAGAGTTAATGTTTTGGAAGCGGCTTGATTCCAGGGGAAGAAGATGTTTGATATCCGCATTACCAGTGAAGACACCTTCAAGGTACACCCACTGTCTTTGAACGTCAATCCACACGTCAAACAAGACATGGACACGGTTCAGTTTGTCTTCCCAGGAAGTAGCTTCCTCCTCGAACTCTTTGAAGTATGGCGAATGTCTCATCGCTTGTAAAGAATTTAAGTTCTCGCTACACTTTGCAAATAGATCGTCGAAGCCACGGATTAGGCGACACTTGTTCTGGTAATTCACGAGATCGAGGGAGTAATTCTGCCATGTCTCTCGGACAGACTTCAGGAACTCCTCCAGTGCCATTTCACCTTGTGCTTGAGCGATGATATTACGGATTACTGACTCACTAGCAGTAAGTTGTAGATCCCACACATCGCCGAGGGTCAATGAGACAAGAGAAAATCTCTGTCCAGGTTTAAGCGATTTGTAGATTTTGTGCCAGTGCCTTTCCCGAACAGCTTCAGACTTCATATCAGAAAGCAAGGGGTTGACTTTCAGGAGCTGCCTGAGGACATTTTGAATATGCTCGAAAGCAGCATACTGGCGCATCCGGCTAGGCATCTCCTTTGTCATCTTTATTAAGCCATCGATGGACTGACGGAGTTTTCTTGGCTGTACGCTCGTCCAGAGCATGTCCCTAAGGTCGTTCAGGCTCTTCCAGATGGTTGATAACGCAGCCCAGACGGACATGAAATCTTGAACTTCCTCAAGGATTGCCGGCAAAGCAGACTCAACACCTGCTGGGAGGTCAAGAGCTTCTTTTGCTTTGGATACCATTTCATATTCAGATTGGAGACCCTCGAGACGCGATTGGAATAAGCTCAAGGTGCGGGAAGCTTCATCAGGTGGAATGGTGCCAGACACAGGCTTTTCGTCATTCCACTGGGCGATGACTTCGGTGATCTTGTCACCAATAACTTTGTCCTCGGCAACAATCTTCGCACGCAGGCCCTCTGTTTGATCCTGGACGATTTTGCTCTTACGTGCAAGGAGTTCGTTTAATGCCGCCCACTCGCCATCGACATTTTCCACATGAAGCCAGTCGCTGGGGAATTGATAACGTTGGCGTGCAAGTGTAGCCTGGCCTTGACGGAAAAGGTCAACTTCAGGCTCCCATACCTTTGCCTTACGCTTGCACTGTTGCACTATAGTAATGAATGAGACCGCATGTGCGGTTGAAGCAGCTTCTAAAGTCTGTCCTTCTAGGTCACGCCGTGCAGAAGCAATTTCAGAATGTACTTCCCTCATTCGTCCACCAAGCTTGGACCCGAACCTCAACAGAATCTCGTGTTGCCATTGATCGTACTTGGCATTGACTCTTGTCTGGACCTGCTCGTAGTCTATCTTGATATTGCCGAACGATCTGCTTACTTCTGAAGTGTCGAAGGTAGCTCGGCTTTTCCTAATTTCTTGAAGCAACTGAAGCCATTGGGACAAGTCATCCCCGAGGATATCATAAACTTGTTCTGATCGTAAATCCCAGAGTGACTGGAACTGCAGCCATTTATCGACGTAATTCGATACTTCCTTCAGTCTAGCCTCGATGGCATTGTAAACTTGGTTGAGCTCATCGGTACAATGCTGTGGGAGAGTCGCAAAGCAAGATTCAGATAACTGTACCTTCTGCACGTCGATCGAGATTTGATAACGGGATGATTTAATCTTCTCGAGGTTGCAAACAACCCCCAGCCAATTATCAAATTGCGAGAACCAGCTCGCACGAGCGAATTGCAAAGGAGGGTCAAGGTGGAGGACTTGATTCCGCATAGAAATCTCATGGACGAGCTCGGTGAACTCAATATTGTAAGCCATGGCTTCTCCTTCACCAGTAACGAGCCGCTGGCTTCCGTTCAGTAAATGGGAACTGTGGTCTCCATTCTTTGCTTCTTGGAAGGAATTTATCCATTCACGTATAGCACGGTGAAGGCGGTCGCGTAGGATGGCCTCAATCTTTTGGTTCAGATTCGCGACCCAGTATCCAAGATTTACATAGTTCTCCAAGTTCAGCTTATCTACGGCGACTTGAATAGCATCCAGACGCTGCTTGAATGCCGAGGCATCATAAGGACAAGTTTTAAGTTCGTGTATAGCCTTCTGAATATTCTCGTGGATAGAAGCTAGGACCGCGGTCTTGGACTGGAGAACAGACGCTGATCCTGCAAATTCACGAACGAACTGGACATGTTTGCTTTCCCCCCTGCTTGGAATAGTAGATTCAATAGCACCATTAGCCAATGCTGACTGCTTGACATGGAGCTCATATGAGTGAACAAACGACTCCCACCGAAGCGGGATACCTTTTACAATCATGCCTTGTGCATCATTCACGTATCCGTTCAGCAAGATTGCAACTTCTGTCATAGATGCAATGGAACGGCTGGTTTGCAGCAGGGTACGAACGCTCTCCATCAGACTGATGGCGAAGGGGTACACACGTTTGGCCTCTTTGGATATGTTGCTAACAGCATGAGGTACTTGGAAATTAAGCCAGATAAGGTTTCTAACTTCCTTGAACAAAGCGATAACTTGAGCATCGAAGTTGACCGTGAGCTCCAGTGTGTTTCCTGCCGCTCGGTTGCGAACAATGTTGAACAGGCGACCAGATATCGTGATGTGGCGTCTTTGCACATCATGTAACCATGATTCGAAGACCGGTCGGGTATCAAGCTTCTTCCGGAAGAGGTTGCTTTCGGCTTGAAGCTTCTGGCCTTCAGAGTGTAAATGCCAGTCTTCACCCAGCACATCCTCGACTTTACGCATATAAGCATCGAGTTGGCGTTCGATTTGACGTGCCCACACAATAGCACCAGATACCGGAGGAAGATCACGTAACTGCGCCATTGCGTGCGCCTCTGAGTGGCCATATTGTTGCTTGAACCGCTCGTGCAAAGATGAGATGTCCTGCTTCACGTTATCGATGAGTTGCGTCTGGTACTCTCCAATCGCGCCTCTGATCTTGGGACGGACAAGGAGGGCATTGAACTTTGAGAAGACACGGAACATCTCATTAGCATTCTTTGCTGTAGCAAGGCGGTCCCTGAGACGAGCAATGATCGAGTTCTCCACGCGGGATGTGCGCTCGTTGTATGCGATTTCTTCCTGTATCCATTGTTGAGTACCCTCATCAGACACATCTAATACATCCACATTTTTCAGAGCAGCGTAAGCCTGTGCAACTTCTTCGACTGCATCCACATCACCAATTTCTTCAACGATCACCGCGCCATCGGAGCTAGCTCCAGCAGCTGGTTCTCCTGTGGAGGAACTCTTTGGGCCGAGAACATTCACAATCGTCCTCTGAAGCTGTTCATGATTTACTCGGAAGGTGTTGATATATTTCAAGCGCTCCTGGGTCTTCTCGTGTCGTGCGGCGATCTTGATGGGAATGAACTTTTCATTTCGGCGTCTCGTAGACTCACGGGCAACATTGGTGAACTCCTTCAAGTTTTCGTCCCATGTCCGCCAGATTGCCCCACAGGTCTTCATCAAGGAGCGGAATTCGCGGTAATCTAAGTGTAAAATGGTCCGGCCGTGAAGCAAGGAATGGATCTGGGAGTCTAGATCACCGGAGATGGCTTCAACAAGCGCAAGGGCTCGTTTGATCGGGTAGGGACAGATCTTCAACTTCTTGTTAAGGTGGTTGAAGATCAGATTAAGAGACTCCTGCACCTTCTGCAAAGTCGTGGCAGAGAGGAGCTCATCCAAGGGGAAGTCCCGCATAAGTTGGTTGTACTTTTGGACCAAATCGGCAGCCTCCCGGAGACCCGTGTCGGCTACGAAACTAAGAGTAGCCTGGTATCGCTTCGCGTGACGGAGGATGTCCATGGTTAAAGAAACGCCATCACCGCGTAGTTGATTCTCGATTCCTTCAAGCGCAGTCTCCATGGACAACCAGAAATTGATCTCCTGAGCTGCTGACCCGCTATCAGCGTCACGAGACATCTTTGTAATTGTCTGGATGGACTTGATCCAAGTGTTCACATTGGTTTGGATGCTATTGATGAAAGTACTGCTCTCGAGTATTGTGGGATCGATCAACTCCACTGAAGGCTTGACACCTCGCTTTTCCGCCTCGGTCAGAGCAGCTTGAACGACCTCATGGAGCGGCAAACTGAGCGCTGGAATCTCAACATTTTGTTGCAAGTGTAAAAGACCAAGTTCTAGTTCAGCGAATTTCTTCTTGGTCATAGGAACGCCAGTCTTCGCCTCCGTGTCTGTCCTGGGCTTTAGACCGCCAGCAGCATCCTGGTTGCGACTGTTGGCTTCGAAATACGGGCTCAACCCATGGTGTACCAAAAGGTGAAGGATCTCGTACGGAGACAACGAAGTGTTTTGCTGGGCTTGTGTATTACTTAGAGAGGCCGGGCCAGGGAAGTTCATCACCTGGATCTGCGAAGGTATTGGGAGTGCCGGATCGATAGCGGCAGGCCGTTTGATGAAGGCAACTGTTGCGACCGTTGTGGAAGAGGAAGAGATTTCGGCGGAGAGATTGTAGATATAGTGCGTTGACATTGCTACGACGAGAGAGCTACTTGTTAGCAGTAAAAAAAGAAAGCAAACTACTGAATATTCATACCTTCTTCATCTGCACCAGCCGACTCTTCGGATCCTACCAGGTCTTTCTGCACGTAAAGTGCGACCTGAGATTCGGAAGCGAATCGCGTACATCTTTGCACCGTTTCATTATACTTAGCCTCCGATAGCAAGCTGCCAGTCCTTTCTAGCTCAGTTCTCAGAGCTCCCAAAGTCACTTGCAGCACATCGCTCAAGTACTGGATTATGGCACTTGAGTCCACAAAAGATGTCTGGGTTGGTGCGGATACACCGTTCGATATCCCAGCAGAGGCGACCTCCATGGCTACAACACCTTATGAGAATAAGCTGGTGGTGATCATGGAGGGTCCGAAGCAATAAAAACGGTGTCGCCTCGGGTAGAAACAAGTCGCGACAATAGTTCGGACGCAAGGTATGCCAGGAAAACAAAGGGGAAAGACCGAGTCCGGGCGATTTCGAGTAGGAGCGAAGGAGGAGAGGTTTACTGTAGTAGTGGTAGTTAAGAGTTCATGCTCTGTTCTTGCTTTCGGACCTGTCTTCCTCTCTTGCCAATCAATAAATTAGTTTGGTTTAGGAATTCGGCGCAGTGGGACGCGCGTGTTACTGTCTACTTCAGGGGCAATGGGCGCTAGTCCATATCGGGATTAGCAGAGACGGTCAATATCTGGTTTAACGGTAAGCAATCCATGGCAATTTCAACGATAGTCTACATACTTGCTCATCCTTCCACTTGTTACAGAGCATGGAGACGTTTGTCCTATTATGTGTAAATCATTCGAATTCGGAAGCGACGGTCATCTCTAAGACTACATTTTCATGCGAATTATCAATCGTACTCATTTTCTTAGATTACCCACACCACCACCAACCACCCTTCCAATCAAATCGCGGTTCCGATATCCATGGGCTGCGAATCATTTGCCGTTCGGCAGTCACAATGATATTTCTCACGAAATTCAGATGGCCCCATGTTTTCCAGGACACTCAGAGCTTTCTCACTCGCTTTGACCTTGGCGTAGCGGCCTGATGATGCTGTTCCTTCTGCAATGACAACTTCATGCACAATAACAGCAGCCAGGACACTCACCGTACCCCCATCTACAACGGGTATCTCCCCGGCTTTCAGGCAATAATTTGTACAGCCGTACTCATTTGTCAGTCGATTTTGCAAGAAAGTCTAGTTTTAATCAGCCATATAGAAACATTAACAATCGTAGGAATAGCCTCACAGTTGGGTGTTTGTTCGCAAAGGTGTCGTATATGGTCATATCATGAAAATATGACTTCACATGACGTTGGAAAAAATCCTCTACCACGCGGAATTGGAAATCCGAGTCAACGAAAGCAGCGCCTAGATAAGCTTCAACCATGTCCGGCAGGCACTGGTGATCAAGATTAGTAGCTGAGCCCTGGGCTGCGCATAAGTACTCCAGGGCACCTTCTTACCTTAGGCGGGTCCTTTGTTACCAACCAATAATCCACTGCACCTTGACTTTCATTCTCTGCCGCTTGTATCTCCTCGGCATAATGAGTAATTTGCGATTGCAGTGGGTTACTGAAGTGTCTAAGATGGGTATGGAGCCCTAGCTTAACAGCTAAGGCGCCGAGGAACTTGTTCGATGCCATCGCCATCTGTAAGGTTATAGTCAATAAATGCTTGGTAGACACAAAAAGCCGTACACTTACTTTATGCTCCGTGAGCCATTGGGGGTCCTTGTCCGGATATCGATAGAATAAGTCATCTACGCAAACCATATCCAACAAAGAGTCGCCTAAAAATTCGAGTCTCTGATAACATGGTACTTTAGCCCACGTCGAAGGGTACGATGGATGCGTAAAAGCTGAATGCAAAAGGCGAGGATATTTGAAACGATAACCCAGCTTCTCCTCCACCTTACGGCCAAGATCCAGCTCATATCCGTCTGGGCTCTGGGTTTGATACTTCGGCAACATGTAAGATGAAGTATAATCCGCCCAGCATAAGGCCTTATGGTTGGGACTATCAACAACAGCAGTGACTGCTTTGACAGCCATGTCGAATTGATTATGTAGCCCACCTGAGAGCAATGACGCTCCGATCAAGGCTTCGCAAACGTCCGCAACTGTCTTTTCTCTGAGTGCATGTTTGCTCTCCGCCGAAACCTTCTTCCTGTGGTCCCTGCCATGCAACAGGGTTAAGCCATCCGGGTACCACGTATGCCTAAGTTTTCCTGTCAGCTTATGGCTTGGTACTTATAAACGCTTTCATACCTTGAAAAGCCTCGACTGCGGATATACTGGTAAAGCTCCTTCTTTAGGGCGGTGTTGAAAAGATTCTTGTTGCATATGAGGCACATCCGGTTTACATGGAAATCAAATTCGTCGTCATCCGGGTTCTGCACGAAGAGAGAAATCGATGTTGCCATTTTCAGGAAACAGTCCCCTAAGAATTCTAGACGCTCGTAGTTTTTCCCCATCCCTCTTTGGACATGTATCTGTTGTACTCGATGCTCCTCTGTGTTATCGGAGTCTTTTGTAAAAGCCTCCAGCGCATATGCGGGCTTCACAGATAAATCCAAGGTGTTGCAGCCTTCGAGCGCAATCAAATACGCATCCAGCCTGTTAATTATGGCCGGAAAGGCAAGGCAAGAAGCAGCAATTTCCTCGGGGATCTAAGCAACAAGTCAGCAAGTAATTATTGGGCCATATCCGATAAAATGCGCTCAACTGACAGCGGAGATCCTTAGTGGCTCTATACAGACGAAACATCTAGTTTCGACGTCCTTTTCCGTGTCTGTCATCTTGTCTAGAAGATTTCTCCGCAGGCGAACCAGCTCGACTTCTAAGACTGGCTGCTGCCAGTTACACCTTGACAAGAACCCTGCCCGTGCATTTTTTGAACCGCTTAAGGTATAACTCATGATGCTTTCCATAAACTTGCGGCGTGGGAGGAAAGATGGCGGCGGATCTGAAGGGTGCAGTGTGTTGTCAATAGCCATGGTGAAGTAACGATACCTTCCGTCCCACGGGTCAAATACGAAACGATTGATCAAAGCTTCTGAAGATAGATGCAGTGTAGAAGGTATTTCCTCGTTTTCATGCACAAGACGTAGCAGCTCCCAGTCCGTCAGGCTTTTTGAGTCGCTGACGTTCTTGGACTTCTTTGTTTCTGCTGGAGCAACCCAGTATGGCAATTTCTCAGGTTCTTCCGCATAGGTTTTGTGAAACACATCGTGGAAAATACGAAATGTGAATGTTGATAAGTATTCCAATTCTTGCGAGGATATATGTAGGGCTTCCTCCACGCTTTCAGTAACGACTATGGTCTCGATATCATCATCTAGGAAGATGGTGAACGATGGAAAATCAGGTAGTCTCTCACGGGTGAGCAAGATTATACTTCTGTGTCGGCGCCTGAGTGGCTCTGATGGTATGAATGATATAACCGTGGCAAATAGCTTTTCTGGAAGGGTACCCTGTTGTTTTCCCCAAAGTGAAGGTTTTGATAGCATGTCGTATTGGTTTGTACGAGAAGAGGTGATGGCAAGCCTCGCATTTCTCATTGCAGGCAAGCGCCTATGATACACTGAGTTAAAATGATCATCGAGCAGTTTGTGTTTCCGGAGCAAGACACATGTATCGAAGGCTGCGGACTGCTTTGCAGCAGATTTCTTCGATGCAGGGACTCCAGTGAGTCCTCGAACAGGCGACTTTTCCGGTAATATGACTTCACAAACAAAACTGTTATTCTGTGGAAGCACCACATATGTAGCCTGAGCTGATGTCTCTTTTTCGTATTGCTAGATAACATAGATATCTTAATTAAAAGCTCTTCGGTGTCAGTACGGGACGACGGTTCTCACCAGAGAGCTCGCATAGCGTGCGAGAATAGCAAGGGCAGAGTGGTAAGTCAGCTTCGCGCCTGTAGCCCTAATTATAAATGTTCGCTTCTCTTCTTCATCTTGGAGGATTGAGTCTATCTCGCTATCAATCCCGTGGAGTATTCGATCCTCTGGAAGTGTTTCACAGAAACTCTGCATAAGTTTCTAATATTGTGTTAGAACTATCAGTCGTACATAAATTTTGTACACTTACTTCGGCCTCCCGAACCTCGACTAGTCGTGCCGCATGATCAGCATTGTACCTTTCAATCATACTTGCATACTGTATGTATGTCAATTAGAAATTTTGGTAATTCGGTAGTGATTATGGTCTTGTCTTACGGTCGAACTTGAATGTCTAGCACGGCCACGACTTTGCACATACTGTATAAGGGTATTGTATAGGTCGAATCTAATCTGTTAGCATAAGTGAACCAACAATGCGGTGTAACATACCTAACCACAAGATTGCAGTCAGGAATATCGAGTCCTTCTTCGGCTACTGAAGTAGCAAACTTCTACTTGTTAGCCCTGTGAACGAGTGCAGAGGACTAGTGCTACTTACCAAGCAGTTAATCTCCCCACTCCTGAATTTCACCAAAGCGAGAAACTGCTGGCGAAACGACACGTTCATTCCTACGATATCACCAGATCGTACACCGATCAGCACACCAGGACGTAAGTATGGAATCTCTAAAGTCGAGAAAAGGTCGAATAACATCTTAGCAGTGTAACGCTTCTGGGTAAAAACGATACACTTTGTCTCCGTTGGATGCTCAAAGTATTTGATAAGCTTTTGGCGTAGGAGTTGTACTTTAGGGCTCAATTCCCCGGGAAAGTTGGGGCTATTGAACGAATGATTCTTGACAATGTCACTAGCTTCCTGAATCCTTGAAATTTCTCTGAGAGCGCACTGGGGAATCGGCGATGAGATAGATTGGGCGAGCTTTCTCACATTTCCTTCAAGCTTTGGCAACACATCATCTGCTAGGGCGTACGCCCATGCACGATCTGCGCAACATGGTCCCAGTTCGGAACTAGCCTGTAACGTAAACCTGAATACAGGTTGCAAAGAGCTAATGTCACCAAAGCGGGCTTGCAGGATCTGATACAGCTTGGTTGCAAATGGTGGATCGAGCTTATCGTATTCCCAAGATTCCTCTATCGGACGTCTGACGACTTCTCTTAATAGATTAGGTTTCGATGTTGTGGCAATCTTGCTGTCTAGGAGCACCTCCAGCTTCCTATAAAACGTAAGTTAAGAGCGCTGTTGCATATACAGTAGGACGTACGTAGCTGATTCTATGATATCCCCCTTAGTGTCAATAGGCGACGCTGTCATTCCAAAGATCCTTGGACGCTTTGTTGGGTCTGCTTTGAGATATGATTCTCTTATAATCCTAGAAATAAGAGCATCACCATCAGCCTAGGTTGTCCTTTTCTCTTTTCTCAAGTTTGCCAAATACGTACCGCGCGTAAGGATGGTCTTTCTTTGTGTGATGGGCTTCATCAAAGATGAGTAGGTTGATTTGATCCATTCTAATGTATGAGTTGAGTAGACATTGGTTCAATATCTCTGCGGTACAGACTATCACCATATTGTTCTCAAACTGATGGTCCCAGGTCTGCTTGCTCCAAAGATCAGTACCCATAGCGCCAAAAAATTGTACGACATTCTGATCCAGGTTATTGCGCAAGACGGCGGCCTGTTGGAAAGCAAGTGTCACGCTATCAACCTACTTGCGTATTAGCACCTCTAAAAGAGCCAAACACTACATGTATACGCACAAGGAAAAAGGAGATGCGAGGTGGTTTTCCGTTAGCGCGATCAATCAACTCATTTTGAATGATGTGCTTTAGCAGAAGCACGGCAATCAAGGTCTTTCCAGATCCTGTAGTACAATTAGGCGAGAAGAAAGGGATGACATCAAGTTGGGCCGGAATGCACGTACCGGTATCGAGAACAGCAATGGTGTTCTGTGACTTTGCCCTTTCAAAGAGTTCTACCTGATACTCTCTCGGGTCAAGCATCCCAGTTCCAGCATCTTGTTTAGCTACCAAGTTTGCTGTAGACAGCTCAGCGTCCGGCAAGTCGAGTGTAGGTCTACCGCTATTGCCGGTAAGTGTATCAGCTCGTTCAGAAAGCCTAAATATAGGTCAACTATGGATGGCAAAGAGCTCTGGGTTGAGGACCGTACAGAGCTTCAAACTTAGCACTCTGGAGTCTTTTGTTTTGAGAGATGGGCCTCTGAGTGGATATTTGTTCGTTGTCCCCTGACTCTTCTGAAGAGCTGTCATTTCCCTCAGTTGGTTCAGTAGTCGAAATAGTTCTTTCCCCGGACAGATTCAAAGATGAGGGAATCCTGAGGCTTTGGCTCCTGACATAGCCAGCTAGGGGCTTTACTTCTGGTGGTGGCATTTTGGATTTGCTTGGATTGCTCAAAATTCTGACAAGTAGTTGAAATGGACATGTGCATTGGATTTTAGTATGGATTGCTACTTAGTGACTGAAAGGAAAGGTAAAATGACTGGCATGATCCTGTGAAAGAAAATGTCCCTCGAAGTGAATGATCTCACCACACCCTGAAGTAGCCTGAGAAGAGATAAGTACTAGCACTAGATAGACGTACGGGTGCTATAATGTTACACTGCCTTGCAGTCCAGTAAACAACATCCATTAACATAAAATATGTGTTTGTAATGTTTCATTAAAGCCTAGTTAGGATAAAATAACTAGTAAGCATTTCTTTGTTAGTTATAACCATCTCAAAGATGATAAGTAGGGTTGTAAGGTAGATAGAACTCTACAATAGATTGTTGAACTGACTCTATGCTTTGGGGAAGTATGCCTATACTTCATCAACATTAAGTGTATTTAAATTGGTGGGGCCTGAGGTTCCGATGGCGCGGAGCGGACCCATAATTGACCTTAAATTATTCCTATAATTTTACCCCTCTCCGCGGAGCTCTGTTTCATGCAGCTTTGATCTTTACAAATATACTACCTTAAACCACTACAATGGAACAACCCCAGAGTCTTCGCGCTCTTTTTGCTGCTGCAAAATCAGAGAAGTCAGCATTGGAAAGCCGCTTCGACACTAACACAGAGCAATACCGCAACGATGTCAATGCCACAATAGCCAAGCTCGAGGAATGCGCACGGCTTGTTGCGGTCCTATCGTTATTCAGCTCGAACGAACCGCTGGAAGATATCGCAACTGGGGATTTACCGTAATTCTACCACCTTATTGTTTCTATATCCCGGCCTAGACTAATTTGTTCCGGTTCGCACTAGGTATCTCACGGTGTCATACCATCTTGCGGAGCTTCTACAGAGATCGTACACCTCAGACCGCGTGTCTAGCCTTCGACGTGCACTTGAACAATACGAAAGATACCTCACGCGCTTGGATGATTACGAGTTACTCAATGATAAGGATAAGAAGCTCTATGAACGGTATACTGCGAACCCAGCGTCCTTTTCGCTGACGCCTGTCAACGACGCCGCCGCCCGGAGAGAAGTGAAGATAACTAGGTTCAGAGAGGAAAAGGAGCTCAAACAAAGACTTCAGGTTAAATATACTCTATTTTGAGGAATTGTCATTTTTGCTGACGTACCTGAAGTACCTCTCCGATAATCAAAGCCAGCTCCAGACCGACGACGAAGATGTTCGACAGCTTTATATTGCAGAGATCAAACTGTATACTCACCAGACGTTTCAATCCTTGGACCTTCTTTCACAAGAGCTGTCTATGCTATCGGCCATTCGCAACTCGGCACCAGCCCATGATCAAATCCAACCCGAAGACACTAGGCGCCGGAAGGACGCTCAACAGTCGGAATACTCTGAACGACTAGATCCTCCCCTTTCCCAGCTTCTGCAAGGAGGCAAATTTGGACCGATATTGAGTAAGGACGGGAAACCAATGCAGCCATTTACACTACTTGATCGGCGCACACAGCTCCAGCAAGGTGTCTTCCGATCCGGTCACAATTTGCCTACTATGACCATCGACGAATATCTCGAAGAAGAGAAGAGAAGAGGCGGCATTATTGAAGGTGGAGAGAAGTCTGGTATACAAGAGGAAGTTGATGAGGATGATATGGATAGGGCTGATGAAGAAACTATGAAAGCTAGAGCCTGGGATGAATTTACAGAAGCCAACCCACGAGGCTCTGGAAATACTTTGAATAGAGGTTAATACTGATTGGGTCCTCTGGCACATGCTTAATTCGCTCTCATATCATAATTTTGGGGCCCGAATTACTCTACCTTGCTGCTGTTAAAGGCTTTTTCTATCTATACCCTTGGGATTTTTTCGCTGTCTGCCATTATCACTTCTACACTTTAGAAAGGATAGTGAATTTGTAGGGGGGCGACAGGGTTCCACGTAGTGTTACTTTCCAATAGCACGTCTGAGATTTCCTCAGATATGTACAGTTGTCTGTCTAGATACAATTTCTGAACCACGGAGAAGGCCAGCCCCCCGCCACAGGACATCTATCTATACATTATTATGATTTAAGCAGCTTGCTTACTCCGCTGGATATCCTCGAGGATCTTCTCTGCTCCCTTGGTTACTAATTCCTTGGCAACAGTCACGCCAAAGTCCTCAGCGGCTTCAACGGAGTCGACACTTCCATCGATTTCGACCTCAGCGCTTTCCTTACCATCCACGCTGACCACGATGGACCTCATTCGGAGTTTCTTCGAACCATCAGATGATTTAATCCATTCGGTTTCAACTCCAAGTGGTGCACTGCAGCCGCCTTCAAGAGTTCGTAGCAGGCTCCGCTCCGCGGTGCTGGCAAATGTCGTCTCATTATGACCGATATTGTTCAGCATATCACGCATCACCTGATCATCCTTTCGGATTTCGATGCCCAACGCACCCTGGCCAACTGCATAAAGCATCCCACCGTTTTTCGAGTCCAGATACTGCGAGATGCGATCATCGAGACCTAGTCTCAGTAAGCCGGCAGCTGCCAGGATAATGCAAGTATAAGGTGAATCTTCCGCGTCTAGTTTAGCGAGTCGTGTGCCGATATTCCCACGCACATCAATAACCTTTAGGTGAGGGTATTTCAAGGCCAATTGAGCAGTACGGCGGATGGAGGAGGTGCCAACGACAGATCCTGCAGGCAAATCGGATAAAGACATGTTCGGTAGCCCTTGCTTGATGACCAGTACATCCCTGGAATCTTCACGCTCCATCATAGGGCCCAGCGTACACGCGGGGGGTAGGGTAGTGGGTACATCTGAGGACAGTCACTTTATCAGCGTCCACTGCAGTATTACCGCTACCATACGCAGATAGCAAACCTTTCAAAGAGTGCACAATGAAGTCCACATTGCCGGCCATCAAGTGTTCCTCTAACTCCTCCGTCCATAGGTTCTTTGTCGTAAATTCTCGAAAAGCAATGGTTGTGTTCAAATCGCCAGCAGTTTCCTGCGAGTGTATTTTGAATTCATAGTTAGGGTAAACCTTTTTAAGCGCCGAGACTACAAGGTCAGTTTGCGAAAGGGCAAGTTTAGACTTGCGCGTCCCAACGGTGAATGTTTTCCGCGATGAGGGGTTGGCGGCGCCGGAGGCGGGGTTCGACATAGAGGCCATAGCGACACTTGGGGAGTGAGAGTATTGTACTACTAGTAGGTCCTCTCAGGAGTAATCAGCGAAACTGCTTGTAATGGCAATCCCTCCCAGCAGAACCGGTTAAATGACAGAGCAATATACAATGGGTGGAGTTGTGGTTGTAATCAAGCTTGAGGCTGTAGAAAAACTAAGGTTGGAGCCAGAAATGAAAGGACGAAAGCGGTAGACGGAGTACTGTATTGTCTGTATTGTAATCGGTAATCCGAATAAAGTCCGATGGATCTGTAAGGAGATCACGAGATCATCGGAAAACGGACAAAGATAAGAAGACGGGAAGATACAACACAAACGAGCTGGAGGTGAAAGACTTGACAGGGCCGCTGCCTGTGAATTATCGGAGCTCTTCTATCTCTTTATCTGGGGAAGATTTACTTATCGCTGAGACGCAGGCATTCGTATTCCTTCAGGCCTTTTTCCCCGGATTGTGACAGACGCATTTGTAGCCACACGAACCTCGGCATCGGAAGACGGCTTATCACTGGCGATCATCTCCCCAGAGTCACGGACTTCATCGATGGGGTTCTGGAACCGTCGCCTCCACTACCTTATAACCGACAACCTTCTTGTACTTCCCTAGGAGACCGCTCCTTTCGTCTCCCATCCTTTACCACTACAATATTCTGTAACTCGTACATTAAAGTTGGCTCGGTTTTTTTTTTATTTTGCTATTCTTCCTTCTCTTCCCAGACGTGTAAGGTGTCTTTCCGATCGGACAGATCGCGATGGGCTCCAACAACGGAAGAACTACCAAGCTTGCTCTCGTACCGCTCCCCAAAGGCTCTGTTCTCCTCCCCGGAGCCACCCTACGGATTCCTGTCGCTAATCGACCTGATCTTTCCAATCTTCTTTCGTCACTGGTTGACCGATCATCGGCCGTGAAGCGAGAGGGGAACGTGATCACGTTCGGTTGCGTTCCCCTTAACTCGCCGTTCTTAAGCAAGGATGGTCAAAGGTTGATTGACAATGGAGCCTTGGATGAAGATAGGAGAGAAGAGTACGATGCCATTGATGCAGGCCAGGCAAGGAAAGACGATCTCTTCCGTTATGGCACAATCGGCAAAGTTGTTGGCGTCCAACGCCGTGCCTACTCAGAAGCGTCCCTTGTGGTTCAAGGAATTCAGCGATTCACAGTCAAACGCATTCTGAAGGAAAGACCATATTTTGAAGCAGAAGCCATCTTACATGATGAGAAAGGTTAGTCTAAGAACCGTCCTTGACCTGTGGTGCCACCGAAGCTGATGGGTTCCTTGCCTTTTGGACAGACTACGTGTCTAATGATTCAGAAACTGTCGAGCTATTCCAGCAGTTGAGGCGACTCTCCAGGGAGCTACTGACCCTACTACGACTTTCATCACTGTTGCCTTCTTCTTCAACACGCTTATCGCCACTCATTGCACGTAAATTCGAGCTGTTTATATCTAAAACTGATTTAACACAGGCCGGAAGGTTGGCCGATTTTATGGCAGATATCGCTGAATCTGGAATCGAAGACAAGCTTCGGGTCTTAGCTGCGCTGGATCATAAAGCCAGACTCGAAAAAGTGGTTGAAATGCTTCACAGACAAGTTCAAAGTATCAAGAGCAATGTTAAGGTCACCACCATCACCACAAATAGCTTCCCTCCGTCTGGATTTGACATCAATCAGATCGATCCTCGTGACCGTGAGCTCCTTGCGAGGCGGGCCATGGCTGGTCTCACCGGTCTGACACCCCCAGGCGTCGCAGGTGGAAGGAACAATGACGGCGATGACAAGGAGGCAAACGAGGTTGATGAACTCCAACAAAAGCTACAAGAGGCCCAGCTTAGTCCCGAGGCTAGAAAGGTTGCCGATAAGGAGTTGCGTCGCCTTCGGAAGATGAACCCGGCCAATGCCGAATACGGTGTTTGCCGGACGTATCTCGAGAACATCTTGGAAATCCCATGGACCAAGGTCACCGAAGACCAACTAGGTCCCGACACTTTGAAAAGGGCCAGGCAGCAACTTGATGACGACCACTACGGCCTCGAAAAGATCAAGAAGCGGCTTCTTGAGTACTTGGCCGTCCTCAGACTGAAGCAGTCCACCAACCAGAACGTCGAACAGCAAATTGCCGCCCTCTCTAAGGACCTTGATTCTTCTTCCGATGCAGGCGATATTGAGAAAGATCTTCCAGGCCTGTCTGAGGCAGATCGTGTTGCTGTCGAATCTAAACTTCATCTTCTGAAGTCGAAGCGCATGACTGACAAGTCTCCGATTCTGCTGCTTGCTGGACCTCCTGGCACTGGTAAGACCAGTCTAGCTAGGTCTGTGGCCACTTCTCTTGGACGTAAATTTCACCGCATTTCTCTCGGCGGCGTTAGAGACGAGGCAGAGATTAGGGGCCACCGAAGGACATATGTCGCTGCAATGCCAGGCCTGATCGTCAATGGTCTCAAGAAAGTTGGCGTCGCGAACCCGGTCTTCTTGCTCGACGAGATTGATAAGGTCGGCGGCGCCAATTTCCAGGGTGATCCTTCTGCGGCTATGCTCGAGGTTTTGGACCCTGAACAGAACCATACATTCACAGATCACTACATCAATATTCCGATTGACTTGAGCAAGGTTCTTTTCATTGCTACTGCTAACTCGCTGGATACTATTCCTCCGCCTTTGCTTGATCGTATGGAGACGATCTCATTGTCTGGTTACACGACCGTCGAGAAACGGCATATTGCAAAGAGGCACCTGATTCCAAAACAGATTGAAGTTAATGGGCTCTCAGAGGGTCAGGTCATTCTTTCCGATGAGGTTATTGACAAGACAATTACTTCATACACCCGGGAATCTGGTGTCCGTAACCTAGAGCGCGAGCTTGGCTCAATCTGCCGTCATAAAGCAGTCCAGTATGCCGATGCGGGAGATGCAGGCCATCCAGAAACTTACAATCCCGTTGTTACAATGGATGACCTGGAGGAGATACTTGGTATCGAACGATTCGAGGAAGAGATCACTGAGAAGCATGGTCGTCCGGGAGTTGTTACCGGTCTTGTCGCTTACTCTACAGGAGGACAGGGCAGCATCCTGTTCATCGAAGTTGCAGATATGCCAGGAAATGGCCGCGTGCAACTTACTGGAAAACTCGGTGACGTCTTGAAAGAGAGTGTTGAGGTTGCCCTAACATGGGTCAAAGCTCATTCTTACGAGCTGGGACTGACCCCGGATCTCAGCGAAGATATTATGAAGAGTCGGAGTTTGCATGTTCATTGTCCTTCTGGAGCCATTCCCAAGGACGGCCCCTCCGCTGGACTTGCGCATACTATTGGACTGATCTCACTGTTCTCAAACAAGGCTGTACCCCCCAAGCTTGCGATGACTGGAGAGGTATCTCTCCGTGGAAGAGTGATGCCTGTTGGTGGTATCAAGGAGAAGCTCATTGGGGCACTCCGTGCTGGTGTCAAGACCGTTCTCTTGCCGTACCAGAACCGCAAGGACGTCAAGGACGTTCCTCAAGAGGTCAGTGATGGTCTCGAGATCATCTATGTCAGGTAAGGTTCATCTATACTACATTCTTCTTGCTGTGTACTGACCATTGTTCCAGCCATATCTGGGAAGCCATCCGACAAGTGTGGCCGGATGCACACTGGCCTGGTCAGCATCACGAGAACTTTGTCGAGAGCCGACTTTAGTTCTTAACTGAGGTTATCGACCATTCCTATACTTTCCTTGTTTGCATTTTGCGTTCAGTCTATTTTAGCGTAACTCTACTCATGTGACGTTTGCATAGCGTGTTGTCTCGTTTATATAACCTGGTGTCTGCTATGTATAGCATAACCTGTCGTGTGCACCCTGTCAATAATCTTTCTGTTTCTGCAGCTGCGGTTCTTTTCCTCAGTATACTCTTCCTTTTTTCTCTCCCCTCTTTCATTACTACAGTAGAACATACTATAACAGTTACTTTGAATATATTGAGACAGCATATGATACAGAGTATTGCAATAGTCACCACATGATATAAAAAGAAAAGGTCCCCCAAACACGGACCAGATCACCAAAGCGTGAAGAGTAAAGCCGCTTTTCTATACCCGGCCTTCCAGGCCTAACAAGAAAAAACACAAGGAAGAAAGAAACGATCACGAAACGGAAATCACTCATGAGCTAGTTGAGCTCTTGCCGAGACCCGTCCGATCATAGCTAAGCCCCAAAGCCTGCCAAGTAGGTCTCCAGGGTTTCGAGCCGTCCAGCAGCTTCTTCGCTTCCTCGGCGTAAGCATCACGCTCATCCGTGTTCGCCTTCATACCCGCGTCCGGTCGTTGTTTATCTTGGATATCGTTCTGGTATTTAGCCGCCTTGTGGAACTGGTCGTACTCCCATCTGTAATTGAGACAACCCTCCTCGTTAGCCCACATCACTCACCCAATACGTAAACAAACTTAAGAAAAAAACATAAAGAAAAGAGGGGAGCAAGAAAAAAAAAAAAAGACATACGGAGTCATATCAGCCGGCGCCTCAGGCCAAACAAACGGAGTCTTCATCTCGACCGTCATCTTCTTCTTCGACATAGGTCTCCTCAACTTCCCGTACCCAAATTTACCCAAAGGACGAAGCCGAGTAACCTTCTGCTGCTCGACATAACTCCTCACGGAGAGCACATCAACCCCATACAGACGTTTCAGGTAGTCGCGCATATCCAATTTGTTGAAGTTCAGCGGGACGTAGAAGGAAGCGTATCGCGGGGGAAGAAACGGTGTGCGGATGAGAGCGATTGTGAAGTCGGGACTGGGTACACTCAGGATTAGAAACGTATTGCTTCTCATTGCGGACTCGCTCTCTTCGGGTTGAAGCGGTATCTGCGTGTGTGCTTGCTGCAAACTTACAGGAAGACCTGTTTCCGCATAGACAGCGGCGCCGACGGGGGCACCCAGTCGGCGGGCTTCTTGGGGAACTTGGAGAATCTGCGGACCATTTTTGCCGTTTGTTTGTGTGCCCAATGGGTGGTATTGGGTGGGTTAATGCTGTTGGGGCTTTGGGTCGGTTTTGGTCGAGGAGAACTTGATATCGTTCGGGCTTCAGGCTCGGCGGAACTTTCGCAAAGTTGCGCGTGTGGCCGCGTCGCTTGCCGTAGTTATTCTGGCCAACAGAATTAAAAGCAGATTTACTGTAGCAAAGGGACAAAAATAAAATAATAAATATAAAAAATAAAAGAAAAAGGTGAAAAGATATCTAGATCTATGGGATTACGAACTTAAATACTGCCGAAGCACACACTCGAGCAATTCAGTCTTAAAACGCTCATAATGGTCATTACTATCATCTAAATATACTCATTAAACTGTCTAGGAAACGTGCAATTCGCCCAGTTTTCGAGAACTCTCGTCGACCGCATCAGACTCAGACTCCTTTAACTTTTCGGCACCGCTCTCTTCATCCGCGTTCACATCGTCCTCAGCTTCTTCCTCAGGCCCCGAATGATCATCCTCGTCATCGCTTCCTCGCTCTTCTTCTTCATTGGCGCCGACCTCCTTCATGTACGCTTCCAATTCACGAGCCATCTTCCTTGAGAAGCCTGATGCTTCAACTTCAACGTCCAGCCGCTTTCCAGGGTTCTCAAGAAGCTGTTTCTTAGCGTCAGCGAAGAACGGGCCTGGCTCATCGCTCACGTAGCGGAACTTCCGCTGGAAGTAACGCTTGATGCAATTCACATCACGGTCGAAGTACATTTCTGCATTCGCATGATCGATCGATACCATCTGCGGGAAATCAATGATGACCGGGACCAGCCGGATGTTCTCGTCGTTCTCTGCGTCTGCCCGGGCTTTGCCTTTCGCATCGGGGTCCTCTTCTTCTTTGATGAGGATATTAAATTCGTTAAAGTCACCATGGATCAACCCATACCGAGCTAATCTCATGATCGTATCCATGAGCTCTGAGTACAAGAGGGCCGGGTTCGGGACTGTCGAAATCTGGCGTAGTGGGAAGGCGTCAATGAGACTCATGACAATTGTGTGTCTGTTCTGCGCGATAGGCTCTGGTACGGAGAATCCGTTCTCTCCAAGTGCCTTCATGAATGCATACTCCTTCATCGCCGCCAAACGCGACATATACATCCACGAGCCAGTTTGCCGGTGTCGTAGGTAGTCTCGGTTAGTTTTGACCGTTCGGAAAGAAATGCGACCGAGACGATGGATCTTGAGGATGCGCTGTGTTCCCTGGTGGTTCGCGACCACGATAATGTCTGATTCCTTTCCGACGCCGATTTGGTTTCCGACGGAGTAGATGCATTTTTGCTTTTGGTGAGCGTTGAGTGCTAGATAATCGAGACCACCGTAGGTGAGACGATATCCGTCATCTATAAAAACAGTGGCAATTAGCATGTAGTCCAGAGGCACGGCGAAAGAAAGAGCGCGACCGACGTACATTTGGCATTCTTCACCTTCGCAATAAGATTGGTTTTAGCCAAATTCGAAATAGCTCGGTTTACACCACTACTACCTCGGAGACCTGAGATATTTGCGATCAATGGGGTCGGAACAACTTCATGGTTTCTACTTCCTGTCTCAACCTAGAAAATCTTTTGTTAGCTGTCAGACAACAAGCTACCAAAACGGCAAGAAATCGCGGGGTGATGAGGGGCATACCGCAGAGAGAACACGGAAATCCTCAGAAGTGAGGTAACGAATCGCCTTCGCATCGAGCTTCATGATTGTCTATAGTCACCGAAGCCTAGGGCATTAGAACCAGTGACCTTCTAGAACCGCAGACTGCATACTGAGAGATGCCGCGGACATGATGGAGAAAAAGTGACATCCCCCCCCTTGCCCTATGCCCTACTTTCCTTTCCGGGAGTATCCTTCACCTCTTCTGGGGACCTCGAGGGCTTTGAGCTACAATTTGCCCATCCAGATTCTGGGAAGAGTAGGTGTAATGGCTATATCCACTGTCAATCTAGTTTTATCCTAGTTATATTTGTTTTGTACGCAGGGCCTACGATCAGGTTCAGTGCAAAAGTTGGGTTATGGGTTATACTCAGTATAAGCTCGACGACCCGTCCTCTACCTCCACCAAAATCTAACCAGATACAAAACCATGGCTTAATCATGGAAAACAATGCATGTCATTTTCCGACTCGTGCTGAATACATTAGACCAAATCATATCTGAGCGCCGGCTGTGTCTTCCTGCGCTCAACTAAACCCGCATAACTTATAGAAAAACAGTATATCACTTCTTAAGCAGTGCTCTGCTCCCCTTCCCAGTTGGGGTTCTGTAACGAAGACTGTTAGTTACTTTGGTTTCCAAGCAGGAGTAGGAGAACTTACTTTGCGCAAAATGACCAACCCCTCGAGGGTGCTGCTGAGAGGGATATACTGCTCATCTTCAAGCTCTGCTCTTTCACCGTATGCGAGAAGAACTGGGGTGCTCTGTGTTTGCCAGCCAGTGATGGTCTTAGGACGTCCAGCCTGTCCAACAACATCCACGGCCTGTCCCACTCGCACATTCACGGTGAGGGGTTGTAGGTCCTCGTCGAGTGTAACAAGGAAGCGAGGATACATGGCGGTGATAAGGAAATAGAGGAGGTAGTGATGTTCTGCAAGAATGAATTGTTTGGCGTCGATCATAGACACGAGGACTGTGAGTAGACCGGCAGCCGAGACACGAGAGAGGACCTGGCGATCTGTGTGGAAAGGATTCAATGTCATGGTGCCCTTGCCCATATGCAGGAGACCTTGGGCAATGCGGACCATGAACAGAGAGTTCTGGTCACGGTGGTAGTAGCTGGCCAATTGTCTGAGTAGCTGTGCCAAACGAGCATTATTGGTACCAGCACCGCAAAGACCCATGGCGAAAATTGCATTGATGGCAACATCGTTGTCGTTGTCGTGGCTGTACCGCGACAAGGTGTCATACACCTTCATCTGTGGGTTGCTAGGGGTAATCAAACCCATAGCAAGGGGAACAGCCTTCCGGATGTTGCTCGCGCCGTAATGCATCAAATGGCCGAACTGTCTAAGAATCATATCTTGACCGACTTCCTCACCCATAGCAATTAGTGATAGACCCAGCACAGCGTATGACTGAACAAGCTCGTCGCCCTTGTTTTCATCGCTCTCTTCAATAATGTCATTGCAGATGTGAAGGAGTTCCTGCAACTTGAGGACTGTACCCGTTCCAGCCCACGCGCAAACGGAGGCAAGTACAGATGTGGGCTTAGCCATAGGGTGGTCCACAGCTTTGAGAATATCAAGAATGACATCAACCTCTTCTTGACGGCCGAAGTAAAGCAGCGCCAGACCAAGAGCCATGAAACGCGTCCACTTGTTCTTGAGCTGCTTTTGACGGTCCTCATCCATCAGAGTCGTGGCAATTGCCTCGCTAACTTGATGGTTGGAGGAACCGACGAAAATCAAACCCAAGGAGACGGCCGCCATCGCAGATAGTTGCATATCAAGCGACACATCCTCGACAATTGGGAGCAGAACATCGAGGAGTTCCTCCTTATTAGATCCAGCATAAGCCAAACCAAGACCCATGATAGATGCGACTCTCATCGGCACGTTCTTGGCTTCCAGGTTATCGGGATCGCTCAGGAGCGCCAGAGCAGGATCGGAATCCAAACGGACACCCGAGTTTAGGATACCAATAGACAGTAGCGCACCGGCCTTAATCTGATCTTCCGTAGCATACGTGAACTTATCGATCTTATCAAGGCCAACATCGACGTCCCTGTGCAGTAGCATACCCATTGAAGCCGTTGTCGACAACATGCCATCGTCCTTCGTCTTCCAAACCCATGGGCCTTTATCCCCCTCAACTAGCATCATCTTGTCATTTCCAAATCCAGCGTTGGCGAATGAGTTGACAAAGGCGCTGGCGAGATTGTGGCGCGCAGAGTCGACGTTTGTCAAACCAGCCCCGCGGCTGCTTTCCAAGTGCGTTTTGTAAATATCTTCTGGCATCTTGGGGTCGAGAATGTTCAGCTCCTTTCCGAGAGACTTGAAGTGACTGGGGATTAAGGTATTGTTGAGGCAATCCATGAAAGACTGATCTTCCTCCTCATCAGGCATGTCCAGCCATATTTGTTGCCTAGCAACAAGGAAAGCCATCTGTTTCTTCAGTGACCTATCCGAAGTGGCATTGATATCGCTCTTAATAAGCTCGGTGTCGTTCAAACGGATCGCAAGAACAACCGCCTTGGTGAATTCCTTGTAGCGGACATAGATTTCGTGGGCCGTTCGGAGGAACTGCTGATCTTCGGGATATGTGAGGAGATTGACCATGGAAACCATATATAGACAGACTCTTGAGTATGTGTTCTCGTCCAAGAAGCGCGGGATCTCTTCGATGATTTCGAGCTCACTCAGAAGATCAACGGCATCAGCTTCGGCATTATGGCTCAAGAAGTACGGGACAAGAGACAGCGAAAGATCGATCAAATCCTGTACACCCTTCTCAGCGTTTAACCTGTTCTGGTATTCTTGGCCGATTTCCAAGGCCAGATGTCTAATGTATTCGTGGCCCCAGGAACCAAGGTCCTCTGACTTGGTCAACAGCCGGTACTTCAGTGTCTCCAGTTTCTCCTCGTCTCCGTAAGTCATTCCGAGAACTGAAAGCATATCGGCCAAGGAGTCCTAGTTTATATCAATGTATGATTAGTCCCCATAAATCCCCTCACGGACCATACCAAGAAAGAAAAGCCAACCTTAACTGAGCCAGCGGACCAGTTCTCATAGAGCTCCGTAAGCTCATCGTAGTGTGGTCTGAGGAACTTAAGAGGCTTTGGAACAGCTGTCATCGAAGAGGTTGAGGTCTTAATAAAGTTCTTAATGGCATCTAAGGCGGGACCGTAAAGGGAGGTATCGGGTTCCTAAATGCAAAGCGGGCAGGTTAACGTCATCGTTCAGCGTATCGAAAGCCTGGGTTGAAGAACCATACCTTTAATCTCTCTACGAGCATCTCCAGCTCATTTTTCAGTTGCTGATCCTCCTCGTTTAGCTCTTCTAGAGGATTCGCCCTGTTAACATCCGCATAGGGCCGGAGGATTGTCCAGTGCACACGAGCGGCTTTTGACTCAGGACCACAACATACCTTCCTTGGGCTCTTCATCCTTCTTCTTTCCATCGGCTTGTGGCTTTTCATCGGTCGGGGACTTCTTCGCCCCGGGCAGGTCCTTCACATCGTCGACCTTGCCTTTGCCCTTGTCGGCGGGAGCTGACCGCTCGCCTTCTTTCGCCATTCTGACGGGTAACTGGCGTCAAAGTATATCTATGTGCTATTGAGAAATTTGGAGCTTATGAATCAAAGACAGGAGGTGTCAAGTGTGATAAAAACAAATAATTATAGTAGAACAAGCCTCTGCACGACGAGCGATGGGGCAGAGACGGGAGGGTGAGCTTGTTGATGGAAGCAGAGAGAGAGCTGTCGCTCATCGCCATTGCGTTGCGCTCCCGGTGGAGCTACCGCCTGATTATGTAAGACCAAGCCCGCCAAGAAATTACATACATACTGAGTACATTTGTTACCATGCTTAGAAGGCGGTATAGATAAATTATAGATGATGAGGTACGATGTAGGAATAATATTGACATTAAGGCCATCGTTGTGACTAATATTGCGAGAATCCTTGTGGGAATCCTGTTAAGAAAGAAACATAGAGCATAAATGAACTTGCTGCGTTTCGAACCGTCGACTGAAAGTAAAATGTACAAGGGTACTTGGGAGACGGTTCCGCGTTCAGTTGGATTGGTCCTTAACGTTGTCAGGCTTGGTGGACTTGGCCCAGTTTTCGTCGGAATATTCTTCTGGGGGTTGAAATAAGTCACTATGTACAGTTGCTAGAGTCTGAGTGCCCCTCGCAGCTGGGTAGAGTAAATAGTAGTCTTTTGCACGCATGAACTCCAGTAAGTACTCCATAACAGCTGGATATCTCTCTGAAATGACTTTCTCATGAGGCGAAGTCACTTCTTTGGCAAGCCGTTCAGAAAGAAAAGACTGGAATTCGACCCATTTGTCTCCGAAATACAACGCCGCGTTGCTGTTTGGAACCTGTCCCAAGGAGACAAGCATAGCCTCTCTTTCATCTAAGCCCGGGAAGCGATTTGTATCAAGAGTGGGAAAGTTGACTGATTCATCGCTAGTAGGAAGCGAGGACGAAAGCTCTAGTGATATTCCGAGTAAGTCAGATGCCACCTGTCCCGCGTTTGTCGAGTATTTGTATTTCAACACAGTATGCTTTAGGTAGTGGTAAAAAGAGGCCGATAACTCTGCTTGCGGAGAAAGCATAAGCACATGGGTCATGTTTGGATCCTGTGGATAGAAAGCCTCCGCAGTTCTCAAAGAAGCTTCGGCCGCATCCAAGACGCCATGTCGCACACGTCGGCGGAGAGTGACCTTGTTCGAGGTGTTAGAGGGCCATTTCATCGTCTTCAGAAACCGGAGAAGTTGCGGATCCACATCATGCGGCAATTCAATAGTCAGGCCGGGCGCTGATCCAAGGTAATCCGCGTCTTTCAGAGATCGAATTAGTCTGATAAAAGACCCCGAGGATTCGGTAGGAGCTTGAATCAAAATCTCGATGCGCATATCATTCCACGCTGTAGATTGATTATGTGTTAGTTCCCACATAACATACATCGAAACGGTGGGATTCGATATATATAAATACCTTGAAGGGAATGACTGTCCAAGGAAGATATCCACATAATATCCCTAGTAGCGGTGGGAAGCACGATATGGGCGGTCCCGAGCTCTCGGGCCTTCTTCTCAATGCCTTGTAAGAAAAACACTTCTTCCGAAGACTCGCCTTGAGTGATCACCGCTTGGGGAGATAGATAGGCTTGCACGTAGGTTAACCCGGAGGCAACAGCCCTCTCCATGCGAGCATCTGTTGACCACTGCGCGTAATCTACACGACCATCTACAAACTAAGTCTCAGCACACTGTTTCACAGACTGCGAGAGGAATATTGAAACTTACCATGCCAATAGATAGGACAGTCACTGTCATCGATTCCATTCACGTGCTGGATTCCTTCGATCGAGACGTCATCCCTCCCCATAAGCACAAGATGAACTTCATTGGCTCTTTGATTAGCCATCTTACAAGCGAGAGGAAGAAGGTCGGAGATGCTCTTCAAACTCGCACCAGCGAAGACAACTGCACGACTTGCAGGCAATCCATGGGCAAATTTGCGAAATCTATACAAAGTTTTACCAAGTGAGTGGAAATGAACACTTCCTTCATAGTAAAAGCTCCCTTCAGGCGCAAAATCCTCCCTTGGGGGAGGGCCTCGTTGAGGGATGGCGGGCGATGGTGCGGGAGGGGACCATGGCATTCCAGCTCTCTGTCGCGGTTCTGCAAATGTAGGGTTAAACCGCTCCGGGGCAGGCGAAAGATCAGTGGGCATATTTCTGAAGAAGAGATATAACATATAGAATGCGGCAGCTCCTAATATGATCCGCCGCAATCGTGGTAGCTTCCATCGTTTTGACGAGCGCCAGAAATGCGAAGGCTTCTGTGGTCGATGGTCATCGTCCTTCTTCCCCAACTCTTCATCAGCCAGAAACGGCCTCTTGGTAGTTAGCATAGTTTGCGCATGTATATGATAGCTCCGGGGGAGCTGTTAGATTCAAGTATGGCATTTGACTGTGGAGTTGTAGAGAAGAAAAAGTGACAGGTTGTTGACATCTAATTAAAGTAGGGGCGGTTGCGCATAGTTGAGACGGTTGCGGGATTCCGCGACTAAAATTAAATAAAATTAAATGGTTTAAATTCATGGGAGATTACTTAAGTTCAGAACAGACACATGATTTACTCCACCGCTTTGTTTCCAACGTGATCAGCTCAATATTAATACGTTGAAAAACAGACGGATTTGATTGAAACCATTGGTATTGACTGGACAGAAATATCATTAATTGCCAAGCCCAGGTCGCGTCAAGGCTATAGTTGCCTATCTCATCGGTGCGCATGGCCTTAGCTACCTAAGCCAATTGAGTAGAGCCGAGCTGATAGACAACAATAGACCTTGTTGATAAGTACAACTCCATTCAAGAACCATGGATCCTGAAATGGACGTGGATGCCCCAGAGCCTCGTGGCACCAAACGGGCAGCTGAAGAAGATGAAGCGTCGAAAAAACCTAAAAGAATCAGAGTCAGTTCCAACAGCAGGAGTCACGTCTCGACATATCCAACTAATAACGCGACCAGGCTCTTGATCCCGATGTTGTGAACAAGATCGCCGCTGGGGAGATTATAGTAGCTCCTATGCACGCTTTGAAAGAACTAATCGAAAATGCAGTCGACGCTGGCTCGACATCCCTCGAAATTCTTGTCAAAGATGGTGGACTGAAACTGCTGCAGATCACAGACAATGGCCACGGCATAGACGTGAGTCAAATCCATCAACATTAATACGCAACGAAATCGCTAATAAAACAAAGCGGGATGATCTACCCATTCTATGTGAAAGGTTCACCACCTCGAAGTTAAAGCAGTTCGAAGACTTATCATCCATTGGCACGTACGGTTTCCGAGGTGAGGCATTGGCCAGTATTAGCCATATAGCTCATCTCACCGTAACTACCAAAACTGCTGGCTCAAGTTGTGCCTGGAGAGCACATTACAGTAATGGAAAGCTTGTTGCTCCCAAACCTGGGCAGCCTGCTGCCCCCAAAGCCACAGCCGGACGAGGTGGCACTCAGATAACTGTGAGCAGAAAACCAACTTTATCAGCTGCTACAACGTCAACTAACCTAATCAGGTCGAGGACCTTTTTTACAATGTCCCAACAAGGCGGCGAGCATTCCGTTCAGCGAGTGAGGAGTATGCCAAGATACTTGATGTTGTTGGCCGTTACGCCGTACACTGCTCTGGCGTGGCCTTCTCCTGTCGCAAACACGGCGACTCTGGAGTGAGCATCTCAACGCCGGTGACTGCCAACACCATCGACAGAATTCGCCAGATTCACGGAAGCGCTGTAGCCAACGAACTTGTTGAATTCAAGTCCGAGGACCGAAAGCTAGGATTCCGCTCTTCTGGCTATGTTACAAATGCGAATTACCATGTCAAACGCACCGTTATCCTTCTATTCATCAACCACCGCTCTGTGGAGTCCACAGCAGTAAAGCGAGCAATTGAGCAGACCTACTCGAGTTTCTTACCCAAAGGCGGACACCCATTTGCCTATATCGACCTGGAAATCGAACCGCATCGCGTAGACGTGAATGTCCATCCAACAAAGCGCGAAGTCAACTTTCTAAACGAGGATGAGATCATCGAGTGTATATGCCAGGAGATTAAGTCAAATCTTACCCAGGTTGACTCAAGCCGAACGTTCCTGACGCAAACTCTTCTTCCTGGCGTTAGAACAATGGAGCCGGCACCTCGCGACCCCGATTCGACAGACGCTGAAGGCCGTACTCCTAAAACGCCAGCAACAACGAAGAAGCCATACGAACATAATCTGGTCCGCACAGACTCCAAAGTACGCAAAATCACCTCCATGCTATCACCCGCAGTCCTCAGTGCTACAGAAGCGGAAACAACCTCTGGTATTCTAGACGAAGGCCTGCAATACGAAACCACCGATCGCGAACCACTTCGGATCGCCCTCACATCCGTGAAGAACCTGCGCGCAAGCGTCCGCAACGCAATGCACAACATGCTGACGGAAACCATCGCCTCCCACACCTACGTCGGCCTCGTCGATGAGCGACGACGCATAACAGCCATCCAATCAGGAGTGAAACTCTACCTCATCGACTATGGGATGTTCTGCAACGAGTTCTTCTACCAAATCGGACTCACAGACTTCGGCAACTTCGGCGTCATAAAACTAGACCCAGCACCTAAGCTCATCGATCTCCTCCAGATTGCAGCCGACGCCGAACGAGAAGCCCCCAGCAGCCGAAAAGCAAAGTCAAGCGAGAAAAATGAAATCTTCGACAACGCACCAGACCTAGTCGCCAGAGCACTCATAGACAGACGCGAGATGCTCAATGAGTATTTCTCACTCCAAATCTCTGCAGAGGGCGAACTGCTCTCCCTCCCACTCTTACTTAAAGGCTATCTCCCGTGTCTGGGAAAACTGCCCCGGTTCCTCCTTCGACTTGGTCCGTATGTCGACTGGACAAGTGAGGAAGACTGCTTCCGCACGTTCCTGCGGGAGCTCGCGGCGTTCTATACTCCAGAGCAACTGCCGCCCCCTCCACCACCAGCAGAAAATGATGGGAACGAGGTATCCCCGGATGTTGATATGGAAGAAGAACTCATTAAGAATCGTCGATTACAAATAGCTCGGATGCTGGAACATGTGGTCTTCCCAGCGCTTCGATCTCGCCTAGTTGCGACGAATCGACTTCTTCGGGGTGTTGTTGAGGTAGCTGATTTGAAGGGTCTATATCGTGTTTTTGAACGGTGTTGATGTCGTGAAGAGTTACTAGAAGCGATCTAGTACTACTCTCTTAGTCCATAACCATCCACACCATAATCATATAGAGTATTTGATTGTGAGAAGACTCGCAAGTACATGGGTGGAAAGTATCCTCGCCAGATGCTCTCATACTATACCATACCGTATATCCACAATTAGGCAAGGCAGAATCCCAACGCTTTTAAATGCAGTAAAACGATATCAAGGGTAATTTGGATAATCATCTGCCTCGGTTAAGCGCAGTATACACATAGCCAATTCAGCCGAAGGTTATTATTATACGGCAAACGCCGACCAGAAAAGCATGATTATATACATGACAAGCATATCGTGGCATGCATTGCAAGACGTCACATCATTCAAGTAGATCGCATCCTTTAAACGCCCAAAATGAAAAGAGAAAGAAAAGTGACCCAAATTTTCCATAAGTCGTCCAGCCGTTTCCTTCGTTTATCTTTCATACCACATATATCAGTCGTTATCAACAACCAGATTACATCTGTATCATGACAATTGGTGTTAAAACAGTACATTACGGCTAAATGTGCCGTAATGCTCCGAGGCAAAGATTATCATTCGCACTCCAAGTACAAGATATCGCTTGATGTTTGCTTATCTCGAGTATGGTTTGTTCATCAATGCAATTTCGCGAGCCACTGTGGGCCATTCAAGTTCTCTCTTTGGAGGCTTGTTCTGCTTCTGCAGCTGCAGTTCTTCCCATTTCAGGAGCTCGTAGCTGAATCGCGCGTTAGCCGACGCATCAGAAAGGCGATGTGCAAGAAAGTGAGCTGCACGAAATGGGAAATTGAGGAGGGTCTTACACAAAACGCAGATGTGGCTGGATAATAACATTAAGCCGTCGTGCGCGAACGAAACAACTACTCCTATCAACTAAAGCTTCCAATGCGTCTTGAATGACCACTTACTATGCTCTTGGGAACGAAAGGCCTAATGATGCCATAACTTCTGCTATGCAAATAGTCGCTGATCGCGAAACCCCCACTCGGCAATGGACTAAAGTAGCCGTTCCGTCCTTCTTCCCTTTCCCTGAAGCGCCATCATGTTAGTTGACGTTCTATTGTGGATGATAACCTCACTGGACAGATAGCTGGTACTCACGGATAAAATCCAAGCAACGTTCCAGTTCCTGAGTCAATGGGTCGATGCCATTGTCTTGGACCTGGGTAACGTGCATAATGTTTTCTGCGCCGAACTTGGCCACCTCGGAATTAGTCCACGTAACTGACTCGCCAACACTTAAAATACGTCTGATGCCAAGAGCCCACAGCATTTCTGGATTATTTGCGTGCGATAGATTGCCGAGATACATATATGGCAGAATCCGACTGGGAAGTGAACCATCGAAGAACTTGAACCAGTGAGGATCTTCGAGCCCGGTAAGGCTGCCTATTGGTGTCGCAGGGCTTTCGTGTAATAACCTCGCTTGGACTGCGCTTAGAAACGTAACATCAGACGGGTAGGCAAAGAAGTTCCGCTTTTTGTCGCAGTGAAGTTTGAGCCACGCGTCAGGTGCTGTCACACCCTCGGCAAACATCACGTAGGCGATGACCAGTAGTGAGCTTTCTGTATAGCCATCTGGGCAGTGGATAAGTATCTTGCGAGGCTTTTTAGGCATAGGATCCATGGCGATATCCCCGTCGGAATCTCGTCGGTTTTCTGGTTCGTCCGGATTTGCCAAGTAGTAGAGCCACCGCACGGTATTGACGAGATCATCCACCTCCCTATCATCACCGGATGGTGGAAGAATAGACCCAGACGAAGGGAACTCCAACCGCTGGGGCCCATCATCAAGCTGCTTATTCAGTTTTGCCAGGAATCGAGGGCCTGGGAGGCTCGCAAAGTCGCTGGCCTCGATTAACAGATCAAAATACTCCCCAGTTGTAGGCTCAAGAGTCCCAGGTCTTAAAAGATAATCAGGGGTTGGCCCTTGCCAGATATTGGTTGAAATCTCAGAAGCCCGGGACATGTCGCACATCTCCCACCGTTCCCATTGAACTGATCATCTGTTAGGCTTGGGTCTGTCAAAAGGGAGTTCGAATACATACAGAAATCCATAATTTGGCCAGTGAGTTGTCCGCGGGCGTTAATGGCAACGATGCCCGGGGCACGTTGTTGAACTTCGGAAAAAGTAGCTGTTGATGATTAGCTCTCGCCCAACACAAATGTAGGCGGGCGACAAGTCTCTACTTACACGAGAGGACAAATGTATTATAGACCGGTAAGACCTGTTCCGGGTCATTCTTGCTTCTCCAACGATGTTGTGCAGCTGCGACTCTCCCAGCAACGTCTAGTAGTTGCTTTCGGGTAACGCCATCTTCTCCGTAGATGACAATGTCAGACAGCGGAGCTAATTTCGCAGTCTGAATCTGAAAGTTGCGCACAGAGAACCCTTCCCGAGGGTCGACCGCAAGGAACTCTGTAGTTGACGGGGCAAGGACCTCATCGAGAGATACTGCTCCTTTCAGCCTTCCGCTAATTAGATCCCCACCAACTTTGATAATAGTAATGCCTCGCCAAACTCTAGGGATCCGACGAAGAGAGCGTTTCCGATTTGTGAAAAACCCCAACTGTAGATGGTTCTCGGGATGGAGCCCGTGTAACCATGGGAAAACCTTGTTAGGGTCTGGGAGCGGCTGGGAAGCCCAATGGTCTAGGGCTGCTTCTAAAGTCACTGCATCTATCGAATACACCGCGGGTGAGCTCGACAGCTGTTTGTAGCTATCTGGTGGATATAGAAGGGAAGATGTCTGGTCTGTAACTTCTTCCTTGTGTAGTGGCGATGCATTGTGAGTTATGATTGGGGTGGGACCCTCCGGACAGAAGGGCAGATGCTTGTTTGGAATCGGCGAAGGGTTTCTGTTCAGACTCAGTGCTGGCGAAATCCCCGTTGGGGGAGGGGTGGAGTGGCGCAGTGTCTGCTGTTGTTGCTGTACCACGACTGTCGCCATGGTGCTTTGAACAAGGGTTGTGTCAATTGTGTGTCAAGTGTAGGGAAACAAGTATATAGGCCCAATGCTAAGAATGAGTGTATCCAGATAGTCTGAGCGACGATCGATCAACGACACATCCTTTACAAAATCGGTCGAGATGCAATTGTATCCACATGCGTGAGAGCTGTCTGTATTGTTGTTTTGGTCAGTATTTTGTGTTTTCTGATGTTCAACCGTCGGAAAGGGCATTTAACATACATCGCACGCTTCAAGAAGATGATTCCGCAAGTCTAGAAAAGAGCGTAAAATGAAAGTCAGCGGCTGAATTGAGCGACATTACTTTGAAGTGATCGGATCGACAGTTGGATTGGTTCGCACCCAACAAGGAGGGGAGGACATTACGTAGGAGACCGGATAATACCCACAGTAACAAGGGAACGCCCCACAGCGATAAGGGAACTTTGATATGTACCGGAGAAGGTCTTCAAGTAGGTTCTAATAACAAACACCACGGGAAGAAAGAATTGAAAATAAGGGAGAATTCGAAACCAGAGAAGGATGAGGAAATGAAAGAAGGGAGAAGAATAGGAAATGGAAGCCCGGGTTAAGTATAGTCGACGGGCGGATTGGGGATAATTTCACCTTGTTGCACAAGCAAGCAAGCAGAAACTAAGTACGGGGGTGGGGAGGGGTAAAGCCTAGTAACTCACGGCTAACTCTTTCCACACTAGGGCCCCCATTTCTTGAGAGCCTGAGCATGGGGTGTGTTTGTTTGGTATCATGCGAATTAATTCATGTTTTTTTTCCTCTCTTCTCTCTTTTTTCTCTTAATTATTTTCTTATTTATTTCTCGGAATTACCCCTCTCTCAATTGGATGATTCCTCTCTCTGTTTCACTCTCTTGTCAATCATAAAATGTATGCATTTATCAATTAAACATAACATGAATCTAATTTCTGCCTCATCATAACTGTGTCGCCATCCTTGTTTTTCGGGCATCTGTTCCCCACATCGGATTGGGATTTGACCTACTAAAAAGGACATATAACAACCGTATTACCGTTTGCGGCCAATGATCCTTCCATCCGTTCAGTTCCATTCAATCTGCATATCTATCTCAGGCCTCCCCTAGGGCACGAACTAAAAAAGAAAAGGTGCCCACACTGATTACATACGGTACGGAGTACAATCTATTTTACTTAATAATAATCGGTCTTTTTTTTTTAACCTCCCCCACACCACCTCGAGAGAACCCCCCCGAAGTCTTGACGCCAACACTTCAAGGGTAAGGTCCAATGAGACCGAGAGGACGGACCCTTTCAACGCTCTGGACCATCTGAAGGCGACACAAGGGAAGGAGCAAGATTGTCCATCCCAGCGAATGGGATCGTCCCTCCGACCTCTCCAGAGCCCACTAAACGAAGTGGTTCGATCTCGGTCGTGATTATTGGCTTTGGACATCCGCATGGTCTCCCTCCCATTCCCTACCCATGTCTATCAAGCATGGATCCATGGTGCTGCTGTGTCATGCGTCTTTCCCACCCCTCGGATTATTCGACGAGTAACACATGAGTCGGAAATGCTTTGAATGACGCTGAGATCTGGTAATCCCCGTTCTATCCCACACCACTATTACCGATTTGGGGCGGATCAAAGGTACCGATTGATGGCAGAATAAATATCAATCTGGGATTTGACTTTGGTATTATTCTAATTCTAATACTACCTTTACCTCCCAAACAATAAGGCGGATGGTTTGAACCTCGGAGTGGGACCTGCATCTTCTCACCTGCAGCACGGGACATGGAAATGGAAATGTGTCACTGGTTCATCGCTAAAAAGGCCATGGATTATAGCACTAACGGGTCGCAACTCTCTGATTGGGCACGCGACCATTTCCCTTTCAACGAACAAATAAAGGCTGACGTTGCGCAACGTGCCCGAAACTCTGCCATCGTCAGCTTTTAGCTTCTAACTGGCTGGGAGCAGTGCCGCATACCTTCACCCGATAGGTAAATATTACAATAGCAGGCGTTCCTTAGGGTCGGCATGCAGCCTCAGGTTTCTCATCTTATATGATGATGGGCCATGCATGTTTGTGACATGGCACTAATAAATGCGCGTTTCCTACTCCAAGGGTTGGCATGACTCACAGGCAACAACTGTCCAGACATGTTTCGTACAGTATGCTGGCGCGTACATGCACAAATGTCTATCAAACTTATTACTTTTTCTATGATTGAACCCTCATTCCCGGTCGCTTCCTTACATTTCTCCTAACGGAATACTCTTCGAACTACCGGATAGATATCGAGGGCACCTCTCATGGGGTTCGCAGCGATCTGCTCGCGTTGCCAGAGTGGTCGTCGCATGAGCTGGTTCAACCGGATCGAGACCAGCTTTCTCGCTTTTCCTCAATTGTTGAAGTAATGCATTAGCCCCGAAACTGTGGAGCCCGGGCATTCAAATACAGAGGTCCACGCTACTTGGCGCAGCACATCAATGAGTCTTGTTTTACTGGGCGATTGGGCATTAAGGGCAAAATCTCAAATCTTATCCAACTTCTTGTCAGTGTCTGATTGACACGGTAAGTGACCTATTTTTCTGCCTTGTCTTTCAATTCTTGGGCGAGCCTCAGCAGATAGAAGCGGGCCATCTCGCTTGGAAGCCCATCGAAGGACTTAGCCATCTTCTGGATATCATTTCTCGCCTTCTCGTAGGCCTGCAGGTCACGGTTCCCGTAAACATCCCGACCAGCTGCATATCCCTTAGACAAATTGCGGAAGAAGACATTAACAGCAACACTGACATCACCCGTTGGAGATGCCGTGTGCAGCCACAAAGGAGGGATGAATAAGATATCGCCACGCTTCAAGACTGCTTCTTGTGGCGACGTATGAGGGATTGAGGCGACCGATCCATTACTTTGGAATATATTGATGGTGGAGCTTGAGGCCCCTGGAGGCACCTGAAGGTATTGCACATCGCTCGGTGGGAAAAGAATGAGTCTCTTTTCGCCACGGATTTGACACAAGACATTCGCCATCACCTGTACAGAGATAAGGATCAGTGTTTCTGTTTTTCCACGTCATAGAACTCACTTCACACTTACATCGTAATGAAGCCATAATGTGACCGGTCCTGATATTCTGAGTGGCGAGCTGTGAGTGTTACCAGTTACTATGGAGAGCGACTCTGGCAGGCGAAAATCATGGCTTAAACTTGGAAAATCCACAGCCAGGTTGGCAGGTAGTTTAGTCGGCTGTTCGGCAGAAATGCTTCGAAGATACTGACGATCGCCTGCATACACCTCGTCCATGAAGGTACCGAATGTTTTGGTTGCATATGAGAAATTCTTGGTTTGGAAACTCATATGTGCCGACTGTGCCTCATGCACGACGATCTACTTTCATGTTTGTTTAGTATGCGAAATAAACAGAGCTCCATTTAGATTATCCGGCCTACCTTGCGGTCACCACCAACGGCACTTGTCAAATATTCTTTGGTCCAGAGTTCTGTGCAGGGGCCAACATCCGATCCTTCGATAATCACCGGCCTGCCCTCAGCTAAAATGTCTTGAAATTGTGCGGGATTCTGAACACATACGCGAGGGATTGGTGTAATCACTTCCGCCGCCCGGTAGGGTTCGTTCTGAGATTGCGCTGATGGCTTGGATGTCGCTTTTTCCGACTGCGACTTGTTTGGTTCCACTGACTCTGGAATCAAGGTCCAGTCATTCTCAGTAGTCGAACTCACGTCCTGCAGAAGCCATGTACCCTCGGTCCAATATGTTCCGAATGAGAAACAAACAGCTCCACCACCCAATATCAAAATCTCTTTAGAGTCAATGGCACAGGAGACATGGCCTACTAGTAAAGGCCTTGGGCCATCAAGTCTGTTTCCGAGTCCTAGTGCCGAGATGATTGTGTGGTTTGAGGGCCACCCACTGGCAATGCATTTGGTTAACTCTGTCGAATCAAGAAGCATTATTTCCTTGTCATGTGTGATGATTCCTCGAGGAACAATACCACCAACAATGACTAGACCCCACGCTGTTTGATTGACAGTCGCTCCAAATCGGTGGATTTGATTGAATAAGGACGAAGTTCTCCGCAAGTCATCAGTATGATCGGTCAGCTCCATAAATAAAGACCCGTCGCTCCGTTGGTGCAACTTCCATGTGAAGAAATCCCCCAAAATCGTTCCCTCGGCCCCAATTCCTCCAAAGAGTACGCCTGAAGTGTCGTTAATGCTTCCCAGACAAGCCCCAAATCGAGCCTTGATATGGATTGAATTGGTCTCAACTTGTTGCCAGTCTTGTTTCTTGCTGCTCCACGCCAACCAAGTGTTTAATGTTGTGCCATCGCTCGTCTTACCTCCATATACAAGAACATATTCAGAATCGAGAGTAACTTTGACAGCACTATGTCTGAATCGGGGGACCGGAAGACTCTGGGTCGAGCGCCACTGGTTTCCTTGCCTTACCCAACAATCCTTGAACCCGGATGCCGGTGAAGCTCTGCCGCCGACTAAAAGACAATCCTGGTTGCTTAAACAAGTCACTGTATGGCACATCCGTGCAGGGATGTCTCCGGGAGGGAACTCATGGGTCTTGGTGGTACCCTCGGACTTAGTGTATAGTTCTGTTGATGATAAACGAGTCTGACGACCGAGGCCAGAGTGATGTCCAACAGCCTTATCACTGTCAGGAATAACAGCTCCGAACCGTCTTTGACCACTTCCAGGGGGGCATTTGGCGAGTAATCGAAAATGCCCAGATTTATCTGTCTGCGGATCAAGCCCGGTTAAAGTTCTTGTGGCCGTTTCCGAGACTCGAGGCCTAGTGGAGGCGTGCAGAAGGAAATAATGGGACCCAAAAAGTGCAAACTCCTCCCACTCATCAAAAGGTTCAATGGCATCAAGTGACGCTCTCAAAGAACCGTCCACGAATTCATCGTCCGACCATAGGTCCCAGAGACTTCTAGCATGTGCGTGGTTCCAGCCAGCGTCTTTGAAGCGCTGTTCCTGTTCGTTCAGGGAGGGATATTCGTGAATCGAGTATAATGGTGCACCAAGCTTTTTAAAATGTTTCATCATTGTCGAAGCGAATGGATGGTCGGGGCCATCAGGGAAAAATTGTTCCAGTATACAGAACTGAGCATCTTCACTTACAATGTCAGCATTTATTCATCGGTAACGTTCAGACAAATATACACAGGGGTAATTCTGACCATTGCTTAGCCCTGAAGCCCAGCTGACAACCGCATTGGCGGACTTGACATCCATATACGTCAGAGAGACTTCGGCCAGGAAGAGAACCGCGCATTCAGAAGGCAGGACTTCTGCTCTAAGCACGGTGTCCAACTTGGTCAGGTTTTTCAGGTCGCACCCAATGGCTAGATAGGGCTTGCTGCGAATCTGCACAGCACTATCGTCGGGCAGGAATTCTACATCCTCAAGTAGTTGTGTTATCTCGTCAGTCTTGCGAATAGCCGTCTTCTTGTTGACCATAAGCTTCTCGTAATCGATATCCACAAAGGTCGTGTCTCTACACAGGTCGTTGTCCGCACTGAGAAGCATGTATGGAAGTGGATCACTACGATAATCTAACTTAGCATACGGTCCCCTTTTTGATCGCCCGACTTCCCGGGGACTAATCTACGACTCACAATCCGCATCCCAAATTCAAGACAAATTTAGGTTTGTCTGATGGCTCTCTCATAAACTTGCGCACTGTCTCCGCCATCGCATGCATGCGCAGCCAATATCCGCGGTTGATCAAGGGCGACCGTCTTTGAGGTTTCTTAACGAAGTAGCGAAAGAAATGAGGCTTGGAGTAGTAGAGCATTTCGACACTCCGTTTGGAGACAATACTGCTGTTATTTGTCTAGTATAGTTAGGCGCAGATAGACTAGGCAAGCAACTGGTGGGGATGTGCGCAGCGCCGCAGCAATTCATATAAACTCACCCCCATAACCAAGTCAGCTTCCCTCTCAGCCTTAGAATTAACTCCAGCCATGGCTGGTTTCTTTGCAGGTCCCATAATGCAATGGCTTTCTCTGGACTGTGAAGAGGGAAGTTGCATGGATTTGTTCTGTGGTTAAGTAGCGCCCGCCCTGTAATATTTTTTTACCCGCCAAAGAACAAGATGTGGCCCGAGCGTCCGATGAATGGCTCGCTTGCCGCCTGACGCATTCAGACCGCGGCAGAACGAACTGCTGTTCAGCGATCCCCCGGACTCTCCGCGGTCAACTTACCTGCTTGTTTCCCAACGTCTTCTTCGTCCTGCGGCGATCGCATCCGTGCATACTTGCCCTGTAGGGAGTAACTTACCGTGGAGCTTTGTCGCGAACGCCGTTTGAGAACGAGAGATGTCCGGCGACGATCGTCAGTGACGTGAAGCTGCCCTGTGATGGGATCGGTTGTGCCCCTCCGCTCAAAGAACAATAAGTTTCATTGATTTAATAAAGGAAGCGCGGTCTCGCCGTTCTACTTTGTTAAGCTCTGGAAGATATATATACCGTTTTTTGCCGCTTTTTCAACTCTACAGTACACTTTAGAGAAGAGGACTGGATTGGACGTCATCGCTCCACTCGATCGCCTCTAGACAAGATGGCGATGAACTTCGTGACATTCAACCAGGACTACAGCTACTTGGCTGTGGGTAAGGACCTCCCTTAAGCCTTTCATTCTTTCCCAGGATGTTTCTTAACGGCTTGCAGCGACTGCCAAGGGGTTTCGCATATTCACAACAGACCCTTTCGCCAAGAGCTATGAGACCAAGGAAGGGAACATTGCTATAATCGAGATGCTGTTTTCGACATCTTTGGTCGCGTTGATTCTCTCACCACGTCGCCTGCAAATCACTAATACAAAGGTTCGTAGAATCCTTGCGCATCCAAATCAAGGACCGTATCGCCTCCCGTATGAAGAATCATGTCATTTGAATCATCCAGCCTCTAATGCGTTTCACTGCCTGTGACTCTACATGTCCTTAAGAAATTATTCTAACATCTTTTGGGTCTTTATAGCGCCAATCTACAATATGCGAGTTAACGTTTCCCACCACTGTCCTAGCGGTTAAACTGAACCGGAAACGGCTCGTCATCGTTCTAGAAGACCAGATCTATCTCTATGACATCCAGACCATGAAGCTGCTATATACCATCGAGACATCTCCAAATCCTAGTGGTAGGGATTTATATGCTTTATCATCTTTGATTTGGCTTTGATTCTAACATCACACAGCAATCTGTGCTCTGTCTCCCTCCTCCGATAATTGCTATCTCGCATACCCTCTTCCACATAAAGCTCCGCCTACGTCCTTTACTCCTCCGTCCCATGCGCCTCCCGGGAACACACATATTTCACCTACAAGCGGCGAAGTACTGATATTCGATACACTGAAGCTAGAAGCAATCAATGTCATAGAAGCCCATCGATCTCCACTGGCATGCATAACGCTCAACAGTGATGGTACTCTGATAGCTACCGCTTCTGATAAAGGGACTATCATTCGGGTCTTCTCCGTACCTGACGGTCACAAGCTATACCAATTCAGGCGAGGCTCGATACCTTCCAGGATATACAGCATGTCGTTCAATACGACCTCCACCCTTCTTTGCGTCTCATCCTCCACCGAAACCATACATCTGTTTAAGTTGAGTCAAGGCCAATCTTCGGAAAGTTCTCTGCCGTCCCCTTCAGCGCCCCAAAGAAGCATGAGTCAGAGCTCTCTGAGTAACTCTCCGGATGAGGATGAAACGAGTGGTGACAAAGACTCCTCCGAATTTCATTCCAGGAAACACAATGGCACTCTAATGGGCATGCTTCGGCGAACCTCACAAACCGTTGGAAGCTCGTTCGCCGCCAAGGTGGGCGGATATCTTCCAAAGGGTGTTAGTGAGATGTGGGAGCCAGCGCGAGACTTTGCTTGGATCAAACTTCCGAAGTCGAACCCCGGCCCGGGGGGCAACGGCAACACCGGACCCCTGCGAAGTGTTGTAGCAATGAGCAACAACACCCCCCAAGTGATGGTTGTGACCAGCGATGGCAATTTTTACGTTTTTAGCATCGATCTTTCCAAAGGAGGGGAAGGAACCCTAACCAAACAATACTCGTAAGTCCTCCTTGTTGCCCGACCCCCATTAACAATGCTAACGTTAAATACCAGAGTACTTGACGCAAATGATAGGTTAGGATACTCCGTGACGGATTATTGACCGTCCTTCCGCCTGTTACTCACTACGAGCTTACGTTCGTTACGATTCATTCTGGTGTTGTGCCTTGTAAACATTGTTGACAACAGCGGGTTTGGCTTTTATCTACTCTCTTTAATTAATCGATCATCTAGTCACGCATCCCTTCATCATTCCATTCCGAAACATCCAATGTATTTTTCCTAGCGTTGGTTGTTTCTACCTGCTTTCTGTTATTCCCAGCCATCTCATGGACTATCTTTAGTGCCATACTACTTTCACATCACATACTCAATATATCCTAATACGAAGACGAAGATCCATGCATTAACATCAACCCGTTTCAGTAAAGAGTCTCGTGTAAGTTCTACAAGGACTTCGCAAGTTGTACTATATGAGCATTGCAAGAATGCATAGTGGTTATCCTTTGACGCAAAGTCGCATCAAGAAATTATGATATCAAGAGCTCTTCTCTAGATCCCGGGACGCAAGTCTACCAAGTACTGAAAATACTCAAGAAGACATACTTAAAAGATCCCTTTTTCTCCCTCCATGTCAATGTAGGTCACATGACACAGGTAGTGAAAAGTGGAAAATATCATCGAAAATTGGCGACATTTGTGAAAATTAACAAAGTCCGCCGAACTCGACTATAAAATAGAGACGATAAGACAGAGAGTCTCTAATATCACAATTCTGCAGAGCTATTAGCCTGTCTGCGGAGAAATTGCGTCTGCTACCAGATTACATATCTATCCACTGGATACCAACAATATATATCCAGACACACCATGCAATTGCAAAAATAACTGCATATAAAACAAGAAAGAAACATATACAACCAATACTACATCTATACAACCCTCATTAACCCCCAATACCCAACCCAACACCCTATCAAAAATGAACCAAGAAACGACAACAACAACATCCTCATCACAACCCCCCACCACCAAAAAGCCCAGCCGCCATGAAAAAGGCAGCAAAAAGGCACCCCAGAAAACCTTCAACCCGCTCCAAATCGGCATCCAAGACTTCGTGACAAACAACATTTCCCCAGAAACACTTTCCCAGTATGGCTTCTCATCAGAGACCCTACATTCCAGTCTTCCAAAACGCTTTACAGTCTACGAGCCTATGCTGCTCCTCCCCGTGAACGCCTTCAGCAGCCCCCCAGCCTGGAGCGCTCTGTACCAATCCCTAACAGCCCCGCAGCAACAGACCCTCTACGCCTCTCTGGTAAAGGCATTCAGCCGCATGGGCGTAACGCACGTTGCTATCAACGCGCCCATCGCGCTGACAGACACACAAGGCCAGGAGAACAGAATGCGCAGCCCCGCGGGTCTCGTCCCGCTCTATGGTGACTTTGGACCTCCTCCTCCTGCTGCTGCTAGTACTGCTTCTTTCTCCGCCGAGGAAGAGGGCCAGCCGAGCGACGAGGACCTGGAACGGGCGTTCTGGGTGCACACAATGCAGAATCATGGGATTGTGCAGATCTGGGCGCCGCTTTATACGATGTTCTCCCGTGGCAACGTCACTGAGAAAGCGCGGGTTCTGGGCCATGGGGCATCGCCTTTTGAGGGGCTGGAAGTGGGCCAGTTGGGCGGGCAGGCTGTGTCGGACGTGGGCGTTGTGGATATGTATGCTGGGATTGGGTATTTTGTATTTTCGTATTTGAAACGCGGGGTGAGGCGGGTTTGGGGGTGGGAGATCAATGGCTGGTCGGTTGAGGGGCTTCGACGGGGGTGTGAGGCGAATGGCTGGGGATGTAGGGTTGTTAGAGTCCGGGAGGATGGGGGATTGAGTGAGGGATTGTTGGACTTGGTGGGTAGTTTGAAGGATACTGATCGTGTCGTTCTCTTTCATGGGGATAATCGGTTTGCGGCGGAGATTTTGGGGGAGATTCGTCGTGTGATGGAGGAGAAGGGCGAGTGGAATCGCATTCGTCATGTCAATTTAGGGCTTCTTCCAACGTCTGTTGATGCGTGGGAGAATGCATGCAGGATGGTGGATGCGCAGTTGGGGGGTTGGGTCCATGTGCATGAGAATGTTGACCTGCGCGAGATCGAGCAGAAGAAGGAGGATATCACCGTCGAGTTTGGGAGGTTGCGGGCTGAAGCTCTTGGATTGCAGGATACTATTGCATCGGCTGAATGCCGACATGTCGAACAGGTCAAGACTTATGCACCGGGGGTTATGCATTGCGTCTATGATATGAAGCTGCTGGCTTGCAGTGAGTTGCAGCAGAAGACCGCTGGTTGAACGGATCATGCATCCCTATACATTGATCAGGCTGGTACTGAGGAATAGAGGACAAAATAATGCTCTTTGAGCCAGTATCAGCCACGGCTTTGAAGCATCACGCTATAAAGAGGGAACAGGTCCATTCCATGAGAACAAACCCATTCTTTCTCAACAAAGAGACATAATCCCGAGTAAATGCCAGGCATGATAAATTATGTACCCAGCCCTATCTTCCACATAAACAACACCATGCAAGAACCTATCAAACCTCCACCATGAAACCGCTGCTTGTGGTATGTCAGCCTTTCCACATCCAGGAACTACTCTTAACATAGACTCCACCGCAGAAAAAGTTCATCAACAACAGGTTTGAGCTGATTCGCCCTATAAGTGGCGGCAGCGAAGGCAGTGTATACATAGGTACAGCCCAACTCAACAGAAACGAGCTCTGCAAACCTGACAACTCTTCAAGCCAGAGACCACCACACAGGAAAAGAACTAGCCATAAAGCTCTATCATGAGCCATCGGGCCATAAATCGTATCATCGTGAGGTCAATGGGTACCGCTACCTAGCCGGACTCATGGGTGTCCCGAAGTTCTACTGGGCAGGACAAGATCAACGATACCATGCCACGGCCATTGAACTCCTGGGGCCCAGCCTGGCCCATCTGTGGCGGGACTGTGGGCGCAGATTCTCCCTGAAGACTGTACTATTGCTGGCAGATCAGTTGATATGTCGGTTTCAGGAGCTTCATTCGAGAAACTGTGTCCACCGAGATATTAAGCCAGAGAACCTTCTTATAGGAGTTGGGAGGAAGGCGAATAGGGTCTATGTGGCTGATTTGGGTTTTGTCAAGAGGTATAGTGCACTGAGTGACCGTCAAATTTTGAAGCGGGAGCGTCATGATAGGCGTGAATGCGAGAAGAATCCTGGGATTGGCGTGGGCTTGCAGGGGACAGAGGTATATGCTGCTTGGCGGGCGCATTATGCGAAGCGTATGCTTCTACCCTTTTCTCTCTTTCGCTTCTGTTGTATATTGAGTCGAAGCTGATAATCAGATCTAGCACAATCACCCCGCGATGATATGGAAAGCCTAGGATACGTGCTCGTTCGCTTCCTCAAAGGCCACCTTCCGTGGGAGAGACTTTGGGCATCAGCCTGTACAGACTTGGAGAGACAGATAGCCGTGGCTGAGATGAAGCGCAATATACGTACCGAAACGCTTTGCAAAGGCCTGCCATCAGCGTTCAATTTATACTTCCTGCATATCTTGTTGAAGGCGACACCTGACTACACCTATTTGCGTGAGATCTTCCTGAGACTGTTTCGGCGTGAAGGGTTCAAAGACGACCAGATATATGACTGGACGTTCAAACAAGAGGCGGAGCTTCTGCGGCAGCATTGTAATAACAGGCTTAAGGAACAGGTGAAAAAGTTTCTATAGCGGTATAATAATGTTATCTGGTGCCAATCTTACTTTGTGAATACTTATCTCCTGCGGCAGTTGGTGATACATTCGGCATTAGATTTAGAGGGTAGTATCTCATACGGATCTAACCAGGCTTAACACAGTGAGTGCTTATCAATGTATGTATTTGATGGTAAACGCTATTAGTTTCTGCTGCACTTTGCTATCCTGACTGTCAAGGTGCAATATTGAAGAATGATGGAGGTGTGAACAACTAGGCTGGATCTACTAGTAGTACTTGACTTGAACGGACCAATGATGATCAATACTGTTAGGCCTTACTCAGCATTGTTGCCTGAGGCTTGCAGGTAGCGTTTACATCACGGGCTACCGATCATTGCAACTCCAGATTAAATCTCCATCTCCACTCGCATTTACTTCGCTCTCGATCCCTTGACCGGACCCCTTCAATTAGGCCCCGATTCGACAGACCAAGACCATTTATTTCCCAGAGATCAATTTATCTACATCATCGTCGCGATGCACTCGCCATCACCCCAACTGCTCCGCGCTTTGCGTACATCCATCTCGGCTCCTAATGTTACCAACCGACTATGCGCGAACACCCGCTCAGTATCTCCCATCTCTCGAATCACTCCTCACGTACAAACATACCGCAACAATAGCAGCCATGCCCGGCCCGTACGGATGGTACCTCGCGCGCACACCGCGAAGCCAGCGAGCCGCGATCGGGGTCCGCAGTCAACAGAGGATACGCAAACGGACTTTGCTGCGCTGAACGTGCTCGGAAACATCCCAGCACCTACTACCGCTATTGATGCCTGTCTGGACAATGGATTTCATTTGGATAATGGCCTCAAGCTCACAAACGGCGATGGTCTGTTGCTTGTTGGAGGCGAAGCTTTCTCATGGAGGCCGTGGACAGCGATGGGTGGAGAAAAGAATGCTATGGTGAACAAGAAGGGCCAATTTGAGGTTGACGAACAAGCCTGGGGACTTTTGGGACTCGTATGGCCTCGTCCGGGTAGGTTTCACCTTTCTTTTTTTTCTGTTCCTCTTCTCGAGGAAGCTTTTGTTAACTGAATGCTGCGGGCAGACCTCTTGATTATTGGGATGGGCGCTTCTGTGTTTCCTCTTTCCCCTGAAACAAGGAGACAAATCAATTCCTTGGGTGTTCGTGTTGAGGTTCTGGATACTAGGAATGCCGCAGCGCAGTTTAATCTGCTTGCGACTGAAAGAGGAGTGTCTGAGATCGCGGCGGCTATGATTCCGATTGGGTGGAAGGGACGGTAGATGTTCATCTTCGGAGAGATCTTGTACAACTGTATAAAACTGTAGGATTGTGTAATAATATATGCTATATACGGAGTATACTCACTCTTCACTCATGAATTTCACCCCACGGACTCGGTAATGTATAAATGATCTACCAATAGTTCGACTATGCAGAGGAGACTAACTGCATACGGCAGTTTCAGGCCCCGGGGCAACGTGACGTATCAAAAGCCCCGTGCCAAGCCCATACCCCAACTCACCTGAACTGATCTCTCCTCACCGTCTCCCTTTCTCCTCACTCTCATAACACCCTCTATTCGATGTCTATGATCCCTTTCCATTGCAATTAACCCTCTAAGTTGAGCTTCGAAGGCAATTCGTCAGTCATGGCGCGAGACGAGCCCCTTTTGGCTCCGCGCCCCTCCTCCGACCACTCCTCGATTCGGAATGCAGAAGAAGAGGACGCCTTACTAACAGGCGAGCGCACCCACCGTGAACAGCAACGCAGCAAATGGGCCTTCTGGAAAGACGTCGGTCTCTTTTCCTGGGCGTTCATTGCTACCATTGCCGTGATCGTCCTCGCCGTGGTTTACCAACATGAGACGAGCAAAAACCATAGCGCGAAGCAACCTTGGGGCCCCGGAGGCAAGCCGACCGGCAAGCGGAACTTGATCTTCATGGTCTCCGACGGAATGGGACCCACTAGTTTGACTATGACCAGAAACTATAGACAATTCACGGAGGGACTGCCCGTGGATCAGACACTCGTGCTGGATGACCACATCATTGGTACTTCTAGAACGAGGTCCAGCAACAGCCTTGTCACTGATTCGGCAGCCGGTGCTACTGCCTTCTCGTGTGCCCATAAGAGCTACAATGGAGCTATCTCCGTGCTGCCTGACCACTCGCCTTGTGGAACTGTGCTTGAGGCCGCTGCCTTGGCTGGTTATAAGACCGGCTTGGTCGTTACCACTCGGATTACGGATGCTACCCCTGCCTGTTTTGCTTCGCATGTCAACCTTCGCGGGTATGAGGATCGTATTGCGGAGCAGGAGATCGGTGAACACCCGCTGGGCCGTGTGGTGGATTTGATGTTCGGTGGTGGACGATGCCATTTCCTCCCCAACTCAACGGAAGGCAGCTGCCGTGGTGATGACCGGGACTTGATAGAGATCGCTGGCCAAAAGGGCTTCCACTACCTGAATGACCGGAAGGCCTTCGATTCCCTGAACGGCGGCTCGGAAGCCAAGCTGCCGCTCCTGGGTCTCTTCGCGGAGAAGGATATTCCCTATGAAATTGACCGTCGCAGCCAGGATGGCGTGTACCCATCCCTGGAAGAAATGACCCGTACCGCACTCAAGACTCTCAGCCAAGCCACCGCGGACAGCGACAAGGGTTTCTTCATTATGATCGAAGGCTCCCGCATCGACCACGCCGGACACGGAAACGACCCCGCAGCACAGGTTCACGAAGTCCTAGCCTACGACCGGGCCTTCGCAGCCGTCCTTGAGTTCCTGGAGCAAGACTCTACCCCAGGAGTAGTGGTTAGTACCTCTGATCACGAAACGGGCGGTCTGGCCGCGGCTCGACAGCTGCATGACGCTTATCCGGAGTACAAATGGCTGCCAGGCGTCCTGGCCAACGCCAGCCATTCCTCTGAGTTTGCCGGTGCAACGCTCAGGGAATACCTCTCCAAGAACCCGGATGCCAAGTCTCAGCGCAAATTCGTTCACGAACTCCTGGAGAAATCCCTGGGCGTTTTCGACGCGACGGATGAGGAAATCGACCATCTTCTTGACCCCAAGCTGCCTTATACGAACAACTACGTGTTTGCCGATATCATCAGTCGTAGGGCGCAGATTGGTTGGTCCACGCATGGACATTCGGGTATGTTCCCCTCCCCTTCTCTTCTCGTTAGTAATCGTACAAGCTGACAACCGGTTTAGCCGTTGACGTGAACATCTACGCCTCCTCCACCAAAGACGCCTGGCGTCTGGTGGGCAACAACGAGAACACAGACGTCGGAGCCTTCCTCTCCGACTATCTTGAAGTAGACGTAGAAGACGTCACCAGGCGCCTTCAAACTCCTAGCGAGTGGACATGGAAGCCTGAAGTCGAACCCTCCACCTCCACATCTCTCAGCTGGTTGGGAGACCCCTTGGGCGAGGCCGTCCGCACCGATGGTTTGGATACCTACCATGGAGAATTCAAGAAGCGCTCCATGGACTTGGAAACGAGGGAATGTGGCTGCGGTGAGCTGCATTGAGATACTACAATTCATCTAGCGTTCTTTGAATTGGCGTTCTGGGCTTGATCTAGGGTTCTATATATGTTGGTTTTGGCTTTTGCTATAGATATACTGTTTAGTGAAATTGTGAAAGGATTGATATCTCCATGTGATTTGAAATACAAACATATTATGACCTATAAAGATCAACAATGGCTGGGCATTTAATAGGTAGTATGGAGTATAAAACTTCATATCACAAATTAACCCTGAAAAATACCGTTAAACCCAAAACGACCAACCCCTATCTACAAGTACATACATACACCCCAACAAACTCTAAAACCCACGCCCTCAACCTTAAAAGAAAGCCTCAAAAAATAAAAAACCGAAAAATACAAATACAACCCACCCCAAAGACTAGTTATCAACCAACCCCCGCAGGCACTCAAAACAACTCCCCTCATTCACCCTCTCACCCCTTATATTGCCCCCATTCACCAAATGAACCACATTAGGACGACAATCGGGCACATCAAAGGGAACACCATCCTCACTTTCCTGGGGATTGTAGATCCGTTGAAGCTGGTTCAGGACTTCATAGCATAGTTGGTCGATTTCGAAATTCGTGTGCGGACAGTCTAGGTAGGTTATTTTGATGTAGTAGCACATATTATTCTTCCTTCTTCTTTTCTTTTCTTCTTTCTTTCTGGCCTTTTTAGGGGATTTTGTAGTAGATGTGGCTGGTGGTGGTGGGATTTGGTTTTGTTCTTTTAGGGCTGGGTTGCTTGGGTGGAGTATGAGTTTCGATGATGGGCGGTTTTGGTGGGAGGTTGGATAGGTAGATAGGTAGGTATATTGATATGGGGAGTTTAGTGACGTGGGGGGGTTGGGTGGATGAAGCTTGTATTTGAAGACATAATTTGGTGGGGATATGGTTCTTTTGTGTCTGGGTGATTATTTGAAATTGGATGGATTGTGTTCATCTTGAGTATAGTAACAATGAGTATGATTTGTGTTTGTTGTGGTGGTAGTCAGGGATAAAGGTTCTGTCGTAGTTGTAGTTGAAAGGGCTTAAAGGCAGTCCTGCCGTCAAGGGAAACATAGAAAAGATAAAAAAGAAAGTAAACAAAACATGCAGATCTAATACAACCAAAGTAGAATGCCGTGAAGAAATTATATTCATTGATCCGATACTCATCGACACCGAGCCAATCAATTAATAATACATATACTAGCATCAAAACGCAAACAAGGGTATTAGAATGAGTATCAAACGGCATGCAATGCGCCGTTTGCGGCATTGCCACGCGCGGTCATTAAAAGCATCAAAGACATCCAATCAGAATAGAATAGTTAACTGGTATAAGGCGACAGACATGAAGAGTGAGGGACCGCCATGGATAGAAGGTAGATTTAACAGAACACACCAAAACCGCGTGGGCATGGAATGGGGGGTAAGTGTTGTTATATACCCAAGGAAAGAAAAGAAAGAAAAGAATATTCAAGAATGAAGGCAAGGGCCCTAATAGTGACTGGTTCACAGAGTGACCAGCACGACGACAGCGACCAAGACGGCGAAGAAGGAACCCTTCATGACCCGCTCGTTCGCAGAGGCGGCACCATTCGAGTTATTGCTGTTGTTGCTGTCATTGTTGCTTCCCTGGCTGAATCCAGAATCACTGCTGCCGCTGCTACTGCTACCGCTACTGCTGCTGGTACTGTTGGAGCTAGTTGCACCAGGCTCATTACCGGAGCCACCGCGGTTTTCAGGAACGCTGTTGTTGGTGGACGCGCTCGAAGACGAGGACGAAGAGGAGCTGGCGCCGAGATCGGGGTCGAGGCCGGTAGCACCAAGAGAGGCGAGCACCGTGTCGTTGTTACTGAGCTTGAAAGAACCCTCAAGGCCGTCCTTGTTAGTAAGGATGTACGATTTCTTGCCATCTCCCGAGTTTGACGGAGGGTCATAGCATTCAACGGTGATCTCTCCGAATGAGGCATAGTAGTAACCCTTGTCCTTGATGTCCTCGCTGTCCCAGTCGATCTCACCACCGGCCCACTCAATGGTTCCTTCAGCATTGCTTGCCTGACCGGCGGGCCACAGAGACAACTGCATTCTCGAGGGAGTCTGAGGGAATTGGTAGCGCTTTGCGGTTTCATTCCAGGTGGATTCCCGGGTCAACGTCCGCTTGACGTTTCCGTCGACTGACCAGGTGATGGCATCGGGCTTCCAGTCAATTTCATACTCATGCCAGTCGTCGAAAGTGCTGCTGCCCGCGGGGGCCTTTCCGCCATTGTTGTCTAAGCAAAAGCGTCAGCGTCAGCGTCAGCTATTCTACCGCTGGGCAAACGAATCACTTACAGTCCAGGACGCCCTGCCAGTAGTAGTTGGTTTGAACGTTATCCAAGTCGTAGCCGACAAACTCAAAATCAATTTCGTCCTTAACGTCCGAGAGCAGGATAAAAGCAGACACGACACCTTTGCCACGGCTACTCTTTACCTTACCCTTGATCTTGCCATACCAGACGTAGTGGTTGTTTGCGAACAAAGTGCCCACGCTGTTCTTGGGCATGGTGAGGATCAGGTTGCCATCCTCAACCTTGGGGAAACCGCTGTAGACCCAGTCGGCCGCCGACGCGTTGCCAAGATACTTGGTGTTCAGCGCAGCACTGTCGAGGTTGTCCCACTTGTAGGTCTTGCTTTTGCAAATCGGCTCGGCCATGCAGGAGTCCAGACTGAACGACTGCATGGGATCACAGCCGCCGAGACAGTAAGCGCCAGTTCCACACTCGCCATATTCTAACGGAGAAACGTCAGCACGAGCGTTACACTATGTTCAAATAGCGAAGAGAACTCACGCGAGCAGCAAGGGTATTTCTCCGGACATTGGTTATTAGCGTCGCACTTGATAGTGTCGGCCCAAGCGAATGTGGAGGCCAAAGAGGCCAGGAGCAGAGAAGAAACGATGCGAACCATAATGCCGATAATATAATTAAAGTGACAAGGAAATGCAGTGATCGACGTTTATACGGCAGACTGCAGCTTGCGATACAATGTGGGCGTTAGCCACCAGTTCGGTTGACAATTTCCTTTGCTTTTTCCCCTCGTCACCGGAGCTTATCGGCACCAGCAGATATAGATCGAACCCCAGGGGGAAAAGAGAAAAGAAAAAGTAGAAAAAGCGAGGGAACGTACCGAACTTGTACGGGTTCGAAGAGAGCGCGAGAGAGGAATCAATTAAATAAGACCTGCCGCAGGATCACAGATTATTGGACAATATATGGTGATGGAGACCCAATCAACGGACACGCCAGTTAATGAAGGACCGCGGGACAAAATCGCCGCCGAGAAGAGGAAAGGAGTCAGTAAACGAGGGAAACTGGTAACGAACGAGATCTCCGTGGGTCCTCGTTGAAGGGGATTTTAACACCAAACGAGTCGACAAGTAAGGATTCTTGAAGACAAGAAAGGGCCAGCGAAAGTAGGGAGAGGAGGAGGGACGATTTTCCTGGAGAGGTCGATCGGGGGTGGAAGTTCTTTAAATGAATCCATGTCACTTCACTAGTCAGTGACTTGCACTTGTATTGGTCGTTTCCATTAATACGGAGGAGCCACGAGACGATGAACTTTTCCCCACGATTGATGGCACGGTCACCGGATTAGTCCTACTTACTTCTTCGCCTACAATTCAGACCAAGAAATTGATCCCCGAAAGATGTCCAGACGATGTCAGACCTCTGGCTCTTCTTACGATTTCTTGTTTTCTAGATCTTGACAGTTCTATTTAAGAATAAGAAACTATTCTCTGCAGCCACCGGAATGTTCTACAGAGACAAGTTGAAGACATCTCCGGAATCGTCAATTGGGAACCTGGATGTGAACATTACATACGGTACTGACGATACGTACGATACTTTCCAGGTTCTGGACGAAAGGTTAGCTTGTGTCCTTGTCTCCAGTCCCGTGCATGCCACAAAAGAAAGAAAGTGAAAAAATAAATAAATAAATAATAAAAAAAAAGGGCCCTGGATTTGAACCTGAAGTGAACCCTTCTCGGGAACGGACCCACCGCCATAGGAAAAACTCAATGGGGTCTTCTTATCGGGGAAAAAGCTGCCGATTGGCAGGTCCGGACAAGACAGCCACACTACTCGTAGTAGTTTGTGGACACTAAGAGACACTTAGCTTCCATAATGATTCTTCTGCTCACAAATTAAACATGTCTTACTCCAATCACCATCGTTGGTTCGCAGGAACCCCTTCAGGGCCAATGGTAGTTTCCCCTTCCCAGGACGCGTGGATCTTTGTCTTAAGACAACTCCAATTCGAATCAGGGCATCGATATCACCTGATCCCTATAATCCCCCCCTCGGGAGACGCACGCCGATTTCATCCTCCGTGTCAAAGATAAGTGGGAGTAATTTTACAAGTGTCAGACACACAGTAACTACGTTAATCTATGTCAAGAATCAAATTTCAATCTGCGGCAATTTTTCTTGCTTGACCTCTCTCCACTGTCCAACCGTGCACCGAAGTTTTCGATAGATAGGGGGAACTGATGATCCCGACAGCACCACTAACTCCGGCTACTACTGGTGGAACGCCCTCCCAATCAAGGAAGCCTAACGGTTCTCCCGACTATTTATTACCGGGACTCCAATCTACGGCGACTCTTGGTGTTCTTGGTCATTCAGCGGTGTTAGATAAGAAAAAATGTCTGTCTCCCATAGCGATTAGCGAGAGAATAAATGATGAAAAAATGAAGAAGTCCACTCGGTTCTATAATTAGGATTGTTTTAGGATATTTCTCCGGACATGTTAACGACCTGACATAGCCACTGACACCGTTGGAATGTGTGACGTCGTTCGGAGGCAAAATCGGTTCTGAAAAGGAAGCCATTGTCGACTAAACTCCGCTGGTTTCAGCTGACAGCTACACAAATAGATTATGTTTAAAACATTATCGTCCATTCTGTCCGAAAGATAACGAAACTAAGTTTGCCCGGTATGCGAACAAAAATAAAACCATAAAACTGAAATGATAGAAAAGACAAAAAAAAAAAAAAACGAAGAGATTTTTTCTTACTCCGTACTCAATACTAATCAGAGCTAGTCCGCTAATAATGGGGGAAATAGTCAGGAAGTTACCTTGGCACCCTTGGCCCATTGATTGCAGTAATGATAGCCTGCTCTACTGAACTCTATTGGGGTTGATAGCTGCGACCAGCGACGAGTGACATTCTCCTTTTCTCGCCTGCCCAACAGGGGTAGCTTTTGATCCATTGGATGCATAGACCAACTGCCGTCTGTACCTACATTGGTCCGGTACATGCATGGACGGATCAGACAGGGCCCGAAGATTTCTAATTCTATCATCCAACAATGGTGACAGCGATCAACGGGGGAAAACTTTCCTGGGCTTCATCTACTTTGACATCATGGGCATGTGTATGTACTGTATATCTTATCTCTATCCCTTTAATTCCGTGCTTCATTGCTGAGATATTCCTGCACTTGACCCCTCCTATGCTGGTTTTCCGTTTCCAGCAATTTCTTAATAAATAAACAAACAACTAACTTAAAGGGAATCTGTGACTTATCTAATCGCGTTCCCCTGACCTCAAATGCCGTTCTCGGTCTCTATCAGCAATAATGCTCCCTGCTGCAAGGGGCCATCTGTCCCGTGTACATACGATGCCCTGTCACTTGTTTGAGTAGGATAGATCCAAAGGATGGTGAAGGTTCATATCATATCAATAATGGATGGTATTTGGTTTCTATGAGTTACCATTACTCGAGTGCCTGCCAGAGGCCTCCGAAAGCCATTATTGATATCTCACTGGCACTCTCCAACCTTGGTTGACTGTTTCCCTACCAGTATGCTCTGGACCATCAGCCAACCACAGCAAACGTTGCTCAAGGCAGAAGGTTCGGCTTGCGAATCATCCCTATGGCGAGCCGTGTTGAGACCAACCCTGTGCATGTATGACCGTCCCTGAGGGATCATGGATGGAATCCTGCTTTGTATGCCAGTCGGACCACAAGTGGCCAAAACAGAACTCGTCCACAGGAGGCCGTCTCAAAACAACTTGACATTTCCGTACATGCGTACAATCCCACTCGTGCTTCCACTCCACTTCATTTCTTACGGCTCAGATCGTGTGGTGCCTTTACCACGTTGCTCGAATCGCCTGGACAACATTCCATAAAATTCCAACACCCCGCAAACAGTTCACCCTCGTTGATAATCCCTTTGGTTTTCTTACCTTAATTTTTTCTTTCTTTTTGTCTTTTTTCTTTCTTTCTTTCTTTCTTTACTTTGGAAATTTTCCGTCCTTTGAATTTTTCTCGCGCGTTTGACTTGATGTGATGTCAATTTAAAGCAGTTGAGATGAAACAGGGGCTCGAAGCACTGCCCATCCGTTCAACGGGAGTCCTGCATCTATCGAATGGGTCTTTTCACGAAATTCTTGGCAATGTTGGGGCGAGCGGTGTCTTTGACCAAAACTAACTCTTTCTCGCATGGGTCCGACGAGTAGGTCACGGAAACCCCACTGTAGACGTTTCGGCCGTCCTTCCATCGGTTGAACACCTCCAAAACCTTGCGAGCAACAGTTGTGCTCGTGAAGACAGCCGTTGCTACCGCCCGATTAGCTGGGGCTTGGTCTATTGGAGACCCATTGTTTTCGTGCTACTAACTCACCGTTACCAGAATTGAAGACCCAGAGGAAATCAATATTCCCTGGTCCAGCCAAAGTACAGATGTCCTGCTTCCACTTCTCTGGCGACATATTGTCGGCAAAGAGCCGCTTTCTCGCAAAGGACAGACGACGACGCTCTCGGATGGGCTGGTTCATCCGACGATGGTCGTCGTTCCAATCAATAATCTCAGCCAATTCAACGCGGTAGCCGCATCCAAAACGCCCGTAGCCAAGCATTTGCTCCATCTCCTGGTTAGACTTCAGGAAAGCAAGCGCCTGAGACGCATGCTGGAAGGTCACTCGCGTCCTTCCGTTGGTTTCAAGTCGGATGTCCTGCAATGGACCCTCGTGGATACGGGTAGTAAGATACTGTATGATCTCTTTGGAGGTTTTTCCATAAATACGAAGGACCCCTGCCTTGGCCTCTGGAATCTCTGGAAACATGGGCGCAGAAAGCGTGACATCCGAAATTCCTGACATCCGAGTATCGCCATTCTCGTCATTGTTCGAGGTCTGCTTGGACAGAGAGGCCGGCCCCAAGGGCAACGGAGTCATGAACTGGCCTACCCCTTGAGGCTGGACTGGGAGACTTGAGGTAGAACTAGCGACCTGAGCCCAGCTTCCAGTCATTGGGAGCTGGGCTTCAGACGAGATGTTCTGCAAGGCGCTGGTTTGACAGGTGATACTGTCTTTTTCCTTCTCGACCTCGTTCATGAGAGCCGCCACAGCTTGTTGCTGAATCAGATTGTGATTACCTACAGTGTTCTGGCAGTTTGTAGCCTGCTCCTGTTACTGAGACTAATCTTGTGTCCGGATGTTGATAGAGCAGCTTACCACATCGGCGAATTCGTTAGTGGGAATATGCTCAACAGCTTCGGAGAAGACATTGACAATCATAATGCTCAGTTTGCCAATCTCATTTGCAGCGCCGTGCTGCTCGTGCTTGCGGAACTTGTTCACTCAGTAGTGGCTTCTATAAATTCATCTGTGGTATGAGAGACGCTTACATGGCATGCGATGCGGTTAAGATGGCCCAGGGCCTCAGCCATGGCTGCCTCAACAGAGTAGCCTGCCATCATAACGAGACCCAACCTGATATAACGGAGCCGCTGATACTGACCTCCTCAATGAATAAAACAGTGCCCTGGAAGGCACTCGTGTTTGTGGAAGGGTATCTGAGGGCTCCTTCTTACAAACGTGGTCAGATTCAGTGGTGGATACACGCGGGTACGACAAGGTCGATGGAGTCTCATACCGTTCAAAGCCTCCCTAAGGCTCTGTCTACTGACCTTCAGGTTGAGTACACGTCGAGGGAATACTTGGAGGGATAGTGTAGCAAATTGGCGGGTATAGAAACAAAGGCACTGATGGCGATGAGAAATCCCAAGAAGGCAGTTGCCGCGGGTAGGTGACAGATTGGAAGGATGTTCGTCAAACAGCCTTTCTGCTCAAAATTCTCTGCTGTGTTGTCGCCAGTCCATTAGACTGGTTGAACACCGAGCAAATGCTTCTGACAGACAACACTTCTGTAGATAGCGGTAGGAAGTTCTAACAATCGAAGAAACAGGGAGTGGGTGATGGATGATTGGGGGAAGGAAGAGAGGTGATTACCTTGTGAAAGGATGGGAGAGGAAGAGGTAGAGAGTGATGGCGGAAAGAAAAGCCAGAGAAAGCAGTGTGTCTGCATTGGGACAGAGGAGGGGAGTTGTCACCTGAGTCCATACTTGAATGAGTGAATTGATATCGAAGTAAACAAAGAAGACAACAACAGGCAAGCCACTGCCTGCTATATAACGAACTTTACATATTCCTTGCCCGCTTTAAAGGTAGTCAGAACTATATGTTGTATCCTTTGAAAAATTAGTGACTTGATAATATCTCTCCTTCTATGTACGGTTGTCTTCCTTTACTGTAGGTAGCACTTGTGTTTACTATTTAGCACACTGCCATATTATAGGAGACACGCTCTCCTTCCTACTTAAATATCTGAAGAATTAGGATACCATAAAGTCAAGATTGGCACACCCTGTGAGACATCTGGATAATATTTGAGAGATGTATAATGCACATCTCGGGTCCCGTCAATATACATACCCTATACAAACGAGCTTGTCCTGAGCAAACTGCGCCTCTTTAAAAAGCAGTTATCTTGTAAAACATCCTAGTTCAGCCGGACTATCTCAAGACCATCAAGGTGGACATATGTTCGAAGTTCATATCTCATATCTTCGCCTCCAGTCAGGCAGAAAGAGGCGGGAACGTTCTCACGTAGCTGCACGACACATTAGCTCTTAACTCCCTCTCACAAGATAAAACGGCTTATATTAGAGATCGGTTCATAACATACTGAGCAGGACATTCATAGCCCGTTGGGTTCTTGTTCAGGTAGAGCTGGTGGTACTCCTCCGCATCCCACCATTGGCCAGCACGCACAATGTCAGTGGAGAGAGGCTGTTTGTACCACTCCTTGCTCACCTTCTCCGATACATCCTTGGCGATCTGCTCCTGCTCGTCTCCGTGGGTGAAGATGGCGCTACGGTACTGGGTGCCGACATCAGGTCCCTGGCGGTTCAAAGTGGTGGGGTCGTGCATGCGGTAGAAAAATTCCAGAAGAGACCGGTAGGTAACGATGGAGGGATCAAACGTCACTTGCACCGCTTCGGCATCTACCATATAGCAAAGAAAGAATCATCCTCGATTAGCTTCAGGAACATAGGTTGCAGAGAAGTATACAAATTCAATACTTACGGCCGGTATCTCCGGTGCACACAGCCCGATACGAGGGCGACGCCGTCTCTCCACCGCAATAACCAACCTTCGCATCTAGGAGACCTTTCCCATTGCCGAAGTTCTTGCGAAAGAGGTGCTCGACGCCCCAGAAGCATCCAGCAGCCAGAGTGGCGATTTGCGTGTTGTTGGACATGTTGCGCGATGCAGATTCAGGTGTTAAAGAGAGAAACGGAGCGCTGGTGGAGAACGGACGGAAAATTCGTGAGAATAGTAAGGTCGAACCAATCGCGGGTGCGGCGAAGGCCATTCAACTGATTTTTTACGTGATACTTGAACAGTTAATTTGCTTCGCAAATAAATTTGCCTCGAGGTTTCCGCTGAGGGGTACCGGCAAATTTATTGCGAGGGCAGGAGAATGCGATACAATTAAGTTTAACTTGAACTTGTCAGGCTCAATGTCAGTTGTGCCAGTAACCAGGTAGCTTCTAGCAGCACCAAGCTAGGTAATTAATTAGTCATTGGAACTGGAACGAAATATGTTGAGGAAGAAGAAGACTTCTCTCTATGGTATGCCTTCCTTTACTGTGTATTTGTCAGATTGCGGAGGAGTTTCTGCAGTGGCGTCATTCGGCGCAATGACATAATGACTGCCTACGGAGTAATTAATCTAATTTGAGTCTCTCTACCGAACTCGAGACCGAAAATAGATTAAAGTATAGACAACAGTCTTGGCTTCCTATTGTATAAAAACCCATTCAAACGTCGCATCCGATATTGTACATGTTCCGGAAATATTATATGCAATACACATAGAACAGGAAAAAAAAAAAAAATGAACATCGAATAGAAATTGAAACTCCAGCATGTTTCCAAATCATTTGGTGAAGTTCTCAGCGCAACAGAACGAGGAGGACGGTATAACCCGGATACCGGACCTCATGGTTGGCGTGGACATTATAAGTTAAGAAAAAGCAAATGGTATCTATTCTCCGAAACACCGTTTCCAAGTATTGGTAAAACACCCCCCAAGAATGCAATGCAAAAAAACCCTGAATCAGCAATTGTATTCACCTCCATCCTGCTCCAGAGTTGGAATAGAGGCTCTCGGAGGGCCTTTGGAGGTTGGGGGTTGCCATGGCGCTGAGTCGAATAGCGTCCCTACTAGTGAGACTAATGTCTCGGGGCCGGATTTCCCCTCCAAAAGTAGTCCGTCGTCCGGTATTTTTCATAATGGGAAGAGTCCGAGGTCCCAAAACGCCTGGTTTGGCCTCGTGCTCCTTCTCACCCTTGGCCATTCTCCTTGCCTGCGCGGTGAACATGGTGTTTTCAGGTGAAGAGCTGCCATAAGTTGCAGACCCCGGACTCCGGCGACGATGAACCCGAAGAGAATTGGCAGAAGCGCCAGCACCGAAATGTCCACCAGAGATGCGCCTCATCGCCGAACTGATCCGGATGGCGTCGTCTTTGTTTGCCTTCCAGCTTTCCTTGTTGTCCGATGCGGGACTGCTGGTGTAGCTGCCACTCGAAGTACGAACCGCGATCCTAGAGGGACGGTCAACCGATGCGCGGTTCAGAAAGCTGCTGTTCTCGATGTTGCGGAGGGGAGAATGTTCACCGTCTGAGGCAGGAAGCGAGGTCGAAGGAGGGGGCGCAATTGGTGAGCCGCTAATTTTCTTGGAGAGGAAGCCGGCTTTGAATCGGTTGTTCTTCGGGACATGCAATGTTGGCTCCGGCGGGGCAGGGACTGGTGAAAACCCATACGAAGGACTGATATTACGACTGGGCACTGGGATGCCACGCGGAACGGGTGACGTTCTAGGCATTGGGGGCTCACTGGGACTGCCTTGGGGGCCTTCGGGGAAAAGTTGTGCCCGCGGCTTTTGTGGTGTCTTCTGAAACTCAGCCAAAGAACCGTCTTGCTCGTCATCCTTCCAACGTACGCTTCGTTTTGTTGATTTGGCCTGAGGCTTCTTGGGTGAGAATGTGACGCTCTTCCGGCCACCCCCCAACCTACGGCGTCGGGGCGATCCCTTGCCGGGCGAGGCAGGTGCTGTCGATGCCAAGCTGATAGGTGCAGCGAGAGTCTTGCCAGCAGGTAGTGCTGCAAGACTCACTCTCTTCTTCGGCTTGGGGGACATGGCTTTGGAAGGGCTGAATGGCTGAGCTGCCGGTAAGCTGCCATCTGGTTTCACAAGACTAGATGTTGCAGTAGAGCAGGAGTCAAGCATCTTAGAAAGAATACTCTTGCCCGCCTCAACAGCTTCCTCTTCGCTCATTTGCATGATATCCTCAATTGCAGATATGGCCTCGAATTGAGCCTGAAGCAGTAGCTGTACGGTTTCCGCTTCCCCTGCCTTCTCCTGTTCCGCTACCGCCGAAAAAGCATCACGCTCTGTGTTTGATTTCAGGAGCTCTGCTTCGCGATGAAGGTTGGCAAGGTCACCGTTATCGTTGATTCCAAAGTCGTGGAGTTGACGAACGGCGTGCTCAACGGCCGAGTTAATGCCTCTGTCCCAAGTGCTCCTAGCCAGCCGTTGGTGGTAATGCTGCCTACTACTCTCCAACTCAAGGAGAACACCTTGTGCCGTTTTGCGAATGGCTTGAAGATTCGCTAAGGGCACCTCATTCTCGGAATTCGCACATACGCTGTCAAAAGCAGCAATCCACGAAGACAGTATACCGATCCTGCGGCTAATCTGTCTTGACTTGAGCATGTTTGCAGTCCTTTCCTGCCTCTCAGGCAGTGAGTGCTCATAAGCATTTCGGATACGAGAGATTCCTTCGCGGACAACTGCGTCTTTCTTTTCCGTTTGCTTCTTAAACTTCGCAAAAGCGATTCTCTCGTAGTCTTTCTGTTGAGCTTTAAGTTCGTTAATTAGATTCATTTGTTCGTCGATCTTCACCAGGAAGTCCTTCACGTGACGGTTGACATTGAACACATTCCTCGTAACCTTGGTTTGGATATTCTTCGCTCTGTTGGCATAACGCAAGGTGTTTTGGGTCTCGTCGAAATGCTGGCTGGAGGGGCTAACACAGACAATCATTACTGTCTTGCAATTGCCGCCCAATGAGAACTTCAAGAGCCGAGTGAGCTTCGAATTTCTGTATGGAACATGATTCCGTTTTCGGGGGTCACAGAGAGCGTTAATGCAGCTACCTAACGCGAGGAGCGATTTGTTAATATTCGCACCTTCGAACAATCTCTCGCCTCTGTTCTTCGTTGCACTTGCACGCTCACTACCAGCAAGATCAATGATGCTCAGTGTTGCCATTGTGTGAGGCTCATTGACATCAGCGTTGCGATCCTTTTGGGCAATATTGATTTGAAGAACTGCATGTGACCGTGAAGAGGTGGCGTTGGCCTCTGTTGGGGACATTGTGCGACACTCATTACCCTTCATGATCATATCCATCACCTGCTGCACATTTTGGGGATGGTGGCTTGACAGCCCAGATACTGAAACCGATTTATTTGAGTCTTCCCGCAGCATCAAGCCTCCTTTGCTGCCACCAGGGACAAGGAGGTCACGGATAGTTTCGTTGTAGATTTCTAGGTACGAGAGAGAAATTTCTGTCGCCTTCTCTCCCGATCTTTCGTCGATACGCTCAAACAACTCTTGCATAGTCATAAAGATTATACCAGGCTGCTGGGCCGTTCCGGTAATTGTATGGGTCTTTCCACATCCAGTCGCACCATATGCGAAGACTGTGGCGTTGTAACCATCAAGAACGCTGTCGAGAAGCGTGCGTGTTGTCGCTTCATACACCTCTCCTTGGGAAGCATTCTGGTCAAAGATACGGTCGAAGGCAAAAGTCTGGTCTTTAACGCGTTTGCCGTTGGGGACAACACTTTTCGAGAACTTCTGTACCGGGCTGTCTTCCGGAGGGTCGAAGACTCTGAGAGAACCCAGTCAATTGTTGTTGTCCAAGGAACAGGGAAATACTCGCACTGCACTCACAGGCACCTATCATCGATAACCTTGATAATCGATCGAATTCCCTTCTGGTTGAGCTTTGGTGTTGGTGCTCCAGCCAAAGAGCCATCTCCAAGGAAGAGAGGACCGTCTTCACATTTTGAGATCTGTGCCGCCTCCCTGATTGTGAAAGGCCTCACTCTAACTGCAACGGTGATAGACGAAGCGTCACTTGGAATTGCCATATTGCTGTTTGTCGAAGATGAAAGAGGTGCTACTTCCCTCCAGGCGGAAAGTGAGTCTCAAGTCGAGATTTATCGGCGCGGGGAGGGCAGTTGTCGAAATATCCAGCGACGCCCTACACCGGCGGCGTGTCGAAACAACGATGAGGCGACGAAGAGATAAGAATTGGAGAACGAGCTCATCGACGAAGAATGTTGACTGTGGACCTATTTCCCGACAGCCCCAGAATTACCCTGTTGAGTTACGCTGAGGTGCTAGTATGAGCTTCAAGCCACTTAAAGTGTTGACACGGGGGCTTGTTGTGTCAACTCGCCGTTGCCCCGGACGACTACTAGTGCGTGCTCATAGCGTGTCTGTGTTTCTTGGCCTTAACCCAGAACTACGGAAAGTTCTGGCTCTTGTCTGCGGTAACCCACTAAAACCACATGACAAGCTTCCTAACACAACGCACTGCTTTAATCCTGATTGGTCCGATGCTACTTAGAGCTATCCCATGCAGTGCCGCTCGATTCTAATCAATTTCATGGTACAACTCTGTTTGATTAAGAATATGTAGTACCCCAGGTCACTTTCTTATCGGCTGGCGCTTGTTACACGGATGATTTTCTTATTTAATCTATTTTTAGTGCTGGTGCTAGTCTTCTGCCATTTTGTTTCTCCTGCGAGGGCCCTCGTCTATACTTAAGTGTTGATTGTTTTCTAGGTGCTTAAAAGTTAACTCCATGTTGACACCCAAGGATCCATTAAATGGCGACTCAACCGTACTCTGGAGTATGTTGTAGCATACCGACATGGCTTCGAAAGACTATTATTTCACATTTATTAGGAAGTAAATAGTAGACGAAACCCTTAGGACGGTATGATCTACCAAGGACTACACACTAGGAAGAAGATGCAGACCGCTATATACTAAGGCTACTGTATATTGACCACAAAATATTCTTTTCACTGCTTGTATACAGGTGATTCTACGGGTACATGTCAAGTCGTCAATGTATATTCTCGGCCACCCGGTGAAAGATCGTGAACGCCGTCTAATAGCACCTCGTCCCAGCCCTGCGCCAAAAACATAGAGTAAAGAAAATCCAATAACAACAAGATACTCATCAACATAGAAAAATGTGTGATCTACTTTAATTTTCCTCCTCTTCGTCATCGAGACTAGGAAGAACAACATCCCAACCAGGGTCCTCTAGTTCGAGGTCAATCAGTTCTTCAGCCGTTTCAGTTTCCTCTCCGCGCTTCCGGAACCTGAAAGCAACAGGCTGTCCATTTCTAATCTCAGCCGCTTGTAAGCTCAGAGGGGCTGCAGATCTCCTCCCCGCCCCTCGTTTTGGTGCTTCATCTTCATCGAACTGCGGCGTCTGGAACTCAAGCTTAGTCCAACCCTTTCCGAGGTCATTTCTGTCTACTGCGACACCAAATTCAATATCAGACGAGTCTTCCGGTACCGGATCGCCATTGATTTCTGTTAGACCGCGTGATTGAAGCGCTCGGAGGAGTGTAGCTTGGACGCTTGGGATCGTTGCGGAAGGCGGGAGCATCAGGAGCACGGTCATCTTGTGCTTCTTGAACAGAAGCGTCCAACTTAAAGGATCAGGTTGCGACTATGGCATCATACAAAGTCAGCGAAGTCGTGTTCACCTTTCATGCACAGGTAGCGAGTCATGGTGTCAAGCTTACCATGATGTAATCTTGATTTGGCTGTTGATCGAGAAGTTTATTAGGTCTGCGGAACTCCTTTTTCCCTCAGAGCTTGAGTTGTCTCCTGAGCTTTTTTAGTCTGAAATAAGGTAATCCCAGGCCCGAATTCTGAAGCAAAAGATAAAGGTGCATTGAAAAGACCTCTTTGGTTTCCCGATACGGGTGCCGTTGCCTCTATTGATAACACGTGACCGCCTTTGAATGTTTCTGAACACTGACACACGGATGGTTGGTTTATTGGCCGAGAACAGATTGATAGGCTTCGCATCCAATGGACCTGTACTCTGTAACATAGCTATATATCAATGTTCTAAGATATTGCACGGTACGAGGTATTGAAGCCCTGCTTTTAGGTATTGTGACGGGTTCGGACACAGTAGAGTGTTGGATATGGCAGTGGCTATATTGGAGGGAGAGGAAGAGTTTACGGGGTACTTATTGGGGTTTTCGTAGTTGGCATTGCTTAGAGAAGCTACTAGTAATCCGGAGTAGGCGATATACATGGGTTCCATATCTACTCCATATATTTATTTCCGGGTAGGGTTGAGGGTATGGTGTTGTTACTTTTGAGATTAAATGAGCACAAACTGAGAAAGAAGAGATACGCTTTTCCTTATTTCCGTTTACTATTCCGACTATAATCTACAATATATCTACTTAAGCATCCTCAACAAGCAAATTAATCCGAGCACTCTAAAATGTAAGCAAATTACGTACTTAACTAGAGTGTCCACGTAACTCTCCTCGATTTAAACCGTAATCATACGGCAAATAATCCTACACTAAGCAGTCTTCCTCGAAGACATAGAGTACTCTGAATAAAGACATCACCTAGAATGACCTGGGATATATACTCCGTAATGTTAATCTATAGTTAACTACTAAAGCTAGCCTTAACTAAGCTATAGCCTAGGAATTGAAGCAAAGGACGGCGCTAAGTCGGACCGAAAACGGAACAGGAAAGTCAATACAAGAAAGGTAACTCGGCAATGTTGTCGCAGAGAAACCAGCTTCATTGAAATTTGGATAACGCCTTATCCGCTCTATATTCTACACTACCCCCTATTCACAGTACAGTACAGACTCTTGTTTAAATCATTTATCACCATGGACTCCCACCGATCGTCAGACGCGCATCCTCGAGGCTCAACAACCTTGATGGAGATACTCCACTGGGATAAGCTCTTTGAATCGGATGCACCCCCCAGACTTGGTATTGAAGTCGGAAGACGTCTGCCTTACACTGCCATGTCGGCCTTCTCAGTTGGTATGGTCATCGGGTCGTCTCATGGAAGTAAAAAGTCAGCATATCGCTTCCGTGCCGAAAACGCTCATCGCTTTCCCACGACATCGACCGGATGGTTTCAATACCACAAAACGAAGAACTACACGGCAATTGTTGGGGGAGTAAAAGAGGGAATGAAGATGGGATTAAAACTAGGCTTCGGCGCACTTGCATTCTGTCTATTCGAAGAAACAGTGGATTATGCCCGGCATGACCGGAGGGACTTCCTGTCTACAGTGACAGCTGGTTTATCATTCTCTGGCATCTACAGTTTATTAGGTTCGTTCCTTGTTGATGTTAAAAAACTCATCCAGAAGTAAGTGCTAAATACCGGCTGTGTTTAGCTCGTCACGATGTTTATACAGCTGCTCGCACGACAAAACTGGGGTTGAAGCTGAGTCTGGTGTACGGACTTATGCAGGACGCTCTAGAATCCCTGAAGGGCAATCGACCTGCTTACGTTAATTTCCTTCTGGGAAATCGCCGATCGAAGACGGAATGAGGATTTAACCTATGTGACCAAAGAGTCGTGGTTCCTGTGCCGACATCCTGATTGGTCTAGAGTCGACAGGATCTGATATATATACACACCGACCTGCTCCCCGTCTACTACCGGGCCACCAAACCGTATGGAACCCTGCTGTAAGCGATGGTCCCGAACCGGCAAGGCCTCTGTGTCAAGCGCCGGCTCCTCGCACCGGCCCAACGGAACACTTTCCACTCCTCTCTATACGCACTTAGCTCTCGCCAAGCCAGAGATAGTCACTGCCGCTCCCTGCCATGGGATCTTGCCATGACCGAATCTGTAATGACATTGCGATGAGGCTGTATTCATGCATTGGCTGTCGTAATAGCGATTGAAGGAGAACGGGAAAAGCGGATCTTAAATCCCGGCGTCAATAATGTTTCTAACAGACTTGGCTTACATTGATGCGTGGAAGCTACTAATTGAGGAGAAGCTGTGTGTCAATCACCGCCAATGATAAAAGGTCTTTTGTTGCCTTAGGTATCAGAGATAAGTTGTATGGGCTGTCAGGTGAAGTAGGTGGCCCCTGCGCTGCCCCGCTGTCATATTGGATAATTAATCCACAGTAGAGGAAAAAGGTGTCTTTATTTAAGGCAGACGAGCAGTTTTGGGAGTGAGTCCCTTTTGGAATACCTACGGATAGAGGAAGAAGCAAAAAAAAAAAAAAAAAAAAAAAAAAAAAAAAAAATAGATGAATTTAAAACGGGTAGAGAAATGTATAGGAGTAGATAAATCCATCTACCAGGTACCAGTTTTCAGAGGAACCCATAAGAGGCTCCGTAGGTGGTAGGGATCGTACAGGATCCTCCCACTAATCCTTTGTGATGCATGCTTGAAATGCAGCAAGCAAAGCAAGCAAACTGGTGTTCAGTCGATGTCAAGCCAGCATAAGCAAAATGGCCCAATGATCTTGGGGTTCTGTGAGTTGGGTGACGATCTTCAGCATGCATTCATCCTCACTGGCCCCAACCAACAACACCTGTAATTTGTAAATGTACGTACCTCTCCGTGGTAGTTCCCTGTTCCCTACAGCTGAGGTTTTTCGCAGTTCTCTCCTACTTCCCCTTCACCCAATTTCTGGCTCTTATAGTTGGGTACATCAGACTAACTACCTCTATATCTGCAATTGAGAGGGGCACTCTTGTTACATTCTGGTGATTTGTCATGGAACTCCATGCTCTGAATAATAGCGGATCAGTGTCTCTGGTGTTTCAGTGGTGAAGACCCCCACTCGTACCAGCTCAACTTTTGTCGCGTAAATGGATGTGTTCTGGTTTTACTTTTCCCTATCACGACACCTCCCTCCATCTCCGCTGATTGGGGTACACAATTCTGGTTTTCGGGGTTCTTGCTAAGGAAAAGGGAAAAACACCAGTCTTTTATTTTCCTTACTTCCTTCCTTTCTTCTTCTTGGAAACTATCAATATTGGTATAAAATTTCTGGTTCTTTTTGTGGGGGGTGGAAACCTCACTGAACGGCAACACAAGAGCAGGTAAAAAAGAGCGGAGGGAATCCCAATTGATAAGGCGGGCACCACTTGGCTCGAGTTGGTTTAGTTTTTCGCTGGTAGGCGGAAAGTTCAAGTTCGCGGTGGAGCTCAACCGCAGCATCTATTCGGTGATCCCATTCCCCGCTTTCATGAATTAGTATTCGGCGGAAAGCTCTCTGTCTGGTCTGTGGGTTGCTCTCTCTCTAACCATTATGTTCACTTTTAGCTACTTCTTCCAGAATTTCTGTGGACTTTCGGCTCGTGTCCTATTGTCGTCTCAAACTCCCCGGGGTCTCGGATAATTCATTTGGCTCTCTTTAAACCTCCCCCATCGACGAAACGGTTCCGTTCTTTTCCTCCCCGCCCTCCCCGTGGACCGAAGATGCCATTCTGAAGCTCTCCCGTGATCCCACCCCAATTCTCGTCGACGTCATCGGTCCGTGGATTGCTTGCCGGAAAAAAATAATACACTATATGCTACCTCTGGAAACTTCCGAACCTCTCCATCTCTCCATTCCCTATCCTGTTTGACGCTTCTTAGAGGATCGCAACTAGTTCATCATGCGGCGCCATGGCAGGTCCGGCGGAGGCTCGACCAAAGCCCTCGCGCCGGTGTCTGATACAGTCTCGCTAATTCATTCATTCGACTCGGTCATGAATCCCAATCGCCCGGTCCGCCCTTCTCCCTTGGCCTTCTCTAATATTCAAGCTCTTCCATTGGATCTGGTCGACCGATTGCGCTCTTTCCCGTTGTTCCAATCTACCCCGGAATCCTTTTTGAGCGCGGTGGGGCGGCATCTGCGCCCCCAACTCCATCAGGCCAATGATTATATTTTGACGGAAGGGGACGAGGCCAAGGCGATATATTGGCTGGTCCGGGGCGCAGTCTCCGTTACTTCCCGCGATGGCGAGAGTGTATATGTGGATCTTGAGCCAGGCGCTTTCTTTGGTGAAATAGGCGTGCTGATGGATCGTCCGCGGACTGCGACTATTATCGCTCGCTCCAGATGTCTGCTGATCGTCTTAACAAAGGAAGACTTTAGAAATATCCTTCCTCACTTCCCAGATGTGGAGCAAGCCATCCGAGATGAAGCTCAAGAGAGGTTGATGCTCTTGGAGAAGAAGAAGAAGGAGACATCCGCGCCTCCAGTGGATGATATTATATCTCGCAGAGGAAACAAACGTCTGAGAGAAACTTTTTCCAAAGACATGTCTCTTGCGGAGCAAGAGGGCACGGCGTTGAACTGGAAGTCGGTCAACAAGAAACGCAAATCTCCCAGTCCTGGGTTAACGGATGGAGTTTCTTCAAGCGCACTCGCTAACGGACTTGTTAACGTGCGTCTTTTACTCAAAGAATTACCTCTGTTCGCCGGTCTTCCAGGGGACATCCTTCATTTCTTAGGCCTTAACGCCCAACCCCGGTCGTATCCTCCTTTCACCGACATTATCAAGCAGGACTCCCAAGGGCGGGAGATATACTTTATAGTTCGCGGCGAAGTTGAAGTATTGACTGAACGTACACACACAGAGGATGTCTCACACTCCGTGCCGAACACCATTGAACACCCGGGCTTTGAAGTGAAAGCGAGGCTGAAAGCGGGACAGTACTTTGGTGAGGTTGTAAGTCTTTCTCTGGCGCCACGCAGGACTGCAACAGTGCGTACTATCAACGCAGTTGAGTGCCTTATGATTAGCGGTGATGTCCTTGCCGAGTTTTGGGAGAAGTGCCCCCATGATGTTCGGCAGCAGGTGGAGGAAACTGCCAAAGAGCGGCTGCAATCGGCAGCTGATGGCGATGTCGTAATGGCTGAAGCGGACGGTGTTGGACAATTCGTTGGAGATAGCAACTTTAAAGTCAGCGCCTCGCGACGCCGATCGATGCCCCTCCTCACACTCACAGAAACAGAACTCGATGGTCCGCACACCAACAAGGCGGACGACCAGGCCGTTTTACGTCCCTCGGATCCAGATCCATTTCTCAATGTCGGCTTAGACAAGGTCCGGCTGAAAAGTAGACGCGGATCCGTCGCTCCGTTGACACCAGAGGAGGTCTCTGGGGAACAGCAACGGCCGTCACCACCATCTGAACCACGTTCGACAAGCTCGTCATTTCTCACGCTGCCCGAAGCCGCTGTGTCGACTACTCTAAAAACGCAGCGCGAGTCGCACAAAGTGAATCGTGGCGTGCTTCCTGATAATATCTTAGTGAGAATTCTCAACCTTCTAGAACTTCATCATCTTTTTCGAGTACGGGCGGTCTCCCTTCATTGGTCAGAGATCATCAATACATCTACGGATTTGCTGCACGATCTGGACCTAAGCATGTATAATCGACAAATCACCGATGACGTGTTAGTGAAAATCATATGTCCGTTTGTTGGGAATAGACCCCGCTATGTTGATATTAGCAATTGCTTTCACATCACCGATGAGGGATTCAATAAATTGGCTGCTACATGCGGTTCTAACGTCGTTGCGTGGAAGATGAAAAGTGTGTGGGACGTCACTGCATCCGCCATCCTTGACATGGCGAGCACGGCAAATGGATTGCAAGAGGTGGACTTGAGCAACTGCCGGAAAGTCGGGGACACGCTCTTGGCTCGGATTATTGGTTGGGTCATGCCTGGCCAACACAAAGATGAGCCTGTGAAGACGAGTAAAGGGGTTCTTAAACCCACCATGCAAACCGCGGCTGGTGCTGTCTTCGGCTGCCCCAAGCTGACGAAATTGACGCTGTCATACTGCAAACACGTCACCGACCGGTCAATGCACCATATTGCGTCTCATGCTGCTCATAGAATCGAACAAATGGACTTGACACGTTGCACCTCTATCACAGACCAAGGTTTTCAATATTGGGGGAACGCGCGATTCACCAATCTGCGGAGGCTTTGTTTAGCCGACTGCACGTATTTGACCGACCAAGCTATTGTTTATTTGACCAACGCTGCTAAGCAGCTACAGGAATTGGATCTGGTAAGGCATCGGGCTCCAACTTTCTCTCAAGATTGTCGCAAAGAGATGTAAATATCCACTAACCTTTAGAACAGTCGTTTTGTTGCGCATTATCAGATACAGCAACAGAGGTCCTTGCTCTTCAGTGTTCTCAATTGACTTATTTGAATATGTCTTTCTGTGGCTCTGCAATCTCCGACCCTTCCCTGCGCAGCATTGGTCTTCATCTTTTGCACCTGAAGCGACTATCGGTTCGTGGCTGCGTTCGAGTCACCGGCGCCGGGGTAGAGGCAGTGTCTGACGGCTGTAACCAGCTGGAGTCGTTTGATGTCAGCCAGTGCAAGAACCTCACGCCCTGGCTCGAAGATGGCGGACATTTCAAATATCAGAACAAGATTAGCTTCGAGACAGTGGCTCAAAATGGTAAAGTATTTCGATGACCACCACACAATTCTAGCCCAACCGTTTGGGTTCCACATCGCTTGTTGCTGCGCATATGGCCTTGTCGGCCTGAGTCTCTTTACCACTAGCTGGCTTCTATATCAACTCACATATCCGGAAACTTATTGTTTAATATTTACGTTTTCTTTCGTTATATTCTTCTTTCATGCCGCATTCGCTTGGTTTACCTCGGTGTTCTGTTTCCAGGAGTTGTTTTTCATCCTCAAGGCCTTCAGTTTCTCACCTTATCATGATTGATGACCGTCATGGGTCTCTTGAATTGCGCTGGTGCAGGGCGCATTCGTCTTGCTTCATATCCTCCACCCTTGTGTCCTTGTTCTCGATCGGGATGCTTTTCACGATTTCTGTCGACGTTATATGGGCATGGCAGGAGTTTTACTCTGAAGGGAAGAGCATTTGGCAGCATAAATTGCTCCAAAATCAGCTTGGTTTTACATTGCATGTTGGGTCTGATCAATTTCTGGTTTTTCTTGGAACGTCTCTGTATGTACCTTAGAATCGTCTTCGCCGTTTTCCCGTTTCATTTTCTCTATTGCTTCTGTTCTCTCTTGGCAAAATTGGAGATACTTGCGTATCCGAATAGAACCGCCGCTTATTCACCGCGTCGATCTACTATACGCAACCGAAAACTTTTTAAGGAATCGGAATTTTCCATAGTATTACAATGATGGATCGTTCTACGCTTTGTCAACCAGGTTTTGCCCCTCTCTGCGAAAGACTGCTTTGTACAGCAACAAAGGACCACCAGACCCAACTATTGAATGCGGTAAGAGAGACTTTGGCTCTTTTCACCCTATGGACGACCGAGTCATCCGTTGATGAAATACAGGAATGTACAGTTTCAGATTCTCTTACAATGCCTTTGACCCACACTCTTGCGCATACATTCCACTTCCTACACGAATGACCCATGTCGAACAATGACATTCAAATCTTGCGACTGTGTGAAAGTCATTGAAGTCACTATGATTGCCCTCCGGCGAATGCCCTGTATGGCATTGTACTGTACATTGTATGCTGTTCGTCCTTGTCCCTGGGAATACATCGATAATGACATCTTCACCGAGAAAGCTCTGGACCGAAAACCCCAGAGATCAACATAAATATACGGTGATATCCTGTGTACAGCATCTACTGCCCTTACCTATAGTACCTCCCGTCATCTGTACTTAAGCTGCGCTGCATCTTCCACTAGCTCTGAGTATTATACTATTTCAAGTGCCGATAGTTCTCAGTTGCTGTCCCATCACCTGTTCGGACTGGGACTGCCCACCAATTGAAATGTCTAACAAACGGAGTTTTGACGAGGCTGCTCTTGAAGGCTACGGCAACAACGAGTTGTTGATATCCAATGCTGGAGATACTGTTGACGACGCGTTGCTCTTCGAAAACATACAGCTTAGCCCCCCGAACCCCGAACTAATCGAACAGACAATCTCGCAGCAGGTCGAGACTGCTGAGGTACCTTCTGCTGCAGTTGATCCTGAGGAAACTTCAACAACCACCATTCCTAGACCTCCAGTTGAAGATAACGATGCTGCTATAACTACTGCCTTGGGAGCTGCCGATCCCTCAACGGCTACGTCGGATGCCACACAAGAATCGGAAGCTGTTACAGCTCAGCAAACTGCGCAGAGACCACCTAAGAAGAAAGCTCGGAAGAATCATGTACCTACGATAAATAGAGGTAAAAAGGACTGGAGAGATGCATATCTCACTAATCACCACAAAAGAAAGAATAACATGATGGCCGAATGGGTAGCGGCAAAGGAGAGGCACAAGAAGTATGAGGAAGCAACCTGGCCAAACGGCGATGTCCCTGCTGACAAAAAATTCAAAAAACGTGAGCCTCTCACAAGAGCGCCTACGGCTTGTGATTTCTGCAGAGTAAGTGCACCGATCGATCCAGCATCTCATTATTCTTAAATGACCCAGTTCATCTTCCATCTCGCTGTTGGACAGCACCTAGATGCCATCTTGTTATCATTGTCCTATTAACTCCCCGAAAAATAGCTATTTAAGTCGAGATGCAACAGTGACAAGGACACGGAATGTTCAAATTGTGTCAAGTCAAACTCATGGTGCGGCGAAACAAATGCTTCGACCGAAGTCACTCATTATCGCGGATTGAGTAAGGACCAGGAAGAAAAAATTCAAACGCTGCAAGAGGAGCTTGATGGGCTTAAAAGACGCGAACAGAAATACAGGAACGAAATCGAGGAGCTGAAAAAACAACTCGATGATGTGAGCACGAGCATGACTCCCTACCATATTTCGGCATGCTAACATTTTCATCTCTTCTTTCCAGTGGAAAGCATGGGTCCCCAAAGATGCATGGCCTAAACATGGCCAAAAGCCTCCTAGTGCTCTTCTCCCCAACTTTCCTGCGAGAAACAATTCCCGAGCAAGCTATTCTTGGGGAAACAACCAAGTTCCCCCTCTGCCGACCTTGTCTACCTCATATGGCTCCTGGGAAAATCCCGGAGGCACAGAATATGGCAGGAACTACGGTGGGAAAGGCATTACGCAAGTTCCGGCAGCTGGGAGCTTGGGTCCTAATCAATCGAACCATCAACCTGGTCTAGGTACCGTTGCTAGTGGCTCGTCACAAACGGCTCTCGGCTATCCTCCGCAACAAAATGGAGTAGGACCTACTTCACTAACTAATTACTCCCAAATTGGCCGTCTTCAACCGGACACTCTCCTCCGTCAAGGCACAGCTGTCAATTCCTACCATGAGCGGATCCATCAACCCCTTGACGGCCAACTGGACGGAATGACTCACGGACTTTCCACCCTCCAGTACGGTGGTTTCAATCCTTCACTGGGCCAAGGGCTTCCGCATATGCCATCCTTGGCCTCGCAATATCCTGCGCCGTTGCAGATCCAATCACTCCATAACAACCAAATGGATTACTATGCCTCTCCTTCTCCTGCAACGGTCATTGCCCAGGGAGCTCATCAGATTAAAACTGACTCATCCTACGCCTACGGAAACCCGCAGACTGAGGAGATACCTTCTAATTTGCAACGATCAGCAGAAGACGACGAATTATGAGGAGGGAATCTGTACTTGAATATTTTGGTGTATCTCTCGTGTTACCTAAAGCGGGCGTTTTGTAATGGTTTCTTGTGTCTTTCTTTCATCTTACCTCGCTTATACTTATATCTTCTACTATGATTCCTGTTGTACAAATTAGTCTTGAGGTCTTAGAGCGATGGTTATTTGTATATTACTGTGTTGTTCTATGATCGGGTTTAGTTGGTCTATTGAGTATAAGAACTATGTATCAAAAACTCAGAACTACAAATACGTATACGCGAAAACGCAGTAAGCTACGCTATATTTAGTTGCGTAGGTATTTTGCTATGTAAGAAAGAACTAAATTCTATAAAGGGTATTTCCAATGATATATATCCCAAACACCAAAAACACCCAACACTCCAAAAAACGTATGCAATGCAATGTGCTGGCTTCCAAAAAGGCAGTATCGTAAAAATGATGCAGCAATAGCCATATATGGTATACGTAACCTTTTCTGCGCACCAGAGCTCATCGATAGCAACAGCAAATCCCCCGACTCTCACACCATTTTCTCAAGAAAGCGGCACTGACTTCCCGATCCTCGCCAACGAGACCTAGACCCTCGGTGTTCAACCAGGTGGCGAAATCCTCGAGGATAATGGGGTCGTACATGAGGATCTTTTCGTGCCAGCTCGGACGACTAGGCGTTCCGGCTGGCTGTGCGTGCATGGCCTTGAAGATTTGGTCGGCTAAGTCTGGTTGTTTCTGATTGAGGGTTGCGCTGTTATTAGTCGTTGACTTGGTGGTACGGGGTTTGGGGCGAGATGGGCTATATAGTGTTTTTGAGACAGGTAAGGCTTGTCTGGTTTCGGGGGGTTGGGGTGTATATCTGTTTTGGATTCGGAAGGGTGAAGGGAGGGTTTCTTCTTCTGAGTCTTCGATTTCTTCGACGTTGCTGAGGGACTGTATCGGCGGTGGTTGAGTTGGTTTTGATTGAATGCTCGGGGCTTTGGTAGCATCGCTGCTTGATGGCGTTTTCCTGGAATTTATTTTTGGGGGTGGGTTTGAGTCGGGGTTTGTTTTGGACTTTGCGGCTGTTTTTCGTGAGGTAGCGGTTTTGCGTGGCTGTTTCTGAGATGTGTTGGGTTCGGAAGAGGTGAGGACAGGAGTTGGTTCTGTAGATGTGTTTTGCGAGCCAGCTTGGGTTTCGAAGGTTGTGCCTTTACCATGCTTAGACACCCAGCATTTTTGAAGAAGGTCGATCATTGCCTTTCGGTTCTTTACGGGCTTAAAACCGTACGAGGCGACCTGTCTCGACAATTCGGCATCCGTGAAGCCGTTGTAATTCGGCATCTTAGGTTGCGGCTTGGAATGTTGCGAGGTGGTTCCTTTAAGGTTGTCGCTAGCTTTAATCGTGGGCAGACCAGGTGCTGGGGATGGTTCTTTCTTCGCGGCTGGGATAGCTTTGAGCTTAGGGGGCTCACTCTGGGGCAAATCAAACGGTTCTTTAGGAGGGACAGTGGCTGCATCCTCCAACGCCTTCTCATTACGGCTATCGTTGGTCGAGGTCGTCATCTTAGCAGGCTCAGGTGTATCCACCAAGTCCACAACTTCCGTTTGGCGAATCAATGACCCTTCTAAGTCTCTGGCTGCAACAGACCATAGACCTCTTGCAGTAGTAAACCGTGAGGTGGGTGTTGCACATAGTGTTGAACTCAGAGGAGAGGGCTCTGCCACAGCGTACCTCTCCGACTCACTGATGGCTGCCTGTAGCTCTTTTAGCGAGGTTGGAGAATCCTCTCGCTCTAATTGACTACAAGTTCCGAAAATGAGTTCTTGGTTTTCTAGCGACTTTGCAGCTGCTTCGGGTGAAAGAACTATGAATTCGGGCTCCTTAGGTTTTGAGGTGGCTTTCCCTTTCCTTTTCGAGCCTCTTGTTCTTGAAGTTGCTGCATTTTCTCGAGAAGTAGTGGTTTCTTTGCTTGACGAATCTGATCCCTCGTGGGAGTTATTGAGATAACTTGCTGTTACACGAGCTGTAAGTGTCGTAAATTTCTTTGTCTGTTTCTTCGGTTTCTGCTTGGGTTCTGGCTGTTTCTGCTGGCTATCTTCAGTGAGGTTCTTATCGTCGATATCATGCGATGCTGGCTTCGATGAACCAAATAACCTGGAATCCACGAGCTGTTCAAAAACATGTATTAGCTTGAAACACCGGGTGACAAGGACAATACAAGTCATACCTCTATACGTCTACGCTTCGTTGGACCATCATCTCCAAGATTCCTAACATCACTCTGAGCTGAAGAAATATCATTGAAACCGTACTCAGACAGCAGGCTACCAAAACTTTGGGGGTTGGCTTCTGCAACCTCCTGCTGACTCGACTCTACCGTTCGCGCAGTAGTATCCTTAGTGGGCGTCCAATCTATTCTCCGCTTCATAGCAGTTTCTAATTGTAGACCATCAATTTCTAGACTAACGACCCCACTGGCAGGTTTCGTTGGCGGCAAGGCGTTCGGAGTCGACACATCCATAATCTTCTCCTGAGGCGGTTTAGCCTGCACATTGCCAGACTTCGCAACCCTCCCCATTATAGTTCTGTTCGTAGCTTTTCCACGCTTGCCCTCGCTATCCACGCGCTTCTTCCTGGCGCCTGCAGTTTTCTTCGGTGCGCTCTGTTGTGCTAGGCCAGCAAGTCCCGAGTCACCGAGTACCGTCTGCGACTCGCTTGCGGGCTTCCTGCCCCTCCGCTTGGGTTTGTCCTGTGAGGAAGCGCTTTTTGCTTTAGAAGTGGTGTTAACCTTTCTGACTGGTGGTTCCTTGGGTGTCTTGTTTTCCTTGTTCCGTGATGGGGTTTCAAGCTCAAAAAACCTGGAACGCGTAGAAATTTGGAATAACTCTGATGGTGATCGTACCGGAGACGGAGATGCACTTGGCGGGGACAAGTCGAACAGCTTCGCGGGATCATGAGCAGGCAGTACTGGAGAACCGTTGGGAATGCGATCTGGGGATGAAGAGAGGACGATAACGTCCGCTGCGGCGCTCATGGTGGCGAGTCGGGGTAATTCGTCCTAGGAGTACACGACTGGCAGGGGCGCGAATAATCCGCCAGTATAAAGTTCGCGTAAATCCTCCGTATTCTCTCTTATTAGAAATCCATGTAGGCAGTTGCATTTGAGGTGTATGTCGAGTTGTCGAGTAATTGTTGGAGAGAATGATCATTTGAGCGGGTTTGTCTTGGCATAAGTTGCTATATTACCGCTTTGGGATTTATTTAGCAGTGGGCAGGGCAACCGATTGTATTCCTGTTTTCTTGCAGCGAATGTTTGCAATCGTTTGTGTCTAATCTACGAGGGGTTGTTAACTGTCACTGAAGGCTGTTTTAGAATCGAGTATATTCGTGAATAATGTTCGTTAGATACTAAGTCACAGTATTGGGGTATCAGCTCTCAGCGTTGTCCAGTATATCCCGTGAATACCATTCAGTCACTGATAATATTATATCTCAACACGCATGTTGCTCAGAGCCATGGCGCCATCCGCGCCTATGTTAAAGGAGCGAGAGCCAAGAACTTGTGTTTTTTGTGGAGTACCCATCCACTAACCTCAGCTTGGCCGCATACGCTCGGCACCATAGCCATAGTCTCGCCGAAGGAAGTCAACCAGGCGAGATAAAGCCTATTGCCTTGGAAGTCGCTCGGTCCGAGGTCACTTTTGACGGATTCCAAGTCGACGTGCGAATTTTGAGAACACCAAGCAATCAGGTAGCTCCTCGCAGGGCAATCGCACCAATAATGGAATTTTCGAGTCGCCCATTGTCACCGTTGCCAGCACCATTCACTGGACCCGCAGGAGCAGATGGCAATGCTCCCAATTTGTAGGCCTTCTTTATTTTAGTAACATCCGCGATCTTAGACAGAGTCTCGTCATTGAAGGGTACAGGTGAGCCTTCAATAGATTGAGCCAGATGTGCCGCTACTGAATCATGGGTAATTTCCGGTGTTACAGACACCTTCACTACCAACAGATCTTTCGTAGAATCGCTGATACCAAATTTCCGGAAGGAGTCGGCAATCTGCAAACTGTTAGCTCTTGAGGCATCAAAGTATCAGCTACAGATCAACCCACATTGTTCGTGGGGCTAAAAGAGAAAACAATCTCCGAGTGGACATTTCGAGATTTCAGACGCTCATTGAGATAGTCATTTACCGCCCGGAAGATTGCGGACGAAACGTGCGCTCTCGAGAGAACCTGCATATCGTGGTCAGGGTCCTTGCTTTCTTTAGCGAGCTTTCTTGACATCAATGCCATACCATGCTTGCATCGATGAATGCATATTCGAAGTCCGCGTTTCCGGAGATGAGCTGCTGCCGTAGAAAAGGAGCATTCTCGATGTCACGGTAGAGAGCTACATGCACAGGCAGAGAAGAAGGGAGATGAGGGAGGTTTATGGTTTCTAATGTTGAAGACATGGTGAGCTGAGAGTTATGTGCTTTGGCACTCTTCAAAGCCGACAATGGAGCTGTGGAAGCTGAAAAACACGACCAATTGGCAAAGGTAGTTCTACTTCCACCTGTTTGCAATGGTGATCAAGGAAATAAGAAAATCGGTGATATGCAATATCCGTATCAGCAAAACTGCAGCTCTTTTCCCCCTCCCCCACTATGACATCGGAGAAAGGAAACTAGTTATCGCCGACCCTCCGTTAGTAAGCTGTGAGTCACACGTGATGGCGATTGCACTTCTCGAACTTTCGGGTAGCCGTAGCGCCAGAGAGCGGAGCAAACATGCAGAGGTTCGGGAGCAAACACTCCTAATCCGGAAAAGGGCGGAAAGACTGATATCACCGGCCCGCGGCTTTTAAATAGCTGCTCTCCTTCGACGCTAAACCGCCATCATTAACTCGTCATCCCATCTTAACCATGGCGTTCTTTTTACGGCGTCCATTCGCCGTTCCAACGGCGCTTCGTCAAGTCCCTAAAACGGCCAACACTGCTCGATTCTTCCACAACTCACCGATTAAGCCATCTCAATCCAAGCCTCTCGGCCCGGCCACCTCCTCTATCTTTGCGAAATCTAGACAGACCTTCCAGAATGCCTTCCGTCGTACCTACATGCAACCTACCTACGATGCCACCCAGGGTGGCAATCTCACTCAGCGACTTCTGTATGGCGCCGCCATCGTTGGTGGAACCATCCTGGCGACCAACATGATCTTCAACCGCGAAACTAGAGAGGATGGCGGCATGGCTCCCTACGAGCGCAGCTATCTGAACGAAACTTTCATGCACACTGGACTTGGTATCGCTATTATCGGTATTGCTGCTCGGGCTATGCACATGAACGGATGGTCTTACCGTTTGATGGCCATGAACCCTTGGCTCGTCGCTGGTCTTGGCCTGGTTGGAAGCATCGGAACCATGTATGGTACTTACTACACTTCTCCCGACAAGTAAGTAATTTTCCCCCCTGTCTCTCTGGCCTATTTTGCAAGGAATTGGCTAACAGACACCCAGCTACTTGGCTAAGTACGGTCTCTGGACTGCTTTCAACGTCACCCAGGCAGCCCTCCTCTCGCCTTTAATGTTCATGCACCCCGCTCTGCTTGCTCGTGCTGGTCTTTACACTGTTGGAATGATGGGCTCTATTGCTTTCGTCGGTGCTACTGCTAAGCAGGACAAGTATCTGTACCTTGGTGCTCCCCTGCTCGCCGGTGTGACTATCGTCGCTCTTTCTGGTCTCGCTCCTCTTGTCCTCCCCGCTACCGCCACCCGCACCTTAATGTGGTCTGAGAAGATCTGGCTGTATGGAGGCCTTGCTGTCTTCGGTGGTTTCACACTCTACGATGTGCAGAAGGTCCTGCACCACTCGCGTATGGCTGAGAGGGGCCTTATCCGGAGGGATGTTGTGAACGAGAGCATCAGCCTCGAGCTTGACTTCATTAACATCTTCATCCGTATGGTCCAGATTTTGGCCATGCAGCGCAACAACAGGAAATAAGCTACTGCATCAAGACGCGTCTAAATGGACTGGGCAACCCTTGATCAGCGACAAGGCCACAAATGGCACGAAATGAAACACCAGTTTCATCTCACTCCACAACGAAGCCATGACACTGGGAGGTAATCTTGGAGGAAAGTGAATTTAATTTGGCCTCGCTTTTTATCGCAATTTGTTGACTTCCTTATGTATTATATTTGCATGAGATAGCTGCTTGGTGGCTGCTCGTCGCCCGCCTCACATGCATAACTCGTTCTGTGGGACATTTTAGCCACTTCTGCTGAATCCCAGGGTCGGCAAACTGATTCTAAAATCAATTTGGCATGAAGTCACAGCAAAGATATCTGAATGTCATTTCAGACGTCTAGAGATGGAAGTAATATCTCCGCTCCTCTCAAATAATAAATATTTCTCTGAAAAAAAAGAAAAAGAAAAAAGAATTCCTGGTATTCCTCAGTTATGGTGTAGTTCATCATTCACTTCGCCAATTATGAATAGCACGGTCATCTACTATCTGTGTAGAAGTCACTTTCTCGCTCGAAGCGAAAGACATGTACGTGCAAATCACACTTGCACATATCTATCTAGTATAATGCTCTCAAACAGTATATTTAGACAAAAATCTCGTCTTTCCCATTGTCTCCTTGATCCACTTCTCCAACATAGTCTGGACTACCTTATCCTCCATTTTCAAATCTGGAAGAGGAACAATGTCATCTCCCGTCCAGCACTTTCGAGCAAGAGGATAGTCATCATAGTCCGTAATCTCGCAGTATGAGTGGAAGTATTTGGGGTCATCAAAAGGGTTTAACCTGGTAAAGTTGATATTACCCTCCGGACTCGTCCCGTTGGTGATATAGGCCATGCTATTAATAACAGTATCCGTCATGAGAAATATGCCACAATCATGAAGCGCCTTGCTCAGGTCAAGCAAGTCCTCACTGGACCCGAAGTGCGGGTTGAGTGCGTACATATCCTGAACCCAGTAGCCATGGTAGGCTTCTCCGTACGAGACACGACCCTCGATCTTCTTAACGATTGGGGATACCATCACAGCATCGAAGCCCATGTCTTCAATGTGATCGAGACGATCAATCATCCCTCTCCAGGTTCCGCCGCAGTATAGCCCTGCTGTTATATTACAGGCGTGAGTCTTAGATCCATCCGTGCGTGCAAAGCTATCTGTCATGGCCTGATAAATGGATCGTGACTTCCAGGCTTCTGTGTCTGCTGCCAGAGCTGGTAAGAGTAGAGTTAGGGCCGATACAGCGCAGATCCAGTGTGTTAATTTCTGTGCAAATGCCATTTTGCTGTAGATACAGGGGGGTTGAGGTGAAAAGGAGGTTGTAGACGGCTGTCTGCAATATGCAGGGGAAGACGTTACACACAAACCATGGTCCACCTTGAAATTTTCATTCCAAGGCAAGGAAATCGTGATCTGTGGAGATTGAAAGCTGGTAGCTGTTGGCGAGAAGGGTATCGTGCAATGAATGTTGAGTAAGAGGTTAGGGTGGAGGCTATCCACAGAGCAGATCACATATCGTTGATGGGCCACAATGGTCAAACGAGTGTGTGAGGACTGGAAGGCAGACTACACGGTGAGAGGTGAGAATTGACATGCTGTTATAGAAGTATTTGTGAATCATATGCCTACAACGGCTCTAAAGAGTTATGACAATCTCCCGATGCTGTTTGATCTGTTCCTTTTTGGAAGGTTATCTCGTGACGCTTCTGTTCGTAAGTGTAAGTTTAGTATACACACTAGTAGCTGTGGGCCACAACATAGATATCAAGTTTCTGGGCACTGCATAGACTGCTTGATATAGTGGCTTAAGTTGTAGGATGTCAAGTAGATCAGGCAATAGCAGAGTCCTGCTGCAATAACGTGATATCGTTTTCTTTACCGATGGCATATTTCTGCTTCCCCTTAGCCTTCAGCTCGGCCAATCTGTTCTTGTAAATCTTAACATCCCTCTCAATGGCTCTCCAGTTCAGCCCCGCTACAGATGGCCTATCCTTCATCCACACCATATCAGACCACTGATCTGCTGTGATCCTTCCGAAGGACTTGAGGATCAATGCCACTGTTTTCCATTCCACCAGCCGCTCTTCCGGGAGGAATAACTGAAGGGTTTGCCGGGGCCAGTCGCACAGATAAAGGTCGTTGTACAATTTGCTTTTGAGACGAGGAGGCGCAAATCCAGAAATCTTCTCTTTCACCGAGATCATGCTACCTCTCACGGCACAAGCTGAGCTTCGTATCCGAACGGTGAGTATCAAAGAGCCATCGGCGAGCCCTTCTAGGTTCATGAAATGCAAGTTTGCAGCATCGAGTTGCACACTAAAATTCCAAAACGTATACTTCCTCGTGGGGTCATTGATAATCTCGCGCAAGATCATGGCGTTCCCGATTGGGTCAAATATCACATCGATACTCGAGCCTTGTTGATTGAGTGGACAAAATTGGTCAGGCTGGTCGCCATAGAGGACTATCTCAACCTTTCTGTTCTTCCTGGGATAGGGCTGACAGCCACACTTTGGATCGTCACTAGAGGTGCAAAAGAGGGTTTATCAGAGCTTGGACGTCTTGAATGACAATTATTCGAAGCTTACCAACGCATCTTCGTTTAAGGTTTATGATGACCTCAAAGGAATGTCTTTTCTCTTGGATAAGAGGATACTGCCATGAAGGTGATCTCTATGAAGCAGCGCATTGTGTGATGGGGTTATAGAGTAGGAACACAAAATAGGTCGAGTGAAGGGTAGCTGGGTTTTATTCACTCATTTATCGCTTGCATGAGACTGGACATAGGGCGACTCCGTCTGTCTTTAGTGAATGAGGACTCAACTCTCCACGATAGTGCACTCTATTACTCTTCATTTGCCGCTTTTACTGAGTACTGGTATGAATCGGTCGTTGACCAAGGGATATATTGGTCTTGCCTGAAAAACACAAGCTACACACATTAGTATGATGATAATACCAATAAAGGATCCGTGTTGTAACTGAATTTTGCAAAGTATTCTGAGCTACCCAGGCCAAGTGTGCTATTCTACGCTCCCTGCTGGCAAACTCCTGGGGGCTTTATTCTCCCAAGACCACACGGTAGTCATCTGGCCGCTGCTTTGTTTCTTCTATCTAGACAGCATAGGCGCAGTTATAGCATCTCACAATGTGCTTATATACTGTATGGTTCTTTGTTCATCCTACAATGGACATTGAAAATGTACTACATGGTACGTTTTGCATGGAAGACATACTGGGAGATTCTGGTCAGGTTAGAATGCTTCATATTACATATGTAGCTTGCTCTCTAGTCTACAATATTCTTTATTATCGGGAGAATTGAGATTTCTTCTTTACAAGTCATAAATTTTGGAAACATATTGTAGTTGCGTTTCAGCCATAGTTCCCATTGATCAGGGCTGATAACGCGCGCTTACATAAGCACACCGCGAGCTAACTAACCTCCGGCAATGAATGATCGCTCCCAAGCTTCTCGCGACCCAAGGCATTGTGAACGATTTCGTCGAGCCGGAATTCACTTGGTTGTTTTTTTTCCCGTGGCATCCTTTTCGATATATAAACCTCTACCCATTCCCACCCCTCTAACGCCACCATGTCCGGAGAAATGGAAGTGGACCCGCCAGTTTCGCATGAGCAGGAGGAAGCCCCAGCGCAATCTGGCGGCGGCTTTGAGCCACGAACCCAGGCCGGGGCCGTTGCAGTGCGCAGTATCGAAGGATGGATTGTGATCGCCACCAACATCCACGAAGAAGCCTCAGAGGAAGATGTGACCGACCTGTTTGCTGAGTATGGAGAGATTAAGAACTTCAATTTGAACCTTGATCGTCGGACGGGTTATGTGAAGGTGGGTTGATATCTACATGGATTTTTCTCTGCTTCGGTTTCGTCGTCCGTTTATCGTTATGGCTGTTATCGAAATGGGTATGAGGAGATATTGATTGTAGATCGCTACAGGGATACGCCTTGATCGAATATTCCACTCTGCCCGAAGCTACAGAAGCTATCAAGAACTTGAACGGAACCAAGTTACTTGATCAGACAATTCAAGTTGACTATGCATTTGTCCGGCCGCCTCCCTCGAACAAAGGCAAGGCTGGTGGGCAAAGAGGCGGTGGTCGTGGTGGACGAGGCCGCAGCAGGAGCCGCGAGAGGAGTCGCAGCCCCGGCGCTGATGAGAGGGATTAAGCCATGTCATTCAGATTGGTTCTGTAGACCCTTTCACCGTTTCCGGAATATGTGGCTTGATATAGCCCCGATCTAGTTTCCCTTTCTGTTTTCTAAATGTCCCAGTTCACCTGCGTCGGTTTTTCATGAGAGGGATATACCACGATTGAGAATCATGAAGACGTGGGTTCTGGTTTCGACTTCTACACACCGCTCCGATAGGCATTGATTACTAGAGTGAATGTGCTTCTGGCCAGCATTATCTTTCGTGGAGCCTTCACAGGGCCATCGTCTGGCGGGACGGTTATCCAAAGAGATACATGCTGGCGTCATGATCTAATAGCAATCCGGTACGACCGCGCGCTTCAGGAAGATATCCGATCGCTTGCTAACATGGGAGGTAGAAAAAAACTCCAATTACTTTGAATTTGCCTTTCTAGGATATCCAAAATTTGACTACTAGATGATTCCGCGTGATAACGCATGATATGCAATGAACCAGGCAACCTTTGTCTTAATTTGCTCGCTTTTGGCTCCATACTTCTGCGTTAGCGCAATAGTGGAACAATGTTATTGAGGATTGGGTTGTAGTTGCAACTAGCGCATCGAGTTAGAAGGTCTGCTGATCCAGTAAAGTTAAGCTACTGTTTCATTATGCATTTCAAATGGGAATACGAAGACGATATCAGAAGACTGCGCAAGGACTCATGATCTGGTTCCCAGAGGGCGCGTGACACCTTATCAAGAAACGACAAGGGTTTTGAGAGAAGGTTGACAGTGAGCATACAGTCTTCAATGAAGGTAGTAGTAGAAAGTAGTGTACTGTGTCAGTGAGAAACAATTTAATCATACCCTAACCGGGTTTCCAAAGACGGCACGCATTCCAGGGAAAGGACCAGTTAGGGTATAAAAGCGCCCCAGTTAGTTCCCGCTGGACCTTCCGAGTTTAAGTGCCAACTTAACCCCCGCACTCCCCGACTTCCTTCTTTCCTCTTCCCATGCAGACTTCCTTGACTATGGTGAGTGCGACATCGTCGTACAACTGAGAGAGCATGACTTGAATCTCATTCTTCTCTCTTCACTCAATTGGTTGCAGGACGTTCTCATCCTTTCCTTTACAATTTGAAGTTCTTGTGCCCCCCGTCCAAGGGTTCTCTATCTTGCATTGGAAAGCATCTTTAATTGGTGGGGGTTTCCTCAAATCGAGGTCCCCCTGTCAGTTGGAATTCCCTTATTAATTAACTACTATACAATTCTTTTTGGCACCGGGAGTTTCAAAGAAGACCGGAAATATATAGAATACAGGAACCATGGCTGCATTCTCATACATCATTAGACTCATTTGCATATTTATGCTTTTATGTCATACCCATGCGCTGGCGCTGCGGTCGCAAGACATACTGGCGCCACCTCCGGAGGCACCACTCGTGCTTGATGCACCAGCCGAATCACCGTCAGGGCAATCGGGCCTGCCTCCCTCGGAATCGCCTCCGGAGCCTAGCGAATCCGTCGGCAGCACGCTACAAGATTTGCTTCATGCCTTGAATGTGATGCAGGACACTTACTTTGAGCTATGGCAAGGTACTTGGCCCTCTAGTATCGATTGGACTGCTGCCGTGATCGGTACGCATCTCTCGGCCTCAGTCGCATCACTGTCGTCCTCCACGGAAGATGTCTCGTCTAGTATTTTCTCAGATGCCGATGTCTTAACCGGCAAACATCGCTCTTTATCCTTTGAGAACCTAATCAACCACTTCTTTGACCAGACCGTAGCGTTCTATTTTGGTGAAGACGCCTTTGCCGTGAGAAACCAGGCCTATGACGATATGCTGTGGGTTGTGCTGGGCTGGTTAGAGAACCTCAAGCTGCAGGTATTGCACTCAGATCTGCACTTTGACGGGCCTTCGGGGTCCAACCTGTCCAGGAACCACCACTGGCATGGGGCTCAGTTCCGTACCCCGGCTGCTCATAGAGCGAGGCTCTTCTATGGACTTGCGTCAGGTGGATGGGATATCTCCCTCTGCGGAGGTGGAATGATTTGGAATCCGCGTTTAACGCCTTATAAGAACGCCATAACGAACGAACTGTATATATCGGCTAGCATTGGGATGTATCTCTATTACCCAGGTGATGTGATTGACTCACCTTTCGTACCAAACAGCGTTGATGATCAGTTATGGTCGGACGGTTATCCTCACCACCCCGCTCATCTGCAGGCTGCGATCGAGGGGTACAAATGGCTCAACGCCTCGAATATGATGGGGATCGGGGGACTTTATGGGGATGGCTTCCATATCAGCGGGTGGAAGAGCGCTGAAGAGCCTGGCACCCGCAAGTGTGACGTCCTAAATAAGATGGTATACACGTATAATCAAGGAGTGATCCTCAGCGGGCTGAGGGGCCTCTGGCTGGCCACTGCTTCATGGCAGTACTTATACGATGGGCACGACCTTGTCCGCAACGTTATAACTGCTACAGGGTGGCACAACAAGAAAAGTAAGAACTGGGCCGGCCTTGGCCGTGGGGGCGTTTTGGAAGAGGCTTGTGATTCGGGGGGCAGTTGTTCTCAAGATGGACAAACATTCAAAGGGATCTTCTTCAATCATCTAGCAGAATTTTGTCGACCCGTCCGCCCTCAAGAAGAACGCTTCCTGGCGAGTGCGAACCAGACGACGGGACCAGGCAGCGACTGGGAGTACATCCATGATTGGCATCAAGCACAGTGTCGCAAATATCGACCTTGGATCGAACACAATGCCGAGGCCGCGCTGATGACTCGAGACAAGGACGGCAAGTTTGGCATGTGGTGGGGCAGGCGATACGGTCAAACGGATCACGCAGTCATCTACGAAAGCCCTCTGCCCCCGGATGCGACTGACTACCGGAACTACGGCGACCACGCACAAGGCTCTCAGCCACTTCAAGGGGCATCCCGTTTATCCGGAGATTCCATATTTGGAGTAGAGAGACCAGTATACCCCGCATATGCACCCGGTCAGACACGTTCGACTGGCGATGCAATTGCTCTTGGGCTGCATCCGACGGACTATAACGACCGGGGCCGCGGGAGGACTGTGGAGACGCAATCTGGAGGTGTAGCTGTGCTGCGAGCCTTGTACCAGTGGAAAGTGAGTGCATCTCGTCCCAGTGCTGCCTAAATTTGGCTACTGGGTGGGAGTCAATTGTCGTGTGTTGCGTTGTATAAATATTTGGGAGCATTCTTACGATTGGTTATGTTTTGGCGTTCGGTCTGAGTTATATGGTCCGGCGTTGATGGAGTTGGCCAGCGTAGCCAACGCAAGGACTGGTTGTATCGGAAGTAAAGATCGAACTCGCGGCTGCCATGATCATAGCCTTGCTAGTATTGGTCCAATGTATACTTTTTGCATTCTTCCTGTTCCATGTTGGACCAGCTTAGGCCACCTGGTCTAGGATCAAGGGAGAAAAAACTGCCCGTTACCTTGCTCACGTAGACCGGTAAGACGGCTTCTCTCTGATCACCAGGTCTCTTGTCGGACAAACTTTGCTAGTAACCAAGCAAGGTCAACGGATCCCCTCCTGGGAAGGCAGTAGGATGATGTATTCAGAGCACACGAGCCCGTCCCAACAACCGGGATCGATGATCGGACATACATACGCATTCCTTCTGCATGTCGGAAGCACATTGGTGATCCGGAGTAAGGGTCAATGCTGCAGAGTACTGTTCTGTAGCAGTTATTCCATGGGGAAAAAGTACGGGATTTGAACGGTGGTCGTTCATACATGCCTCTGGGCGGTCCCCCTACTTGACGGTCTGTCTTGAATTCCAAACGGGCATCTTCGCTGTTAGAGACAGGAACACAAGACATTCCTTGACCATTCACCATCCCCAGAAAAAAGAGACACTACATCACACCCACACACTACTCACGTTCAACCAGTAATCAACAATTACCTCACGAAGTATGTACCTACCTACCTACAGGGAGAGTACATAAACATAGTACGTAGTAGGTAACTATGTAATCACGCCTAAAACTAACCTATCAATTTCCCCAGGTCCCCACTCCACACCGATCGTAAAAATTAAACCACCCTAGCCAACAAAAGGAAAACATCCGTCCCAGTTCTCCGGAGAAGCCCATTTGCAGGGAAAATCAGGGAATGGAAATGGAAGGGGAAAGGAAAAGGAAAAAAGGGGATAAATATGCCGTGCCAAGGTTTTCCCCTAGTTCGGGTTCTTGGGTGGAAATCGATGGGGATGGCTTGAAGCCACATGCAACTAGTGCCGGAACGTTTATCTTGTTTTCTCTTTTTATTTTATTCTTCTTTGATATTGATGTTGGTTTACGGCCTACGGAGTACTCCGTAGGGAAGTTATTTTATTCTACTTTATGGTTTCGTATGTGGGAGTTGGGATTATGTAGTAGTGATAGGGTTGTGGTGGTTGGGTTTGGGGAGTAGTCATTCATTCCATGGTCATTCATGAACACAGATAAATTCAATATCAAAATAGATGACTCGGTGAAGAAAAATCCGATCAAGTGATCAAATAGTCGGATTCTCCTTCGTTTCCTCCATACTCGAACAAGAGCATCTGATATTAAACTTCCCAGCACGGCAGAGAAGGAATCCTCCGTACTGATTATTGGGGGTGGAAAGCTGAAATGAGGGTCATGAATGGGGAGGATGGCCAAATCAGCGATGGGACGGCTACTTGCTGATCGACAGTCCGTCTAGCATCGTCATTCGGTCAGGGATGGGATGGAGAAAGAGAGAATCCATGGTTGAACTGCGGAAATTAAACTGACCTTATGATAAGACTTGAACTGACATCGGTTAGGTTATGTTAGGTAGACATGCAAGAGGGTGGGGGGGGGGGAGAAGGAACACAATGGCTCTGTGTGTCGTTCGTTCGTCGGTATCAGACAATAAGCCTCATCTGGGTTGACTGCCTTTCGAATTTTTACTTTTCTTCTGACGTTTACATTCTATCCTCAGTTGGTTTCGCCTCCTGTTGTTGCTTTCGGCCGTAACCATAGTGGCGGGAATGATTGATTGATTGATTGATTTTCCCGTAAGATCAGTGGAGTCGGTCACGCGGATGAGGAACTGCGCGGTACCTTTTTACTTCCCGTTATTTTACTGTATTCGATCGTTAGGCGCAATACCGTATGGTCAATCTATTACAGACCATGGGGGTTCCATGTTGTTGTATGACAGAGAATTGACGATGCTGACCATGAAGGTATCCAAGTGAAGGAACTTGGATGGATAGCGGTTAAAGAGAAAAGAAAAGAAAAAAAAAAACCAGGTGAGGAAAACCAGGTACTCGCGTTTTGAGCGGTTAGGTCAAAAAGCGCTTAGGCATTGATCTCGTCTTTCTTTTTCTCAATCAGTAGTAGTAGCAGCATGATTTTCGTGATTTTGTTTTTTCCTTCCTTGATTGTAAGTCTAGATGTATGTACAGTCTGTACATACGTGGAAGGATGACATTAGAATTCCGCTCCAAGAAAACCCACTGTCGCTGTCAAATGGACAACTGTCATCGTGGAGCAATGAATGAACAAGAAAAGGTCACAAGCACACACTCACCCACAGATACACACATACACAACGTCCGCGCGCGCGCCCCTCCCCACGGCAGAGTTCAAGTCAAAGTGTGGACGCATGCGAGCTCAGTTCACGTCGGATGCGGGGGGCCCAGGAGGCGCTCAAGGAACACTCGCCACTGGATCCATGCTGGCCCGTTGATTCGGCTGGATGAACATTTAGCCTCATGTTGGTTCATACCTCTTTTTACCCTTTTCTATTTTGAAGAGGGCTGAGTACGTAGGTTCGAGGGAAGTGTATCATGAAGATACAGGAGGAGGGGAATATTCAGACCAATTGCTTTCCATCTTTCGGACTCTACTTGAACCTATTTGGTTCTGATCGCCGCCGTCCGACGGTATGCGGTGATGCTTGTCAACTGGGTATTGAGATAGTACATGCAGCCCTTTTTGCGCCTTGCGGCATATTAAACTTCCAAGATCGTGGGTTATCTTTTTTCGATTTTATTTTTATTTTTATTTATTTTTTTTTTTTACCAGCGGTCGGATCTTGGGTTCGGTTCGTATCCTGGATGTTAGTTATAGTGGTACATAATTAAGGAACTTAGTTGTTGGTGCGGTTGTTTAATTGTTAATCATATTAATGTTAATCGGGCCAGTTATGGAACAGGACAGACCTAACTTTGGAAGGCCGTCAACAATGAATCAGTGATAGAAGGCGATGATCGTGGCGACGTTTTCCTCGCCAGATAGTAGGTGTCTCATTCTCCATATCTCCATCAATACGTGTACTTCCGTAAAAGACCCTCCGTAGATACTTCTGTAGTCCCATAAATAGTCGGGGCCGAGAATAAATAACTGGAAACGGGGCCGTACTTTTGCTCTCCCGTACAAAGGTGGTATTATATATGTATTCCCTTACTACACGTATGTACATACCGAGGTTCTACTACTAGTACGGTGTAGTTAGTATATAACACACCGAACAGATCCAATCAATTGATATAATGCAATAAGTGAAACGTTAATATAGTTGATGATAGGAATGATACTGTGTCATCATATTCATTATCTTCGTGGATGAGAATTTAGGGACCTTTTCTCATTCCCCTATGACGTGCTGTGCCGTCATGGGCGTCGAATCCTGACCGCGTCAAAGAAAAACCAACTTACTTAAGCACAAAAGCCACCCCCGTACTACGGTGGACTCCAACAAGTCCCAAAGAACCAGTAAGGGGATGCCCTGGTCTCTGCCCCATTCGGGCAAGAATTGGCACAAATAATTAATAAAAAAATAATCCAAAAAGTCTTGAACTCACTTAACCTTCGACCTTTGGACTTTATTAAACCTTACGTGGAAATTTCGGATTCTTCCCCGAAACGTCTAAATTGATCGCATCCATCGTCTTCGGGCTATTTATTCATCATTATTGATTTGAGGGTTTTTTCGCCCGTTCTTTTGGGTCGACCTCTTCCCTTTTTCGGGGGTCCTTGTTTTTTCTTTTTTTCCTTTATTTTTTTAGCCTGTCGAATAGGGATTATAGATCTGACTATAGCTACAGGATGCTGCATACCGATTATCTAGTCCTGACTAGTATAATAATCCCAAGTATAGCCTCAGCGGGGTTTAGGATTCTGCAGGTCTCCGTCCAGTAGTCAGCAGTGACTGTGTATGCCGAGTTAAAATGCAATTGACATGCTCCCCCAAAGGAAAAGAAATAAAATAAAATAAAATAATGGTAGTAAATACCCCGTATCTGGATTATGATGTCAACTCTTTAATTTTTCCAAAATCATGATCAGCAAAAGCAATCGGACGCATTCTGATTCGGCCTTTCTTTCAATGCACCCTGTCCCCCCCGCCCCCCCGATGACGATTGGTGTTGGTTGTGGATCGGCATTCCTGCACATCCTTTTCCCGGTTTCACCTTTTTTCCTCCTCTTTTTTTGCGTTGGCTTTTCTGCTTGGTTAGTCGCTCGCGGACACGATCCGCCAGAAAACTCTCGAACCCACGGGAATGGATCGTCCTGCTCTCAGGCCGTTTGACTCGTGGACCGAAGGGGAAAGTTCAACGTTGGACTAACAAGCTTAGACCCTAGGCGGTTGACACCTTTACACCATGTGGACACGAGTAAGGATCTATCCCGCTTAGAGTATCCAGTCGGTACTGGGTACTTCACGGGGCAGGCCTACCTAGCTAGGTACCTGTGAGGAAAACGGAACGTAAGCTTTTGGCTTGACGATTAAACTAAGAAGGAATTTCGCCGACGAGGACATGTTCTGCTGGATGGAGTTTCAGCTGGGGGTTAGGCGATTGAACCGAGTTTCGGACTTTGAATATAGTTTGATATCATAGGTTCTCCGGGAGTTGGCAGGCTTTCCTGGGAACCCACTAGTAATCCATGTAATGCATACATCGTCTTGCTGGTTTGGAAAGATGGAGATTTTAATGCGTTTTGCTCGATCGACATTGCATGACCTTTTCTTTTTTTGATCCTGAGACGTTTGATGATTCAAGAGGTTTTCATTTTCTTTCACTCTTTCTTTTTTTTTTTTTTCTTTTGCCTCCAGGTTGAAATAACCCATCATACTACAAAGTAGATACGCAGAAGTAAAAGTACGTGCCCCGTGGCGGTATGATCCATCACCTCGGCACGTCGGGACGTTCCCAATATCAAGGACCATGGAATGCCCGTCGCTTAGCGATTAGGCTTGAAGACGATCGACTCGTGATAAAAGTATAGCGCGATGTAGTCGAGCAATAGTTAACTGTTCCCGAGTCAAGTAGTACGATGGTTGATATTAAGTGGTATCCATGCCATCAGCTGAGGTAGCAAGTGAACCAAGCAGATTATACCATTGCAAGGGACAGACCAAAAGTATCGTAGTCATCATGGGTTCCCTGATGGATAGTTCATCCAATGTGAAGCCTTCCGTAATAATTTGTTCCAGTTGTTTGTTCGACTTGGCTAATACTTTTCAAAATCCTTTTTTTTTTTTTCCTCAGTTCACGGATCATCATACTGGCGGTGGATGAATGAGGATCAGCCTCGAATTCCATCGATGAGGGGCGCTGGTTGGTTGATATTCGCCCCCCTCAAGGGGACGGGGGTTCCTCAGTGTCGAACCACAGAGAGAAGTACACCCTCCCAGCAACCAGACTAACGTAGACTAAAGGAAACTAAAAATTCCGACTAAGAGAAAGAACTAAAGGGGGACCGAACCCCTAAAAGGTTCAAGTCAAAATTCCCTCCTCCACCCAACCACGCCATCCCAATCAGGCGCTCCTCACCGAAACATCAATACTTGATACTGGTCCTCTGTGCTTTCCCTCCCAGGTACATACGTACTATGCACCATACTAAGGAGTTTTAGGGTAGTTCCGTGACCATTACATACCATACCTTCAGGTCACAAAACTGCGTTTACGATCGTTCCCAGTGGCGGCCACGAGTCTTTTGAGCCACCCAACTTTGTTTCGAAACCCATGTATCAGGAGAAAGGGATCGTATGAATATCACCGTCGTATTATTGAGGTAAACATATAAATTAAATATAATTAATCAACAAGAACATGCCCTATGGGAAAATTAGATATTCAAAAGCAAAAGCAAAATAGGTCGACGTATGTACGTAGGAGTTCCTCACGCAAGAGAAACAAAAAGAAAAAAATAAAAATAAAAATAAAGCAAAGAAAAAGAAGGAAAAGTAATACAAGACCCAGCAATCATACTACTCAATACTGTGACTACTACTTTCCTCAGTGTTGTACAGCTCCATCATAGGTACGACCACGATACTTCCTTCTGCCCAACGGATAGGTGTCTCCTGGAAGTACCTCCATAGTATCCGTCATTAGTCTCTTTCCTTTTCTTTCATGAATTATTACGAGCGGAAAATTCACCACCGCTACTCTGGACGGATTCTCTCCTTCATTGATTATTTTATTTGATTTTGATTTTTTCGAAATTATTATTTGATTTAATTATTTTTTTTTAATCGTTTCTCTGCCTGTCTCTCTTATCCTGTCTCCTTCTGCCAGTGTCTCTCTTACTCACTTCTCCACGCAGCTTTTTTCTTTTTTTTTTTTTTTTCTTATTTTTTATTTTGACCCTCAGACCCTCCCCTCATCCCTCCCTCCCTCTCACATTTCATCATTTTCCCATTCCCCTTTTTTCCGTGTTCTTTGTGATTGTGTTTGATTGTTACCAGAACCCACTCTCTACACTATACCCGAACGGCTTTCTTTCCCACTGCTGTTAGTCTGCCCGTTTTCGGACCATTCGACGAGTTCATCTCCTTCGTCCTTTTTTCTTTCTCTTTATTTTTTCTTTCTGTTTCTCTGATTTCCTTTTCCCAGTCCATCAATCGACCATAACGCAGGAGGATTAGAGGGAAACCGAACACCAAAGGGAAAACAAAAAAGAAAAGAAGTGCAAAAACGAAATTAAAATTTAAAGAACCAGAGGGCTATTCAATCCACCGGGAGCATTCTTGAATTGCTTTGTCCGGAGTATCGGTTGCCTTCCCAACTTTCGCTTAACCGACGCGATTTCACCCCCCGAAACTCTTTGACCCTCTCTGCTCTCCTCTCCTCTATCCGTTATCTCTTTGCTCACCCCTGGGTTGTGCCTGAGTATCGTTGCTACTTGTGGTTTCTCTCGCGCTGTCGTTTACCCCCCGTTTTTTATCGCTGTGTTCGGGATTTAGCGTTTCCGATCCCCATTCTGGAGACTACTCCTCGTTCCAACGCCGTCGATTTTCGCCAAGCTACCTCCAGCGGAAACACAGATTCTCGATCTGGGGTTAATCGCTAGAGGTAGTTCGACCAGCTGCGATTGAATTTGCAACTACTTGTGCTGGAAACTGAGAACCCACTCTGGAGACGTGGAAACCCGCCACATCTACCACACTTTCGTTCCCCCAAATTCTTCGAGGGAAAAAGCCACCACCCAGCCCTAGACGCCCTTAAATTCCACCATAACGCCACCAGGGACAGAAAAAAAGTCATGGCGTCAACCTCCGACGTGCACGGTTCCTCTCCCGTTCCGACCATGCCCCAGCCAAATGACAACGGCCGCGCACACATGTCCTCTCTTTCCTCATCGTCTTCTATTTCCGACGCAGAAAACGAACGTCGGGGTCGTTCCGAACGTCCTCGTATGGCCAGCCGGAAACCCAGTGCCTCCATACTAGTTCCACGAGACCACCCTGAGATTGAAATTGAAGAAGAAGAATTCCCCCCGGATGACGCACGCGCGATGAGTCCTCGACGTAACTCTGCTGATCTGGAGCGACTGGGAAAGGAGGCCAGACAGACCTTGCAGGAGTGAGTATCTACGTGACAATCTATCACTCATTTTGCTCCTTGAAGCGTTTGCTGATGATAATTCAAGACAAGCAAAGGCGCTCCAGTCCTCCCTTCAGGCACTTGCCGAACGTATCGAAGCAGTGAAATCGGATCACGATAAACTCGAAAGTGAAAACAAATTCTTGCAGGACTACATTGGTGGATTGACTCGAAACATGACCAAGAGTGAAATGACGAGATCCAGCACCAAGGTCAGAAAGTCGCACAAATAGGCGCGACGCCCATCAACATCCCGGCTGGTAGAGCCCATGGCACGGCTGGCGATGTCTCCGCTTGTATAGCGAAAACGAAAGAACTGTACGAGATACGTCTCCGCCATGGTTTGATTGTACATCTCAACAACTACGCATATCACCTTTTTTGGGCCTCCCTTGGCGACACGTTCTTTTGACTGGTTATCGGAGCACCATCCATTCTGCGGACGATCACACACCGCACTATAATACGTATCAACATTACGAGAGAAATCGATTTTTGACTGCATGTCGTGCGGCGGAGTCGGAATGACAACGGCGCTTATCCGGGAGTCACTCGTGCTACATTTGGCGTCAAACAGATGTCATTTGTTACCAATTCATATTCTGATTTGCTACTTCCGCTGCGGATCGTATCGCACGATGATTTCGCCACGGTCGACTGCACCGGACTACCCTTACCACTCTTAGGCAATAAATCGTGGCAGAATCCGGCTTTTTCCCTCGGTCGATGCATGAGATTGCCACACTGTGTCTTACTACAGCGAGGTCCGAATGACATGGTCGCTCCTCTGACATCATTGCACACCGTTAGGGGCGTGCTACTTCGGCTTGGCGACGATCAATGATGGATCCCGATCACACCGATCTTCGTGTCGACCAGATGACGTCTTGCGTGATGGAGCATCGTGGTTCCCTGCGCCGACTGGGTCCATCTTCAACTGTCCATATTGACTTGATTCTACTTCTGTCTTACACTTTTTTTTCTAACCTCCTTTTTTTACCTTCTATTTTCTTTCATTGTCATACCGGGAGGCAATCTGTACTTGTGGCATACATAGCACGCTCGGCGTTCGGAAATTACTGGGGATTACCTATTAGACTTGTTTGATTGATTCGACAGGAAACCGCACTGGGCGCATTTGTTCTCATGGTCTGCAAAAAGGCGAGGCGGGGAGAGTAAGCATTTTCACGGAGCAGCCCGTTGTTTTGTTTGTTTTCTATTTCAACATCATGATTATCGTGTACATTGGGATCGTCCCGGTCTGACGATTCGGCTTGATATTGTTTGGCTTTGAAGACATTTGCTTAAACATACCCAGAAGCGAGCGGTTTGATTGAATACAGAGATACTGGTATACTGTTTTCCCTCTTCTTGTAATTCATATGCCGTTGTAAGGAGTAGTCGCCGATACCAGGCTAGTTCCTTTCCACCAACACTCCAACCCAACACCAGATCTAAGCTTTACCACGACCATATGTCCCAAGCCGATGGATAGTCAAAAAAAGCCTCAAAACGCCACAACAATCCCAATCTCAACCGCCTACCTAACCACTCCATCCCTAGTCCTAGTCTATACTAGCCCCATCTCAGCCACACCCATAATAGATCTCCCAAAACCAAACCTCCCACCTCCCCAAACTATACAATAACATAGTCCCAAACCAAAACAAAACAAAAACATATCAATCCACTGGAACAGATCCCTAAATGACATCATAAAATCTACACATCTAACCCAAACGCCCCAGGCCAAAACCAAACCAAAAAACAACAATAAACAAAAAAATAAATAATAAAACTCCAATCTTATAATAACAGATAATCATATTAGTACATCATACCAAATAAAAACCTTCTATTCCCTGTCGATCTCTAGCAAAGTTTAGCAGGAAAAGGATAATTAAGGAAGATGGTTCCCGCGCGCCGCATACGTCATGTTTCAGGTTTGAGGCTGAGCTGTGTTTCTCTCTTTTTTTTGTTGTTCTTGGTTTTTTTTGAATTATTGTGAACTGTGGCTGGGGAGGGAGTTGGGGCTGAGGGAGCGACGATGCGCGTGGAGATTGCAATTGTGGGTTTTCTTTTTTTTCTGTGGTACACTATGTATACTATGTAGGATGGGGTGTTGTTTTTGGGTTTCGGTTTTTATGAGTGGGGGTTTTCTCGTTTTGTGGTTTGTCTCTCTGTATGAATGTAGATCTGTATGTACGGAGTATGTCTCTACTAGAGTAGGTTATCGGTATAGGAGGTTATGATGGGTTTGGGGGTGGGTTTTGTTTGGGACCTGATATTGTTTTTTTGTGTTCGTTTCGTCGAGTCTATGACTTAGTACCTATCTATCTTATGTGTCATTTTGGACGGAGCGTTTAAGCGTGTTTGCCTCTTTCTTTGCTTTTTAAGGGGGGTGATGTTTGTATGGCGTGTTTGTGGCATGGATCCGTCGTAGACGTATATGAAATTGGATGTGTAGAATGGTACTTTTTCTCGACTGATATCACACCGGTACCAGTCCTAGTAACTCTACACCAAAAGACCGTTAAGTTTGAAATTTCGGATTTCTTTGTTACCACTGCTGCTGGACTTTAGATCTAAATTCGAGCTCAGGCGGACAATCAAACGCCATGCGTGGCACGAAAGGAACCAAGACAATGTTCAGGTAATAGTCCAGGTCTTGCGAGGGGAAATAATTTCACTGATGTTTGAGGGGGCACGAGTCTGTAACAGGGAAAGGTATTCTTTGGGTAGTTGAGGCAATAGGCAAAAAAATTTAAAAGGGAAATAAGGTAAAAATCATGCGAGAAACGAAAAGTTGAACCACAGATGGAGAATCGGTGCACGGGCAGAAGCCGACCACGCCCCAAAGTGAACTGCGTTAGAGACAGAAAGCAGAGGACCCGAAAATCATCAAGAACCCGAATCTCCATCCGCGGGCTGTGGCGCCAGAAAGCCTCCATCTTGCCCTAGATTGTATGATACGAAAACGTGAAAGGCGCCTCGCTTCCTTTTCCTCTTCAGCGCTCTAGCTCTTTCGCGTGAATCAACAGTCCCGTCGTCCGATTGCTCCATCCATGATCGGACGCGAGTCCTTCATCTCTTCTTTACTCAGCGGCGGGCTTCTCGCCCTCAGCAGCGGGGGCCTCCTCCTTCTTCTCGGTGGAGGCGTTCTCAGCAGCCGGCTCGGCCTCAGACGAGGTCCAGAGGGTCTAGACGGTGTTAGTACAGATTGGCGCAATCATGATGTCTGTGCATTTCATCTTACCAGGTTGTCTCTGAGAAGCTGCATGATCAGGGTAGAGTCCTTGTAGCTCTCCTCGCTCAGGGTGTCAAGCTCTGCGACAAATGTTAATAAGGTGTCCGCTTCTATTATCAGGATGAGTAGAGCTGAAACATACCAGCAATGGCATCATCGAAAGCAAGCTTGGCCAGGTGGCAAGCCTGGTCAGGGGAGTTGAGGATCTCGTAGTAGAAGACGGAGAAGTTAAGAGCCAGACCAAGACGGATGGGGTGGGTAGGAGCAAGGTCAGTCTGGGCAACTTCAGTGGCGGCCTTATAGGCCTCAAGAGAGGCATCGGCAGCGCCCTTACGGCGGTCACCGATGGCGAACTCGGCAAGATAACGGTGGTAGTCACCCTTCCTGTTGTTGGAAAGAACGCGATTAGAATCTCACCAATCGCATTGACGTAGGATGACAACAACATACATCTTGTGGTAGAAGACCTTAGACTCGCCGCTCTGGGCAGAGGGGATCAGGTGCTTGTCGAGAACCTCGAGGATATCATCGCAGATCTTAGCGAGCTCAGACTCGATCTTCTGACGGTACTCCTTAATGAGGGTGACCTGGGACTCGTTGCCCTTGGACTCTTCTTTTTGCTCAATAGAGGTGACGATTCTCCAGGAAGCACGGCGGGCACCGATGACGTTCTTGTAGGCGACGGACAGGAGATTGCGCTCCTCAACGGTAAGCTCTACATCGGCAGAGGCGACAACCTTCATGTTCTCGACCATCTCTAAAGAATCTGTCAATATCGAGTGGTTGACATCGGCGAAGAAAAGATAAACCGACCTTCGTAGCGCTCGGCCTGCTCGGCGAGCTTGGCCAGATAAACAGCATCTTCGTGACCCATTGTGATAGGATTCTGGTCGACTGTTAGTGGAGACGTTTTAAAATTCGAACACAAAAACATGAGGGCCAAAAGCAACGGAAAAAGCAAGTATGAAATGGAGCCGGAATCATAAATGGCGTGAGGGGCAAGCAGGTAGTCACAGGGTATATGACGAGGCTGTGATAGTCAAGTGGCCCGAAGAACACGAATTCTAGATCCCTCCGTCATTTTTCTTTCCTTCTAGTACCCCAAAAGGAAGTACGCTGAAGGTTGGTTGTCAAAATAATTTCATGCATATTGTCAACCCAGAAAATACTATCATTCGACTCCAGTATGATATAAACGCAACTGGGGACGGTCGGGAATTGTTGAAAGTGGGCGTCGCACCGCCGGTCCTCCAGTCGGCTAGCCGTTGGCTTGCGTCGCGAATGGGCGATTCCAGAGCGGTAGTCTAAACGGAGATCATGGCAGCGACAGCGACGACAACCAGCAAGCAATTCACCCCATCAATATCACACACACGTGTGTTATAGCCCAAATAACCCTTCGTTGTATGATTCCTAGGCGATTTGCGATGATGACGACCCAGATGATTGATGGTGATGGTTGATATGGGGAGAAACAGGGAAAAGGAGGGGGAAAACAATGGAAGACGACAGAAAGGGAATGTTCTCACCTGATAAGTTGGGGGATTTATTTAGGGGATGGTAGATGGAGATTTAAAAAAGAGTTGGGAGGGTGAGAAAATGGAGGAAGAGTTTTATAACGGGGAATAAAAAGTAATGACAAAAGTCGGAGAGGAAAGAGAGAGAGAGAGAGAGAGAGACCAAGAGGGGGGAAAGAAGTGGGAGGGGAAAGTAAACGGAAGGGGGGAGTTGGCGGCGGAGACCTAGAGAGAGTCAATCACTTCAGTGCCAGCGTCTGGCTCAACGCTTCAATAATGGGGAACCTCGTCGACACCTGAGGAATACACAATCACAGGACTCGACGGCCGAATCGTCCAGAATTGACTGTCTTTTTATACGTTTCAATTCGTTTCCCGATTACCTTGCATGGGCTCGAAACTCCCTTTTCTAATGAATTGATTGATACTATTCTGGTATTTTTATTATTATTATTATATCTAATCCCTTTTCCTATTCTTTTTCTTTTCTTTTCTTTTCTTTTTTTCTTTTTAGTAAAATAGATTGATTCAGCGGATGATTAGCCGCCGACTCCCTTTTCCCACATACACAATACACGCTCTCTCCTGACGGCCTTCTTCGTCCAGACAGTCCGTCGTTTGTGTGGTTCGGTGGGCCTCTCAGCGTCATCCCTATTTCCCTCTCCGCCAATCGTCCCGCCCGCACCAGAGATCCCAGTATGGGTCGTTTCTTCCTTGTATCCTAGTGATTTGCCATTATTGAATGAGCCTCGCAGCTAGTGGTCCTAGTCCAATGGTCACCTCCTCCATAGGCCCGTATCCAAGCACCAGAGTCCCCTTTGAAGAAATGAGATGTCACCTATTATTATCGTGTTCAACTGTGATTAATGAGAATGAATCCTTAACTACTCCCACTGCCCCGGACCAAATACGATCCCACGGACTTGGTTCGGGTATCGGAAATAACTTCAGTCGATAGATAAGGGAGACAGGGAGACCCAAGAAGGTTTCCAATTGTTTGCTCTGGACGGAGGATTAATGAATCGCGTGTTTACTCTTTTTGCTTTCTCTCTCTCGCTTCTAGCCCCAACATCTAGAATGAATCCATCCCTGTTTCTAGAATTTCGGACAGGGAGGGAAAGAATGTGATACTAATTAATAAACACATATTGCGGTATTAATAGAAACATTCAATAATTTCAATTTCCCGCGCGTGAGCAAAGTCGTAGTACTAGTTAGTAAAAGTAGTACTAGGAGTAACTGTACTGGACTAGGGGATTCCACAACAACAAAATGGGCAACAACAACAACATCGCTCACCTGACCCGCTGACTCACCCGCGTTGCCAACAGACCACCACATCACATGATCCACCGCGAACCCGAGTGTCGTCATTGGGTCTCGACCTTCGTCTGACAAGCCAAAACAGCTGGAAGGTACCAGTGCAACCAATCACTCACCACTCAGGTACTTTAGAAGAACCTTTTGTTCCTTCTCCCCTCATTCCTCCTTCTCATTCTTCTCTTCCTCACACGCAACATACTCTCTCCTAAACCTCTCTTTCAACGAATTGCATCACATCCCACACCTCACCCTCCACAATCACCATGCTCCGTCAATCCATCAGACCTCTCACTACCGCTAACCGCGCCCTCGTCTCCCGGTCTTTTTCAGCTCTCGCCCCCAAGATGGCCGCAGGTGATACCGGTGCTCCCCGTCCCGGTGGTTCCCAGCATGCGTACGTCGCTCTTTAACTTCCCCCTGTTGTTTTGAGCCGGTAAAAGAGGTCGTCATCCGACCGCAGGATAATGACATCATCGTTGATGAATGGGACGATGGCACTAACGCATGCATCCAGCGACCAATTCACCAAGCGCGAAGCCGCACAGGAGAACCTCTACATTCACGAGAAGGAGCGTGAGAAGTATGTATTCATCATTTCTTCTGTTATCTAAACCCCCCCCCCCCCCCCCCCCCCCCCCTTCGAGCCGTTTCCATTGGCCCAATTCTGTCTGGCATTGGCACGGTTCGGAATTGTCCGGTTGCAAATAGATGCTGACTTGTCTCTGTAGGCTTTTGGCCCTCCGCAACAAGGTCAAGGAACAGCGCAAGCACCTCGATGAGCTGGACAAGCACATGTATGTCTTCTCTAATTCACAGGTTGGGTACTTTGCATTTGGATCGTGGCTAACTTTCTTTCTTCTGCGATTGTAGTGAGGAGTTGACCAAGAACCAGGGCGGTGAACAGAACTAGATCCTTCATATTTGATGATCTTTTTTACATCGGATGACGCAGTTTTTTTAGCTCACAGTTTCCGATCACGGTAGCATATTATACATGATTTAGTTTCCCTCGATGTAATCTACACTCTCCGGTCTATTTCGGTCTCTCTTGTGATTTTTAAATATACGGTAGTTGGCATTCTGCCAAGCCATGGACGCGTATAATTGTCATTAGCCCATTGTTAAACCACCAACAATAGCCTGGAAATGAAAAGAAAAAAATCAGACACAGCTCCGACCCAGCACAAGTACATTATATTCTCCGGTCAATGATAACGATCGCCGTATGTTTCCTCGTATAACTAAACCCATGATTTCGAAAGTTCCTCATCACTCCATTACCGACGTCCCATATAAGAGCGATAAAAATCATCAGCCGCAGTCGAATTGGCCATGCCGGAGCTGCTGAAGCCATAACCGAACCGGGAAGACAGAGACTGTCCAGCCTTCTGGGCTGCGCTGACCTTGGTTTGGAGTTCGGATGTGCCTTGATCGATAACCTGCAGTTGCGACAGGTGGGAATTGAGAATGCGCACGATTTGAGAAATCTAGCGGAATTATTAGTAGTTGCGCAATCAGTAGTGAGGGCTATACTGACCGGTTCATCTGCCTTGTTCGTCTTGCTGAGCGTCGCAGAGGCACCATTGACCTCTTCGATCATGCTGGTCAGATCCTTACCCATCTCGTCCAGGCGCTCCGAAAGCTTCTCAGCCAGCTTGTAACTATAGGTGTGTCAGTGTGCGCCGCCTCGGTAAAAAAAAAAAAAAAAAGAAGAAGACTGTAAAAAGGAAGAATACGTACGTCCTCTCACGTTCCTGGTCAGGTCCCTGCAAAGATTCACCAGGTCCCACTTGCTTCGACATCATTTCATCCACTTCACGTTCATACCGATCCAGCCACGAACCCAGTTCCTCCTGCTGACCCTCGACCGAGGCAAGCTGGCGCTCGACTTCTTGTGTCGCACGCTCCGCATCAACCGTACTACCGTACAACTTCTGCACCTTGGTGCCGTTCTCAACAAGCATCCGGTCCCATTCGGCAACCTTCTCCGCCTGCTCTTTGAAGTCCTTCTGATACTTAGTCAGATCAGTGGCCCACCGGGTGATGATCTCATCCATGGTCTTATTTTTCAGGCGAGACTGAGCCGGAGGAGTCGGCCCAGCAGTCGACGCGCCAAGCGCAGCGCCCCCGGTTGCTGCGTTGCTCGTCGCAGTGGCGCCCGTTGTGCCAGTAGCGGTTGATGTCGCCGGCGCGGAGGGTGTGGTGAGCGATGGCTTAGAAGCATCTGTGGCTGCAGCGGGGGTTGCGGAAGTGGTCGAGGGTTGTGAAGATGCGGTGGTTCCGGCAGGCTTGTTTCCGAACAATCCACCGGTGGGTGCAGCGGGTTGAGTAGCGGGGGGTGCGGTAGCTGTAGTGCTGGGTGCAGTTGTCCCTGTAGGCTTGGCAGCACCAAGCGCAGAGAACATGCCACCGCTAGGAGCAGCTGCAGGAGTTGTCGATGGAGTTGTGGAAGAGGTCGTACCACCAATGGCAGGGAATAGGGATTTTTGCGGAGTAGCAGATGATGCGGCTGGAGTCGTAGAGGGCTGTGCGCTAGTATTTGTGGTGCCCAGAGAGAAAGCCGGCTTAGGCGCGGAGTCTGTTCCAGCAGCTGGTTTCTGGAAAAGAGAAGGTGTCTGAGCGCTCGTTGTCCCTCCAGTGGAAGGAGTTGGGGCAGCACCAAATAGTGGTTTGGGGGCAGTATCAGCACTGGTGGTCGGGGTTGTTGATTCCGCCGGTTTGTTAGCGTTTCCAAATAGATTACCTCCCGCAGGTGCTGCTGGGGTCGAGCCAAACAAAGGCTTCTGCTGTGTATTTTGTGTGTTCGATCCGAAAAGGCCGCCGCCGCCGTTTGACTGAGTCTGCGTCTGCGGAGCTCCTCCGAACAATGGGTTGGTGGAGGGTGCTGTTGCAGTAGTAGGGGTGGTGGATGAAGAGCTAGTTGTATTCACGTTTCCAAATAGACCGCCTGGCTTCTGTGCTGTCTGTCCAAAGAGCGACTGAGGCTGGCCAGTAGCACCTCCCTGTGGTGGAGGACCAGCAGGAGTTGTGGACGCGGTGTTGCCGAAGATCGAGCCTCCTGACTGTCCCGGGGTAGAAGTTGCGTTGGCAAACAGGCCGCCTGCAGGCTTTGCAGCATTTCCAAAGAGACCACCGGCAGGTGTCTGTCCAGAGCTGGGCGTTTCGTTCGTCTTGGGGGTTTGCGACCCACTGCCAAATAGTGAAGGCGCCTGAGTGGTACCCGCGGGTTTACTCTGAGTACCGAAACTAAAAGCAGTAGTACCACTGCTGGGAGTAGCAGCGCTACCAGTGGCACCACCAAAAAGCGTAGACCCTTGCCCACCAGTCGCAGAGCTTGTGCCAAACATCGAAGGCGAGGAGCTGCCGCTTGTTGATGCTCCTATATTCCCAAAGAGACTACCCGGGCTCGATCCAGTGTTCGAATTGCCAGCAGTCCCAAAAAGACTTTTCCCAGAGCCCCCGTTGGAGGCTGGAGCACCGAATGAAAAAGACATGGCGTTCGGTTGTGAAGGAAGGTATCAACAGGGCTACCCTGGAGTGGAAAAAAATAGATACAACTTGCAATCAGTCAATCAATCCAGGAATAATAAGAAGCTAAAGACAGATAATCAAAGAGAACTCACTGCGCCCAGGAATGACGAGCCCTGAAAGATGAATCGGCAGGTGAATGGCTCTTGGTATGGGGATTGGCGCAGTCCAACAGCCAAAACAATCAATTATTCACCCCAAGCTGAGAGTTTCTCTGGAGGAACCGCGCTTGGCTCGGCTGGGCGACTAACTCGACACCTCAGGCAGTAGTGATCTTTCCGCCACTGCCTCAGGCATATGTTCGAGACTCGCATGGAACCGGTTATTCTAACCATAGGGGATCAGCGACAACATCACCACTTGTTCACTGCAACCTTAATTACTCCTTATACCACTTCAATCTTCCCGTCCCAGAAATTATTGTCACTTTTCTACATGTGTCTCTTCAGAAAATAGACCTACTCTAATGTCCGGAAGGCCATCCCGCCCGTCCAGTTCGCACTTGGAGCCCCCAAGCAAAAGCGTAGAGTTAGTGGACTCCGGGGCACGAGACTCCGGTATGGTACATACTGAAACCCACGAGTTGGTCCATCATATTTATCGCTGACAATATTACTTCAACAGCTACAAACAGTGACGAGGATCATTTCTCAGACGCCAGCGAAGGCCATGAACGTGCCCATTCGCGCTCGGCGTCCGGTCGCACATCTCCTGTTCCGCTGACTCGGGTGGAGAAAGTTGACGATACTCCTTCACACGGTGACGTTCCTGGAACTCGGGCATACGAGCTAAGGGGACATGATGCAGTTCCCGATGAGATTGAGGTTATTCCGGAAGGGTCACGCAGTAGAAGCTCCTCGACTGTGGGGCGACCACAGCGCCCTTTGACCCCGGAAGGTTCACCAATTCCGCGGACAATAGTTGAGAAAGTCGATGCGGACCAACCAAGTCATGGAGAGATACCTGGTACCGAAGCGTATGAGAAACGCAAGGCTGATGCGGTTCCCGATATTGTGACGACAGCCTCGGATTCAGATGCGAGATCACCGTCGCACAGTCCAGAGTTAAATGAGCGGGGTCTAAAGGAGGGAATCTCTACCGATGCAGATGTTCCCGAAACAGTCCTCCAAAGAGTAGATACTTTACCGAATGAAGATACAGGATCAAGTCCACGAGCACATCAAAGACGACCGAGCGATGCCTTGCCCGACGTGACGGAAACTGTTCCAGATGGCCCAGGTAGGATCTCTTGGTTTCCATGATAACATGCGATTAAAATGGACGATTAATCAATGTAGATGCACCGTCACCGTTGCAAGATAGCCTCCCGCAACAGAGTCATGATAAGCAGGAAACACCTGTGGCCGGCGACGATAGCGCAAACCAGGCGGCTACAGATGACTTTGATGATTTTGCGGAGGAACAAGACATGGGGGAAGATGACTTCGGTGATTTTGACGATTTCAATGATGGTTTCCAAGAGCCCAGTACAGAGGTTTCTGATGAGGAACCCGTGGTACAAACACCTCAACTTCATACACTACCTACAGTTGTAAGTAACTCCAATACTGTTGCGTAGCCCATGCCTTATAGCCCGTTATTATTGGAAGGCGTAAGCTAACAATGTCTTGCAGCCACCCCTTGTGGATTTTGATTCTTGTCAATCACTTCCCGATGTGTTTGCTGCCCTTGACGAACCTCTTGACCGTCTCTTTCCCGCTTCCAATGAGGTTTCATCACTCCCTCCCATAGAACCACTCCGAAACAACTCAGCTATCTTCAACACTGAACGCTCTTTGTCATTGTGGTCTCAGCTTGTTGCGCCTCCACCACTACAGCCCCAGAATTGGGTAAAATCTCGGATCCGTCGTCTCTTCCTAGTCTCGCTAGGAGTACCTGTCGATCTCGACGAGATCTTGCCAGCTTCGAAACAAAAGAAGCTTGTTTTGCCATCAATCAACCCCGGTGGCCCCGACGCCACTTCGGGGACTCATTCCCGCTCGGGAAGCCAAGTCAGGAAAGATGACGTTCAGAGTGGTGCCAACAGTCCGTCGACGTCTGGCCCACCTCGGAATAGAGCTTCATGGCGACGCGAACCGTCTCCACCGCCCCAATTAGACCTCCCAGCCGTCCGGCGCCTATGCTCCACGACAGACGCAGCCCTAGATGGACTCACGGATGGCGAATTACAAGGCCACGTGAAGGAGCTGGAAAATGTTACGCTCCGTGCTAGCTCTGTCCTCGAATACTGGCTGAAACGACGAGACGGCCTAGTAAGTGAGAAAGAAGCGTTCGAGGGCGTGATTGAGAACCTTGTCAATCACGCCAGGCGTGTGAGAAAATAATGTATAGCATAATGAATCTCCTTTCCCGTTTTATTCCTCTAACAATTCCCCTGTCACCCCTCGCTGTCTCTACTTGGCCCGTTCGAGTTCGGATCTGGGATCCCGTTCTCTTCATTACTTTATTAATACTTTTTGTGTTGGTGAGGTCTGGACCTTGCTATCCCTTGTTTTACTCTAGAAATGATCCCCTTTAGAATGAGATTATAATCTCTGTCAGATAGAATAGGTTAGCTAGGATAGGTAGCCTGAGATCTATAATATACAATCCCGATCTATATCCCTTGTGTTACTTCGCTAGTCTCAACACTATATAATGTTGATTCGCTCAACTAATTGAATTGGAGTTGACCTTGTATAGGAGTGTGTATGTGTATAGTATATATATTGGGTGACCTCCGTACCCAGCACATAGATCTTGCCGTCTCAATGATTCTACTGATTCAAAGAATTTAGTCTACTTCTTTTGATACTACAAAGGCACGTTCATATTGACGGTCAAATAATCCTTCCCCTTCTCTGTTGTCTTGGTGTGCTGTACATAGCACGATACCAAGTGGTAAAATATGTACAAGGTATCTGCCTACATCCCGAGCTAAGTGATGAAAGCGTAAGGGAAAAGAAAGACCAGCCAATTCAAAAATCTACACGCAGTCCCATGCAGGGGTTGAATCAGGAGTGCGAGACAGACAGAAGAAAAAAAAGGGGGAGTAAGAACCAATAACAACAATTTAAGCAAGCTGGGTATCGTAATCAAAACAAAAGCGCCTGGCTTATTTGACAAACAGAAAATCGCAGAGCTCACGTATGCAAAGAACTCGCAAGGCAGGAAGTAGAACAAATGAACGTAAGTCATCAGTCATGTAGGAGTTTTCCTTAGTAAGGGACTCGATGATAGCGATGTTGACCTTGTTTTTCCCTCCCCCCTCTCTCTTTCTTGTTTAGTCCAGAGTGATGACTTCGGGTGGGTGTGTATCATTGACCGGCCCGTTCATGGAGTTGGTCCGTTCAGATTTTGGCCTCTGGGTAGCGGGAGCTGGGGAATGGTTGCTGGGTTCGGGTGCTTTTCGTTTAGAGGGGACTCGTTCCCCAGTGTTTTCGGGCCCGCCTTCTGAAGAGGGTGGTGCGTCTGATTCTGATTTTAATTCCCAGGATCCGTCGGCTTTGATGAGGATTGCCTTTGCTCCTTCAAGTCGATTTGTTCGTGCTAGCTCCGCGCGCACTTCCTGAAGGTAGCCATCGATGACCAGTTGTTGGGGACGCGCATCTTGGCCGCAAATGGGACATTTCCAGTCATTTTTCAGGCTGCGTTTTCCCGACTTCGAGGCACGCGTTTGTATCCAGGTCAAATGATCAAAGCAGTCTTGGTGTTTGCAGGAGCGTCCACGTACAGGACGACTAAAGATTCGTGCGGTGAAAGGATCCACGAGATTGATGCTGAGATGGTCACTGACGACACTCACTTCGTCGTCCTGCAAGCTGGAAGATACACGCTGGCAAATCTGCTCTCGACATTCAGAAGCGGGTAATGCTTGAGCAAGTGAAAATGCTCGAACCAGATCTGAGACCTCCAAAACTTCAACTCCCATTGCGTATAACATATCGTTTGCCTCAGCTGAGCTGCGGATAAAATGTAAAGATACCGCATTATCCCCTTCTCTGAGATGATCAGTGATATCCAACGGGAGATCTTTGCCATTATGCACTCGTCGGCGAACAAAAAGCTCCACTCCATTGACGTGAACATAAAAAACACTCGGCCACACCGACTCGGCAACAGACCACATCGACTCTACAACCTCACTGGTTGCCGAGGGCATCTTGATACACCGCAGTCGATATACAAGATTGCCGCTCGAGTAGAAACGGAGCGAGCGCTGTCCTATTCCGGCCGACCGAGATTTAGGAAACTGATCCAGATTATGTTTTGATAAATTAAACCTCCAATGGAAAGCACATTGTTCCCGACCGAGTGGTGTCGGTGGCACAGCGAAGGAACTGAGATATTGGAACAACTCCATCTCTTTCTCGCCCGCAGGCCCTCTAGAAAGCAGGTAATTGTGTGGGTCACGTAGGTGGACCTGATGGAGAGAATCACGAAGCGGTTGGGGCGGTATTGTATTCAATGGATGGGAGCCTGGAGGGGGAAGAAGAAGGACAGGCGGGGGATGTGGACGAGGCGGTCGCTGAGACAATGGAGAGGGTGGGGGTTGAGTATGATGCCTCAGATTCACTGGTTGCATGGACGGCCCAGCCCCATTGTTTCGTAGCTCTAGCTGAGGTGGCCCTGCAGTTACCTGTCGTGGGACTTGGACCGCGGGTTGCATTGACGGAATTCTGCCTCCCGGTGGAGGATGCGCAATTTGGGACGGATATACCATGGGCGGAACAGTTGCTTGGGTTGGAGCACCGGTTGCTCTCGACATTGGATCGGACAACTGAAACGTGTAAGTGTGTGGAGTGGTCGGAGCGCCGTTAGTCCAACTCGAACGTCGACTGTGGGCAATAGGAGCCGAACGATGAGAGCTTGGAGCGTTGGCTGGCATGCGTGCCGTCGGAGGCACAAACTGATACGACGTTGGGGAGGCTACCTCAGGATAAATGGGTGGAGAGATTGAAGGGCCTGACAGCCTGGTCACTGAATGGGGCACCGAAGCTCCACGACTCGCCATCGCAACGGGCAAAGAATGGGAATGTGTACTCATTGTACCCTGCGACACCAAAGGGCCGGGTTGATTGGGCAATGGAAGCGTCATCTGGGGATTGCGGACCTGAGGACTACCTGTGCTGGTAGGTCTGGCCACCGGATGTAACATAGAATCTCTCTCACTTCCGATCGACATGGGCCCATAGGGCAGGTTCGGGGGTGGCCCCGGCTGATGCGTGACAGCTGCAGCGCAAACCGAGCGGTATGCCTGAACGACCTTCTGGGTCTCTTCTTGAATCTGTGCATTAGATACCAGACGCGGTGATGCGCAACGCTGCTGGTAGTACCGTAGGTCTAGCTCCCAGACGGCCTTCAAATGCTCTTCGCTCTTGGATCCGGGCAATGTACGACACGTGGAGAGAAAGACGGTATACGCCAGAGCCCCTGATGTGATGCCGAAGTTCTTCACAAGCTCGTCGACCAACGGTGGGAACTCCCGCTTTCGCACTTCCTTCACATACATGGGCCACTTTTCACCGAGCAGGCGGAGACATTGCCCGGCCTGCTCCACAGCCTGTCCATATCTAGAACTCTGTATCAACCCAGCAAGTGGGGCAGGAAACTGAGCAGACCATCTGAGAAAACCCCCTGAGACCCGACTGTTTTCTACTAGGAGTCTCCTAATCACATCTAAACCACACTCCTGGGGTACGGAATATCCCGGCAACTGGAAAAATTCTTGTGGGGCAAGGCTATGCAGACAATACACCTGATGAATCGCGAGGAACATAGGATCTCGTTCAGCACAAGCTTGGTACAGAAGTTGTGTCCGTGGCTGTTCTACATTTCCGAGACAATCCCTCTGCTTCAGCTGATGCTGGAAATTTTCAAGTGTCCTCAACGATTGTTCGTAAAATGCGTCATCCAGGAGGGGATTGTGGAATGGATTGCGCCGGGATGTATTAGGGGGCTGCACCATCTGTTGTCTAGGGGATGCGGCAGAGGGTGGAAACGCTGGAGATAAAGCTGGGGAGTGTGAGTGAGATGCGTGCGAGTCCCGTCTCTGCAGTTGCAGAGAAATATTGCTCCTTTCCCGTTGATGCCCAGCCCTGGTAGGATTCCCGGCTATTATATTCACGGCTCCAACACCAACTGGTGAAGATGTAGACACTGCTGCCCCAACCTGTGGCTGGTGAGGCAGCGGCGCTGGCCCCACGGTGTGAGGGGACGGAAATGATGTAACCGAGGGACTTGCGCCATTGCGATTGACGATATTGCTGGAGCTGTCATATATTGGAGAAGGGACTACGATCGGGGTTTGGAGGGTACGCGAAGCGGACCGCCGAGACACAACGGTGGTGGTAGCTGTCGCTGCTAGAGGAGGGTCGGGCCCCGCTCGGTCAGAAACGACGTGCCACGACGAGTCCTGCGAAATGGGAGATTGCTGCTGGAACTGCTGCTGGGCGTGACCAGGAGTCACCGGGGACATTACATTCGGCTGCGATTGAGGGGGTAAGGGCGCAGCGGCAGCAGTGGTGACTGACGCGGCATTCTCTTGACTTTGGGATGGCACGGGAAGCACGCGAAGAGAGGACGACTCTCGCATGCCTTGTTGACGCGTCCGGCCAGCAGCAGCAGCAGCAGCAGCATCAGTATCAGTAACAACTTTATCCGAAGGAGCAGTGGTAGCTGAACCGTCAGGTAATTCGGAGTGGCAGGAGAGAGAAGAGGAACAGTTGGCTGCATTCAGCATCCACGATCTCCGCACACCACCTAGAAAAATGTTGGCAGTGGAATTGGACGATTCGACGGAATTTGGGTTAGAATTAACATTAGGTAAGTGGGTAGTTGGGCTCATGATGACAGAGCATCTTCTGGTTCATTTTCTTTCACTTGGTTTTCTTTTTTCTTCTCTTGGACGCATAAGAAATTATTGGAGTCCAGAATGAAATTGGAGTGAGGGAAGAATCCATGTAAATGTGAGAAAGCTATTTGTCCGGGAGATAGACCGGCATACAAATAAGAAACGATAATTAAGTGAGCGAGAGAAAAAAAAAAAGAAAAATCCGGAAAAGAAAATCAATATCAATTATTGCGCGTAACATACATACACGCTCTTGTACCGCCGAGAACAGATAATTATGATGCTGTCCCCCAAAGTAGAAAAAGAAAAAAGAAAAGTTCACACTGGTTTGGGAGTTATAAGTTATAACGACCGGTGATGAAGAGAAACTTCCAACGGGGTTTGCTAAGTTGATTGATTACTCACCGTAGTTCAATGCTGTGTGATAGAGCGCTTCTTATAGTCTTTTCTTCGGATTTTTGTTTGTATTTTTTTTTTTGGTCTTATTTTACCTTCAGTTTGCTCTTCCTTTCTTTTCTTTCCTTTTCTTATTTTTTTTTTCTATTTCTCTCTCGCTTATTTACTCCCTATCAATTGGTTTCCAGATTAGTATTACTAAAAACAACTGCGCTAATGTAGTAAGAGTCGTAGTAATGCTTATTATCCACGCAGGCGGTTAACTGAAACAAGGAAAAAGTACAGTGCAGGTGGATAATCAAAACCAAAAAAAGAAAAAGGAACGAGGAAGAAACAAACTGATTCTCTCATTAGGCTTAACATTTATGCATGACTATCCTCTTGAGTCTCAGGATTCCCATGCATGACCCTAAGTCAGTTTATTGGGATGAAACGAACCCATCGAGGAAGCCTAATCTTTCTGGACCTGTCAAGTTTCTGAGAAGGCTGCATTAGTTACAAGGTATGTCGATCCCTACCTAGTCCTTTCCCGAGAGTCAAGTGATGGATCCAAGGGAGAGACTTATCAGGTTTATACTCAGTACGCCATGTATGTATCCCTTGGACGGTGTGGCTGGGGGATTGTACTATAGGTAGTACTAGTGGTATCTCGTCTACGGAGCATTCTCGTTTCACTCTGATTGGAGAGAGTGGATAGAGTCGAGAATGATTCTATACATATTGCCTTCGGTGGGGAGAAGTATATCATATCAATCCAGGTTTGAGTTGATACATTGGAGCAATGATTGCCGTTTTCGCTTGTCTGATGCATACATATTGAACAGAGTCGATCGTCATCGTTCTGACTGGTATTTATTAATCTGTTCTATTTAGAGATCCTCCTCGTGGAAAAATGTCAGCCGTTGATCTATGTGTACATATAAATCCATGTAAGGCACCGTTCGTTCCTCTCTTAAGTGAACAGCTGTTCGGTGATGAAGTAGTTGTTGGAGTGAGACTCTGTTGGCTCCAGTCATCATCTCCCATTTCCCTCCCAATTAGGGCTCGGTCACATCTGTCCATTGCCTCACTCATGCTACAGCAATTGAAGAGCACCACCCAACTTGGATTTAATTCTTAAACCTAAGATTTTGGCTCAATCCCCTGTCCCTGTGACTCCGGTTCCCCTTTTGTTCTTACTTTGATCCTGACTCTGATCGTTCGTCCCCATTTCTCCTATCCGACAATACTCTTTCACCTTATACCTCAGGCCACATCCGGTACCCTCAGGCCTTAAGGTGTATATGGTCACAGCGTGACTTCCCGCAGCCTCACCATTAATTCCCTTCTTGGGTCTGGAACTTTACAATTTATTCTCAGCTTTTACTCCTCTTTTGCTCTTCTCCTCTCTCTTCTCCCTCCTCCTTCATCCTCCCTCTCCATCACAATCTCACAACCTTCCACGTCGATCAGGGAGGACACTGAAGAGAAGAAGTCAAAAAAGAAAAACAAAGCAAAAAGCCAAGAAGCCCAAAAGAGAACTCAACGCCCAATTTTCTCAAGACTAATTTCCCAAGGGGCCATTTAATTTCCACTGGTGACCCGTGCTGCGTTGCCGCTCAGTTAGCGCCCCTACTGTACGTCGATTACAGCAGTGATCCTGACCGACCTTTGAAAGCACATCTCAAGCGCCTTAGATCGTCGTTTTACGTGCACCTGTTCCTTTCGGTCGATCTGATCCCGGTCCGTAAGAAGAGCTAACGCTTGTTCTTTTTTTATCGCTCCGAACCTAGCCTTCTTACGAGGTCCGGAGGAATTGACCAGCGATCTATATATCATCAGCTCTGACCCTCCTCCCTCTTCCCTTATTAGCGCCACTGGGAAAACGAACTTCCTTCCAGACCCGCCGCTTTTTTGTCCCCGCTAATTCTCCTTCTCGCCCATTTGAGGCAGGCTTGGATTCCTCAACCCAACCCGCATTCTCTACATTCCATTCACTCCCCCAACCTTCGTCTACTGCGACGATCTTCGCCCAGCCATCCGCTGCCCTTGTGGTTGCCAGATATCCCCGCCAGGGCTGCGGCCCCCATGTCCTGCGCAATCCCTCCGCTGTTATCACTGCGTTCTTGTGACGTTTGACCCCGCACTGGCTCTTTAGACATCATTGACTCCGAGGAACCACCGCCAATGGCTCTCGCAACGCCTCCTCGCAATGTCCACCCGGGAGACCTGCTCCTAGTTGTTCGTGAGTGACCCGACCGTGGTCGCATACAAATTCCGCGACACTCGGTTTGTTTGACACTGACCGTGTTGGTAGATGATTTTGAGGCCCGTGGACCGGATGAGCTTAACTTGCGTCGCGGCGAAAAAATTGAGCTAGTCGAGTTGGATGATGGGTTTGGTGATGGATGGTATCTTGGAAAGGATTTAAACACAGGAACTCAAGGTCTTTTCCCGGGAGGTAAGGTCTCACCAAAACAGCTACTGTCTGAAAGGAAGTGTCGCTAACGCAAGCACAACCCCTCAGTATACACTACCGCTGCCCCAAAGATTCCCATCCGGCCGCAGAAAGATACCCTTGGACCAAATACATTGAAAACCGACCTCCGTAATGTGATAGGACAGGAAATATTTGCTTCGCCTATTAGTGGCGAATCTACGCCTCAAGCGTCCCGACGTGCCAGCACGTCTGATATGAGCGCGCCAGATATTGATGATTCAACGGCCCCGACACCCTCCCCAAAACAACAGCAGAGGTCTAGCTCCTCGCCATTACCGACGTCTAAAATGGCGATCGACATTCAGAAGTCCATCCGACAGTCCATTGATGGTCACTTGAGTGGCCAGGACAGTCCGGTGATGAACGAAACTCTGAGTGTCATCGATGAACACATTACCGATCTGAGTACACCTCGCCACAGTGTGACTGCCTCCCAAGATTCCAAGACGGTGAATGACTCGGCAAGCGAATATAGCAGCACTTTCGAGCACCGAATGTCTTACATTAACGGGCATGAAACCGACGAAGAAGAAGAAAAACAGCCGACAGAGGAACAAGTTCGCCGATGGAACCATTTAGAGACCGCGAAACATTTACGCCAGTTAGGACTTGAAGCCAAACACTGTGACATATTCGAGGACCAGGAGATTACTGGTGATGTACTCCTGGATATGAACCAGGATTTCCTCTTCATGAAGGAGTTCGATTTCGGTGTTATGGGTCGGAGATTGAAGACGTGGCATAAAGTTAAAGCCTTCCAGGAAGAGGTGAAGGGTATTCCGCAGCAGCAATCATCACGCGGCTCATCTTTTGCGACCCCTCAGGATGAACGTGCCCCTAGTCGCGCAAGTCACACTGGCCCTCTCTTTCCTAGAATTCCCAACCTGAGAGGGCCAAACGGCCCGACACAACACCCGCGACTTGTCAGTAGCACTATGCAGAGCAACACGGGTTCTCCCCTGACGTCACAAGCCCCAGTATGGATGGACCACTCTAGGAGACCATCGGCTGCGTCCGTTCGTGAGATCAACCATTCGCGGCGCCATTCTTCGATCGATACCACCAACCGATACTCAGGGGTGGGAGACTCTTCTCCTGCCAGCCACCACAAGAAAAGTTCGTTCGATCGGGGTTGGACCTTAAATGGTGCTTCGGGATCCCAACGGCGTCCCGGGTCAGCTCTCGGAGCGCCAAACGAGACTGCTCTCCCTCAATCTGTGTTTCACGTGGCGGAGTCCAATGGTTCTGACTCGGCTACCGCTGTTAGCGATGACTTAGATCGCGGCTACTTTTCGGGCCCGGAGGGAGATACCCGAAAGAATCGGCGTGTCCTGCAGAAACGAAGCTCTACCTATGGCAGTGTTTCCACACCATCTAGCATCCCCGATGAGCACTTCCAGCTCAAAGTCAACAAACGTCACTCACGTATCAACAGTGCTGATTCGATCAGAGATGCGGCTCAAATGACACCTCCCACAGCGAAAGCCTCCCCACCCAGGGGTCGTTTCAGGAGTTTGAGCACTCGAGCTTCGGACCGACATGGCCAGCAGTCATCTAATCCGCCATCTGCGGAAGAGAAGTCTTCTGGCTCCGGGTTCTTCGCCGCATTCTCTCTGGGTGGAAAAAATAACGAGGAGCAGTCTCAACGCTCAAGCACTTTACCTCTTCAGGGAATCAAGAACGCTGGGCCTAAATTCCGACGTGCTGTTGGTCTCCGTGCCATGTCCGAGGCTGTTAAAGGGATCGATACCTCCGTCGCTCCCCCGTCTCCTAGTAAAGATCCCGAGTCCCCGTCCACTAGAACAGGATCGACAACCCCTTCGACCACCAAGAGCTCAGAACGACATAGCACGGATGGTTCGGGCAAGGCTGTAGAAGGTGGTGCTTCCATGCCACGTGCCCGTACCCTCCGGTCCGGAACCAAGTCGAAGAAAGATACAAGCGCTTATACCCAGGGCCTGGAGAAGAAGACACCGAAAGAGCAGATGAAAGGATGCGACTTTTCGGGGTGGATGAAGAAGAAGTCTTCCAACCTGATGACAACGTGGAAACCGCGTCTCTTTGTGCTGCGTGGCCGTCGTCTGTCGTATTATTACTCTGAAGACGACACCGAGGAGCGTGGTCTTATCGACATTACGGCCCACCGTGTGCTTCGCGCGGATAACGACCCTCTCATTGCCCTGCATGCGACCCTAACTGGTTCCACAGCCTCTCCAACTTCGCCGTCTGGGTCTACTGCCGATGGCCCTTCATCTGATAAAGCCTCGGGCTCGGAATCCTCTCTCCGTGGGTCCAAGCCCGTGGGAGAAGGCCCGTTTTTCTTCAAACTTGTACCACCGAAATCGGGCACTTCTCGGACGGTGCAGTTCACGAAGCCTGCTATCCATTATTTCCAGGTAGACAGTATTCAAGAAGGTCGCTTGTGGATGGCAGCGTTGATGAAGGCTACCATTGAACGGGATATGGAACTCCCCGTGGAGACTACCAATAAACAGAAGACTGTTAGTCTTAAAGAAGCCCGTCTAATGAACCAGCGGCCTCCCGCGCTGCTGCCGACAACTCCCGCAACTCAAGGAACAGAGGAGAAAGACGAACATTTGACGACCACCACAGAGGAGAGCGGCTTGATGATTCAAGGTCTCGGGGATGAGCAAGTGCCTACCCATGGGGACGATGACGAGAAAAAACGGGTTTCGAGCCCTCTTGGTGGCCTTGGTGTCGGCCCGCCCTCGTTGCTCCCTGAATCAGTCGCAAAGGTAGATTGATCGTGTTACTGAGAAGACACAGCCACTGCTTAATCACACTTTGTTTTGCGTGCTTTCAATGTTACCGACCTGTTTGGCGTTTATGTGATATACCCCCATTTGGATTATTTGATCTCAAGCTTACAGTCGTTTCACCTTTAATTTTATCGAATAATATCGTGTTAGCTCTTTGACATCGTTGGGTGACCAGGCTCTTGAAGACAAGAATACATAACGCGCGAGCTCCAGTAGTCAATCTTGTACATGTAATGGATTTTCTAAAATTAGGGCTGATTTAATGCTCCATCAAGGATGATCACCCGCACGCCAAACCCTCCTTTCATGACCCGTCGTTTTAAGGTTTTTTTTTCTTTTACTTTTCTTGCTTTTATTACACCTCATATCAGAGAAGCGCAAGATGAGATTATACTTATTTGACATGGCTTCCCTCTGAAACAAACAAGACCATTAGCGAATACAACACGATATCCTCCGCCAATGGTGCTGCGATTCTCCGGTTTGCCTCCATGTTCCTCCGCCGGCTCCTTTCCCGCGTCCTCTCCCTCCTCCTGCCGCTGGCGATAGCAAGCAGCCTTTACCTCTATTTCTATCCTGTCTTTCATGGCTGCGCGTTTCCGCTCCCCAGGGATGATCACACAGGGCTCCTTTCGAATTCGTTTACCAGTGCGCTCCGCCAACACTTTTCACCGCAATCGGCAGAGAACCCCGCTATCTTCAGACTTCTGGTCCTAGCGGATCCCCAGCTAGAAGGCGACAGCTCTCTCCCGAAACCCGAAGATGAACTTTCTGCTCGGATTCAACATCACTGGGCAACAGTGAAGTCATCGGTGAACAAGACGGAGCCTCGTCAAATCCTCACCGCCATCTCAACCGCAGTAGACTCCCTCGCTAGCGAAGATATCCCTCGCGCCTTCCGTGCAGCTCGGAAACGGCTCGATCTATTGGGCAACGACTACTACCTTGCGCATATTTATCGCACTCTACATTGGTGGAGTCGCCCAACACACGTCACGGTTCTGGGTGATCTGATCGGGAGCCAGTGGGTGACAGACGAGGAGTTTGATCGACGCGGCCGCAGATACTGGGAGCGGGTCTTCAAGGGTGGGGAGCGCATTAACGATGATATTACAGCAACTGGCGCAAGGAATTATAGCGGTAGCGAAGGGAAGAGTACTGAACTAGAGACACTCAATGCTACGCATTCCGCATGGACACAGAGGATCATCAATATCGTGGGAAATCATGATGTAGGATACTCTGGGGACGCAAGTGAAGCGCGGATTGAGCGGTTCGAGCGCGTGTTCGGCCGTGCGAACTGGGATGTGCGATTTCAGCTCCCACTAGAGCAGGTTGATAACGCGACTGCACCCCTCAGTGCTCCCCCAACGCTGCATCTGATCAACCTCAACACCTTGACTCTCGACTCCCCGGCCCTATCCTCGGACATCCAGTCCCATAGCTACGCCTACATTAACGATCTGATCTCTCATCGATTGTACCCCGTGGAAGACCGCACGACATTTACTCTCCTTCTGACCCACCTCCCCCTACACAAGAAGGAGGGTATATGTACCGACGGTCCTTACTTCACATTCCATGAATCAGACGACGAGGATGGCCCCGACGATGTGCCGCGCTTCAAGGAAGGAGGATTGAAAGAACAAAACCATCTCAGCGACCACATCAGCAGCAGCGGAGTCCTCCAGGGGATTTTCGGCATGACAGGAGACGAAAGCGGCCCCGGCGGAGGAAGAGGACGGAATGGACTCATTCTCACAGGCCACGACCACACAGGTTGCGACGTGGTCCACTTTGTGAACCGAACTATAGATACAACAACCGCCGAAGACTCCGAACCACGAAGTTGGAAATGGGACGCAAAACGCTACGATAACGCTGTCGATAACTCTACGCCCGCCATTAGAGAAGTCACTCTCCGCTCTATGATGGGTGAATACGGCGGTAACGCAGGCCTGCTTTCTCTCTGGTTTGATACTACTGTTAATGAATGGAAGTATGAGATCACGATGTGCATGGCTGGTGTGCAGCATATCTGGTGGGCAGTGCATATTGTTGGTCTTTTGACTTGTATACTTCTTGTCGGGTATATATTGGCTGGTTCGGGGTCGAAACCAAGCGTTACAAAGAAGATTGAGGTTGGACAGGAGAAGAAGAGGAATTAAGACCAATAGACCTGGGAAGACATGCTGTTTTGGTGGCTCAAACAACCAAAGTTGAAGTGCCAACAACTATAGATTTCTTGTACTTATCATTATATAGGATATGCCCTGTGGACTTGTATATTATGACATAAACCATCCAAAAGAGTACTCTACGATTACACGCAAACGACCCTTGGGTGCGGTTTCGAAACCATCACCAGTAGATAACCAAAGAGAATAACCTACAGCGATACGGAGGAGCAATTACGCACGATGAAGGAAGGTAAGAAGGACGCCCCCATTTTCTGAATTTTTATATTCCGAGTCGCCATATAAGAGACAAAAAGAAACACGTCATAGAGGAAATTGAAGTGACGAAACTCGCGGTTCTAGTATTATCACCCGGTCGTTCCTGATTTTCGTTTCCCGTTCATAGTTGCACCCAAAACGAATTTGATTTGATTCCCCTGCTTGGTATCGAACTATTTCCTTTAATATTTTCCAAGACGGTTCTCCTTGTTTACATGACAACACCAGAGTTGGAAGCGATACGCTGTTGAGATATTTCGTTAGCATGAATATTTTCTGGGATACGGAGGACATGGAATGCTTACAGGCCAGAGCTCAGCAGCCTCCTTTCCGACGGGGCCGGTGATGGCGGATCCCTTCATCTCACCCTTGGCGTTGACGATCTGTACAGGTATTTATTAGCAACGTGGCCTTCTCCTTCAAAGTTTATCATGTCGATATGAACGAAAAATACGTACGACACCAGCGTTGTCCTCGAAGTAGAGGTAGATACCATCGGGACGTCTCCAGGGCTTGCTCTGACGGACGACAACGGCGGGCATGACCTTCTTACGGAGCTCGGGCTTTCCCTTCTTGACGGTGGCCATGACCATGTCACCGACACCAGCGGCGGGGAGACGGTTGAGGCGGGCACCGGTACCCTTAACGGAGATGATGTAAAGGTTACGGGCACCGGAGTTGTCGCAGCAGTTCATGACGGCGCCGCTGTAAGAATAACCCAGTTAGTTTCCTGACCGTCGGGGGTTGACTATTGATGGACGTAGATATATGTAATGTATGGGGTTTTCGTCTCGACATTGGGGGTTCATGATTCGAGATAGGATCGGTTCTCGACGTACCAAGGCAGACCGAGCGACATCTTGAGCTTGTTGCCCGAGGAACCACGACTGTAGAAGAGCGATTCGTTAGCATAATCCCCTGTGCATGTTCTGGCCGTAAAAACTCAAGAGCAAAGAATTTTGTTGGTTCTTCTAACTGTCCCCGCAGCCAGAGTCTGAGTATCTCCCCGGGTTGTTCTTCTGGCCGTCATTCTTTTATCCCTGTCCCTTGTGCGATCCTTCCACCGTCGTTGCCCTTCTCTTTCTTCCTGATAATTGATTTCCTTTGCCCCGTATACCTTGCCCACAAACCCGGTTCGATAAACTCAGACCACCATTGTAGACCCTCGCTCATAGTCGAACAACGCAGAAAAAAAAGAGCCAGTCAAAACTCACCCTCTTCCAGACATCTTGGCTGTGTATCACGTAAACGGTGTCGGATACTAGAAAATTGGCGAAGGAAGCGACGAAGGTCGACAGTATCAGGCGTCGTCGAGGGATTGCTCGGGTTTCCGAATTGCTTTCTCGCTTAGTGTGTCGTGGGTAAAATCTTGGCGCCTCAGCGCTATTGGCCCGTCGAGGGCCCATGGTGAATTAGGGCTCAGTCGATACGCTATCCCCCCTTGGGATTAGAGTGCTTGGATGGATTAGGTAAGCTTGCTGTATGGGGTGCTCTAGACATGCTCTACTACGGGGAGTACTAGTTTTGTGCAAGAATCCTGCAATTTGAGACGATTCGGTGAATATGTATGAATTTGTTGAAGTCTTAGCCAATATATGCATTTGCGCATGGTACATGAATTTTAAAAAAAGAATTGCTCAACCTACAGAGTCAGAGAATAGAAAAGACATGAGACATAGCAGAATACCTTCCTTCATGGATGCAGTAACCCAAACACCATATTGCCAGCCTTTGCGCCCGGAACCCTGATAAACGCCTCTAAAAAGCGGAGCCTATGCCTCGCTCTTGGTGGGCTCCTTCTCTTGAGGTTCACCAGTTGATTCCTTTACTTCCTTGGGTGATTCCTGCTCTGCTTTGGCTGGCTCAGGCACATCCTTAGGAGCTTCTGGGCTCTTTTCTTTGGTCTCAGTTATCTCTACTGTTTCCGCTACCTCACTTGCTTCAGCTGGCCCTGAGTCCTCTACGGACTCCTTCTGAGGGGCCTGTGCATCGGCTGGAGAGGACGGCTCTGTTGCAGGTTTGTCCGTAGCTGGTTTTTCTTCAGCGGGCTTCTTTTCTTCTGCCTGGGCCTCACTTGGCGCTACGGATTGCTCCTGCTGCTCTGTTTCGGGCGCAGCGTTGCCCGCGTCTTCCATGGTGATATCTTCATCCTGTGCCTTGGGGGACGGCTGGCGAGAAATAGGCGCAGAGGGAGCTGCTTGCTCTTGACCATCAATCGCCATTTCCGTTGGTACTGCTGCGGATGCCTCCTCAGCCCTTGATGGTGGCTCGGCGACGGAAGGTGTTGCGGGTGCCTCGGTTTCAGTCTGTGGGGCATCGCCCATCTTCGCGTCGGCGGTAGTATCCATGTCATCGTCAGGTACCGAAGAAGCATCGGCGGGGGTAGCCATTCCGCTCTCAAGTCCAGATTCAACATCAAGGTTGCGATAGTTGACTTGGTTCCTCCGTTTCATTATGCCAGGTTGGCGGCGGACTCCGTTGGCAGCGTTCTCTTCTTCGTCTTCGCTATCACTAAGTTCACCTGGTTTCTCGACATATTGATCGAATCGCCTTTTGGTGAAACGCTTGTCTTTATTTTCGTCCTCATCCAGATCGTCCAAGATTGCATCCGCTTCATCATCCATGCCTTCTACAAGAGGGTCGCGTGGTACGTCCGTCATCTGTACGGAAGGTGCAAACGAAGTTCGCTTAAGGTTCTCGACAACTTGCGCACGGATCTTATCTAGATACTCTTTCGTGTTGGCGTTATCCATATTTGATGGCCGCACATCCAGCTCATAATCCGGAGCAAAGTACTGTTCATGTTAACAACTTCTGACATGAATATGTTTGAGGAAAACGATCTCACCTCGTAGTAATCATTGTAGGGAAGCTCGGAGCCCAAAGGATCCCCAACAAGAATACCAGTCTCAAATGCCCAGGTTCGCGCAACGTTGCGCATTGTGTAACCTCCTCCTCCAAGAATTAAGGTGGGTAGATTAAAGCTCTTGATGAAGTTCACACAGTTGGCATGTCCTCTCATACTAAGGTTGAAGCACCCCAAACGGTCCCCGGAAAGACTGTCACCACCGCATTGGAGAACCACTGCTTCTGGTCGGTACCACTCCATAACACTCTTGATGACGGGCTCAAAAATACTCTTATAAGAAACGTCGTCGATACCATCGCGGAGTGGAAAGTTTACGGCGTAATATTTACCCTGGCCTACACCGATATCGCGGAGCTCGCCAGTTCCTGGGAAGTACTCTCCGTATTTGTGGAAAGAGACAGTCATAACACGATCTGTAGTGTAGAAGGCTTCTTCAACACCATCACCATGATGTACATCAATGTCGACGTACAGCACTCGCTGCTTGAAGCGCAACAACTCAAGAATGCCTAGCACAATATCTATAGAGGATTCGTTAATGAGTCTTCAAGGCACAGCGGGAAAATACGGTTCCTTATTACCGTTCACGTAGCAGAAACCACTTGCTTCACTCTTCTTCGCATGGTGAAGACCACCAGCCCAGTTGACAGCAATGTCGCATTTATTGCGATTAAGTCGGGCCGCGCCCTCCATACTACCTCCTGCACTAATTCCGCAGAATTCAAAAAGACCGTCGAAAACAGGACAATCATCACCGACATTATACTTGCTTTGCTCCTTGGCGTAGGTGTCCATGTTATCCGGCGTTACTTTAGAAAGGAAGTCGATATATTCATCCGTGTGGAATTGGGTCATCTCGTATTTAGACGCTGGTTTTGCGCGCTATGAGATTTGCAGGTTAGCAAAGCCAACATCGCGCAGTAACAACTTGGGAGAGCTTGCACCACTTACATAGATTTCCATTTTCTTATAGAGACCGTAGTTCATAACCAAGCTATGTGTCATCCTTATGCGATGAGGCTTCATTGGGTGTCCCGAGACGTAGGCATAGTTACCAACGTCGGAGTCGTAGAAATATGCGACCTTCTTGCCACGGTCTGACCCGTTGGCATTGATCGGGTCCAAGGGAGCTAAGGAAGTCATCTTGGATGACAATGTATGAGAGAGCACCGATAGCGTTCGCTCAAATTGAAATTAGGAGATATATGCCTTGGGGCACGGCGAATTCTCGGTTCTGCTGGTGATGTAAAAGGAAGATGTAGAGGATGACGGGCTGGAGACAAGGGGAGGGGTCCAGATACTTGGTAATCAGGTCCCGGTTTTAGATCGCCCTATCAAGGAAAGAGAGGAGAGGGAAATAGCAGGATCAAGAAGTTATGATAAGTGACTGGACCGCATTCCCATGGCCGGGGAGAATGAGAAACGAAGGTCGAAGCGAAGGGGAAAGAAAGGCGGGAGCGCCAATTAACGGTCCAAAGCTGTGTCCACCGCCTTCGTCAGTTAGGCTTCTTGGAGCTCAACTGCGGCTTCACCTCCAACCACCATCTCTTATCGCTTGCATCCCATTTCAACCCCCCTCATCTACCTTTTAGTCATTACTCCATTATCGCGTTATTTGCGAGCTCCCTCCCACGTTGCAACCCTTTGACATCCCGATCAACTCTTCTGTCTTTCGGGGCTTCCCTCTAGGAAGCTATCCTTTACCTTTACATCTCCGATACTTATATTCCGTCAGCAGCTATGGAGCGACTTGGTCGGATGCTTCAGGCTGCCCAAAGCATGGGCATGGGTGGTGCTGCCCCCGGTGGTGTAAGTCGAGCCTCGACATTCCTTAATCACTGTTCTCCTAAGGCGGTTCTTTCCGTGTACCTTATGTGGCGCTGTACTCGATTAAGATTCTATCCGAATTACACACCTGTGAAGCTATTATACTGATATTTTATTATTTAGGATACCCCTAACCTGATCGATAACTCCGAAACAGTACATATCTCATCGTTGGCTCTGCTGAAGATGTTGCGACATGGTCGGGCAGGTGTACCTATGGAAGTCATGGGTCTGATGTTGGGAGAGTTCGTGGATGAATATACAGTTCGAGTAGTGGATGTGTTCGCGATGCCTCAGAGTGGTACTGGTGTTAGTGTCGAAGCTGTGGACCCCGTCTTTCAGACCAAGATGATGGACATGCTCCGCCAAACAGGACGGTAAGCTTTGACTAGGCCTCTAGCCTTACTTGGAGCGATATTGATTCTTCGATTATGCAGACCAGAAACCGTTGTTGGCTGGTATCACTCTCACCCTGGTTTTGGCTGCTGGCTCTCATCTGTCGATATCAACACCCAGCAATCCTTCGAGCAGCTCACCCCGCGCGCTGTCGCCGTTGTCGTTGACCCTATCCAGTCCGTCAAGGGCAAAGTTGTTATTGATGCTTTCCGACTTATTCAACCCCAGACTGTGGTCATGGGTCAGGAGCCTCGGCAAACCACATCCAATTTGGGTCACCTGAATAAGCCGTCGATCCAAGCACTCATCCACGGCCTGAACAGGCACTACTACAGCATTGCTATCAATTACCGTAAGACAGGGTTGGAGGAGAACATGTTGATGAATCTGCATAAGCATGTTTGGACGGAAGCCTTGCAGATGAAGGATTTCCATGAGGAAGGCGAGCACAACGTCGACCGCATGAAGCAGCTCGTCAGCCTCGCCGAGGGCTACGAAAAGCGAGTTAAAGAAGAAACGGAACTCAGCAAGGAGCAGCTCAAGACAAGATATGTCGGAAAGGTCGATCCCAAGAAGCGTAAGTCATATTCGGAACTCCAGTTTTGTTTTCCTTATACATATTAACTATTGTTATAGACATCGAGGATGTAAGTCAGCAGTTGATTGAAGATAATATTGTCGCAGTCTCGCGGCAGATGATCGATAAGGAAGCCTCAGTTGCCAGGCAATCAAATGGAAAAGGCGCTCAAAACGGTGCCAGTATGGAGGTGGATGAAGACCTATAGATGATTAGTGAGTATTATGAGGAGTATCATAATATCTGTTCCTGCAACATGAGATACAGGACAGTAGTCCTGTCTCGCAGGGGCAGCCATCATGCACGGAAACAATTATAAATGAATGACGTTTCAACTTGTACTATTCAATCACCGCATAACTACGACTCAGTCGTTGTGCTAGCTTCGTTGTACGGTTTGACTATGACACATATTTACATATAGATCGGCAACCTTCTTTGATTTTAGATTGTCAAATTCAATAAATAGCGAGTAACTATTAAACTCTATAATGATGAACGTTTATATGTTGCTCTATACTTTCATAATCATTTGAAGATCCATCAGTCCAGACCGAACGACAGGTCACGGTGATCATTATGGTCCGAATAATGAATCAGTTTGAGGCGGAACATCATTGACTCTACCACGCTCCATCGACTTCAGTTCGTAAACCATGGGAGTTTCCATGTCTTCCTCGTCGCAGTCTGTCCATCCGCGTTCGGGACCCCAGGCAATCTTCTTCTTGGCTGCTTTGGCTTCATGAAGTAGACGCTGCATCAACGCCCCGTTCTTGCGGACAGACGGCCACCCGTCAAACTCCACATATTCTAAGCTTGGCATTTTGGCGAGAACATCGCGAAGTATTCCACCAGAAAATTCAGTGTAGAAGTTCTTGGAAATCCGGAAGCCTTCAAACACTGGATGCGAAGGATCGACCTCAATAAACACTTTGAATGTCTTAGCACGAACCATGTCTTCCAGACCAAGACGGCGGGTGACTTTCCAAGAACTGGGAGGTGCTGTCCAGCTGGATCCTAGGATTAATTCGATAGTAGCGATGGAGGGCCGGTATCTAGGCGGTATCATACTGACTGTTGGCATTCGCGAATAATCCTGCAAAGAGAAGAGACGGAATGTCTGGGTGGTATAGAAGTAGTCGGAGGCCTCATTGTGCACACGTCGAGATACTAGGAAGAGGTTGATACGGTGGGATGTCGGAGATAGTGGTGGATTTTTCTTCGAGGAAGCTCCCACACTGCCCTTGGTGTGTAAATGCGCTCGCTTGCGGCGAGGGGTAAAGAGAAGGATATGATATATGCGCAAACGTAACTCGGATGGAAGGTCGAAGAAGGGAAACGGACCCAACGGCGCTGTTTTCTCTATATCCTCCTCATTTTCCTCGCCCTCAGCCTCTCGCAGCTCGACCTGATCTGATTTCGGCGGTGGACTCTCGAGGTGCACCTTTTGCAGGGCCTCTGATATAGAGTCCATGATGGCTGAAGATCGAATCTAAAAGAAAGAGAAAAAAATACGCGGGGAATATTCTATTGGAAAAGGTCTTTTATTTCATAAGGTTCTTTGTCATGCCATTGTTGCAGTTAAACAGTTAACTGAACTTGCGAATTAACGGAGTACACTTTTTTTTTTTGCAAGGTGGGTAGCGAACATCAAACCACCATTTATATAGAGAGAACAATTTGTATCCCACCAACGGGGCTGCAGCTGCACAGATATCCTTCGCTGCGGCTCTTGGGTGCAGGATAGAAGCAAAACTTCTTTTGTCTCCCCAGCTAATACAACCCGGCATGCATCAAGAGGCTTGTTGGGTCAAATTTACCGTCTGGGTTTCAACTTTCATAATTTGGAAAAGAAAAGAAAAAGAAAAGGAGGAAACCGGCAGAAAGTGGAAGATTTTATAGGCGGTGCTGCGCGGTGGGGCCTTGCCGCTCGCCGTACCTCCGACAGCGCAACTTTTCCGAAGCTCTGGCACTCGAACCGGTTATCTTCTGGACTTCGACAAACGGACTCTCAGACTATCAACGTACTCTAACGCGTCTGTTGGCTTGGTCTGGTGTGCTAGGTCCTGCTACAACTCCCGCTCAAGCTGCCCCCCTTGTGCAGAGCATGAGTACATTGTTATATTTTACCTATCCTTAATTACATCACACTTTTTTCTTTTCCACTATGCTTAGCCGTGCAGTATTGCCTCTGACGAGGCCCAACACCCTCGCCTCTGCGGTTCGTTTATCCGCCTTGCCAATTACCCACTCTCGGTGGTACGCAAAGAACAATAAACCCAAGGCTCCTTACAAGCTGCCCGAGTCTGTCAAGTCTCCCAAAGCCGACCAGTCTTCACAACAAGAGTATTCGGCCTCTCAAGCTGAATTCGACACCAATGCGGATGCACAAAGAAACACAGCCAACCAGACTGCCGAATCTGTGAGTAAATCGTCCTGACTATGGATTTCGCTTTCCATAGCTGATTGACTTCGACAAGGCCGAATCTAGCCAGACGGGTGCTGAGAAAGCTGCGCCCCAACAACCACTTCCCGACCTCACACAAGGCATTCCCTCCACCCTTGCCGCAGAATTAGAAGCTCGCTCGAAAGGCCGTGGACCGACTGCGCTGAATCTCACTGAAGATCCTTCCCGCTCCGAAGATTACACAGATGATGGCCACGGCGGCGATATTCCCAAGGATGGTTATGTCTCGTCTCTTGATCGCCGAAGGGCCCGGATGGCCAACCTCATGTATGCCCTTTTCCTGCTTGCGGGTGCAGGTGGTGCTGCCTATTTGGGGCGAAACTGGGATACTGAAGAGGAGGCGAGACTTCATCCGGATGTCCCCTCAGGCTGGAGTTTTGGGCTTTGGTACAGCCGCGTCAAAGCTCGCTTTGGCGATATCACCAGCTACTACAAAGACCCCGCTTTCCCGAAGCTGCTCCCTGACGAAGACCCCAATCTCCGCCAGCCCTACACTTTGGTGCTGAGTTTGGAAGATTTGCTTGTGCACAGTGAATGGAGCCGTGAACACGGATGGCGGGTTGCCAAGCGACCTGGAGTCGACTATTTCCTTCGCTACCTCAATCAGTACTACGAACTTGTTCTTTTCACCAGCGTTCCGAGCATGATGGCAGACCAGGTACTTCGCAAGCTCGATCCTTTCCGTATCATCCGCTGGCCATTGTTCAGGGAAGCCACTAGATACAAGGATGGAGAGTATATCAAGGTACGTCTTATCAAACAGATGATGCAAATATATTGTACACTTACTGATCGCCCCTGTCTAGGACCTTTCCTATCTCAACCGTGATCTGTCCAAGGTTATCCTGATCGACACCAAGGAGGAACACGCCCGCCTGCAGCCCGAAAACGCTATCATCCTCAACAAGTGGCACGGCGAATCTAAGGACAAGACTTTGGTCGCTTTGATTCCTTTGCTTGAATACATTGCCGGTATGGGAGTGGAAGACGTTCGTCCTGTCCTGAAGTCGTTTGAGGGCACCGATATCCCCGTTGAGTTTGCCAAGCGTGAGAAGGCCATGCGGGAGCGGTTCCAGAAGGAGTTGGGCGAGGAGCAGCAGAAGCGGCCCAAGTTTAGCATGGGCAGCTTAGCCTCTGCTTTTGGCTTGAAATCCACCCGAACCTTGGACGGTGAGACGACTCCATCTGAGGGTCTCGCCCAGGGTAAGATGCTCTGGGATCAGATCCGTGAGCGAGGTCAGAAGAACTACGAGATGATGGAGAAGGAGATCCGTGAGAACGGTGAGAAGTGGCTGGCTGAGATGGCCGCCGAAGAGGAGAAGGCTCGGCAGGAGCAGATGAACCAGATGAAGGGCTCTTTGACCAGCGTGTTCGGTGCTGGCAAGCAGTAATTGTTTTCCTGAAGATCTAAAATGGAAGCAACACTCATCTCCCGATTGGGTCTTTTAATGTGTACCTGAGGTGCTTTTTTTTATGGGGGTGGGGTTATGATTAGAGGTTCTCCTTTTTTGGCTCCTGAGCATCGTCATGGGTTGTTTGTAAAATAGCATTTGGTTCATTATATGTCTTCTGTATAAATGAGATTATAAGTTTAATGTCTTCAATGTCTTTGCTTCCGGGATATATATACTTGCACTAGACACCGTATTTACGTCTAAAACTAACATATATATAAAGTTCACATTGGGTATAATTGAAAGAGAATTCCTCCCGGTTCGTCTTTAGCATGCTACATCATGGTAAATTCACGTCCTGGAAAACAGAGACATCCCAGATACCTGTCATATCAAAAGGGAAACCGTCCATCGTACCAAAAGTCCCCGAGATGGACATCATGTCGTCAACAATATCATTATTCGTCTGCGTCTCGGGAAGCGAAATCGCAGCCGGATTCACCAAGCGATTATCAGGCTGCACAACACCACTGAAGTTGAGGTCAGGGGTGCTTCCGTTGCCAGGGAGTCTGTTGAGGATCCGATCGCAGTGGTCCAAACACATGTCCGCTACATCCCAATCCTCCTCTTCTCTGACACGGCGCAATATACTTCGGAACATCTCCACGTTGTTGATACAGGAGCGAGCTACGTCCGTGTCTGTGGTTTCTAACGCGCAGCGGACGAGAAGAGTGGCGGTGGATGTGAGGTGGAAGGCGCTGTCTGTGACAGAGTTAGATATTGAAACAAAAGGATCCTGCGGGTTCTAAGAGGTTGTCTCATACAGGGCAGCCAGAATTCCTGGAAGTTCTCTTTCCGGAGTGAAGAGATAAATTGCACGATTTCTTCGGCGGAGCGTCGGCATTCCGTTTGGAAGTAGCGTCGTGCTTCTGGGTTGTCGGTATCTGCACTATTGACCTCCTATGATTGATCGATTAGACATGAATTCGAAGTTGCGCAGTGTTTGAGACTTACATTCAGTTCAACTCTGCTTACAAGCATCTTGACGGCCAGAAAAGCCAGCTGCAAGCTACTTGTCCCTGAGATACGTTCCTCCGTACTAGTACTTGCTGGGGACTTCAACCAGTCAGGGAGCGAATCCTCCCACATGTCGAGATCAGTTCTGATCTGTCGTAATCTCTTGGAAGTCTCTCGTGAAACTCGGTGTTGCAAGCCGTACACAAGAGGCATGAGCTCGCCAAGGATCTCTGTCAAGCGACACAACGCAATGTGGCAGTGAGCGGCCCTCACGCGCTCGTTAGTGCGACCATTCGGCGACAATAAACCGTCAATTGTGGGGAGTGGGACATCGTATTGATTCTTGGCGATTTGAGGAGGTACACCGTGACCAAAGCTCCCCCTTACAACTGGGTCAGCGACATAAAAGAGACCGCACATAAAAGGACTTACCAGCGATCATGTATCACAACACCCCACCACAACCGTATGCGATGATCTTTCTCCCTCTGAGAAATCTTCCAGTGGCTGGGGTCTCGATTCAGGCCAAGGCAGTGAGCGAGAGATATCATTCGACCGCAACTGATGGCATTGCCGGTCATGGAGAAAATTGGCCGCCCGGTTAGATCAATCAACGCACAACTTATAGTCGACAAGCCTGGGGCAGAAAATTCTTCGTGGAGAGCAGCCACAGTCATGTTGACTGCATATCGGACATCCGGTTTGGGGTGGCAGGCAAGCTTCGGCACATGTTTCCAGTAGACAAGCGACATGGAATAGACCTGACATATAAGAGACGCTGGTGGTTCGCCTGGGACTTCTGAAATGTATGCCTCCCAGAAGCTGTCACCATCAAAGATTGGGAACGCTACGTTGAACCTGTCTATAAAGCTGCAGGTACAAATCAGTACTCAGTTGCATCAAGAGAGGATCAAAAGCGTACAGCCTAACTAGATCACGCCTGAAAGGCCCAAGTATTTGTTCAAGAATTTCTTTCTGGTTCTCTCCAGGTGGGATGCCGACTCGCATACCCTGTCTCCGCCTAGATATAGTAGTATAAAGGATGGGTTTTCTCGGATCGTTCGAGTACACATTGTACGGATGACTGTTAGGGTCCTCGTTCGTATTGGAATGTTCTGGAGGCATAAACTTCTCGATTACCTGAGCGTCATCCGCAACAACGGGACCAACGATATGAACGGATTCATTGTGAGGGTCTTCAATTCCTTGCCGTCGGGTTTCGTTTCCGCGACTGTCCACTACGGAACTCGCGCGGGGTAGGGTAGAGGTACTTTCTCGTGGACGACTGGGAGGCGAATCGCTGTGGGGGGTACGCTTGCGCTTCTGGCCAGAAGGAAGGCTTTCACTGGAATTATCGACGGACCATCTCTTGGGATCGGGGCCATTAGCAATGGACGTATCGTGATTGGTTTCTTCTTGGTAATGACAATCTGCTCCCTGGACTCGGCATAGGAGACATGACTGGCCTGGGATATCCACCGTACATCGGGACTTGCGCTTTCTACACAAGTCACAAGCCCTAACTTTATGAGATCTGTATGGCCTTGCACCGGCGTTAAATCCCGGGGTGACAAGCTTTTGAGTAGCAGAACTACTCTGAGCAGTCGCAGGTGGCATGACGATTCTCAAATGGGCTTCTTATCGAACCAAGACAGCGATTGTTAGTCTTGAGGGCCCAATTGAGAGTCGCGTGCGCGCCAATGAACTTATCCGAGGTTGTCAAGGAAATGGCGCTTGAGGTGCAGGCGGAGAGGAAGATACTGTAAGGGCTGGCACACTTATCAAGTTTTAGGTCATGAAAACCGACTAGCGCGCGGTCAATGCAAGCGACATCGAACCAGATGATGTTAGTCGCGGTGTCGCGCAAAGGCCCTCATAGTCCACACTACTGTTCTGTGACTCAATCTGGGGGTTAATCAAGACATATCTGAAGTGACAAATCGCGGAGGTCTGCTTAGCTTTTCTCCTCCCAGACGAAGTTCCCATTTTCTTATCGGAAAGTGTGGGGAAGATGAGTCAGCCATCGGGACCAACCACGTGCCTTAGACGTGGCTCTCTATTTATATCCCACGCCTTGGAAAATGCTGTATATCGTATGGACTCTTCCCCGCGATCATGCCCGTTGCTCGTTTCTTGTTGCTGTCTGGGGCATCGGGGATCTTACTGAGGGAGATCTACATTTCTGCACATCATTAATTCGGAACGTTTGAGCCTAGTCTGCGTCTCATCTCATGTACGCGCTGGCACCAGATCATCGTTGCATTGGCGCTGGGAGACACAGCCACCGGGCCGCTAAGTTGGCGCCTCCGTCTTTCCACAAGCGCTCCGGTTGATTCTCCAAACTTTGCCCCTTTACTGCCTAGAGACCCCCATGGCGATGTGCAATTGAATCCGGTTGTATATCCTTTCCATCAAATGTAGACTTTCATGAACCGATGACCATGGAGGAGGATGTTCGGCTGCCCAGTGCTGAGCGGCTCGATGGTCCTCATAACGACCCTGAGCAGCTACCGAGTACAGGCCCCAGCCAACAACAGAACGGCTCGCTTGGGAAGAGCCAATCGCGGTCAGGTGAGCTGATCTCATCTCTTTTCAACAGTTTACCTCGCACGGTAATTGAGCAGTAAGTTATAATTTTCCTCTCGGCCCCAACAGCTAGTAGGGCGACTTTTTGCGCCCGTCAGCAAAGACGTCTCTTGTACAGCCTGTTTTCTCAAGATAAGAGCTGTTTTAACCGGCTATGCAGCATCCTTTATGCCGTCGATGCAAACACTTTCGCGTCTCTAGCATTCTTGAACCGAAAATGGAGGCGGATCTCAGATTCGCCTTTATTATATGCTCATCATTTATCACGTTGCCCATCCTTTTCCTTGACAGCAAAAGCTACTTCAGATGTAGTCACTTCAGATGACCTTGCTATCCTGAAGCTGAAGTTTGGGGCAGAAATAAGACGCAATGCATTCGAGGTCTTCCTTAGACCCCGCCAAACCTTGGTGAAGCTTATTTCAACGTCGATGAGTTCTTCGACAGCTTTCCCACACGGAGAGGCTTTTCGTTTTGCTTTTTCTCCTAATGCTCAATTGGTACTCTGTATAAGCTCTTCGAGGATCATTGTCCTCGATGTGGCATCTGGATCAGCTGTAGTGAGACATGAACTCAAAACCTGGAGACGTCCGCTGAACGCTACCATCCTGGATGATGGTTCGCTTCTTGCCGTGGTATCGTCTAGTCATCAAGTCAACATTTATAGTTTGTCTAACGAAGAAGCAAGGCACGTTCAAAATATCAAGTTGAATGATGTCCCACAGGCTCTAGCATTGTCTCCAACAGGCGGTGTTCTTGCCATCGCATATACCGACAGGATCGAAGTATACGCCATTGGAGAAGGAACACTTGCGACCGAACGAAGAGCCGTGCGCTGTACTGGCGTGGATTCGATTACGTTTTCATCAGACGGAGTCATGCTACTCGGTTCGTCTGGCGATAGCCAAAATACCAGTCTGGTCACTATCACAGTACCGTTTTACTCAGAGCCTGTTACCGATATCTCTGCGAGAGAGGCACATACACGCATGTGGACCACTCAGATTCTATTTCCTGAGATTATACAAAACTACAGTCATGCTTGCCTTCTTCCACTACATGCCGAAGGTGACGGTAGTTGGATCTTGGGTTTTGATAAAGAGGCCGCGGCATTCAGGGCGGTCGGGGCCAACAATGTGAATTCTGGTACAGTATATTTCGTGAGTCCGACGTCTGGGAGTGGACTGCAGGAGTCTCCGCCAATCATGCTGCCGACGGTTGATTGTACTGGAGAGCTTGCCGCCCTAGGTTTCCAAGGTTCCGGTCTCTGGGTATATGGTATACCGGACCGCCTTGATATTGCACCATCAAGTACCTTTGCAGCCGCACTTTGTGTTTCGGACAATGGACCAAGTCACCGAGAGGAGGAGATGATGCCCCTACCAGATAATGCGCGACGATTACAGCACTCTATCGCCAAGCCGAAGATGCTTATCAGGGGACATAGGATCAGCGATATTTCTGGAATTACTGCAGCTTCCTGGGTGCGACATGCCGACACTTCCGCTGACCATCGTAGGTTGGTGGCTGTGGCACCCGGCGGCATTAGCCCACCGACAATTGGTGAAGAAGATGTTCCGGTTGATGGAGGACGAGTGCTACTTTTGGATTTCGAGCGATCACCAAAAGACGGGGAGTCCACTGAAATCAGTATTGAAATTGGCGAGACGGAGCCGAAGATGCTCCACGAACCAAATACTAGCTTGGATACAGAGGTTGAGCTGGAAAGAAGAAGAACCCGCCTGCATCGTGGCAATTCTTCCCACCGGGCCAGAACTCTTGCTCGTGAATCGTACCCAGCAGCTATTTCGATGAGCCAATCCCCACCGTTGGTCATTCGTCGAAATAGTTCTTACTTCTCTGTTTCCTCAAATGATGTGGGTGATGGTGATACGCCTCCTGTTCCAGACACTCCCTACGACAACACGCAGCCGCGTTCCCAAGATACACTGCGTCGCGCTGCCACCGCAGCGGCTACCAGTCGCACACGGTACAACCCACGGTATCGTGACGAGCCACGGCGTGTTTTGGATGCGAGACAGGTTCCTCCAATATTCCAGGTCCCTCATGAAAGTGACGCCGATAACTGGGTTCCCCCTCCCCCTCCCTATACTCGTGAGCCCGATGCACCGCTTCCGGAGTATCTTAGAAGAACCCTTCTTCCCACCAGAACTGAACCTGTACAAAGAGTCAGCGATGCACCGGATCAACTTCAAAGGTCTCAGACCACTCGCCTGGAGGATATGGCCGAGGAGCCTTTGCCTCGGAGTCCTCTACAAAGATTGAATACCATCAGTGGATCTAGATTAGCCTCACTAGTGCGAAGAACAACCAGGGCTTCAGAGGCTCCTGGCCTTAGCCGAACACAAAGCAATTTAGTTCGAAGAGCCTCGACCCACCCGTACTCTCAGAATGGGGATGTGCCTAACGTGCCGTCGGTGCCCCTGCATCTACAACCGCAGACCACGGCCACTTCTCAAGAGATTGATCAAAATACTGCAGGGATCCTCGACGCAGCGAATCTCGATTACGCTGCAGCTGCGACGACGACGACATTGCCAGCTCCGGCGCAGCAAGCATCGCTCCAAGAGACTCAAACTGAGTCCGTAGTGAACCCAGCAGAACTTCTAGAATGGCAAGACGCTGTACCTGAAATCCCAGATATGCTGCCTAACCTCAACCATCCCTATTCTCTCTCATCACCCAACCTACAGCTCACAGGCCCGCAGTACGCTTCTCCCGAGGTTCCACGCGATTCATGGCTACATACCGGGTACCATAGGTCGATAAGCCGGCGCACGCAATCACAAGACATTCATCAGGTGTCGGCAACTATACCACCGCTTAATCGCCGGGCATCCACCGACCCTACACTCTCCACGAGCTCCCAACCGTCAAACGACCTCTGGAGAAGGCGTATAGAGGAATGGAACGAACGCACCATTTACGAAAGAAATAGAAAAAGAAATAAATGCATAGTGATGTAGCTGGCCTTGCCATTGAATGGCTTACTGCGAATGGTTTCGGTTTTTCTTTCTCTTTCCCATTTTTCTCTCTCTGAGTGTCTCTTTTCGTACTACTTCATTTAGAGATACCCAGTTGAACTGAATCAAGACGTACAGCGGCTGATCAGTCGTATACGGATGCTGCGCAGCACACGAGACTAAACATGGTTACTAAAACTCGGCGTTTACAAGGAAACGTTGAATTACTTCGGACTTATATTGTTCGTCTAACGATTACTATCGTAACGGGTCTCTATGCACAAATAGTAGGATGGAAGCCCAACCGTAATACCTGATTAATGTCGACCTTTTCAAGCGTTGTTGTTCTCTCCTTTACCCAGAGCCTTGTCCAAGGTCGCCTTGGCGCTGTCGGCAGCATTGGCAGCCTGTTCTTTGCCCTTGTTCAAGGCGTCGTTTGTAGTCTCGCCTGGCTTTTCTACTAAGAATGAGCATCGTATAGTGGCGTAGAGGAGAACAGAGCTTAAGTTCCATATCCGTTACCTACCGTAGACTGTGTATTCGTTAGCTAACTTTCCTATATATACCTAAAAGAAATATCAAGGATTGGGTACATACGTTTATTCAACTGATCCTTGGCGGATTCAGTGGTATCGTTAAGATTCTTCTTGAGCTTATCGAAGTCCATTGTGCTTTTCTGGTATCGATTGTGATACTGTCAGTTACCACCAGAACTGCATATATGACCAGATAAGTCACATACCGATTGAAGAAATATACTCGAGACAAAAGCAGCACACAAGATATGTATGTTTACAGATAAACAAAATATGGAAGAGTCCTTACTACTTAGGTACCCGAAGGTTTATATATCCAGGGGACCAGGGGATCAGAGCAGACAAAAACAACCAGTATAACCTAATGATTACGTATATAACTATTCCAATGCAACTCTCCAACCTCGTAACCGTGGAATGGCATACTCTTCCCTAAGGTTGCATTTCCAGCTCGACTACCGAATGCAGCAGGAGTCTGAATCTACGGAAATAGATCGGCGATGGATATTGGCAATCTTTGCCGGCTGTTATTGGCTATGTATGCGTGAATAAGTAAGTTAGTGCTGTGGATGTAAATAGCATAGATGAACCATGATGCCCTTTTCTCTATTTCTTACCACTTTCCTGGTGATTTCATCGCATCTTGAAGTTTGTTCTGGAGATTGATACCTGCGTCTTGTTCGGGTTTAGCGGCGCCCCCGATTGGGTTTGCCGGCCCGTGCCTCTACCTTGTCGGGAATTTATTCGAGGGTGCCCCAGTGCATACTATAAAGTTCATTGTGTTATTTGGATACATTTAAGCACCGTAAGTTGAAACATACTACGGTAGTCGAATATGCTAGCTATGATATCCTGGGGCTCTGCTACATACCTCATACTATGACAGAGAGGCTTGGAAAGAACAGGCCATCTAATTCGAGCTGAAGCTGCTGTACGACTGTTAGTCCAAGGAGTCGACTGTGATTGTCACTATCTGTCTCCTGGCTATCTTCTGGATATAATCCCAGACGAGGTTAAAACTTAGCCACGGCTGGGGGGTTCAAGTGTAAAGATGGCGCTTCAGTCTTCGGCGGAATATCACAGACTTGCTGGCGATGGGGTTATTCCGGTTCATTAGTTGTATGTTTCTTGTCCTTAATCCGAGATGTTTTCTTGAATTTCGTTATTTATGGAAAGTAGGACCTTCTTCTCCTGTAGTCATTGTTGAAGATCGTATTAATTCATGGTATCGAGTATATAAAGTTCATGAGCAACGAATCTTAAACACGCTCGAGCTACATAATCATAAATTGAAGCAAGTATACAGGCTTAGAATCTCTTCAGCAACCACCACCACCACCTCCTCCACAGCCTCCTCCACCTCCACCACCACCACAGCCCCCGCCCCCGCCTCCACCACTGCTACTTCCGCCGCAACCTGCACCACCTCCTGATCCACAGCCACCCGCTGCTCCGCCCCCTCCCCCGCCAGCACACCCACCAGCGCATCCCCCTCCCATCCCACCGCAGCCGCCGGCCGCAACGGCGCCTCCACAGGTCCCTGCAGCGCAGTTGCCATGGGCTCCGGAGACGAAGCTCATACAGCCTGGATTTGAAGGATATGCATTGGAGTGAACGCAGGGGTCAGCCACGTACGGGGCGTAGTATGGCACATACACCGGATAACCATATGCCATGGCATAAAGGGTGGCGTCTGAAGAACGGTCCTGTTCCTTGTTGCCTTGTTTGCGGTCTCGCTTCTCTGCACGACGGCGTGCCTTTTGGTAGTTGCTTTGAAGCTTTAGATGCTTCACGTATCGAGGATCAAAGCCGGCACGTGTCTTCTTTGTCTCCGCTGGGACAGCACTATGCGCGGAGATATGAGGGTTCTTCTCTGGATCTGAAGATATATCTGGCCGATTGTGGAGATTGGCGGCTGCTTCGCGAGCTCGAGAGGTTGATGAGGAGACAAAAATACCGTCGCTGAGATCCGGAGCTCGAATAGCCTCACAGTACCAGCAAGTGCACTCGCTGTAGATGTCACCCTTGGTGAGTTTCTTGTACATTTTGCTAGTCCACTCAAATCCATCCGATAATTTGGTTTCTTCGACCTTGTCGTCATGATCAATGAACTTGGGAACCCTGGTGTGTTGCCGTGTTGTAAAGACGGAGTAGTCAAAGTATCTTGAAGGCGATAGCTGATGGGTATGCCAGGCGAGATCGACATCCAGAGTTGGGACAGCCATATTGCGTGGGTTCTGTGCCATGATTTGGAAGAAGACCTCGTATTTTTTGATCAAGCGGTCCATGGTTGCCTTCACTGTAGGCGAGTGAAGCCAATCAATGTTGTCCATTTTTTGAACAAAAGTCCCCTGTCGAATGACAGCACCAACCAGGTCTAGAGCGAAGGGAGTATGATTATCCCAATAGCGAGCCATCATCCGACGGAACGCTACCTTCTCTTCTGGAAATAATGAGGATATACCTGAATCTGGGTTGACCCTTCGCATGACGTCCCGGCTCTTGATCCTGGACTGCAGCTTGTCGCGCAACGCCGCCATTGACTTCCAGTCATCGTCCGTTGGGTCAGTCTGAGAAAGGAAAATGGTGCCTATCGCCTTGATTAAACGATTAGGGAACAGGGACTGTCTCTTCTTTCGACTCGAGATTGTGGCGGCCTTTGGAACACCCCTAACATCATAAAACGTTCCAGGCATCGGCACATCTGAAGCCCAGAAAGCCCTAACATCTTTCCGAAACTTCTCGGTCTTTAGTGTCTCGTGTGTGATTTCGAATTTACAGACTGGACATTTCTTTTGGAAATTTTTATCTGCGAAGCCACGACAGTTTTCAAATGCTTCATCGACTGGGGCAGATATCTGAGCTTCGGTCCAGGGCACGGACAGCTCGTGCTTACAGCTAGGACAGCTGAGGGGCTTCTTCGATGAACATTTTAAGTTGTCCCAAGGCAGACCAGTTTTCTGCTGAAAGTGCGCTACCGCTGCTTGTCCAGCGTGGTATTCCAAGGATTGATCGTCGATGCAGGAGTTGACAAGTTCCCAAGGGAAACCAGCCGTCCAAAAGCCCATGGCACCTCCCCGAATGCAGTCTTCAAGAAAGACTCTAGGGTTCAGCATATGTGCGTGCCACACCATCAGAATATCTGATAGAGAAGTCTGTCAGCATTAGGGTAGTTAATAAAGGCCGGTTCAAGGCTTCACTCACCTAGAGGAGGCATTGTTTTCGGAGACCAGTTGTACGGCTTGTGATGCTCGGTAATTGAGTCATAACTGTCGTCCTCCAGGTCATGGAGCTTGGGAGCTCGGTCCGGAGATTGAATACACTCCTGCCACCAAGTCGTGTAGCGGTCGACCGCCCTGGCCGTGTACACAGCCCATCGCTTTTCTTTGACACGAGCAAATGCCTCATTTGTACTATCTCCAAAAATAGCTGGGTCAGGATCATTGATTTGAAATAGAGGGTTGATGTTGGTTATGTTGTCGCGTAGATCGGCGAGTGCTGCTAAGAACTTGAGATGAGCAATACATTGGTCTTGGGTGACCGTCGAACAAACAGGTGGTCCGGCCGTTTGGAACAGGTCCAGCGGCGGTAATACTAGGGGAGGCTGGTCAACCTGACCGTACGCTGGAGGCTCAGCTTCGGAGACGTCTTCCGTGATCTTTTCGAAAGGAGACGATTTCATCTTGTTAAAACGACTGAAGGTTCATATGCTTGAGGTATCATATTCTAAAGAAGAGATAGGGTGTTCGATTAACATGGAAGGAGTCATGCTGCTTTATATGTAATGTCTACACTTATATTAGAGGCCTGTGATGTAAGATTATGGCTCAGTAATGCCTCGCCGGGCAAATAGTAAGATGGGGGCGATGATCCATGGATGAGCGAATCAAAGGCCAAGGATATCATCATACATCTGCATCTGTGGAGAGACATTGTTTCTAGAAAGTCGGGCAACCCACTAGTGTAGCATTGCAGCAACAACCAACAAGCATTTCCTTCCATAACCAGCATGGAGGGCGATCATTGGGATAGGCGTCCTATCCTAGCGGCAGTGCAAGGCTCAATGACCATGACGGGGCGATGAGCGACACAGCCTCGGCAATACGATGTGTAGTTAATTTCGGGGGGTTGATCCCTAGCAAACTTGGTAGCATTTGACGACACGAGGCGGTTCCTAGCGTCGGCTAACTTTCGAACCCTTTGTTCTAGCGGCATTCCGCCATGACATGGAGATATGTGATAAGATCTCTCAGAGATGCGGAATGGGAGATCGACAATGCAACGAGGCGGAGGAATTTATGCGGCTCATATGTCTTTCACATGAAGTGCATTCGCCAAGTCAGTCAGACCATGACCGGTAGACCGGGAAAAACTCAAGACAGAATCAGGTACGTTGACCAAGAGAATCTTAGAGCGTACTAGTAAGTTAGTAACTATATCTCCATCTCATTAAGCCTCCGTTACCATCACGTGCAGCGGGTAAGCCACGTGAGAGCGAGATCGGACAGCTTCTCAATCGCCTTCCCCCCACTGTTGTTACTCATCCATTGCTGAGGGGATCTGATCATCCAGTCAACCGAGTTGGGAAAACGGTAGTTTGAAAATAGTCCATATTATTTGGTGTGACATCTATACCCTGTATCATTAACCTATTGTTTTATTATTATTATTTGTTCTTTCCCCCCCCTTGGGTTTGTGTGGAAAACTGCGTGGTGATTAGCCACGCCAAACTTTTTTTTTCTGCCGTCCGAGCTTTATCGGTCGACTCACCCGCAACCAGCCTGGCGTCACTCGGAGCCCTGCCCAGCGGAATCGGAGGCGGGAGCCTGCAGGGGGGAATTCTGGAGCCAAGTGCAGGGAATAATGCTCCTGCTGCCACCAGTCCCGTAATGGGAGGTGTCAGCCATCCTTCTGCTTCGGCTACTGGCGGGCCCGATGGCGTGGGACCAGCCAGGAAGCGCACTGTTGCCATGGCGGGGTTAGACAGCTCTCCTGGCAGCGTGGATGACGTGGAAGAGAACGACCTTCGTGAGGAGAAGAAAAGGCAGCCTGTGAAGCGTGCCTGCAACGAATGTCGTCAGCAAAAGGTGAGCACCTGAACCACCGCAGACTATACTGTTGCCCTTACGGGCTAGACTAATTCATACTTCGTCACGGCAGTTGCGCTGCGATGTAGTTCAGGACCCATGGATGGACTGCTCTCGTTGTCGACGCTTAAAACTTGACTGCAAAATCGAATCCAACTTCAAGAGAGTCGGGAAACGCAGTCGCAATGCGGAGATGGAAAGAGAGATCATCGAGCTGAGGAAGCAGATTGCCAGCGTCCAGGCCAATGCTGCCACGTCCATGCCCCAACAACAACCACCGTCTATACAATCTACTCAGCATACTCCCAAACAGGAACACTCGAGCCATGTCAGTCCGGCTGGCGTTTATCACACGCCCTCTGGCATGTCTTCCGATCAGTATATGGGCTCTCACGAAGCAGTCGCATCGCTTTTGGACCTACGTTCGGGCTTCGATGGTTCTAACTATATGAGAAATGGGAGTCAACACTTCAAGCGGATAGAAGATGTTGTTGTCGTGCCGGAGAGGGTGACAGAATTGTTTGATCTGTAAGTCCCGGTTTAGATATGATGACTTGAGGGCGTGTCCTAATGCTGCCAGGTACTTTACTTTTTATCACCCTTTTCTTCCGTTCCTTGAACGAGGGCAGTCGCCTGATGAATATTATAATACATCACCCTTACTGTTCTGGACTATTATTAGCGTTGGGGCACGGCGTTATCAGCCCGATACGCACCTTCTGAACTCTCTCGCAGGCCCCGTTTCGCGACTGGTATGGAGTACGCTGGCAGACATCCCACAAAGCTATCATGTCGTGAAAGCTCTCTGCCTGCTTTGTACATGGCCATTCCCTACGAGCAGTACTTCTACCGATCCCACCTTTATGCTCTGTGGAATGATGATGCAGGTGGCCATGCAGCTCGGTCTACACCGCCCGTCATATGCTCAGGATTTCAGTAAATTCAGGGTGGAGCTTATCGAGGAAGAACTGAAAGATAAAGTGAGGACGTGGGCGATCTGTAATATTGTTGCGCAACGGTATGTCTTAACTCATTGTTCTAAATCTCTGGGATCATCTTTATCCTGACAGGTGTTATTTAGGGTTGCGACCGGGTACGGCCAGCCACCGTCCACTTTGTATGACTGGACACTGTCGAGCGAGTCACTGGATCCAAACTACAAGTTGCCTGAAGGTATCCGTGCGCGCCTTCAGATCGAAAAGTTCTGTGACCAGGTCACCAGAGCACTCTATACCAACCACCGGGACCCTGTTGGGCTGTGTAATGACCAGGAACGATCGACGCTGATCTCATTTTTCTCTCGGGATTTCGATGAACTCGAGTCGCAGCTGAAGGCTCAGAATGATTGTGAGCCTTACCCATGGATACATGATTGCGGTGCATACTAATCTGCCCAGGCATTACCGACCTTTATCTTCGCGCGGCGAACCTGCACCTACATCTGTCGGTCTTTTTCGATGACACTTCTGAGAAGGACTACCGTGATCGGCTTCTTTCTTTGTATGTCGCAACCAGAACATTTCTGGAGGCTGCTATGAACTTGGAAACGGAGGTTGGGCCGGTACTCTCCTACACGCCGTATTACATCTATCAGATGATGGTGGCAGCAGGTTGTACGCTGCTAAAGCTCGGCACGAGCTTTTTTGCCGCTCACATAAATATGGATTATACCAAGGCTCTTTTCAACCGGACCATTTGGGCTATCCGGGGAGTATCTGTGTCAAGTAATGACCTCCCAGAGCGGCTGGCCGAAGTTTTAGCCCAGATGTGGAGGCTGCAGAGTACACCATCCCCCAAGCCGACCACCGAAAGTTCCGAGATGGACGATTCCTTGATGCTGAAAGTCCGGTGTCGCATGAGTATGTCACTTCTTTTCGACTCGGTATGGCGATGGCGAGAAGACGCGCGGACGAAAGATCGAAACCTCGAAGGTATGTTTACCCAAGCGTAGACACGTTGTGCTGCTAGGGACTAATCAGAAATGTAGCCTATCTTAAGAACCCGACCAACCCAGATTCTAACGCTGAATCTTCTGCAGCGTCATCCGTTGGAGCTGCACACACCTCTAACTCGACTCCTGGTATTGGTGGAGATCCTAGCCTGGCACCTGCTCCCATTCTTCCGCAAGCCACGCTGGGCGTTCAGTCTGGTAGCAGTGTTCCGGGACTACCAAGTGGACTGATGGAGCCCAACTACGAAGTGTTTGACCCATTGAATTGGCTGCTGGATGGTCTGGTCGACTTGCCATACTCATATTCAACGATTTCCGGGATGGAGGCTCAAGGTATCGCATAGCCTTGACCGACAATGTTTTGTTTTGCTACCGTGCTACGATTATTGGCGTTTTAAGGCTGGCTTACTGCATATCCTGCGTGTATTTGTATATATACCCGAGGAGTCTGGTCGAACTGTTTGAATAATGCATTACTACTCTTCGAGACCACAGACAGGGACGATTTGCAGACGATCACAATTTACGAAGAAATGATTTCAGAATGCTGACTGAACGAAAGATATGTATAGAACAGTTGTATGCAAGATAGGATGCGTACAACATAAGTTTAGACTTAGTAATTATCAGTTTAATTGTTAAGAGTGTATCGCCTAGAGAGATGAGAGTAGACCCGACTATTTAATAGAGAGATACAACTAATGATACCATGTCTTACCAAGTAAAACTAAGCTTATTCAAGCTAAACAGTTGCCTGATAAGCAATTCCTGTCAAGACTTCACTAGCAATTCTTGACTGAGGCTTAGCTATGGTATTGAAGCACTAATGCTTGGCGGAGGGTCTGAGATCAAATATGGACAATCCAAGACAGCTATTACCAATCCTTAGTGGAGATGAGTTCAATGCTACCTTACCTTACTTTTAATATAACTACGGGCACCGGTAGTCTAACCAACTAGTGCTTATTCCTCCGAAGGTTAGCAACCATAAGTAAGTGTACATACCCTCTGACGCCATATCAGATCTACTGATACCCAACCTCTCTTCCACAAAATACAATACAAACAACAAGCATGCAACGCGGAACATCTCCCTTTACACCCGAGTTCGACGATCTCGTCAACACTCTCCTAGCCGAATGGCACGTTCCAGGCACCTCAATCGCCATCCTCGACGGCCCGGATACCTTCACCAAGGTAAGTACATGCTAAGCCAACACACCTAGTCTTAACCAATTCACCAAACCAAATCCAGGGCTACGGCATATCCAAATACCCCGACACCCCCGCAACCCCCCAAACCCTTTACTACACAGCCAGCACCACCAAATCCTTCACAGCAGCAGCCCTATCCCTCCTCATCGACGACAACACTAACACCACCAACCCCCTAACCTGGACAACCACCCTCACAACCCTAATCCCCTCCGACTTCATCCTCCCAAACACCCACGCCACAGAAACCATCACTCTCGAAGACGCCCTCTCCCACAGAACCGGCCTCCCAGAACACTCCTACCATTTCTGCCCCGATAATTCACTGTCCCCGAAAGACGAGGTAAGGAGACTCCGCCATTTGCCCATGACAGCCGCGATACGGGAGAAATACATGTATAACAGTTTCATGTACACGGCTGTTTCGCATGCGATTGAGACTCTTACTGGGATTGAGTTGGGGGTCTTTCTGAGAGAGGAGATTTGGGGACCGTTAGGCATGGATGCGACGTTTTGGAAGCTGAGTGATGTGCCGGATGGGGGGTTGGATGGGGAGGTGATGGCTGGGGGGTATGTTTGGGATGATTCTTCTTCTTCTCCTTCTTCTGGTTCTACTTCTGGTTCTACTTCCACTTCGTCTGGGTTCGTCGAGATAGACTACCCCGAGTATACGGAGTTATCAGGGGCCGGATGCATGATCAGCAATGTAGAGGATTATGCGAAGTGGATTCGATGCATGATGTATCAGAACGAACCACTCAGCAAGAAGGGACATGCAGCGCTTACAGAGCCCCGAATTGCATCAATGTCCGGGGCCACGAATCCATTCCCCGGACCACATTTATACGCGCTTGGGTGGCGGGTGGATTACTACCGGGGGGAGAAGATCGTGTGGCACACGGGGAGTATTAGGGGATTTGGGTCCGTGATGATGTATCTCCCTGACCGGGAATGGGGACTGGTTATCATGGGGAATTCGACGATGACGAGTAACCAAATGCAGCAAGTTTTGTATATGGATTTGTTGGATGGGTTGTTGGGGACGCCGGTGCGGGAGCGGGTGGATTGGGGAGCGGTTATTAGGGAGAAGAAAAGCAGGCGGCGGGAGGAGTTGGCGTGTGCGAGGGAGCGCCTTTATCCGGAGTTGCCTGGTCCGGTTTTGAGGCCGGCGTTGGAGGTCAGGGAGTATGTTGGGAGTTATTGGCATCCTGGGTATGGGGGTATGGATTTGGGGCTTGATGGGGAGGGGACGGGGCTGGTTGCTGATCGCCGGAGTCAGGAGTTTAGTATGTTGATTGCGTTGGAGCATGTTAGTGGGGAGTTGTGGTTGGCCAGGTTGCAGGAGATGTATAAGGATCCTCGAGATTATGAGGTTGTTCGTGCGGAGTTTAGACTGGGTTCGGACGGGGTCAGAGAAGTTGGTGTCGATCTGGAGCCGACGATGGATGGGAAGTTGATCTGGTTTCGGAGGGTAAATTGATTTTCTACATTGGCTATCTACTGGTGTCTGATTCATAAAACAAAATATTAGGAAAGAGCAGAATGTAAGTCATCTTGGCTATTGTAAGTAACAGATGTCCTACTTAAACTATCTAATCAGCACAATAGACCATGTTGAATGGCCTAAAACTAGATTGCAAACGAGTGTCGAGCATGAGCCATGTTGGATGGCATCAAGCATAACGATTCAAAGGGAGAAGTCCCCTATACCACTGATGCGCACGCAAAGAGATCAATAGTCATTTCCACGGCTGACCACTTCCTTGCACGACTCTCGCAACAGTATAGTCTGCAAATCAGGGTTAGCTCTGCTTCCTCGCAGCAGTACAGGAGCATACTCACATGTTCGAACTGTGCCGAGTATGATCCCTTCATATCCATCAGAGGTGCGTATTGCTCCACAATCCCATTGTTTACAAGACTGTTCATCTGTTCCGGAATTAGCACACTATCCGGTCGACAGGATGACGAATACTTACACCGGCCAAGTAGCGCTCGACCCCAAGCCGTTCGAGGTAGCGGCGACAGAAGACAATCGAGCCGAAATTTTCATTGATTGTCTTGTACAAAGATCGGGCCGAGGCCAGAGGGGACGACACCTTCTTCGGTGCGTTCGGGTCTTTTCCATACCCATAAACGCCGAACTAGCATGTCTGTGAGCACTTTAACTCATATCAAGCAAGCAGGGGAAAACATACGCCCTCCACTGTAGAGCCACGGCCCGTCGAGCCAAACGTTTCGATGGCGAAGATCTCCCCCTCTTCCATCTTTGTTTGGCTGGAATTCTTCACGAATGGAATAGACTTCCCACCGTGAATCTGATAGCGGTTGATATTATGCCCGCTAATATCTCGTACCGGCTTGACAGGGAACACTTTGCCGCCGATTTCGACCTCATAGCTTTCCATCGCCTCTTGGATGGCAGCACTGACATCGCTGATACGAACATCAATTCCAGCATTCTGAAAAACGTTAGCTGCGCCCTAACCTGTGAGACACCAGGACTCTTTCCTACCTTGATACCGGTGTTCGTAGCATCCTTAACGGCGGCAAGTAGATTGTCGTAAGTTGGGTCAAACGACATTGTAAACGCACTGTCAACAATCCAGCCATTGATATGGACACCAAAATCCACCTTCATCACATCGCTTGCTTGCAAGACGATGTCCTTTTGGCCTGGATTAGGCGTGTAATGCGCAACGCAATCGTTCAAGGCGAGTCCCGTGGGAAATCCCATTCCCGACTGGAGACACTGCCCGGTCTCGAGGCCAGCATTGTCTAGTAGCGCTCTCACGCCATCCTCAATGCCCACGGCAATCTCCGTGAGAGTCTGGCCAGGCCGAACGTTCTCCTGGGTCCAGTGTCGGACCTGACGATGTATCTCTGCTGCTTTGCGATAATCGGTGAGGACACTGTCATCCTGAAGATAATTCCGAGACAGATATCGGACTTCCTCGGACGTCGTGCGCGCCGTGCCCTCGACGACGGATCCATACTCGTGGGTCTCGCCCACGGGGAACTGGCCCGTGGGGAAAAGATCGTCCAACGGGACCCGTGGCGGCGATGACTGCTTTAACGCCGAAATTTTCTTCTTGGGCTTTCTTCGTTTCTTTTTCTTACTGGTCGTTTCCGACGAAGGTTGTTGTTCGGTTAGTGGGGTGGTGGTAACGGCGCCATCCTTTTCGTCTCCATCGGCGCCGTCGTCCCCATCGCCATCTCCCAAACTGCCGTCGCCGTCCCGGGACAGATGGGCGCCTCGCGGCTCTCCACCAGCAGAATTGGGACTGGTTGAGTTGGACGGATCATCTGCACGGTATAAATAAGCACAACTCTTACAGTGACAATAGAACAGGGTTGATTCATACTACCGCCTCTTTGGCCCTCGCCTTCAAATGTTTTGGATCCCATCTCGACATGAGAAATTCAATCTTTCAAACACCGATGAATGGTTGTAGTCGATGAGAAGTGACATGGTGCAGTTTCAAATTTCAGTTGTTATACGAGCTCACCCCCACTAGTTCCTGTTCGGGTATAGCGCTGACCTGCCTTACCAGAAGTAACCAGTTTGACTGATTAGTAGTAGTAGTATTGAACCCGGAGTATGTAGATCACTTACTTACTCCCTGTCTATCACCGGGCGAAAACCACTGTACAATATAGCATATACCTAGTCTCAAATTTACGTCAATATAGAATGACTTTTCAAACAACGCGGCCGTCTTCTACACTTCTAGTCCCCTCTAAACGGCCTCTTTCCGCCCCCAGAAACCCCACCCTCTCTAACACGACCGCTACATACCCGCCGATACATATTCGTTCAACATCAACTTCTACGTCAACGCCGGCAGTGGCCGAATCTAAATCCAAGTCCAAATCTATCTCGGAGAATCAGCATGTGGAGCTGAACTCTCGGCCCACGACTGTCGAGTATGATTTCTCGTCCGGTCCGCAGCCGTTCTTGGATCCGGCGTTGTGGGAGAATGTGAAGGCGGTGGACCGGCTGCGGAGGGAGGGGGAAGGACTCGGAGAAGGAGATGTTTACGTTAAAGAGAAAGAGGAGGAATTGAGGAGGAAGAGGGAGAGGGAGGCAGAGTTTGGAGGGATGGCTGTTAGGGGGAGGATGGGGAGGTGGAAGTGATCCACTGCATACCTTTCTTGGCTTTGACATTGCTTGCGTGTTCAGGTTCCCCCCCCCCCCCCCCCCCCCCCCTTTAATATATAAATTTACGAGGTTCAGGGACACGAGACAATATATATGTTATGATTGTGCATTGTTATCTTGTATTTCTCATGATGGGCAATTTTATAATCTCATCAAAATAGGCGTATGATACAGAGAACACACATAATGCGAAATGTCACAGCGCCAGAACAATCATCGTGCTGGATCTCGTGTTCCGTGGGTCCATCATTCGTGACTCGTCAAGCATCAATATAGTTGCAACAGAAAGATAAACATATTAAAGAAAAGAACATATAAAGAACAAGAGAAAAAACATTGATCGTTCATGCATGATCGTCATCCATCATATAGGTCGTGTCGTGCTGGTCGTACTCGAGCATCGTCGATCATGTCGTAAGAGTTACTGCACCATACTCCGCGTCTGCATGCTGGAGTCCACGAGGACAGCCTCACCAATGCTCTGCTTCAGTGCCTCACGTCGGGCCTGTCGCTTGCCCTCGCCACGCTGTTGCCAACTGCGTCTTAAACGCTTACGGAAGCTGCGCACGGAACCAAACCGAAGCCGCAATCGCCACCATGAGAGGGAGCGATACCGTCGCTGGTGAAGAGAAGTCTGCGAATACAACGCCTCAGGCATGAATACTCGACTGCCCACGAGACTGTCCCGAGCCTGGCGACGGGAAGCCGCCTCATCGAAAGATCGTTTCGTGTCAATGCTGCGAGGAGAAATAGGAGGCCCTTGAAACACAACCCGCTGTTGGGGCATCCCCAAAGAGTTGCTAATGACTTGGTCTGCCTCCAACGCAGGAGAACAAAAGTTCTGTTCGCGAGGGGAGTGGTCTTCAGATTCCGATGTATCTTCCCAAAACCGACGAGGCCTCCAGAACGGGTGGAGTTTGCTGTCAATATCTTTCCCTGCCATGCGATTTTTCGCCGACGTCACCGAGAATGATCGAGCAATGGAATTAAAGGAATCGGAACGAGGTCGGAGCTTCCAAGGGCGTCGAACCGACCCGAATCGGCGAGGGAGCTGCTCACCCGTCTGCCCATTTCCCGTGGCCCTTTCGGGCTCACGATCTGCCTCATTCACCGGGGTGGGCGGACTGACCTTACACACTGGGGGATTCGGTGGCTGGCGCGGGTTCTGCAGCGGGGAGTCTACCTCGACCGGTCCTGGGCTTTGAGGAAGTTCTGGCTTTGCCGGACTGCCTTGGTATTCCACTCGAATTGCTAGCCCTTGAGGCCCAGACCGGTGCTGTGGGTCAACCAGCAGTAGAGATTCATTGTTGTGTGGAAAGAAAGGAACCAGAGTAGCTTCACTAATCTCAACTAGTCCTGGTGATGACGACGGGATTGACCCTAGCGTGAAAGCCCCTGACGGCGAGCGTAAGTGGGCCATGTCCTCTACTCCGATAATAATGGACTGCGTCTTTAACACATCGGCTCGGTCACGTACTTGGGGTGCTTTCGTCGGCTCAGGCATCGGTGGCTCAGGCTGCTGGTTTTGCTTTTCGTTCTCCATCGCCGATGGGTGGTTGCGCGAACTCATTGATGTGAGGGACGTGGCCCGGGAGTTATTTTGGCTGGTCGGCGCGGATAACGACGAGCTGCGTGGAGGGATAATGGGCCGACCAAGGCTGCGACCACGGAAGTCTGTGTCCTGATGGGCGGGCGCACTGGAATTCGACAGGGTACGCTTCTTTTGGGGCGGGCGGTCAAGTGACTCGGGTCTGCTCCCTGATCTCGTCCGTGTTCGGCGGCTCGATGGCCGAGAGCTGGCGTTGGATGGCTTTCTGCTGGTTGAGGCCGAGGATCTCAAAGAAGAATGACGCTCTGGGATCACCACGACCGGAACAACCTCCACATGCTGCCGAGGGCCGCCCTGGGTTGAGCTCTCAGAGATGGACATCTCCGACGCGATGCTTCTGCGATCATGTTCAGAAATACGGGCAGCTTTGTGAACCAAGCGGTGCTGCGATTCTGGATTCGAGACCAGGGATCCACGCTCTGACTTCGTGATAGGAGAGCTAGTCGAACGCAGCGAAACCCTCTTCTCTGTATGGCGAAGGGAGGGTTTATACGGCTCAGGTGTGTCAACAATCATCACTTCGATGGTGGATGATGTGGACACGCCCGAAAATCGGCGAGTATCGTCGTGGTTGTAGGAATCTGTTCGACCCTCCGGAGGATTCCAGTCGATCTGTTCAGGATACTGCTCTGGATATGGACTGGCGCCGGTGTCCTGAGCATCTCGGACTCGAACGCGTACATTCCTCTCGCGCGTTCGTGGGACATCCAAGTCGCGCGCACTTGTGCTATACGTATCCTGAGGCAGTTCCGGTACGTTGGCGGTGGGGAGAGTATCGGAGGAATGGTTCCTTGAGCGCCTACGCCTCTGACGCGACGCAGCATATCTGTCGCTGTTCTCCGTTGCCCATTCTCCGTTAATACCTTCGTACCGGGATGGCTTTAATAAGATGGCATCGGAGTGGTCACCGACAGGTGTGGTGTCTTCTGGCCTGGCCTCATTGGGTTCTGAATGAACACTCTTTTGCAGTGACCTCTGTCTGGTCGACTGACGCGACGATGGGGACGATCGGTGAGGGGTCTCGGTCTCACCGTCGGAGATCATTTCGCATGCTGTTTGGAAAGACTCCGCACGAGACGAGCAAGAAGCCTGCCGGAATTGACCACCAATTGTGGGTCGATAGGTCGTGGCAGGAAGTCGAGGCGGCGTCGTTTCGGGGGTGGGGGGATGCGATGGTTTTGAAGGTGTCACCGTTCCGGACATGGAGTGCGGCGAGGCGAGCTTTTGCATTTCCAGCTCTTTGGGAGTTGGGGATTCATCTGAAGGAACACCAGGAGGTGTTAAAGGAAGAGTAGGCGCCGTTGCGTGAGCACCGCCATTTGAAGTGTCAACGATGGGGTCAGATGGAGACGCGTTGATGACATGTACACTTGGATCGCCATTTGGCCTTCGGGGAAGTGACTTGTGGGCCCTGAATAGCGGCCGGCCCAAGTGCTCTAGTGAGGCGGGAGACGTGCCAGCAATGCCGGGCATGTTGACCGAAGAGCCCAACTGCACCGTAAGCCGGAAATCACAACGTTGTTGGTCACCGGATTGTTGGCAAAACTGAATATTATTACCAAACTATGGGGCCGCTGCAGAGTATTATCATGATACCAAGACTGTTTCGAATAAGATTGGTCCAGGAGGGTTAATGCTGGCGTCGCATATCGAAAGCAAGGCGATCTGATCCGTAGGGTCGAGTTTCGACACTACGGTTCCAACCGAAGGCAACAAGATAAGGAAATAAGAAGAGAGAAAGACAAAAAGAGAGAAAAAGAAAGCAAAACAAAAAGAGACCACAGGGTTGTGTTCCTGTCTTTCTTAAGATAAAAAATATTCAGAGTGCAATCTTAAAATCATAAGCATAAGAATAAAGAATAATAAGAAGAATCCAGCAAGGGCAGCGTACGGAGTAAGGGTACCGTTCGGGAAGCGCGTCTCGATGGAAACCCAAAAAGATATGAGAGATCCACTCTCAACAGTCAATAATCTAGAGGCTGAAGGACTCCGAAAATAGAGTACCCAACTTTAAAAAATGTAAAGAGGCAGGGCGCGACACGCAGGGAGTGACCGCGTTGGTACCAAAGAGATGACTCGAGTGCGAACAGCGAGGCGATGAAAGGGACATTCCACGTTGCGGATCCGATGTGCAAGTGGATTGTTTCGGGTGGACCAGTGACAGGCGAGAATGATCCACTAATTAATCAGATTATAAACCTGTAGCGATGATGACCAGTCTATGGTGTAGAAATACGTATATACGTCCGTATAGTCGCAAAGTCGATCTTGTAGAGTTGTCGCTTAAACACACAAGAGGACACGATACATGAAGAGGCGGGGGAGGAAAGAAATGCTGACGAGGGGTAGTCGACTTGCAGAGTCAAAGTCCTAGTTAATTCGGGTTTTCAACCCCTGCAGCAAAGGTTCTTTTTAGTCTCAAACACTTTCATTCGCCCATACTGTACGACGGTTCAAGGTCGCACTGCTACACAGTCTCTGCTATGCTATGCTGATGTGCTCCTAGCACTACTATATTCTTGTCCCACTCAATGCAATTGGCTGTACATATTGTGTTGATTATAGTTGGATCTTCAATTGACTCTTTCTATCTTATTCTATGTTATTTGTTTTTTTTTCGGCCTTCAAGTATGTCATAGATAATGCTAATCATGCTTATTATCTCTTATTATCTCGGGAGTGGCGTCTCGTGCCCATGGTTGCTGAGAGCATGTTAACCCTCCCTTGAGTCCAATGAGTAGTTGCCCGGTCAAGGAACCGGTCGCGGAGGATTTTTGGTTCCCTATACAGCAGGAGAATCGGGTCCCAGACAAAAAGTTGGAAAGGTCTGAAACAGATCCTGTCCACCGATCCAGGATATCCGGATCCCCGAGATACATACATATCTTAAGCACATCCCCAGGGCTTTACATATGTACAGTGTAATTGGGAAAATCATAGAGGAAATACATTGCAGATATAGGTACATGCATGCCATACCACTATCCATGTCGCTTAGTCTCATATTAAATTAATTTTTAATTTTTCAATTTTTAAATTTTTTTTCCTTTCCCATTCCCTTCAGCCGCCATCTTTACATAGTTCGGCCGAAACTTCAATAGATGACGAAAGAGGATCTGGAGGAAGAAAACCCGGGCATATGAAATCAATCTCAACCTCAGTTTACTGGTACGGTACCTGTTCAAGATGGTTGAGAGGTTACAGACGGGTATGGTACCGTATGGCTAGTTTAACCCATCCATTGGCACTGATGATGTTACTTTCTTGAAGCAAACAACAAGACAAAGAGTGAGAGAATGAGATGAGATGAGGAAAAGGGAAGAGCCATGGAGGCTGAGTCATCGGATGACATAACCGCTTGCCCCAGGGAGTCCATCTCCATCCGCGACGTCATCGTTGAACATTCTCCTTCATAATGACGAGAAAAGCGAACAATACAGAATGAGGGAAAGAAAAGGATCGAACAGGAATTCCCGGTTTGGTTTCTGAATTGAATTATGATCACCGTCGATGAGGTAGGTCGCGAAAAGGGGCCCTTCTTTGGAATCTCTGGCAATCGTCTCATCTGATCTCTTTTAAAGATAATCCTCAACCTCAGCTTCCGTCACTACTGCTCTTTTCCCCACCATTGATTTCGGGCTCTGATTCCTTCATTAATTCGCTTCCATCACCCGTCGTCGCATTTTAAAGAATTAAGTGCCCCATTCTCTTGACCTACTACACTGCTTAGGGAATCCTTTGCATATTTCTTTTATTTTTTATTTTTTTTCTTCTTCTTCTTCTGCTTCCTCTCTTGACCTTTCCTCAGACATTTAATTTTGATTTATATCTCATTCTTGGGATAAACTTTGACCACTGGAAACGTTACCAGACGTTTTGTTTGCCTTTTCTATTTCCCCCAGTGACGCCAGCCCAGACTCGGCGGGGTAGGAAAAAGAAAGTGCAAAAAAAAAAGTGGAAAAAAGAGAATTTTTACAAATTTAATTAAAGAGAAGAACAGAAAGAGGAAAGGCTAAAATTGCCTACTGAAGAGAGGAAAATACGAACAACTTATTTTCCCCCCCCGGCCGAAAACCACCATCATCACCAACGTCATTCGACCCGATAGTCTCTCATCATCATTATTTTTTGTTTTATTTTTTTGCCTCCCTTGTCCGATTTCCCATTTCCTTTAACTTGTGTCCTCCTTCCCCCGACGCCCGCCTCTCTTTCCACCCCCACTCCCTTACTTCTTTCCCCCCTTTACTTTACTTTTCTATCTCTTTTGGACTGGATTGATTACTCAGCACCATGAGTACCATTCAAAATTTGAAGAATTTCATACGTCATGGGAAACAAGCTCGCTTGGTAACTCCCCATGCCGAGCCAACCACCAATGTTTCTCCCATACATGCCGAGCATCAACGTCAGCCCCAAGGCTCATACCCTCCTGCCGCAGGCAACCTAGATGCCATTGACAGCAGGCTTGGAAACGGCCAAGCTCAAGCGCCTCAAAAGTCGTCGGCTGAGACTCAGTCGAGGCGAGCCCGTGATCTAGAGATCGAGCAGATTGTCGCCGAGGAGCGAAGCCAACGAAACAAAATGCCTAAGTACCCAGGACTGGAGCGCTGGATCTTGACGGACAAGATGGGCGACGGCGCCTTCAGTAATGTCTATCGTGCCAAAGATTCGACGGGAGAGCATAACGAAGTAGCGATTAAAGTCGTCCGCAAGTTTGAAATGAATAGCAATCAGGTAGGCTTCTTTGGACTTAACCCCTGTTGTTCTCCTGATACCACTCCCCTCTTTCCCAATTACCCTCATCTGCTCAGAGTTATGCTCGTTCTCTCTTCCTGTACGCTTAAACCAAACCATTCGCCGTCTCTCTTAGTCCGCCGCCCATCTGCATCCCGAGGTCAAACAAACCAAGGTTACGGAGGTGCGCAAATCTCTTAGCCACAGTATACTGACCCGCGATCTTTCTTATTTCCTGTTACGTCTCGATTCTCCTTCGTGTCTTCTGTTTCTTACCAAGCAAGTCATAATAGGGTAGGGTTGCTGATTGCGATTCACAGCGCGCCAACATTCTGAAAGAAGTCCAAATTATGCGCCAAATAGACCATCCCAACATTGTCAAGCTGATCTCATTTTCTGAATCACGCCAATATTACTATATCATTCTGGAACTCTGCCCTGGCGGCGAACTGTTCCATCAGATCGTACGGTTAACCTACTTCAGCGAGGATCTAAGTCGGCATGTTATCACTCAGGTTGCAAAAGCAATTGAGTATCTGCACGAGACCTCCGGCGTCGTCCATCGGTATAATCCTCCTGATGCCTTCAAAACAACATGACCAGCAGCTAACAGCATCTCCAGTGATATTAAGCCGGAGAATCTTTTGTTCTATCCTATTCCCTTCGTTCCAAGCAAGAACCCCAAGCCTCTTCAACCCGGGGATGAAGACAAAGTCGATGAAGGGGAGTTTATCCCCGGAAAGGGATCCGGCGGAATCGGTGTCATTAAAATTGCCGATTTCGGTCTCTCAAAAGTCATCTGGGACAGTCAAACTATGACTCCTTGTGGGACTGTTGGTTACACTGCCCCAGAGATCGTCAAGGATGAAAGATACTCGAAGAGTGTCGACATGTGGGCCTTGGGTTGTGTGCTTTACACTCTCCTCTGTGGTTTCCCGCCTTTCTACGACGAGAGCATCCAAGCCCTAACGGAGAAGGTGGCGCGCGGCCAGTACACTTTCCTGTCGCCGTGGTGGGACGACATCTCGAAGTCTGCAAAGGATCTGATCTCCCATCTCCTGACGGTGGATCCTGAACAACGATACTCGATTAAAGAATTCTTGGCCCACCCATGGATACGTGGAAGCGACGAAGAAACCCAGGCAGCCACAGACGCCCCCCCATTGACGACTCCTCTGCCCTCCGCCCGTCAACAGCCGTTGGACGCTTTCGCGGCAGACCAGGCACCATATGCTCCAGCCAGCGCTCGACTGTCGGACCAGCCCTCCGCTGGTCTGGAACGCCCGATGGACTTCCGGTCGCCCGGGGCGATCAACTTGCGCGAGGTCTTCGATGTGGGCTACGCCGTCCATCGCCAAGAAGAAGAAAGCAAGCGGCTGAAGACGTCCCGCGGCCGCGGGGCCAACCCGACCACCGGGTTCCAGTCGGCTCTGAACCCCCTCAACGAGGATTATGACGAGGATGGCCCGCAAGTCACGTATCAGCCCATTCACCAGAATGAGTATGCGGCGCCGAAGGTTCACAAGGGCTCTCAACAGTCTCGAGAAGTGGCTGCAATGGAGGCCAAATTGCGATCCACAAACTTGGGCGCGCCGCCGAGCGCTGCCGCCCAAGTACGACAGTCTCATCAGCCTCGACAGCCGCAGCAGGGCTACGGCACACATAGTGCCAAGGTGGCGGCGGCAGCCAAGCAGAATATTGCTCGGTCATCGCGGCAACCATTCGAACTCAGTCTGGATAACGCGACATTGTTAGAGAGGAGAGGTAGACGGCATCAGGTTGTCTGAAATCGTAATACCTCCTTCGAAATGAATTTTTACGACTAAGAACGATGGGCCATGAATTCTATTCCATGATCATTGGGTGGTAGGGTCGCATTTGTCTCGGGTGTTATTCCCTTAAGGTTTTTCTTCTTTTTTCTGGATTAATCAGGTTCGGGCAAAGCATTTGTTATGGGCTTTTATTGGGTTTCTCTACGGGGATATCTACGTTACTGTTTTATGTTCTGATACTTGCGCACTTTACATTATTTTCGTGGCATATGGAGAATGCGGGACATAGGGAATACTTGCATTTCGAAGAAGTGCGTCTGTTATATTGGCCTGCTTTTGTAATTGTTTGTCTCGTTTACGCGTAAACGCTCCTCGATGTTGTATAGTACAAAGTAACAGAGACACGCATCTAGATATTTATGTAACTATTCAAAATGCTTTGACAATGATCTTTAGTCCTAAGGCAGCCGACATGTCGCTCAAGTCATTTAACAATCACGAGTCGTTTTCTTTGTCTCTACGCGACCGTTTTGAGGCATTTCCACAATAAATAAACTTTCATTTCATTGTCAGTTTTCATTGTTCTATCTGAGAGAATTAAATACCCGACCAATTGGGGACAAAAGGACTTGAAAGGTTGAAAAAAGACAAAGTGAAAGAAGAGAAATGGTATTCAACACATCCTTCTAGCTAAATGATTATGCACAGGGTATACGGGTAGAAATATTTATATATATAACGGGTACATGGCATATATACTTTTGATTTTAGGATTTGGCAGCAGGTAAGTAGGTAAAGTAAGCATTCATGTGTCGTGAACATAATATCAAACATCAACATGAATCGAATCCAGTGTATACACGAAAGTGAGTAAAAGGGTATGTAAATGTATATGTATAGAGAATCCGTTGCCATATAAATTTTATCCGAAGACAAGGGGGAAAGTAAAAATGGTATCATGCACATAAGTGTCACACAAACAGGGAAGAATCTTTTCATATCCTACATTCGATCAGGGCAAGAAAGTAAGGACTCGATGAGACACCAACAGAGTCAGATCTAAAGGGACTGTTTCCCTCTCGTTTCGATGGGGAAGCAACACATAGCGACGAAGGAAGCGAGCATGAGAGCACCGGAGGCGTAGATGGGGGCGTTGGGGTTTGCGGAGCCGCTGTAGATGGCGACGAGGGGGGCGCAGAGGCCGGCGATACGGTTGAGACAGCTGGCGATGCCGGTTCCGGTGCCGCGGTTGGGGGCGGGGAAGACCTCCGGGGTGTAGGCGTAGAGGACGCCGTACATGATGTTTTGGAAGAAGGCTTCGAGGGAGGAGCAGACGAGTTGGACGTTGGGGTCTGTGCTGGCGGTGAAGCAGAAGAGGAGGACGCCGGTGATCAGGGTGGAGATGATCATTGTGCCCTTGCGGCCGATGTATTTGATGTCGACGGTGTAGCAGGCCAGGATGGAGCCGGGGACGCCGACGATGGAGGTGATGGCGTAGTTGCGGTACACGGTGTAGGTGGATTGCTCGGCGCCGCCGCCGGATTGTTTGAGGTATTGGGGGAGGAAGGCGTTGAAGAGGGGGTAGCCCATGCCAATGGTGGCCCAGCAGAACCAGAGGAGGACGGCTGTGGGGGGTGTTTCATGTTAGTTGTGTGTGTGGTGGGAGTAGTTGGAAGTGAGACGTACTGTTGATACCCAGCTTCTTGGTGCCGAATAGAGGCTTGATACGTTCCAGGGAGAACTTGGAAAGGTATCTTGCGATGATCTCCTTGACTGTAAGAGTCTGCTTTTCGACTTCTTCCGGGTAGCCACCGATCTCGTTGAGGATGTCCTCGGTGAGCCAGGTTTGCTTCTTGTTCTTGTGGGCAATGCCGTGGACAGCATGGACAGCCTCGGTCTGGCGACCACGAGAGAGCAAGAACTTAGGCGACTCGTAGAGGTGGAAGAGGAAGAAACGACAGAAGAACATGGCAAAGGTCAGAGCACCCAAGGTGAGGACCAGGTATCTCCACCCCATGTTATCTTGCTTGGTGCAGCACTGGACACCATCGGCAACACTGTTGCAGGCAGGCAGGTCACTAGCGCAAGAGTATGTTGGAATGTAGGCCCATGCGAGCAGACTTCATCGGCTGTTAGTTGAATGTGTCAGGTATCAATAGACGGTAGAGCATACCTGGAGATAAGTTGACCAATGGGCCACCAGACACTCAGCATGGTCAGGAGGTTGCCAGAGGCGAATGGAAGAAACTCCAAGAAGAGTGCGCCATCAACTGGAAGATTTCCACCAACACCGAGACCCAAGCAGGAGAATAGGGCACAGGCACTGATTTATTCGTCAGCAATCATTCACCATTAGAAGCAGGAAGAGAGGACATACCCGATCCAGTTGGGACTACCCCCGGCGGCCAGACCGAACACACTGGTGATGAGAAGAGTCAGGTTGAAAGCAGGACGACGTCCAATAACATCCGATGCGACACCCCAGAACGAAGCACCCAGGCAGAGACCCAAGAACAACGCGCAGGTGGTGAAACGGACACGACTTTCAGAGACCCCGAATTCCGCGGACATTTGAGTCAATGTTAGGGCAACACCCTACATCACCTTAGTACATGACATGGAACATCAGGAGAGCATGTTCCGGTTTCCTACCTGCAACCAGAGACTAATCAAGGACTGTTAGCCACAAATTCGATTATCAAGACAGGGACAGATTCGCTTACTTGTCTGCCAACCAACCACATCCACAGAGTGCAAACAGCTCCCACTGATAACGGCCCATGCCGATATCCTGAATGGCTCTGTTGATGACCTTTGCTTTGCCTGTAGACAACTATCAGATCCGCATCTCAAATGGGGTTATACGGGACTTTTTTTTTCCCGGTCTTCTTTTTGTATAAAGGGGCAAGTGGTTATTTCATGGGCAACAATATAGGCACATACGGTCATATGCGGAGTCATGGCCGGAGGCGGCAATGTCGGTTTCCACTTCGGCGCGCAGGCTTTCAAGGGTCAAGTGGGCATTGTCCGGGAGGGAGGTAGCGACACCGTTCTCCTCGGAGGGAGCTTTGTCGCTTCTGGCGTCATGTTTCTCGTCATGGCCAGAATCCTTTTCATGTAAAGACGGGTTCGGGTGGGAATGCGCTGGGGCACTGCCGAGGGGCACGACCACCCCGGGGAAGTCGTGGTCGTGTTTCTTAAATGGGTTGAACACCATGGTGCCGGTTCGTTTGCTGCTATGGACAGATGGGCTGGCGCGCTCTGGGAATCTTCTTCTCGATACCGGAGGGTGGTGATCGTCTACCGTCCGAGATCTAAGTTGTCGATTGGCAAGCCGGTCAAGGGGGGCTAAGTCTACTTTGGTCCGTTATAGTCGCAAAGGCAATCTCTATCGGGGTCTGGGTCGGTAGGGCTTCTGGTGATGCAGACCGGGGGCAAGCAATGGCGCTCAGGGGCCGAGATGGCAAGGCGCAATGGCTGTTCAACTGGGCTGTAAGTCGTCCAGGGTTTCAACAGGTGGCGCTAGGGACGTGATGCCGGGAAAAAGGGCGAGTTTGGGCTGTTGTTCGAGATTTCGATGGAGTGTCCGTATATACCTGAGGACAGCTGCTACTGAACGTGTGTCGAATAGCTGAAGATGTGACAGTCTGCTGTCACGCTAGACAACAAGTGTAAATGGTATATAGATCAGAAGGGAGTTTGAGACAGAACTTTGACGGTCCGTGTTTGATGTTCCTTGGATCGCAATAATTATTTGAGAACAGGAAGACGAAGCTGCGATAGCTATCGGCCTGGCGATTGAAGATCTGGGTTGGAAAGTGTGGGGATGGAAGAGGTGGAGGAAGAGAGAAGGAAGTATGGAAAGAAGAGAGGTGAAGAAAGGCGACGAGGCAGAGAAGATGAGGAAACTGGGGGCCTATATAAGCAATCCAATTCCTCCTACTAACCAGACGAGAAGAAAAAAAAAAAAAAAAAGGAAAATATGGTTGAGAGAGAAAGATAAAGCTCCTATCAGACAATCATCTTCCATGAGGTATTCTTTTTTTTTACTTTTATTTTTTTTTTCTCCTTGGCGTAAAACAGACGATTGAACCTCGTATCGGGCGGTATTTGTAAATTACATTCATTCGGTTGAAGCCGTCCAGTTCGTAACGTAATGTGGCAACCACGGAAAAATCATCTGGATGCTATTGCAGGCCAATGATGCCATCTGCTACCATACCCTTTCGCTGACGCCCCATGGGAAGAACAACGTCGATACATAGGTCAATTCTCTGCTGGAAACCACAGTTTACCTATGGAAATGCAAAGAGTTCTCGGTGGTGAATTCCAACCCACTGAATCACTCCCTCATTGTTGATATCATACTCACCGGATATCTGAAACTTTCACGGGGGCCGTTCCGGGACTCGTCTCTCGTATCAAGAAATACTGTACTGACAGACATGCAGACGAATATCAGGGAAAAGGTCCTCGCCCAACTGACTTAAAGCGGGAGACACAACACGGGCCGTTGATAGGTTTGAATGAAGCCCACACCGGCCAAAAGCGATGGGGATTCGCGGGGAAGATGATTGGAGAATCCACGGTGGATCGGCCAGTGCGGCGCAGATGGAGGAGTCGCCACGGGCCCTGGGTGTGAAGGTAAAGTTGCAACCGGCGAAGACTACGGCCAGTCCGGGCCAGGCTGACTAACCTTTCTTGGAGCAGATCTGTACTTCATCCGATCATAGTAACTCTTTGTGCACAGCGCGCTAAACTTGTTAGTTCACTCCTTAGTGACCCTTCGACTTACAGATTGTTGCTGAAAGGTGTACAAAAGTCTGACGGTCACAGAGATTTCTTTATCCTTTCTGTAGGAATGTAATGTGCCACCACCACGTGCCTCGTTCTGTTTGCCTTCGATACCGTCCATACCATACCTCAGCGACGGGTAACCAAACAACCCGCCATGACTCCGTACCAATAGTTGATATAACCGTCGAAGCAAAGCCGGATAAGAGAGTTTCGGGCGGCTCCCACAGATGTCGAACCATATTTAAGCAAATTTCATTGCCTTCCCAGTGGCCAGATAGCAAAAAGTATCACCGCGCTAGTAGGAAACGAGTTAGAAGGCGTGCTTCCAGACGACCATTGGTCAGAACCCGGTGAAGGTCATCTCTTGGCTTGGATTGGTTGTCAGACAATCTCGTCCACCGCAATTCTTTGGACTTCCATGAAGATACCGTAGGATTACATAGGTACCTAGTCCTCGGAGCCCGAGGAATCCATCTGCCTATTTTGTTAAATCATACCATTGGAGTCTGGACATATAGAGTGGAGCTCCGAAAGGAAACATGAGGGGCAAATGGGTACAACGATTGGTTCTCGAAGGGAGCATTATCACGAGTATATCAAGTCCACGTGCCGAGATGACCTTAGTTATTGCCCTACGTCATCGCTCTGGATGGACTCCGTAATATAATCACGCTAATCCCGTTTGGGGAAGACATGTCCTTGCGACGTACCGAGAAAGAAAAAAAAAATATAAAATACACAGTAGACTGAAATTAGATAGACAAATAAGGATACTGAATCTGTATGCAAAATCCCGCATATACCAAGCCATACGAAAGGCAAAGCTTTTCTCTATTCTCTTGGTAAGATTAACCCTACAGGGGTTAGCTTAGACAGCCTCCTTGGCAGGATAGATGTTGAACCCTAACTCTGTTAATGCTCACGAGAACCTCTATAAAAGGTAAGAGACGGGGGTTATAAATAACAAACAACGCAGATAGCGTCAACATAAACCATCCACGCAACGCAATGCATCTCCAAAACACGAGGTCGTTTATCTTATAAGATGCAGTTCAGCTTAATCCGCCTCCCACCCAAGTATTGATCGTCAAAGGCGAAGGGACGGTCATTGCCGCATCCGTCATCCCAGCGTAGGATTCTTGCCCGCGGCTCCACCGTCGCCCTTCAACCCAATCAACGGCTCGTATTTACAGGGTTCAAATTTTCATGGAGCATGGAAGTTACTGCCGGATAACCTCTGGCAAGTTTGGGGCCGATATCGTGAAAGAAGGATGGGAAAAAAGATTTGGTAATATGATAAATGACACGAAGTATCCTCTTTTTTTTTTTTTTTCCTCGCTATTTTTAGGCAGTACAATTATGCCGTCTACATAACCTCCGTTGCTCATATACGAGCAGAGATTCATTGCGGAATAGCGTTACATGGTCTTAGTAAATTGGTCTGTACTCGGAGTAAATCCCGCCCCACGTCCTCGGGAATGGTCAAGTGCAAAACCACCTTTTCCCAATCCGACAACCAAACATTTGGATCCCCCAAAGAGTTGTTTCACCACGCCATACGACCTTCACGGACGATAAAAGAGTCAAATACGCACGTGGCGTCACAAGATCCGCAAGAATGCGGGGAGAGATCGAGAAACGACGAAGGGGAAAGGAGGGGGAACGAAAATAAGGTGAGGAGAAGATGAGGAGAAAAAATTGTTTATTCCTACGTACTCTAATTCTACGATACGGGGTAATCCTCGATGATACGATTGACATTCAATAACAAATAACGTGGTCTGATAAAATTATCAGGAACATCACTTACGAATACTGCCATGAAACTGGAGAGTTTCATTGGTACTCCAAATTGCGATGGGGACTCATGTGGGCATCGTACCCTCCAAAGTGCGACCGGACAGAGGGACGCAGTCAACGGCGACTGGAGTGCATATATCGGGTATAACTCCACTCCCAAAGTCTAACTATGCCAACTTGAGACTCGTACATGGAGGTTGTCAAAAGAGGACTTTATCGGTGGGTATGATTTCGGTTACTCCCTAGTTCCGGACTCTGGAGAAGGGCCCTGGTCTCCAGTTTTCCTCGGAATGAGGAGGCCTGATGGACCCGGGGAATCTCTGGTCACGAGATATCGTGATCGTTGGATCGTGATGGTACATACAGATGGTACATACATGGATCCGATCGATGTGCCCTCTAAGCATACTTCGTGTGTCCCGACCGTGGCATTGTCTGGTACACTGTGACGGAGAACTGGATACAATTATTAACTAATTGAGCATCATGCAAGGCTGGGACTTCGCTATCATGCGCTGTATAGGGCAAGGTAGAACCAAGTACAGTACATGTATTGTGTCTCCACCACGGGATCCGTACATGTTTATACATGTATGTATATTTGTACGTTACAAGTATGAACCTATGAGGAGTACATCAATGATGCTTCCAGTCTTCTTTTACAAACTCAAAGGTACTGTCGGAATAGACAGCTTTCCCTATCATTCCGTGGCTGCGCTGTTCTACTCCTGCTCGTTACAACGGAGATCTTAGGCTGTTGGCGGAAAAGGTGATGGGAAGTATATCTGGAAGTCAAATCAAAGTCCCAAAGATCTGGAGGCTGCGTGAAGGTTTTTACCTTGACGGGTTAAAAAATGATATCAGGATCATTGTATGCCAATCAGCGGATGCTTCTAAGAATATGCTTGATTAGGAAATGTATTCCCGTCGGTCAAAGCTCTTGTCTCCTTATCTCGAGATATGACATAACAGGTAGTGTAGTATCAGTAGTATCAGAACAGTATACAGGTATATGTAGCATATCATCATCTTCCAACTTCATGGTCCCAACTCACCTACAATTCTTCAATCCGCCCGAGTAGCCACTGGATGTGACGGTAGGCGACTCGGGGCTGGTACTGAGGCTGCATGTGGCCGCTCTGGAATGTCTCCGCCCACATCATTCCTCTCTCATAGTGTTGTATGCCCATTACTCCCTGGCCGCTGCGCCATGAGAAGAGATCGTTCTCTTCAAACACCTCCGCATACTGGAGGTCCGGCAGACCAATCTCAATCGGGGTGCTCGGCTGAGACTGGAATCCTAGTTGTCCGTTCCAAGTCATGTTCTGGATAGCCAAAAGGGTTCCATTGGTCTGGAGAATAAAATCGTAATCTCCGTGACTGATGAGAACTCGGTTTGTGGCTTCAATCACTTGGGGTAGAACACGTTCGATTGGGTTGGCGGACAAATCACCCAGTCTCCCAACTCCGGCGTCGCCACCAACGAAGACAGGCTGGAGCGAGGACAGGGACCAGGTCATATTGGGTGCGTGCATAGCTTTCTTGACATCATCGCGATCGAAATACACCGTGGCTCCGGCGGGTAGGTAGTGAAGTTTCGTGGGCCCTCCAAGAACATCCCACAGAAAGGGACACATCTGGTTGATGGCGTATACGTTGTAGCAAGGGTTGACTCGATAAGCTGCATCCGTGATCATGTTATAGATATTACAATCAGCGTCGCTGGTAGGGTCAAAAGACTTCGGAGGCTGGACCCCCGATGGAGGGAAAGTAAGATATTCGTCTATAAAGTCCTGATAACCACACGATTTGTGAAGACTTTGTAGTTGATTCATAAAGCTTGCATTAAAGTTGAAGATGTTAGCGTTCTCCTGCACAGTTGGCACAGCAGCCACTTGTTGTCCCACGTAGTCAAATTGGCCAATGACTGGGTCGTAAACCAGTGCCCCTACATTGAAAAGCATCAGCATATGAATGTTTGTGGGGCCTACTTCCTCGTTGCAAGAGAAAGAGCCTACCATGGACGTCATAATAGTCCTTGTCATTTTGATCCAGCATTGCCGCAGCAATGTACGGCACATAACGCCCAGCATAGCTCTGACCGGTCACGTAAATCTTGAATTTCTTGATTCCAAAGATGCCTTGAAAGTTCTTAAAGAAATTAATAAAGTCCCTGGACGTCTCCTCTTCAGTGGTAGCAGTAGGTGTGCCTGTAGAAAACCCCGTCCCAACGGGCTGATCAACCCTATAGTGAAGATTAAAGAAGGAATCCCAAAGGAGACAATCGAAACGTACCACAACATGTTAGTCAGATTTACCCAGGAATACGGATTAATGACTGGCGCATAGGTTCCTGGTGGCCAAACAAATCTGCCGGTTTCTTGGAGGAACCCTTCGAGGGAGCTAGCACCCGGGCCCCCATTAACCTCGATTGTAATTTCGTCCACAGGCTCCCCCACTGTCGGCTGGAACACAAAGAAGAGAGTTCTCGAGCTGTTACCCTTTTCGATTGGCACTGATCCCGAGTACAATTCACCGACGTCGAATGGCACATCAGGCAAGCTCTCCACGAGGTAGGCTATTGATCCATATGCCTACATCAGCATTCATCCACCAGGAAGTATGAATACATACGCCTCGTCTCGTCATTGAGAAATCGAAAGTTATCGTGTGAGCGGAGCTGACGCTCCTCCGAAGACAATGATGTTCTCCTGTCTAGGACCGAGGGTTCGTGCACTGGCTGATCAGAGCGTCCATGCTTGGAAGCACACGCCTTGTCGGTGCATGAGACGGCCAATAAAGCCGTCGGCACAACGCCTTGAAAGCGCATTCTGAGTTGGATTTGGGCGATCTGGCTGCGATGGACGTGAGAGACAGACGAAGTCTTTTTGCAGATTTTTTGGGGAAGACTGGATTATTTTATGTATTATCCGGTAGGGGTAAGAGGATGCATGCTAAGATCTGTAGGGTACCATTTTAGGGGCATTGTGGAGGCCGAAGATGTCTTTAAAGAAAGGGCTAGTGAAACAATGACATTTTTGACAGGGGACTGATAAGATCCCCGGGCCAGTCATCGCGTGAAAGAAACCCAATAATGAGGGTGGCTGCTGCGTCTGGAGATGGGAAGGTCGTAAATGACAACGGTCGGAAAAGCTTTAGTACCCATCCCTTGCGTGACTGAACATGTCCGATTACCATAATAATTGGACAGTTTATGGATCTAGCGTCTGCCACATTTTGATTGAGTAGCAAGGGACAGAGATGTTCCTGGCATCGACCAGGCTGCTGTTCATTTGCGGTGTAGTTTTTAGTATTCAGTTCCAGATCCCATCGATTTGCTTTGCTCTGTTTGCACCTTATGGGCAAAAGTCACTGGGTCCCGAGGGGTCTCGTGATGATATAGGGTGATGAAATCACTCTTTGGTTACCCTCGGAGTTCATGAACATGTGTTCCAACAAACCAATGGATATGGTGGATTGACCCAGACGGGCTTCTCATGTGTCTTGATCACGACACTACAAGTCAGCCCTCCAAATCTTATCGTCGCTTTTCTATTCGATCCGTCAATCAAATCATTCCCTGCCCAACCGAATGTAACGCCGTTGAAACCTTATCAGTCAATCAGTCCAAAGAGAATTAACCCCAAGGAACATTTCAATAAGAAAGATAGAAGGGATATTGAAACTTCCTCTCATCTTTAACTATGATCCCTACATAAATCCGTTCATTCTCGCTATTATATTATACGTCATTATACCCACCTGGATAGCTGCGTACAATATCTAGTAAATCTCAATGAGATTGACAGTAGAGTTGTTAACCGGTCGGTTTCGGGTTCAAGATCTAGAAAATAATCATATTAAGACTCATAAGATGCATCACGATAGGCATATCAAAGCAAAGTGAGTGTGCAGCATATAGCTATAAATTCCTAGCTAATAATAGCAAGCAGACTTTCTGGTGAGAGCACTTTGGATAATTGCTGCCAACAGCCTTTTATATGGAAGCCCATTTTCTTCGGCACTGCTCGGCAATGGAGAATGGCCGGGAAGGAGGCCGGAAATAGGATTCAGCTATATGACATTAGATAAAATCGTTCTTCCTTAAGGCGAGATCGACCTTGGCAGGCTTACCTCTAGAACGTTAGGGACAGCATCGTGCTCATCGGAGCTGAATCGAATGTCAACACGTCCAGCATCGCGGCAGCCAAGAGATCTCCAGGCGTCCAATGCAACCTGACAGGCAACCTTGACCTGTGGCTCAGCCATAAGCCCAGGGTCATGACGTACTACCAGCATGTTTGCGTCGCTAGACTTGCTTTTTCTGCTGGCAAACTCCAAACTGCTGGAGCTTTCATTTTCTCCGTTCCTGTCGCTGAAGGGATTTTGCCACAGAAACCCCGTTACGCCAACCACACAACTCTGGACACCAGTTCCTAGGATGCTCACTGAAAGCTCCCGTCCTGACAGAAAAGGTTCCACCAAGATATCTTGGTCAGGGAATATTGATCGTAGCTTTTTGACTGCCGATTCTAACTCTGCCGGTTCTGTCACTTTGTTAAATCTGACGATCCTTCTATAACTGACTTCAAAAAGAGTGGGTAGTGCGATAACATATTGTCAAGATTCTCAAGCCTCAGGTTCTGATCCTTCCGTGAGATCACCGAGAATGGAGCTGTGGGTATGTTATGATGAGCCAGGATAATCTATGTGCCCAGATTAGTTAGCAGGGCCGTGGTCTTCAAGTAACGACCTAAGAGATGCGGTACCTTAGTATGGACCTTGTTCTGACAAAGTGCCATCGTGGCAGCGTCAGAAAAGGTGTATAGCAATTGGTAGGCATCTAACAGCGCTGGAACCTGGGCTTCTCTGGATGACCCATGAAATCCTTGTGCGATGTTAAATGCCAGATCCCAATCCTTATATGTGCCAGCTGCTAGGTGTTTGACGAGGGATTGGACTCCTGGTACTAGGGTAACATGATGCCCAAGTTCTCGCAGGGTAGTCAGAACACTACCGGTTTCACCGCTGTGTGGTAAAGCCGCACATTCTTCTTCTGAATAACCTTGGTTGTGGAAGGTCGACCGTTGTTCGGCGATTAAGGCTATATGAAGAGAAGGTGTGTCAGACATGGCCGGCCTTCGAATAGCATCCAATATCGTATGGAGGTAGAGTAGGGATTGAAAACTTCCAATTTACACCTCAACCTCATGCGCTATTTAAAGGTATCTATGGACCATAACTGATCCGTCCTTTGTCAATGGAATCCAGTCATGTTCATGGCAGCTTGCGACATATCTCGATAGTATTCCTCAATCATCTTCCCTGGTAATCATTAAAAGTGGGGAGCTTTCTTAATGTTGATTGGTTTGGCGCGATCTGAATGCGGCGCTGGGGAAGATAGAGTACGTATGTGTGACAGTGTGACTTAGGGTAAATCTAATTCTGAAGTCTATGATCTATCAACTTCAGCTAGCCACTTTATTTACATATAATCTCTAAGGGAATCTACTCCACAGGGATCTACACGACTAGACCTCTGCACAAAGAGCCTATCAAGGTTGTATCCAATTCTGTTCGAGCCGTAATGTCAACCCAGTTACCAGTATAATATTTTACTTACCCACAACTCTTTTTTATATCTATATATATAAGCGCCCTCGAACGTAGTGGGTCCCCCCGATGTCGCCGAAGTGGATTGAGGAGCGAATAAAATGAGCGAGTGTACCCCCCGAAGTAACGGGCAAGAAATCTATAGCAATCTATAAAAAGTTCTAAGCTCTATACTGATCTATTTCCCGCTCCGGAGTTATCTTCCTACACTAGTCTATATAAAGACTAGTATATAATTAGGTAATAATCAATATATAACTATATATATATATTACTGAGCTTTACTAGACGGTTAACTACTACCCAAAAGTATAAGCTTTCTTCTTAAAAAGTTTTTCTTACAAAGCTGTCTCTATGTAGAAGGATATATCAGATGTATTCCTTTGAGTATAAACTGTCTTGTTATAACATTGAAAAGGACAAAATCAAGGAGTTATGTTTTAGTGCTGTTTTCCCCGTCGGAGTCTCCTTCCTCACATGCCTATCACGTGTTCTTGCCTAAGTTCTATCTAGGGATAACCTTCTATACTTGGTTCAAAGTTATGCCACCAACCTCTATGCAACAACTGGACTCCAGTGATGCAGCTCACAGCTGCTGACAAGAGTACAATGCCACAGTGCCCCCTATGGCTCCTGAGAAAGAGGTCGAGAGACCCCCTCGGCTCTACTCCGCACGCGCATTGATGCCCAGGAGATCCGTCAATATGTTTTTGGGCTCTGATGGAATCGACATGTCCGAGTCTCCAACGAAACCACCCCGCAAAATGGGGGAGCACGCTCTGTGTGGATATGATTCATTCACCTGTGGTCGTGGAATCGAATGCTACTGTCCTCTATGAAGTTGAGTACTAGAATGGGACCCACTTTTTTACCAGTTTCGTTCTTTCCACCATGCCTGATTTTTAAAACTTCTGTCCCTTTCACACTTCCCTAGCATCGCGCCTATGCCCTTCTATCTGTTTGTTGATTTACTAGGTCGGTTTGTTCTTTGTAGGGTTCGCAGGGCTGGCATATATCCACTGCACTCCACGGACCTTCCTGATCCCGGCTAGTGCTGCTTGTCGGCCGCGGGGAAAAAAGGCTTTAAAATCTCTTAAAGAGGGTGAACAAGGAACAACACACCAATGAGAACCATTCCTCTTGGAGAACAGCTCGGGGAAAACTGACTCAGACTCCACCGGCCAAGAAGTCAGGTTGCCTTTGGAGTTAATTACAAGAACGAGCGGTGGCCGGTTTCTTTTTCTTCGGGCTTACCTACTTCAACTCCCACCACTTTTGCCCGAGAATCGCTCGTATTTTCCTCCGTACTCCTCTTTTCTTGTAATTGTCTACTTTATTAACCAACGTGCTTCTACCAGCGTTGTGCCGTTGTCTCTCTCTTGGTTTGTGTTCGGACAGAAGCGAGAGGAAGAGGAAAAAGCGGAATCAAGGTCAACCGCGGTCCACTTCCGCCCTATATCACTACTAACATGTCGACCAACGTCAGACTCCATGGCGATTCTCATACAGGCGCGATAGAACAAGACAGCTCCAGAGCTTCTACCACCCAAGGTACTCCCCTGGATGTGGCACCTCTCGGATTGTCCGCAAAACCATCGACTGATGCCCCGAATGTACCTCTCAGCTCCGTTGAAGACGCCGGGTATCGGATTCCGCCAGCGGCACAACCTGGTTATGATCTTCCACCGGAAGGGCGAACGACCCTCGAGGATGGTCATGACAGGCCGTCCCTCGAATCCCAGACCGACCACTCAGCGCACAGTGCCCCTATGAGCCGTGTAACCACTGACGCTGATGGGAATACTTACCCTGAAGGCGGGCTAGAGGCCTGGCTAGTAGTGTTTGGTAGCTGGGCGGGCCTTTTTGCCGCGCTGGGTCTAGTCAATACCATCGGAACTTTTCAGGCTTACCTCGACAACCACCAGCTCGAAGATTATAGCTCGGGAAGCACTGGCTGGATCTTTGGAATGTACGCCTTCCTCACCTTTTTCTGCGGTGTCCAGATTGGTCCGATCTTCGATGCCAAAGGCCCGCGGTTTCTTGTCTTTGCGGGATCAGTATTAGTCGTTGTGCAGATGGCTACTCTTGGACTTTGCACCCAATACTGGCACTTCATGCTTGTGATTGGTGTCACTGGGGGCCTGGGGGCCTCGCTAATCTTTACGCCAGCCATATCTGCAATTGGCCATTTCTTCAACGAGAAGCGTGGTGTTGCGACAGGCATTGCTGCAACAGGCGGTTCTGTTGGAGGTGTTACGTTCCCACTCATTCTCGAAAAGTTGTTTCCGATGATTGGATTCGCCTGGGCCACTCGTGTGGTTGGTCTAATCTGTTTGATTCTAGTGATCATTTCCTGCCTGCTGGTCAAGTCCCGATTACCCAAGAAGCCGGCTTCCAAAGAGAATGTACTCCCCGACTTCCGCATCTTTCGGGAGCCCAAGTTCGCTCTCACAACAGCTGGAATTTTCTTCGTCGAATGGGGTCTCTTCGTTCCAATTAGTTATATTTCCTCGTACGCGTTGGCCCACGGTGTGTCCAGCCAGTTTTCGTATCAGTTACTGGCGATTCTTAACGCAGGATCGTTCTTCGGAAGATGGATCCCTGGTTTTGTCGCCGATTCCCTAGGACGCTATAACACCCTGATTGCCACTGTTGCTTTATGTCTTGTCTGCAATGCATGTCTTTGGCTCCCTGCTGGCGATAGTGTGCCAGTTATGGTTGTCTACAGCGTTATCTTTGGTTTTGCGAGTGGCAGTAACATCAGCCTCACCCCAGTTTGTATATCTCAACTTTGCAAAATCGAGAATTATGGGCGATACTATGCTACATCATACACAATTGTGAGCTTTGGGTAAGTCAAGAAAGCTCCCTGTGTCTTGCCCGTGCATGGAAGATGCCGAGTGTAGGAAGCTAACGATGCCTTGTTGCCTTGTTGCAGCACCCTTACTGGTATCCCGATTGCTGGTGAGATCCTATCACGTTGTAACGGAGAATATTGGGGACTCATTGTCTTCACGACCTGTTGTTATGCAGTCGGACTTGCCTGTGTTACTGCTGTGAAAATAATCCACGTTGGCTGGCGTCAGCCCTGGGCACTTTACTGAAGCCAGTACCAACTTGGAGAAGCTCTCTCGCGGTTCAGTTACATTTGAGTTGCGGAATGAAGAACCTAAATCCGAAAAAGACGAAGCGAATCATTGAAGAGAAGGAGCGAAACCTCGTTTGATCGAAGAATGACGTTACTACTTAATGATACGACCTTGAAGGAAATGGCACGCGAAACACATATAGATCTTAGCAAGCAAAGTTAGCGGGAAAAGTTAATGTCTAGCAATCATCAATTACATTCTTTGTGGAAATGACAAGAAGTGTCTGGGCCATAAAAGTCCCGGGACGTCAAGCCATGGAAGATGGTCATAACGACGCCTATATCTCGACACCGGAGAAGTCTTCCGTTCACAGTCTACCATTCCTTTGATTGGATTTTGATCTTCTCAAGCATGCCCAAGAAATTTATCCGTCACCATGACGGCTCACAGGTGTGTCACGGTCGTTCAATTCCGGGGAGAGCACACGCCTCATATGCAACATCTTTGTTCAATGACATACAACGATCATCATGAATGCATCCAGCACGGCATACTGCTCAAGTATTTGTACTTTACGATTCCCTTACTGCTTCCTCTCTGCGGCACATCTGCTGTTTCAGTCTCTGCCCCTTCTGTCAACATTGATTGACATCCAGAATGGCCCCCGCGATGAGTTTGGTTACTCTGGCTGTTGCCTCCTGGAGCCTTGTATATGGAGTGACAGCTGGTGTCATACCCTCAGGCTCGATGCCAACAGTATCCGGGATAACCACCAGCCCACGCCCTAGTTCATCCTACCCAGGTATCGCCGCTCCAGATCCGTCATTTCTATTGACCCAAGCAGCTAACCATTCGAATTGCAGGGCCATGCTCTCCATGCCCTTCGCTCCCCTCATGCCCTGCCGCTACAACAGTGACCGTCACTGTGACTGCAACGGCATGTGTGCCGACACCCACTCCAAGTGGCGGTGGAGGTGTAACTCAACCTCATCCTTCCCCGTCTTTCCCAGTGCCGCCTGGCACACCAGGAGCTGGAACTAGTCAAACAAGTGGTATAAGCGGTAGCCAACCAGGTCCCGGTCCCGGTCCCGGTCCCAGCCCCAGTCTACCAGGTCAATCACCATGCCCAACCATCCCCGTGGGACCCGGTGGTGGAGGTTCAACATCCGGAGGTCCGCCAGCATTAACCACTGTACCTGTTCCGACTATATCCTCCTCGGTGAAGCCTCAGCCTACCAGCGCCATCCCTTCAACCATCACCCCCATCCATCCACCGACGAGCACCCCAGTGCAGCCTTCACCGCCCCAGTCAACTCCTCCATCAAGCTCCCCAGGGAAAACTAAGCCAATCCCTCCCCCAGTCACCCCAGGAAAAACCAAGCCGGTCCCACCAACCAGCACGCCGGTGCAACCTCCACCCAGTGTGCACCCAACTACCCAACCAATTCCTCCGTCAAGCTCCCCTGGTGAAACTAAGCCTATGCCGCCACCAAGCACACCCGTCCAGCCTCCACCAACCCAATCCATTCCTCCATCAAGCACTCCAGGAGCAACCCTACCAGGCACTCCAGGCACTCCAGGCACTCCAGGCACTCCAGGCACTCCAGGCACTCCAGGCACTCCAGGCACTCCAGGCACTCCAGGCACTCCAGGCACTCCAGGCACTCCAGGCACTCCAGTCCAGCCTCCACCTAGTGTACACCCAACTACTCAACCAGTTCCTCCATCAAGTACCCCGGGCAAAACCAAAACCAAGCCGGCGTCTCCACCAGGCACTCCAGTCCAACCTCCACCTAGTGTGCATCCAACTACTCATCCAGCCTCCCCACCAGGCACCCCAGGAACAACCAAAACCAAGCCGGCGTCTCCACCGGGTACTCCAGTCCAACCTCCACCCAGTGAGCAACCTCCGACAAGCACCCCGGAAGAGACTAAACCGGCGCCATCAACACCAGTTCAACCTCCAACAAGCGAGCAACCAACCACCAAACCAATCCCTCCGATTGGTATTACCACCAAGCCACCAACAGAGACTCCAACGGAGACCCCAACGGAGACCCCAACTGGTTCACCCCCCGGACCTCCGGTACCCACCGCTTCGCCACCTGGCAGTGTCACACCGACCCAACCCTCATCCTCTTCAGAGGAAGGAGTGAAGCCAACAACGACCGTACCAACTGTCCCTCCGACAGAAACTCCTGAAGATGACCCTCCAGGTGATGATCCTCCCGGTGATGACCCCCCTCCTAAAACAACCCTCGTAAAGAGGGCATATCCCCGTTGGCACATAAAGGGAGGAAAGCATTGGAATTTCACTAAGCCTAAGACGGGTAAGAAGCCCAAGACAACCGGTAGGCCTTTCGAGCCGGACTATGATCAGGACGAAGATGAGGAATGAAAATTGTAAGGTATCGAGGAGGTAATTGTTTTGTTCTTGAGAGTATCTAAGTGGCCCAGGCATGCAGGCGCATGTTGCTTACAGAGTCTTTACCGTCGACCGTTTATATCCTTAATCTTAGTGGATGAATGGTAGATGTTTGCTGAATGATATTTCGGTTTTACTATTGGTAGTCTATAAGCGTACTAGAAAAGGCCGACAGGGGTGTGTAGTAGTCACTTTAGTCGTAAAGTCTTTAGGTGTAATTCCTTTCGAGGACAGTAATCGCATAGCCGTTCCAGAAAAACAATTTATACACGCCGAAAAGAAGAGGGTAAGGAGATATGAAGGGAGGAAGTGTTGCAGATCCAGAGCTCCCAGGACCCCAAGCCAAAAGTTTCATCTGCTAATATGAGGAGAAAACAAAGATTAAATACAATACAAATAGGAACGGAAAATGAGAAGGCCCAACGCAATGGTATGCGTGTGAGATGGAGGGGAAAAGAGAAAGGAGCTTTGGTAGATCAACTGCACGATACGCAAGAGAATCCGGCAATCGTTATGGCGAGGGATACTGGCTCCCTTCTAACGGTTGCTTCAACTTGCTCGGTATTTGTCTTTATCCCATGCCGCAGGTTTATTCGGAAGAACCCTACCAGTGATTCCATACGCCCAACACCTTACACCAGAAAACAGCTGGCATAGCAACAACCGAAATCAAAAAAAAAAAACCATGATGAATATGATATGGTCAAACAAGTGAAAACATGGCCATAGGCAGAGACAGTCAACATGGATCCAGTGAAAAACATATGCAGGGTAACAGTAAGTTCGACTAGATCATCGGGGAATAATAAGCGAGAGGCGTAGTAGTAGGAGGGAGTGAGGTGAGAATCAAGAAGAGTTTCCCCGAAAAGAAAAATCCAAAATGAAACAAAGGCACCTTGAGGAGGTCAACCATGACAAGAAGCATTTCTTACGGGCGCGCAAATGAAAAGGGTATATAAGGTTCGCATCGAAGCCACTTGAAATATGAAAGGAAACGAAAAAGAAGCGAAGGCAGATTTCTAGAACGTTTCACGAGCTATTGGACCGCAGCAATGCCTGCTTATTCGTTAGATCAGTACGCTTGCTCAGACGTGGAAGATTCAATTGACTTACCCGCTCCATGGAAAGGTCCTCGGCCTTCTCGACATTGGGACTTGCAAGGCTTCCCCGGTTAACGGTGCTCGATGCAGTGATAGATCTACCTTCCATGCCCGGACGTGAGCCTTTACCGTCGGGGCCGTGATGAACCGGATGCATCTCGCCGCTACTCGAGATTCGCGATTCCTTGCTCTTCTCCAAAAGCGAACCACCAAGTGTAGCACATTTGAGGATGGTCTGCATCATTTGGTTCTGTTTCAATGGCTTCGAGAGGTATTCGTCCATCTGAGCTTGTATACACTTCTCTCGGTCGCCCAACATAGCGTGTGCAGTAAGGGCGATTATCGGCGTCCGACTGAGACCGGATTCCCTCTCGTATTCACGAATCTTACCTGTTGCCTCAAAACCACCCATGACGGGCATCTGCACGTCCATCAGGATGACATCGTACCGATGTTGCTTAACGGCTTCCACAGCTTCCAGGCCGTTGCTGACGACGGAAACCTTATGGTTGTGTTTCTCTAGGATTTTAACGGCCAGTTTCTGATTGACGTCGTTATCCTCTGCCAGGAGGATGTCAAAGGAACGGGAGTGGTCGGTAGTAATAGGAGTAGAGCGTCCCTCAAGCGCAGGCAACATGCCATTACCGAGATCTATAGGTTGACATGGTGTGGTCATGTACGAACTGATTCCGAGGTCCAGGGCAGACTTCAAGCTTACGCACACCAACGGGCAGACCAGGACAATCGGTACGTATTTGAAGTCATCAAACGTCCGGAGCAACCGTGCCGTGCCAACTGAATCCACAATAATAACATCGTAAGCGTGGCCAGACTCCTTGCCAGACGGATCTTGGATCTCAGGGGGCGGAACGTGATCTTCGTTTCGAACAACCAATGGCTCCAGATCCATCTGCTTGAGCATCTTCATGACATTGTCCGCCTGTGTACCATTCTCCCCTTTGTCGATAAAGAGGACGCGGTGATTCTTGTACGGCAGCAGCTGAGAAGCAATGACGTTCAAAGACTGATCGGCGAGTTTCACAACACACGTGAAATGGAATGTGCTACCATGGCCATACTCAGACGTAACCCATACATCACCACCCATCAGGTTCACCAAGCGTTTCGAGATAGATAAACCAAGGCCTGTTCCACCAAACCTGCGCGTTGTTGAGCCATCAGCCTGCTGGAAGGTGTCGAATATTAGATCAAGTTTGTCCTCCTCAATACCGATTCCGGTGTCAGATACTGAAAACTCAAAGGCGTATTCGTTGGCCGCACACTGTTCGCGGTCCGACTTTCGAATCGTGAGCTTGACCTCTCCGTGCTCCGTAAACTTGATGGCGTTGCCCACCAAGTTAAGAATAATCTGACGAAGACGGAAAGGATCACCAGTGACATAGTCTGGTACTGTGTTATCGACCTGGTAGGTCAAGCTAAGGAACTTCTCATTTGCCTTCACCGCAAGTGTCTTCAATGCGTTGAAGACGGTTCCTCTCACTGTGAAGGGGATACTTTCGATAACCATCCTGTTTGCCTCGATCTTCGAGATATCAAGTATATCATCAATGATCGTTAATAAGCTGTTTGCAAGATTATGCACGACATTCAACATCTCACGGGTATAAGGCTTGAGGTCATCCGTATCTAGCGTTAACTGCGTCATACCGATGATGCCATTCATGGGTGTACGGATTTCGTGACTCATATTGGCCAGGAACTCAGACTTGGTACGATTAGCAAGCTCAGCTGCTTCCCTGGCGGCGGTGTTTCTCTGGATACTATCCCGGAGGTTGGAAACCATTTTGTTGATCTTCCGCTTCAACTCGTCCATCTCTCCAGAAGCATTAACAGTGATAAGCTTCGTGAAATCGCCATCTGTCGCAGCATCTGTGATTTCGCCAAATGCACGCACCTGGGACGTGAGGTTTTCTGCCATAATATTCACGTCCTCAGTGATTTCTTTCCATGTTCCAGCAATTCCTTCAACGTTAGCCTGACCACCCATCTTGCCGTCAACACCGACATCGCGCGCGACCTTTTTCAACTCAGTTGCAAACTTAGCGAGTCGGTCAACCATGTGATTGATTGTGACCTTGAGCGTCAAGATCTCTCCCTGAGCATGCACTTCAATCTTCTTGCTGAGATCACCCTTGGCAATGGCTTGAGTGACATCTGAGATACTCCGTACCTGCGATGTCAAATTCTGGGCCATGGTGTTGACGTTATCGGTAAGATCCTTCCATTTGCCCTCCACGTTATCCACCTTGGCTTGGCCACCAAGAGTACCGTCCGTGCCGACCTCACGAGCAACTTTGCTGACCTCAAAGGCAAAGGTGTTGAGTCGGTCCACCATGCCATTGATCGTGCTCTTCAAGTCCAGTATTTCACCTTGGACATTCGCAGTAACCTTCTTAGTCAGGTCACCCTTTGCTACTGCAGTAGTGACATCAGCGATCTCTCTGACTTGAGTCGTCAAATTGTTGGCCATTCGGTTGACATTTTCGGTCAAATCCTTCCATGTACCCTCCACATCATTAACCGTGGCTTGACCACCGAGGACACCATCTGTACCGACCTCTTTAGCAATCTTCGTGACTTCCTGTGCAAATTGCCGCAATTGATCCACCATGGAATTAATAATATTCTTCAACTCTGCAATCTCTCCTTTACAGTTGGCCTGGACCTTCTGCGTCAAATCACCTTTGGCGACCGCTTTCGTGACTGTAGCGATATCTCGCACTTGGGTTGTCAAATTATTCGCCATGGCGTTGACATTAACCGTGAGTTCGTTCCACATGCCTTTCACTCCGTCAATCTGAGCCTGTCCACCCAGGACACCCTCAGTACCGACATCACGTGCGACGCGTGTAACTTCTGTGGCAAAGGTACGAAGTTGATCCACCATGGTATTGATGGTCTGTTGCAGTTCCAAGATTTCGCCCTGGGCCCGACTTTCAATCTTCTGGCTCAGATCACCATGAGCGACAGCTGTTGTGACCACAGCAATCTCACGCACTTGGTCCGTGAGATTCTTGGCCATGATGTTGACGTTTTCCGTAAGCTCCTTCCAGATACCATGGACCCCTGTGATCTGGGCCTGGCCACCAAGGATGCCTTCCGTTCCGACCTCTCGTGCGACTCGAGACACTTCACTACCAAACACTTGCAGCTGGTCCATCATAGTGTTGATCGTCCGTTTGAATGTAGCAATTTCGGGGTCCATCTCCAGAGGATGGATCTGCACCTTCATTGACAGGTCACCGTTAGCGACCTGGGTGATGATGCCACCGATCTCCCTTAAGGCCTTCTGGAAAGCTTCGTTGGCTTGCTGGTGTTTGCGAAGCTCCCGCTCCAACAGGACCACATCCTCGTTTTCAACCTTGGTCAGAGCCCGTCGCGTTTGCTCTTCCTGCTGTTGTAATTCATCACGAACTTGAGCGATAATGTCTTTCTGAAAGCTTATTTCCTCCGCCTGTTTCTGAACATGGTTTCGTAGATAACTGATGTCCTCCTCGCGTACCAGTCGAGTCCTCGAGTCCAGGTCTTCATCTTCGTCGCTCTCCTCCTCCTCAATATCCTCATCGGGCTCTTCTATCCGCCTTGGGTGGTGGGGTCTATGGGAGTTTTGCTGCTGTAGTGTGGAAGAGAAGTTAGAAAGTTGCTGGGACGACGAGCGAGAAAGTCCAAAAGACCACAAGAAGTCAGCTTCCCTCTCAGTAGAGCCGAGGGAAGACTGGGAGGATTCAGGGAAAGTTCCGGGGGAAGTCTGGTGACTGACAGCTTGTGATTCCAGTCGTTGAACTCGACGAACCAACGCCTCCAACTCATTTTCAAAGGCTGCCTTTGACGAACTTGCATCTCCCGGTAGCTTGGTGACTTTGGTGTCGTAGCCATTAGATGAGGCGTGCGATAGCGGAAAATCAAAGGGAGGAGCGGAGCCGGAGCGAGGGGTTTCGCGGGCAAGACCCCGAAGGATGGCAGCAGCGGCCGCGAGCGTTTCGTCCGCGCCAGCCATTGTGCCTAGGACGACTCAATCACAAACGGGACATAAGTAGTGTTGCTGTGAAGAATTTTCTTGTTCTCCTTTCGCTCGTGCAAAATTCGTCTAAATATGAAAACACGGAGAATGAGACGCTATCCCAAAAGAAAAAGAGATAAAGATCCCGGTCCAGTTAACAGTTTTAAAGGGAGGGCAACATGAAAGAAATCCCGTAGGGCAAAAGGAAGATGAAAAAGGAGTGAGGCGTATTCCAGATGATCGGGATAGAGGGACGAGTCTATATGATAATACTCGGATAGTGAATAGTCAAGGGGGGAGGGGAAGATATAAACGATCACCGAAAAGAAAGATAGAGTTGGTGAAGGGAATGGTACAGGAAATAAAAAAGAATATTGAAGCAAAAAAGGGAAAAATCACCAAGTAACTAGCGGTTGGTGATTGGGTGAAGGACAGAGGGGGGGGAAGGTAAGAAAAAAGAAAGTGGTATGGAATGGACGAGGAGGACAGAGGAGCAAAAGCAGCGTGAAAATTAAACGATGGGGTAAAAAGAGGAGGACGATCCGAAGGTCGTTTGAAGATGAACCTAACCTACCTGACGGGAAGCCGTGTTACTGACACGAATGATCGGGCGAATCTGCTAAGGCGACATGGGGGTGTCCTTGTGGAGAGCGAGCACAGGGTTTCCGATGGACGGTCGAGGATTAAGGCGAAGGGGACAAAGCAGCGACCGAGCAGACAAAGACCGTCTTGTCTAGGCGAGGGAAAGCAAAAAGAAATTAAAAAAAAGAAAGGAAAAAAAAAAAAAAAGGGAAAACGAATAGGGAGACGGTCAGTCGAAGGGGAAACCCACTGAAAAGGGGAGTTTAGGATTATCGAACGGAGGTTGAGATTGTGGTTGTGAGTTTGAGCAGTTGGTTCGGTGGAGAGAACGAAAGAGATCAGTAAGCGTAAGTTTTCTGGTTCAGTTTGGTTTGGTTTGGCTGATTTCTTTTTCCTTTTTTTTTTTTTCTTTTTTTCTTTTGGAGTGAGGGCGCACGGAAGAGGACCTTTCCTTAGAAAGGAAAAGAGCCAAAAAAAAGAATACTAATAACTAACAAAACTAAAAATGAATACTGTAATTAACGGGAAAATCATCAATAACTCTCTCTCTCCCTCTTTTCTCTCGCTGTCTGAATCTATGGAGGAGAGGGGTTCTTGGTTTGGATTGTTTGCTCGTTTGGAATAAAATCCTTTCTTCTTTATTTTCCCTTAGTATTTTCTTTTTCGTTTTGTTCTTTTTGCTTCTTTATTTTTTGTATCCGATGCCCTCCTCCGAGAGGGTCCGATTTAGAAAATGACAAAATCCTGGATTGTGGACTTTTGTAAGGGGGCGGAGTGAAAGAAAGAGAAGATAGAAAGAACTACGACACTTGTGAGGGGGAACAAGGAAAAAAAGAGGAATAATGCTATTAGACTTGACTTGACTTCCACTGACCTGCTGAATCACCGTCCACTGTGGTGGGTATTGTTACTAGTTGGGTAGAGTATAGAGTGGTTTAGTAACCCTATGAGATGAGAAAATGCTACAGCTCCAAAAAAGAAAAGCAAAAGAGTAATACATGTTCGATGCACTCAAGAATTTAAGCCATCAAGAATTCCTAGCTGTAAATTTACATAGCCAATGGATATTTTCTTCTACTTCACCGTCAACGTTCTTCCTCTTATGTATCGCGTCGTCTGTACTGTGTACCTTCGGTCCGGCCAGGTACCGAAAGGAAAATACTTTACCTCTTCCCTGGTGCTGCCTCAGGACACTTCTTGCTTGCCTCTCTTCCAATGGTCGACTTCATTTTCCCCTGTGGAGATTCGTCTCTGCTACCTACTAATAATAATACATTTAGTTCACACAATAGACTCCATCTAACATTGCTCCAAGTCTTAGAGCTTGGGGAATGGTGCAATAGAATCCAAATAAAATGACCACCAAGTAATAATAGCAGCAAGTGGAGGGTTGTCTCTCCTGGCTTTTGTGTGCGTGTCTCACTCCGACCCTTCATATCCTGACCTGTGACTGGCCGGGTGTGTGGATATGCCGGAAGTTAGTGCGTGGGCTTTAGAATCCACTACCCATCTTTTAAGCCACTCTCGACACCTTGGTTAACCGCCACACCCACGGTGTACAAGGCGTAACTTGTGAGACTCTGCGTCGTGGTGCACGGGGCATCCTCAAAGCCTCCATCATGCCTTGTCAATTTAACTACCGATCCATCCGCTTTTATTTCCTGGTCGCTGGGTTTTTCACTCCGAGTTATCCAAGGTTCCTTTTTGGCGATATTTTCCCTGTTAAGGGGGATTGTTCCGAATTACCTTTCACCAGAGCCAATCACTTTTCTTTTGTCCCTCGGTTCTGTTCCAAGGTACCGAAGATTAATAATAGTACGACATATCAACATTAGAATAGGAACTAGGTAAACAAGGGGATACCTTGTCGATTATTATATGGGAGGGAAAAAGAAAAAGAAATGAATTTCTTGACCGATATGCGTGTGTATGTGTGTGTATTTGTGTGTGCATGTTGATCCTTGTTTCATCGTCATCCTATTATGTTAGGATTGTGGTGATCACCTCCAGGACTAGTGGCGATCGTATGGCGGTGGCTCTAGCTGGTAGTGCTGGCCCCGGTTATTACCTATCACACTACTTACCACTTGTGGTCAGGGGGGTTACGGACAAGGATGACGGGCGAAGGGCGGAGAATATCGAGATGAAGGAGCGGGGAAGAGCAAGAGAGAAAAAAAACGAAAAAACAAAAAAAAGCCAAGTTCATCAAGGACGAGAAGAAATCAAGAAACCAGGTATCTGGACCTGGACTCGAAGCTTGAAAAGCTCACCCTACAGGGTACATACAACATACATACAGTGTACATCAACTTTAGGTAGGGCCTTCAAGTTGATCAATCATTCTTTCTTACCTAAATGATAGTGGAGGGTTTCGGTGCATATTGGTATTGTATGCTGTATGTATAACATACAATACCCACGGCCAGGTACACACATGAGTGTTTCCTAAAATCCACGTGTATATGAGATCTTCCTCGTCAACTTCCACCACCTTTGGTTCCTAATGAAGTCTATTGAGGTCTTTGGTAACTTCGGATGGATCTCACTGGTCCTCGCTTTAATTGTGATGGGGAGGTTCCAAACAAAAGCTTCATCGGCTAAATCTTGCGAACCATTCTAGTAAAAAAGTGGCACCCTTTAGGTAGATAGGCATCACCGTCAAACGGTGGGGGAAGGGAACTCTTGTCCCTAAGTCATCCGGGAGTAATAGAAATACCAGTATCACCCTTACAGCGCTAAGGTCCCCCCGGAACATCGACGGCGTCCTTAAGTCCAGAACTTAACGGTTGCGTGCGGGTCCCATAAAGCAACTTATAAGCCAATTATGGACGTGATAGCTTGAGAAGGTTCCACCAGGTCCATTCCTCTTCCAGATCCCTCATGCGAGGTTGTAAAAAATCCCGTCGAGGTTTAAAGGGCTGACGAGATGCCCTTTTGGGGAGGCTGTTTCCTTCGGACTCAGAAGCCAACTAGTACCCGGTTGGATGAAAGGCGTGGACAAATCACAATCTCCTTGGTTGTCCTGCTTACTGTTCTTAGTTTCATTTGCTTATTAGTAACTTTGCCAGCGATGACCTGGCAATTTAAGAGTCCAAGGTAGTATGCACCGGCAATCATAACGAGGTAGCACTAAGAGACTAACTAGCATATGCTGCGGTAGTGTCTACTCAAAATCCACAAGATATTAACTGGACCCAAATTTCTGACATGGGAAAGGAATATCTGTTGCGGTTCTGTCTCGAAAAATGATCCATCGTGCTCAGCAACTGCCGTTCCGATGCAGCGCCAGTCGAGGTGCATGGGCCTAAAGCCTTCTTTAATCAATATCTGGCATACTCTCTGGTCTTAGCCTCGGGATGACAGCCAATTGCGGTGGCACCCCGGGCCACTGCCGCCAGTGATGTATAATGTCTATTCAGGTTAAGTGTCTCATGACAGTTTACCACTCCGTGGGTATTGCAATACGCTGTGTATCCAAAATCATAGCTATTCTATTACATGTTAGGGCTACCCGGTTAACAGACCAAATTGGATCTCTACATTGAGGTCAGACAAAGTCAACCCCGGCATGGAGAAGTTGTTTCAAATTTATTGTTACACGCAATATACTAGTAGGCATCGGACTCCCTAACACTATATATTAGTTGGCATTAGCAGCCTACGCAGTTGACCATCGACCACTAAAGCAGCGCCCTTTCAGGTAGTATATATTAAACGCCACGCACAACCGTCTTACTTTACACCCAGTTACTCCGAACGTCTATAAAAAAGACAGGCTCCAAGTTGTTGGTTAGCATCTAGGATCGTCAACGACACATCACCTGACAAGTAACTTTTGCTGCACAATGACTGTATTTCACCGTGGAATGCCGGGGTTGTCGTCTTGACCATAAGTGGACAGATGACCCTTCATTTGGTAATTTAAGTATGTTGTCCATACATGGCTTTTGAATATCATTCCTTTCCAACCACCCCTTGCAGTTTACAGATGGTCTAGAGCTACAGTATATGCAAATTAATGATCATCCTCCACATCCCCAGGCATGCGCGATGTATTTTTGCTTTGCAGTTTCATGAACCGTAAGATTGGCAATTGTGCAATACCTGTGACTTTGATATCTACGCAATCTAGGATTCCGATCGTTGTCATTCACCTGGATGATCGATCATCTGTTTAAGATCATGAGGGCAGGTGAAGACTCAGGTGAGAGGAATGTATGATATAAATCTGTCCCCGTCGGCACACATCTGAATTGTAGGGATTAGTATTCATAGGATAATTGAATGTTAGGGGTATGATACTATATGTCCCTCTCGGTTATATGGACAATATGTAATGGATTACGCGTATCGTGCATACACGAGAGGGATTCGGAGGAAAGGGCTTTTATAGGAAGCATACAACTAGCTTTCCTGATAAAGATCCTTGATTGATAGACGGCGGGGTAAAGGTAAAAGCCAAGTCACGGGATGGCGTCTATGGTCCGCGTCACTTACCGTAACCACACAAGAGCCGCCAAAGAGTCACAATTCGGAAAGTGGGCAGTATCTGTTGCATAATTCGAGTCCTCGATTTGCTCTTCCAGCACCTTTCCTTTAACGCCCCCCGCCTATTTCCCTGTGGTCCACGACTGCAGCCATGGCGTCCGATCTGACGAACCCCCTACTGGACGCCCTGTCCGCGTCCGACGCACCGATTCTTTCCAGCGAAGCTTTCCCCTCCCACCCCTCATTGAATGTCAAGAGTGCGCTTGATCGTCTGGCCTCGCGACAGATGGTCGAATATGAAACAATTGAGCGTGAAGTCGCCGCACTGACCAAGGAAGGTGAAGAAATCGCCGCCAATGGTAGTCATGAAGCCAAGGTTTTCCAGGCCGTTGTGGCTGCTATGGAGGGGTTGAAGATCGGTGACTTGCCTGGTATTGTTGGAAAGGACAACGCCAAAGTTGGTCAGGGAAATGCTTTCAAGAGGGGCTGGATCAAGAAGGATGGACAATTGCTGCGGGCAAACACTGACTCGATCGTGGACGAGACCCGTGAGCAGTTGTTGACTGTCAAGAAGACTCAGACCCTGGAGGACCAGAAGGCCCTCGGTGATTTGAAACGTCGAAAGTTGGTCGCCTTCCAGAAGGAGCTTAACTTCAAGATCTCCAAGGGGCCCAAGTTCGCCAAGGAGTTTGTTAAGGAGGAGACCGACCTTACTGCTGAGATGCTCATGAACGGCTCGTGGAAGACGGCTCAACTTAAGCCCTACAACTTCAAGGCTAAGGGTGCTCCCACTTCTTCCGGTGCTTTCCACCCTCTCAACAAGGTCCGTCAGGAGTTCCGTAATATCTTCTTTGAAATGGGCTTCGAGGAGATGCCTACCAACCGCTTCGTGGAGACCGGATTCTGGAATTTCGATGCTCTCTTCGTTCCTCAGCAACATCCCGCTCGTGACCTTCAAGATACTTTCTACATCTCAGACCCCCCCAAGGCAGACCCCCCTCGTGAGGATCCCGAGTTCGACCCTCACCGTCCGAAATCCGTTCAGCCCGCCTCTGCAGCATCCCAGGAGATGCCGCTCGACTACAAGCAATACTGGGAGGACGTCCGCGAGGTTCACGAGAACGGCAAGTATGGTTCGATTGGCTACCGCTATCCCTGGAGCGCAGACGAGTCATTACGGTTGGTCCTCCGCACACACACGACGTCAGTTTCGACATATGTCCTTCACAAGCTCGCTGCCAACCCACGGCCCGCAAGATATTTCAGTATCGACCGAGTCTTCCGTAACGAGGCTGTTGATGCCACTCACTTGGCTGAGTTCCACCAGATCGAGGGTGTCATTGCCGACTTCGGTCTTACCCTGGGTGGTCTGATCGGATTTATGGAGGTCTTCTTCGCTAAGATGGGCATCCACCAACTGCGTTTCAAGCCCGCCTACAACCCTTACACCGAGCCTAGCATGGAGATCTTCGGTTACCACGAGGGCCTGGGTAAGTGGGTTGAGATCGGTAACAGCGGTATGTTCCGTCCGGAGATGCTGGAGCCTATGGGCCTGCCCAAGGATATGAGAGTCTATGGATGGGGTCTGAGTCTCGAGAGACCTACCATGATCAAGTAAGTGAACCGTGCACAATTTTGATGAATCAAGCGCTAACAAGCCCCGCAGATACGGTGTCAGCAACATTCGAGAACTCCTGGGTCATAAGGTCGACCTTAACTTCATCGAGACCAACCCAGCGGTTAGATTGGAGAAGGATTAGACGATCTTATAAAGATTGATGGATATTATTGAAAGCCCAAGATTCAGATCATATAAATGATATCATGTGTTTAGAGCTATCAAAAAGAATTATGATGCGCATTGAATGAGACACGCTACAACGAATTCCCGAAGTAAAATGAAAAGTTTCTTATGAAATCTTTTACTTGATATTCAACAACACAGACAGATAGAAAATCTACAAATACTGATAGTATGTCCCACCCGTATCTGTGCCCCAGCGCACGGCTCTGCAACAGTGGCTCTTCAGTAGGCGGACGTGATATTCGGCGGATGGATGTTACTTTCTACCTCCTCGCTCATGGGGGCCAGATAGATGTTTTGTACATCCAATCTGTGAATGAGGAGGCCTTGATGTGCCGATTGAGCATCCTGAAGAACAGGAGAATAAGGAAACAGAGAGTAGGAAACGGATTTACAGAGCAGACACCACCACATCAAAACCCTAGCGGGCAACAAACCAACACTCAAGGAAAGGAAGATAAAAAAAAAAGAAAATGAAATTTGATGAACTGATTTTGATTGATTTGACTGGTCTGTATGAAATATCTTCATTCATTTATCTTAAATCATATCCGATATACCCATGGAACTGGTATACCAGCCTGCACAACACCAAAAAGAACCCATTAGCCTCCAACACTTCTAAAAAAAACTATAAATGATGCATGAACCGGAGAGTCTTACCATCGACCAAATCACACCGCACACCTTAACCAATTAAATAGTCCATATTTACCGCTGGCGGGAGGCGGTCCAGACGTTGCGGATGTATCCATCACGCTGGGTGAGGCGGTTCAGGGAGTCATCGCTCTCACCGCGGGCACGGATGAAACCGCAAAGAGCGTAGCTCTGGTTCTCGCCGGTGTAGCGGCCGTTCTCGTCAACCTTGCCGATGGAGATCTGGACGGAGGCGTGGTCGTTGGCCTTGATGATGCGGTTGGTGGCGCTGCACTTGCGGGGCACGTAGCTGGTTGAAGAGAGTTATGTTAGTTTCATCATCATGAGATTAATTCTGTTTTGCTTGTTGGGTTCCATGTGTGTGGTTTGGTCATTGGGGAATTTCGGATATTTTTGGAGATATGGAAGAATATGCTGCGCCTCCGATAAAAAGTGAAGGAATATAAGTCGCTTGTATTGCGACGTGGTGGGTGATTTTTCTGAATCGGCGACTTTTTGTTCCATCGAATTCGCAGTCATATTCACCTTCCTCTTGCTCATATCCGAAATTGTATCCCAAAACCAAAACCAGGTCACAGACTGAGTGGATTTATGGGCAGTGCAACGTACAGATCGACAATCTCTCCCTTTTCGTTCTCCATTTTGGCGGTTTGTTAGTCTGGTTGACGACGGTGGAAAATTGGAGGTGCGCTGGCGGGTTGAACGGTCGTGAAATTCCGCGACTCTTTTGGGCGTTTCCTTAGTCGATGGTTGTGTGGGTCATGTGATCTTTTGTCGAGGGTTGATGTTGCTTGTGTGTGGCTGTGGTTGAGTGGCTGGTGGGGCTTGGTGGCTATAGGGTTACCGGTTTGGGGTTGGTACAGTACCTGTTTGACTGGTGTATTGTGTAATTTATTGCTATCTTCAAGCCTTCAAGGTACGTACTCCGTAATTATAAAGGATATTGTATGCATGTATGAAGTATGTACATAGATAGCGTTTGAGCTTTTAATAACGATCATAAACTGCTTCGCTCTTTATCCTCTGCAAAAACGTCTTTCTTCCACCGCACCTCCACTTGCCGGGCTGTTCCCTTTGCAAACTTCACCAGTACAACCCTGTCGGGCTCGCCCTGTCTATCCGTACCTTTCAGTTCTGGCCCGGGATGATCTAATGCAAGGACTGCTCGTCCATCGGACGACATTTTGAGCATCTTGGGGGATATGCACTTCTCCGTCCAGGGGGGACTACCCGTATGGACAAAATCAACTAGCTCCGCTCGTCGTCTTCTCAACTCGTCCACAGAATTGGTTATCCGAGGCGCTTGATCCAGGAACTGTGACACCAGATGCAACAAGAGAATCTGTGGTGGGAACATGACGACTTCCCCACTGCCTGCCAGCCGGAGCCATTCAGATGCTGGTAGGAATCTAGCTTCGGTGACTTCAATACCGCCATCACTTGTAGGGATCTGGATTTCCTCCCGCTCTCCTTCCGCGGGAAGTTCGCTGAGGAGCGACTTGTCCGACTCCAGAGGCAATGGCAAAAAGTACAAATACATCTGCGTAGAGTATCGCTTCGGCACATTTGTAGGAGTAATCCATCGTGTGAACGGAATCAATTGCTCTTTAGGGCAAAAGGTTAGCAGAGGCTACACAACAAGGAGGTATTGGAGTCTGGTTGGCGCTCGAACCTGTGTCTGGAACTGCGGTAGGATTTTGTTGCTTCAACCATTCGGTGAAAGTCACTTCATTGCGATGAATTCTCTTTCTGCCCTCTTCCCTTTTGTGTTCTGGGACTGCTAACATCTTCCCGGAATTCTGATCCTTGGCGAGGAGGATACCACTTTCTTCGAAGAGCTCTCGTAGAGCTGCATTTCTATACCATATGGCATCATCATGCCTTTTTGGATCCTCTACTGGTGGGCACTTTCCATCTTGATCAGATAGGTTGCCCCCCGGAAAGACATGAGCTGATGCAAATGACGTAGATGTTTTGACGCGATGAAGCAAAAGTACTTCATTTTTGGGTGAGATCAGTACTACGCTAAGATTCATTAGCTATCAATTCTCGCAAATACATAGCTACATATAGCAATATCCGGTGGTATAGGTATTCTGAGTATTCTATGCTGAAGTACCCCCGTGATGGTAGAATGGCTAACCAACCTTGAACTCGGCCTCGGGATTGACGGTTTTGGCTTTGGCTTGGGGCCATCCTTCTGCGATGCCATCTTTCCAGACACAGAGGTGATTTTGGCTGTTGCAATGGAGGAATTCTCTCTTACAGCACGCTTTTCGATATAATGGTAGTTTGTAGGCCGGCGTTGTATAACCAGTAAAGGAGTTCGAGTAAGGGTCAACCGATGATGGAGACACTGGTGCATTAACCGGGGCATTGACACATGAGGAGCCGTCATGGCTGAAGCAGCCGAGGTGTACCGGGAGAGCTTGCTTTCAAAAGGAGGGACGTGAATAATGATTGAGTATTAGTTACTGTAGTACCACCACATCGTACTAGTATTAGTACCTAACTGGTCACTAGGGAGTAGTAATGCTAACCTAGGCTAACTAATGCATTGCCGTCGGGCTTACCCCGCCCGTAACACGACCGCTTCAGGCTTAGATGATCGCCGGTCTCCGAGATCGACTCTAGTTCCTCCAACTACGTACTACGAACACTGGGGCTAACTACTAAACCCACGGGTTAATTTGAAGCATTATAGTGTAGAATGTTTCCTCGACATGGAGTACAAACGACTCCATTATGAAATGAATTGGTGAATGTAATAATCTTGAACAACAAGAAAGCAATATCCACGCATCGAACTCCGGAACCTCATACCCATACTTTTTTCCATTTATTTTGTTTCGTGCAAACCATGCGTCATCATGCAAATACACCCTGAGTATCAAAATAGCTCATAATGAGAATATGAATCGTGTGTTTTCACGATTTAAGAGTAAAGCTTCTTATCGAAGCTGTGCAGACCGTGGACGTTACCCTCGGCCATGGCACTGGCGCTTCTCATCTCGAAGCGGACGGTACCGTTGTTAACACCCTCATGGAGGGCGTCGAGACTCTGCACGCCGATATCCTGCAGAGAGTGCTGCACACCGGCAACAAGGTAAGGAACGAACTTGGTGACAGAGCCACGGTCAAGGACAGAGCCCGAAACACCCTGAGCAACAAGGACACGGTCCTTCTCAGAGAAGTAACGAGCAGTACCGGCGTTGCTAGCCTTGCTGTCCTTAGAGCCGGCGCCAGCCTTCTTGTCCTCCATGGCAGCGATACTGCCCATACCACGGTAGGCCTTGACAAGCTGGCCCTCGTTGCTGACGAAGTACTCGCCGGGAGACTCAGTGGTACCGGCAAGGAGACCACCCATCATGACAGTGGAGGCGCCCATGGCAAGACCCTTGACGATGTGGCCGACATTCTGAACACCTCCATCAGCGATGGTGGGAACACCGAAGCGAGCAGCGAAAGAAGAAACGCTGCGGACGGAGATAGCCTGAGGACGACCGACGGCCATGACTTCCTGAGTGATACAAGCACTACCGCTGCCCATGCCAATTCTCAGGCCATCGGCACCAGCTGCAATCAGAGGAGCGGCTTGCTCCCGGGTCACAACGTTACCAGCAATGACATCAATCTCAGGGTGAGTCTTCTTGATGTACTTGATCATCTCGATCTGGTACATACTGTTGCCCTGGCTGCTATCCAGAACAACAATGTCAAGGCCAGCATCAGCAAGCAGTTGAAGTCTGCGCTTATCTTCTTCACGGGTACCGATAGCAGCAGCGCAGATCAGTTGCTTGGAGTGAGGAAGCTTAGACGCAAGAGGGTAGTGAAGGTTCTTCGTCAAATCGCTGCGAGACAGCAAAGAGACCAGGTTACCATCATTGTCCACGATAGGCAGCTTTCCCTTCTTCGAGGAACGGAGGACCTCGTTGGCCTCGGCCAGAGTGGTACCGGCAGGGGCGGTGACAAGGTCAGTGGACATGATGGCAGTGACTGGGTCCTCGAGGTTGGGGTGAAACTGAATGTCCCGGGAGGTGACGATTCCAACGAGTTTAGACCGAAGGTTTCCACTTTCTGTAGGCACAACCAGGTTAGACAGTGCTATTTTCACGCAAGTTTCGTGACGAGGACTCGGGAAAATATGAGTATCAGATAAATCTGTTTCTCTACAACGCAACTCTCGTCGCTCCAGTGGAACGAAAGTTATAATGAAGAAAGATGAAAATCATCACAGGAAATATTCGAGGGTGGGTGAACACGAAAAAGAAATGGATGCTTACCAGTTACAGGGAAGCCACCAAATCCCCACTTGCTCTTCAGCTCCTTGGCTTCTCCGACAGTAGCCTTAGGAGAAAGAACAACGGGGTCCAAGATGAAGCCGTTCTCATAACGCTTCACCTTCCTCACCATCTCCGCCTGGTCCTCGGGAGAGCAGTTGTGGTGAATTATACCAAGACCACCCAGAAGAGCCATGTGGATCGCCATGTTGTGTTCAGTGACGGTATCCATAGGAGAGGAGAGGAGAGGGGCCTTCAGGGAGACACGCTTGGTGACTGGGGTGTCCAAAGTGACATCTGACGCAGGGAAGCCTGTCATAGACATGAATAACTGCAAGTTATGGACGGTTCAGAAATCGTCCTTACCGATGTAACCAGGCAAGATCAGGAAGTCATTGTAAGTCAATGCTCCGTGCTTGTCCGAATCGAGCAAGGTGTCAACATCAAGACCATCTCTGGTGGTATAATCCTTCTCCAGAACTTCGAGGGCCTTGGTGTGGTCCTCGATCTCAGCCTTCATGGCGCGGCCAAGTGCATCACCGTTGGAGATAGGCATTTTGAAAGAAATAAGACTCTACGGTTTGAATGATAACACGTAGAGATCAAATAGAGATAAAAGATAATCAACAGATCGTGACAAACGTTCTGTTGATGGAGAAAGTCTTCCTTTCCCAAAGGAAAGAAAGAAGAAAAAAAGAAGAAAAACTGGAGGAGCAAAAAATTGGCTTTTGTATCTTTGCCGCACAAGCTAACGATTCTTTCAGAAAATTCCGGAACAGGCTTAGCTGATCCACCTAACCCCTTCACCATTATACTTATTGGCTGTTAAACGAAATCTCTTTCAAGGCGGTGAGAGGAGGGGTGGCATTAGATCTGCTGAGGTAAGCTGTACTAATCACAGAATTTTCTTGCCATCGTCCCAGAGGGGTATAGATCGTGTGTCGCATGAATCGGAGTCTAAAGAACCCAGACCTTTTCATCATTACTAGCTGCATTCAAATAGATAGATAAGAATCGAGCTGGTTCTCTAGTACAGTAGTACTTGACGCTAATATTCAGCTTCCAATATGCCCAATTCAAGTGCCACAGTCTTTGATTTAACCCCTCCATTTACCCTTTTCTGGTAGAATGATGTACCACGTCCCTTTTAGAGCTCTTATCATGGATTGTAATGCTTGCTTCGCTTACGCTCCGCTGCGCAATCATTGTTGAATCCTCGATGCGGTCATAAACCCTCTCCATCTTTTCAAATAAACAACAAGTGATTCACCACGTACCCCTAGCCCTAGGTGACGAAACCAGTTTAATTTTATTTCACATTGAAGGATTGAAGCAAGTTCGTTACACACATCTTGAACCCTGGGAACCCGATATGCTTCTTCCCGGTGGAACAATGAGCTCTTTCTTTAATAGCTTATTTCCATTTGGGTCCGTTTCCAGATCTCCATACAACATGGTTATTGCAACATCATGACGCCAGTATGACCGCAATCAAAACCACTGTTATATATAAATATGTGTGACACTTTCATACCATACAATTCTTCCTGATAACCCTACACTGGATTATAACTCATGAGAAATAATTATCACATTACGAATATACAAGATAGCATCACCCGAAGCTACCATGGCGTCTGCAATTGGCAAGGAAGGGACTTTTCAAGCACCGCAGGAGCCACAGGCTCAACAGAAGCCAGGGTTAGTTGCATAGAGCAGTTCCTGCGTCCCGGGCAAAAGATACACATGATGCTAAACATTCAAGGCTTGAAAAACAAATGAAACCATCAAGTGAAGCCACTAAGCTAGAGTCAAGTGGAACTTTCGTTGAGTACGTGGGTTCGGGTAAACTGAAGGACAAGAAAGTCCTTATTACCGGTGGAGAGTATGAACTGGTCTGTCTCAGGATACACACATGAGAATGCTGATGACAGCTTAGCTCCGGAATTGGACGTTCAGTTGCTGCACTAATGGCGAGAGAAGGGGCGGATGTCACTATCTCGTATCTGCCTGAAGAGCAGGAAGACGCCGAGGAGACGAAGAAACTGGTCGAGGCCGAGAACAGAACATGCCTTCTGTTTCCAGGGGATTTGTCTAATCGAGAGACATGTCGTCAGGCTGTTGAGGAGCATATGAAAAAGTATGTCTCTCCTATTCAAGGGGATCCATATAAGATACGAGTCTAAGGACCACCGCCTCTACCACAATACAGTGTATTCTAACTTTCATATGGCAGGTTCAAGAAACTGAATGTTCTTGTCAATAATGCTTCGAAGCAGTATATGTGCAAGGATCTGGCACAGATTGATCTTGACCAAGTTGAACATGTATTTCAAACCAACATTATCCAGATGTTCGCCCTGTCAAAATTCGCCTTACCGCATCTATCACGAGGAGATTCGTAAGTACACGCAGCTTTTGTAATATGGATCGTGTTGGACTCACAAACCACCCTCAGCATTATAAATACCACCTCCACTGTGACATTCAGAGGCACAAGTGGTATGGTCGACTACGCAGCGACGAAAGGTGCTATTGTTGGATTTACAAGGTCACTGGCAAAGCAGCTGATGCCAAAGGGTATTCGGGTCAATGCTGTAGCGTAAGTTGTGCATTGCTATTCCCATTTATACTTTTTGAAGAAAGGAGGGCCTCACATTTACCCCATAGGCCTGGCCCCGTCTATACGCCTATCCAGGTGGACACAAGAGCGCCAGAAGAAATGGAAGACTTTGGCGCTGGATCTTCTATTGGTCGCCCTGGCCAGCCAAGCGAAGTTGCAACCAGTTTCGTTTTCCTAGCGAGTTCGGACGCTTCTCTTTACTGTATGTATAGTCGACTTCATTTGAAAATTGGCTAGTTATGGTAAGCGCATCTGCTCACTAATTTGTACAGATGGTCAGATATTGCACTGTTACCCCCTAGGTGACTAAGCCAAGACGAAGGAAACCACGGCGGTCAGCTAGATAAAAGTGAGCTTCATGCCTCACTACGTATTGGTTAATATATGTTTTCAGTATGTATGATGTATATTACGCGTCGCATTCCTATTGCCTTGAGAGTCAAATGAAACAAGGAGAAGTATATTTCTTTCTGTAACGTAACAAGCAGTAGCTTAAATTACCCCCTTAATACACAAGCCATGGCGTCGCTTGTGAGAGAGCATGATCCCATCCATCATCATCCTTGGTCCAAATGGCGATGCTCTCCACCTCGTCCTTCCCCAATTTAAGACCATTGTACAGATGCTGTGGCTGGAGTCAACAAACATTGTTTACCAGATATAATTGCAAGAAAGCACCAGAACTGGCAATCGTTGCGGGTTGGACTTACCGGGAACAAGCCCTCTGTCGGTCTCGGCCCGCACACGGTACCCTCGGGATTTTCCCATTTGAGATTCTCGGCTACAGAGTCGTACGGAATCCTGAGAACATAAACAAGGGGCTCATCTTTGAAGAATAACTTCAGCGTGTTCGGCACCTGAAATGCGGTGGAGAGGTGAATGAAACCCGACTGTTGGTCAAGTGCACTGACGGGCAGTTGCTCCGGGAGCGGTTCTCGAACAGGCGCCGTGGACGGCACAAGTTTATAGACAAAGTAAGGCTCTTTGTCGGTCATTATTTTAGCTATCTGTTGACTAGCAAGTTCAGAACGGCAGGTGAAATGTAGATGGATAGTGGTATGTTGTTTTACCGTTGGGAATAAATATCGGGGACTGGCCGGCAATCTAAAATGATAAGATCGGCAGCGAGTTAGTTAGTGGAACCGCTGTGATTCAGTCAGTCTTACCTAAGTGGAGGATGATTAACTCACCACTTCGTAAGGTTCGACTGCATAGAAATCTCTAAGTCACCTGAGTGTCGTAAATTCCTGGACCAATTCGTGGTTTGATCCGGAGTGTGATTGGTTAAGACAATCAAGTCCTCGTCAGGGTACCATGGAAGCCCCTCCTGGTGGCATAGCAAGCAACCTTACGGGGCACCTTGGGCTTGTTGTACCAAGCCATGCTAAGTTGCCCACAACCCCTTTGACCCCAAAGGTTGTTGTGGGTATCACGACAGCTCGTGCCTGCAGCATATGTTTACTTCTATCCAGTCTGCGTCGTCTAGATATGGTGGAGGACGGGTATCCAAGCTGAACGAACTATGATTAATATACATATATATATTATGTGCAAGTTTGAGTCCTATCAAGTACTCCCCAGCTCTACTCCGCACAGTTCTAATTATAACGGAGCCCAGATTGAGTTACAATCTGATATGTCGGGTGATAAGTCCTGTCCACGTTCGTCGTCCTGCATGGTGAAGAAAAGTGCCGACGGTGGGTCAGTGATGGGTTGGCAGGAAGCGTGGCTCGATGATAGACTCACATGTGTATATAACCTTCAAAGTAGATCTTGACCTATATTCAATTGAGTGTCCTTGATCTATAAGGATTAAGCAAAACATACGTTCGAGTTATATTTGTGCTCACTCGCAAATTATTCCTTTGATTTGAATTCTTTTTTTGTACCTGAAGGGCCAGGCGGTGACACGTGAGTCGATCAGTGGCTGGTATGATCGACGTCACCAGATAGGGAATTGTGGCGTATCACCCTGGAGCGCTAACCATACCCGATCGGGAGATTTGTTTTTTCGTCGCTGGGGCTGGGAAGCAACTTTCCACTTGATCTACTTTCCCTCCCTCCCCGCTTCTCCATCACCACCACCATCAATCGTCAGTTCAATTATTGACCTTACGACAAAAAATAAATCCAGTGGGAAGTCGTAAGCTTTGCTGGGTTAATCATATCTGCAAGTCTTGTCCCACGTTTCTTGGATGTACTTCACTTTCTTTTTTCTTTTCTCCCGATTGCCTTCCAATTCAGGTACTATCAGGAACGCAAAGAAATCCATTCCGTTTCTATATCAACCCGGTTCCGCTTCCCAATTCTTCCCGTTTCCATAGGACCATGCTGTTTCTCCCTTGAATTGGCATTCCTTCCAATTTAACTCAACAGTTGATCACTCGGCCATATTGCTGCTTCGGTTGAGAGGCAGGTATGCGGCCAATTGAAGCCGAGACTGCTCTATTTTCTTTGAGTCTTGCATTCTTCAGTACGAAGCGGCACCAGTGATGTCAAGCCACTCAGCCCCCATCCGACGTACCCAGACGGATTTTCCCACCCAAACATCGAGTCCGCTTCGCCATGGCTCAACCGCATCCACAAATTCGTCTATATACTCTATATCGACCGATTCGCTAGCTCCCAGTCGCACAAGTACAGTGTCCTCCACGGGATCCATGGGCTCCACACCCAGCTTTGGCCATAAACGTGGAAAGAGTGAAGTGAACACCATGAGTGCCGACAGATTCAAGGCCGATAGCCGTTGGTCGAACGCCGGGACAACATACGAGAACGTCCGCCGCTCGCTACGACCGCTCTCCCAAGCACCAAACGCTTCTCCATCCGCAGTTAAGCAAGTCGCCTACGGCCATTCGAGAAGCAGAACGATAGACAATCCCCAATTCTGGAAAGAGAACCGCCCCCAAACCCCTGAGCGCCGCAATGGTTATCATGGAGAAATTGAACCGCTGAAGGAGATTGAGTCGCATGGTGTGTATGCACCTCCATCTCCCAAGTCGCCACAGGATTTCAGTCCTCTTGCTGTTTCGCCTCAAACAAGGTCTCCAAGCAAAACACAGCATTCTCATAGCTTATCCACACCACAGCCGCCTCCATTGACCACGACATTGTCTACGCCTGAGCTAGAGACCTTCCAAAAGTCGTCGACTGGGCATCTGCGCACATTATCCAAATTTGCACAGTCAGGCGAAACGGAGGAGTTTGCCTTAGACAGCCCTTCCGTAGTGGGCCTGGTGGGCCGACGGCGGCTGAAGCGTACTGATTCAGTGGCCGGCTCGGGCAGCGCGAATATTAATCGAAGGAAAAATGCATCATCATGGGCTGCCGGTAACTGGATGGATAAACAACGGCAATTCTTGCAGGCCTATGAATACCTATGTCATATAGGAGAAGCTAAAGAGTGGATTGAAGAAGTCATTCACAAGCAAATACCGCCGATTGTTCAACTGGAAGAAGCCCTGCGAGATGGCGTAACGCTTGCAGAAGTGGTTCAAGCAATGTATCCGAATCGCATGCTACGAATTTTCAGGCACCCCAAGTTGCAGTATCGGCATTCAGATAATATAGCACTATTCTTCCGATTCCTAGACGAAGTGGAACTACCGGAGCTGTTCAGATTTGAGCTGATTGATCTATACGAAAAGAAGAATATCCCCAAAGTCATTCACTGCGTCCACGCACTATCCTGGCTGTTGTTCAAAAAGGGTCTTGTTGACTTCAGGATGGGCAACCTCGTTGGTCAGTTGGAGTTCGAGCATCATGAGCTTGAAAAGACGCAGAAAGGCCTTGACAAGGCAGGAGTCAGCATGCCTAGCTTTAGCGGCATGGCCGCGAATTTTGGGGCCGATCCAGAACCAGAACCGGAGCCCGAGCCCGAGTCCGAGGAGGATCGAATTGAGCGAGAGCTGCATGAAAATGAAGCCTCGATTGCCGACTTCCAGGCTCAGGTCAAAGGCGCTATGCTGCGACTGAAGCTAGGAAATCTAATGAATAACCTGTGGGACTTCGAGCCTTTCCTTATCGATTTGCAGTCAAGGATTAGAGGAGATTGGGCCCGCCAAATCGTTCAATATCGCCTAGACATGCGTGCGTTTGCAATAAATCTTCAAGCAATCTGTCGAGGTTTCATTGTACGATGCCGCCAGAATGATGACATGGAAAGTTATCAGGCTCAGGAGCCCGGTATACTAGAGTTGCAGACACTTATAAGAGCCTCCAAGGCGAGGGCCCAAGTGCAATATCTTCAAAGCCAAATGCGAAAGGAAGAATCAGGGATTAAAGAAATACAAGCTGCCATAAGAGGAGCCTTGCAACGCAAGTCTGTTAGCGCTCTCTACTACGACACTAGAGATGCGGAGGATCACGTTCGGTTATTACAGGCTGCCATCCGTGGTGCCTTGCAACGCAAGACTGTAGGCGCTCTTTATGACGATATCAGGGATGCGGAAGACCAAGTTCGGTTATTGCAGAGCATCATCCGAGGTGGCCTACTACGTAACAAGCTTTCAAAGCAATGCGAAGAGACAAAATCTGCTGAAGATGCCATCAGAGACCTCCAGTCCCTGATTCGAGGCTTTTTCACACGACGGCAGATGAATGCTCAATATGCGGATATGGACAGCGTTCAAGGAAATGTGGAATTGCTGCAGGCAGCCATTCGAGGCTCTCTGGCCCGAAATTCTTTATCTCAGATGAGAGACTTGCTTGACCAACAGGCCCCTTCAATTATAGCTATCCAATCAGGGGCGAGAGCCTTGGCAGTCAGAAAGCAGCAGACAATACTTGCAGAAGCTCTCGGAAAGGCCGAAGATCGATTTATCACGTTGCAGGCAATGGCTCGTGGCAATGCCGCAAGAGAAAGGCTTGATTGTCTGCGCAAGGACTTGATGGAGCATGTAGAGTTGCTTATTAGTCTCCAAAGTATACTCCGAGGGAGAGCTACCCGGTCCTTCTTAGCCTCTCAACAGAAGGCACTGAGGGATGAGGAAGCCTCAATCCTTGAATTGCAGTCGATGGCTAGGGGCTCTCTTGTGAGAAGGCGCCTTGAAGCTGATGCTGAAGCACTGCAGGCAGAGGAACTTACGATCATCGACCTGCAGGCCCTCGCCCGAGCTGCAGTTCTGAGGATTGAGGTTGGTGGCATACTAGAGCAACTCGATGACTGCGATGATGAAGTCAGTCAGCTACAGGCGCACATAAGAGCCATGCTTGTTCGAGTAGAAGTCGGACAATCATTGGCCGATCTCGCTGCCGAAGAAGATGTCATTACAGATCTCCAGTCACATATACGAGGGCACATCATACGATCAAAATTTGAGGAGAAGCGTCGATACTACCGGGAGAACATGGAAAAGGTTATCAAGGCTCAAAGCTTTGTGCGAGGTAGGATTCAAGGCCAGGCATACAAAAGTCTCACAAGTGGGAAAAATCCACCCGTAGGAACAGTCAAAGGCTTTGTACATCTGCTGAACGATAGCGAATTCGATTTCGACGAAGAGATTGAATTCGAGCGGATGAGGAAGCTGGTAGTTCAGCAGGTTCGTCAGAATGAGTTGGCGGAACAATATATCAGCCAGCTTGACATCAAGATTGCTCTCTTGGTGAAAAACAAAATTACACTCGATGAGGTCGTCAAGCACCAGAAGCACTTCGGTGGTCATGTTGGAAGTCTGTTGCCAAACAGAGAAATCGCGTCAAAGGACCCCTTCGATTTGAAAGCCTTGAACAAAACGTCGAGGAGGAAGCTTGAGCAGTATCAAGTCTTGTTCTTCCTTCTCCAGACGCAGTCTCAGTACCTTGCCAAACTTTTCCGAAGGCTGCGTGAGCTCAATACATCAGAAAAGGAGTATGAAAGGACTCGACACTTGATGATGGGTCTCTTTGGGTATTCTCAAAAGAGGCGCGAGGAGTACTACCTAATTAAGTTGCTGGCTCGCTCTGCACGTGAGGAAATTGAGAGTTTTGACTCCCTCCACGATTATCTACGCTGCAATTCTTTCTGGACTAAGCTCTTCGCATCCTACATAAAGTCTCCACGTGATAGAAAGTTCATGCGCGATGTATTGGGTACTGTTGTGAAAGAGAACATTATTGACAACCCGGAATTGGACCTGGAAAGTGATCCTATACAGATCTATCGCTCGGCCATCAACAACGAAGAACTCCGTACTGGCAAACGGAGTCGTCGGCCCTTGGACATCCCGCGTGAAGATGCAATCAGGGACCCTGAGACAAGAGCAACTTTTATCCAACATTTGCAGGATCTGCGCGACATTGCCGATCAGTTCTTCACCGCGTTTGAGGAACTTCTATACCGTATGCCTTTTGGACTTCGGTATATCGCGAAGGAGATGTACGAAAGCCTCCTTTCCCGATTTGCTGGAGATGATCCGGGCTTCATCCTTCAGACGACTGGGCATTGGGTGTGGAAGAATTACTTTCAGCCGGCGCTTATTGAGCCCGAAAAGCATGGAGTTGTTGATCGTGGCCTGACGCAGGAGCAAAAGCGAAACCTCTCCGAGATCGCGAAAGTGATTGCTCAGGTGGCCTCAGGGAGACTTTTCGGCACCGAAAATGTTTATCTTCAGCCGTTGAATAGCTACATTGGTGACTCGATTCAACGCCTTGGCCACATTTGGGGCGACAGTTAGTAAACGACCTCTCTATTCGACGCCATGAAAGCTAACTTTTTGGCAGTGATCTCCGTACAGGACGCTGAAGCTTATTTTGATATTGATGAATTCAACGATCTCTATGCTAAAACGAAACCGACATTATACATCAAGTTATCCGATATCTTCTCTATTCATCAACTTGTGGCATCGGAAATACATTATATTTGCCCTAACCCCGATGACATTCTAAAGGAGGTTATCCGCGATCTCGGAAACGTCAAATCCAACGAAAATGAATTGATGAGTGTGAACACCTCAGAGATCAGCCTCACACTGAACCCTAAGCTTGCGCAGGTTGAAGGTAGGGAATTCCGTCCGCCAATCGTCTCGGGGCTAGTACTAATGTGTTGATTGTAGATCCGGAGGCTGATGTGAAGGCATTGTTTATGGAAACAAAACGATGCATCCTCTATATCATACGGGTTCAGTCAGGCGCTAACCTGATGGAGATTATGGTCAAGCCCCCGACTGAGGAGGATGAAGAAAAGTGGATGACATTGGTCCGGGACGAGCTGAGTGCGAACAACACGAGAAGAAGCGCGTACTCTGAGGCACATACAGTGGTGGATATCGCGTCCATGACCTATTCGGAGCTGAAGCGGACTGCACTCGAAAACATCCTTCAGCTTGAACAAACTGGGAAGATCCGTCGAGACAATCAGTACCAGGATTTGTTAAATGCCATTGCCATCGATATCCGAACCAAACACCGCCGCAGAATTCAGCGAGAGAGAGAATTGGAAAGTTCCCGTTCAACACTGGCCCGCCTCAACGATCAAGCCGCCTGGTTAGAGCAACAGTTCAAGACATACAATGACTACATTGAGCAGGCAATGGTGACATTGCAAAACAAAAAGGGGAAGAAACGGTTCCTCATGCCATTTACGAAGCAATGGGATCATCAACGCGAGCTTCAGAAATCAGGAAAGGTGTTCAAGTTCGGCTCCTATAAGTATTCCGCTCGTAACCTGGCAGACAAGGGTGTCTTAGTTCACTGGAAGGGCTATACAGAACGTCAGTGGGACCGGGTCGACCTGACTATTTCTAGCAACGAAGTCGGTGTGTTCACTATTGATGGCAGCAGTGGCCCAATGATGGTCCCTGGAGCGAACGCACAGGTGCCATTGGATGACTTGCTGCAAGCTCAGTTCAACAACATGCAGTTCCTGGACTTCTTCGAAGGTCAATTACGAGTCAATGTCAACCTTTTCCTGCATTTGATCATGAGGAAATTTTATAACGAATGATCCTCGTGTGGGATGTGACTTTCTTTTCCGTTTCCTTTTTATTCTCCACTTGCTCTTCTCTCTCTCTTTTTTCTTCTTTCTTCCTTTCTCCCTACTCTTCTGGTTTTTACCTATGATATCCCCTTTTCCTATTGATGATATGTCACGCTTGAAAAAGAAAAGGCATATTCGGCATGACGTATATAGAGACACAACATGCATGATTCGAGCCTATTCTCTCTGTGTTATGTTCCTTCCATGATAACCCGTTGTTTCTTGTCGTTATGCCCTGACTTTCCTGAAATGACTTACCCTCTACATTCCTACACGTTACCCCTGTTATGATGATTATGCAGACGATTTTATGTATGTATTTGAGTAGTGTTTAGTACATGGCGATATGTATGTTTTGATTGTAATAGAATAGCCAGTAAATACATCTCTAGTGGCAGGAGTCCATCCGTTAATTAAGCTGTAACACATACTATGATGTCGACGTCTCCTTTGTCCTGGAGCTCAGGGGCTGCCACGTGATCTGGCGGTTGGCTTGGAGCCCAACGGCGTTGCCAAGTGGATTGATTCCTCGACTCCCGCATCATCCAACCCTCTACGAATTCGCTACTCTTGTCTCTCTAATTTCTTGATCCGATAAATAGTGCGCAACATTGTACCCGTGCTGATCGCGTCATGGATCTGTCCAATCTCAAGGAGCAAGTCAGCAACCTGACCTTGTATGACCTCAAGGCGGGAGTCCGCAAGGTCCAGAATGGTAAGTCCCGCATCATGCCCCCGACTTAATTGATATACCTGCCTCCCAATGCCGCGCGATCTGACACTGCAGCAAAATATACTGACGGTCATAGCTGTCATGAATTATACTGAGATGGAGGCTAAGGTATGTGACACCATTCCCAAGCTCCGTTCTCCGCCGATCCTCTATAGAACTATACATACATGCATGCGGAATGGCTTTCGACTGCAGTCGCTTATGATCAGTAGGTCCGAGAAGCTACAAACAATGAGCCTTGGGGTGCCTCAACCACACTGATGCAAGAAATTGCCAACGGAACTCACAGCTAGTCAGTCATTAACTTGTCCGTTCATCCAGTTAGCCGGTTGCTAACCAATATACTGGGGAGAGCAGCCAACTACTCAATGAAATCATGCCGATGATCTACAGACGCTTTACAGACAAGACTGCAGAGGAGTGGCGACAGATTTATAAGGTAGGGCTTATTGGACCAGTTAGCGTTGCAGAGGATATGTCTGATTTGATGATTCTTGAACGTGCAGGGGCTTCAACTTTTGGAATTCTTAGTCAAAAACGGATCGGAACGAGTTGTTGACGATGCGCGGTCTCATATGTCCCTTCTCCGAATGCTCCGCCAGTTCCACTACATCGATCAGAACGGGAAGGATCAGGGTATCAATGTGCGCAACCGATCGTCGGAGTTGGTGAAGCTTCTCGGCGATGTAGATCAGATTCGTGCAGAAAGAAAGAAGGCCAGAACTAATCGCAATAAGTTCGGTGGCTTTGAGGGTGGGTCGCATGTGGGAGGAGGAATGTCAAACTCAAGGTACGGGGGCTTTGGAAGTGACAGCATGTCCTTTGGCGGGTACAGCGGAGGTGTCTACGGTGATGGAGGTGGGTTCGGTGGCAACACAAGCGACTTCCAGGATACCGGGCGCCGAGGCAACCGATTTGAAGAATACGATGAGTATGATGAAGCAGATGCCAGTCCGTCGGTACGACGTGCAGCAAGCCCGCCTCGTGCTCGAGCGACAAAGCAGCCGGAGCCGCCAAAACCCAAAGCACCCGAACCGGATCTTTTTGACTTTGGAGAAGAAGAGGTGGTCACAACCGTCTCTACCAGCGCCGGCAAGAAGCCAGCGGGCAATAACGGTTTAGATGTGCTCGATTCCAAACCCATCGATGACGATGACTTCGATGACTTCCAGTCTGCAACTCCCGCACCCGCACCAGCGGCATCGAACCAATTCTCTATTCCCCCACCCGCGAACACTGTGAGCACCACCTCAAGCACCCAGTTCGCTGCGCCGAAGCCGGTGTCCGCTACGCAAGGAACCAATTTGAACGGTCTCGTTGGATTTACATCGATGACTCCGACTCCTACGTCGAGTACAGTGGCATCCCCAACACTGTCACAGAGCTCTATGGTGCAGCCACAGCAGCAGAAGCCGGCGCAGCCGAAGCCAACAGGATTCCAGGCCGCAACTCCGAATTACTTCACCTCTGTTTCCGTCATGCAGCCTCAGGCGGGAGTGTCTAACCACCGGCCAGGCATGGCATCCACCTCATCTTTTACATCTGCCACGTCGAGTTCGCCTGCAGCAGCTAAACCTGCCGCATCGAAGTCCTCGAACGGCGACGTCTTCGGATCTCTGTGGTCGAGCGCCAGTGCCAGCGCAGGACTGCAGAAGTCGAATGCAAATGCAAACAAAGGCCCTAACCTGGCAAGCATGGCCAAAGAGAAGGCGAGTGCGGGCATCTGGGGGGCACCTGCAACGCCCAGCCTTGCATCCCCGTCATCTTCTCAAGCCTCCCAGCAAGGTGCCAAGACCAACAGCTCCGGATTGGATGACTTGCTGGGTTAATCTACTTCTGTGTGTTTTTCCAGTTAAATTTTTTTTTTTTGTGCTGAGCAATATTTGCAATATTATTGCGATTTCACTGTTCTTCATTCTCATTTCAAGCAACGAATCATTGGTAGCAGACGATGCCAGACCATTCCTCTCCGATCTCATGTTTTCAGATTCTGTATATCCGGATGGTCACGATAGCTCTTTTATTCTTTGCATGGTGTCTGAGGCTCGGGAAAATATGATCTTTTTGTTATCAGGACTCTGGCCGATCGAAGGTTATCCCCTTACAAAACTCCTACACGACGAAGTAATGTTTCCAGGCCGTTAGATGGCGTTCTATCTCAGCCCAACCACGGACTCTTTCCCGCAAGGCAACTTCAACATGGGCTGTATGAGGCGAAAGGGGAAGGAAGAAAAGTGTAACAGATTAAAAGCTTTCCGTAAAAATGCAAAATTTCCATCAATCCATCGGAAAATATTCCCTGCCCCTAATTTCCTCTCCGCCATTGACGACCAGTCAAGGGATGAAATGACAGTCAACCCGTCCCGACAATCCTCGTATTCAACCTGCCCACCCTCAATGATCAGCACACGCTAATCCCCCCATGAGTCTGAGCGACCAGCCAACACGGTGGGGAATGCGATTGGGATCTCTGTCGATCAGCGCTCTTCGTCTGGCGGTCATGGATACAGTCCCTGGGTCTAGCCAATTGTTGGTGTGGCCGAGACCACTAACCCTAATATTAACATTTTTTAAGGGTCGTATCTTGCGAGTCATAGTTCACTTTTGTTCCTGAAGGGTTTAGGCTGAGGCTACTATTGTCTGGTACTCTATGGGGAGTTTTACGAGCAGATTAAAGTGTGCGTGGGTGTGTTTGGGTTGCACCGTCTCTCGTGTCATGTCAACTTTCCATCCATATATGAAGAACTCTATCTGCGTGTGTTAAGGGGCTTTCCTCGAGTCCTTCTTTTCTCTCTGTTTCTCGCATCTATACAAAACTCGACTCCATATAGTCCTAATCCCCACAATATGTACATCGACACCCTTTTCCCGAACGGGGTCTATCACGCTCTTCTCCCCCGACAAACCTACGCTTCCTGTTGGGGAGGCGTAGGACAAGGAGAATGTCGCGGCTCATCTAACTGTATATCCTCCTCTCCTTCCCCTTAGAAACCTCGATACTCCTCCAGAATGTGCCAAAAGCTAATCCACCCCAGGCAAAGGACTCGTCTACACAAACCAATGCACCGATAACAAAGGTGACGAGGTATGTCCTTCCCCCCAAAATTCACAGAATCACTTCCCACCCAAAACATCCCCCACTAAAAAGTAAACATCCAACAAACTAATACAAATGACAAACATAGTGCTGTCTCCAACGTCGCTGCACAGTCCCCGAAGGAACGGGTTACTGTCGAGACACCAATAACCAAACCTGCGATGGAGGGACTTACTTCGCCGGATCGGCTGTATATCTCCCCTTCTCTCTCTCTCTCTCTTTCTCTCTACCTGCAATACTCCATCTGCCTACCGTGTATACTTAGCGAACAAGGATACTAATGATGACAATAGCCCTCCTGGCCGTGTCCGGGGATAAGCTCCATCCAATGTTGCGTGACATACGACAACATGACAAACGGGACCTCGACGACGTCCTCCGCATCTACATCTTCTACTTCTCCAACATCGACATCAAACTCCACTTCCACAACTACAACACCATCGACCTCATCGCCAACCACGTCAGCGACAGCACCAGCCACACAATCAACACAAGGACTCTCGGGGTCCCAGATAGGAGGGATAGTCGGCGGTGTGGTTGGCGCGGTATTCCTCCTGGGAGTTATTGCCTTGTTTCTTTTCTTTCGAAGGCGGAAGAAAGACGGAGATGTTGTACAGGAGGGTCCGGATGTCCAGGGACCTGTTTCGGCGGCCGATAAGCCGGTTATGGGGGAGGATGGGGGGAAGGATGTGCCGATGCTTGAAGGGAGTATGAGGCAGGAGATGGATGCGCAGGGGGCGGCGGCGCTGCATGAGATGGACGGGGTTAATAGTGCAGGGGGGTTGGTTGGGGTTGGGGGTGAGAAGCGGGCTGGTATGGTGTCGGAGTTGGAGGGCCAGAGGACGGTTGTTGCTGAGTTGGATGGAGGGTCTGTTGTTCGGGGTTCTGGTGGGTGAATTGTGATGGTGTTTGGGAAATGTGTATATACCTTTTCTTATCTTTCTTTCTGTATCTATAGTACTTGTTCATTGAGGGGCTCCCTTAATAATGTGCATGTGTGTTTATGACCTTTGCTTGTAGGGCTTGGTTGGTGATATATGTGTATGATTGTATACTTGGGTGGTTAGGGTATGAAACATATTATATGAAGCTCTCACATACAGTGCCACTTCTTCATCCTAGTGACCTCCAATTGCTGGAATCTGCTCAGTTGAGAGGGAGGAACATGGGAGAATGAAAGTATAGATTAGTAACAATATGAAGCATCATTAGTTCTTCCACATATACTATACTGGATTCTCATTCCCGTCCTGAAACATAATCAGACGATGTGTCAAATCTAATGCATTATGCGACGCCGACGCTGAAAAATACAAAGCATAAACATATTTACAAACCACAAAAACCTAGAGCCTGATGTGACGCTACATTGCCAGCACTCGACGCCAGCAATGTCTTCTCGCAAGACAGCGATCATATCATGCATGCACACTCCACCCCTACCATATAACCGACTCAGCGGGTCTGTCCGCTGTCATCATATAGAATTGAAAGTTCCAGCCTGGGAACCGAGAAAGCAAAGAAATTGTTGGGTTTTCGTGCCGTTGCTCAACCGTCTCGAGATGCTCAAGCAAGCGCACAAGACACTCGCCCGGTACAGATTCAGAAAATAGGGCGATGAGTTGGCCCTACCACTCTGCATGACAGGTCTTATTATGAGTTCCTGCGTACCCCCACAAAAATGGACATATCACGTCTTCATCGGAACGGCGACATGCTGTCCGTCCTGCTGTGTTTTCTCCGTAATTTGCTTCACCGTATCAACCCCTTGCTCGTTGTCATCCTTCTTCTCGCCATTAGCGACATAGCTCGGGTGGTCATCCTGAGCGGGTGCCATCGCCTGGTGGATTTCGGTCGAATCGTGGTTAGGGTGAGTGTCGTCCAAGAATTCCGGATCACCATTCAACGATGTCAGACCCCCTTCTATATCCCGAAGTAGACGAACGAATTCTTCGGGCACCAAGCCACTTTCCCCAGTCCGCGGGTCCTCCGCAACAAGCCAACCTTGGCCATGCCTATAAGAAACGAATATTACCTGGCCCTCTGTCAGGGGAAGTTCGTTTTCGTGTTCCCTAGTGAAATCGAAAAGTGCAACCGCCTTTCCGTGCATTTCTTCATCCGGACATCCTACAGCAAATTGGAAGTCGCCATTATACCGATCATCAGCACACCCATCCTCCGATTCATATTCCACGTCAGGGCCATAGCTTGCATAGTTCCCATATGTCCCCGCATATGAGTATCGGCTCTCATTTACCGGGTAGGTGACATACTCGCCGCCAGGGCCGTCATCTATTTCATCCTCGTCATTCACATAGTATGTCTCGCTTCCGTCCGCGTTGGTACTGACATACATCCCACGATCAGTATCTCCCAAATAACCTGTGGCCCCTGGGCGACTAGGGCTTCTCTTTCGCCCTCCATTTAGATCTGTGCCCGTGGACTTGTTCTTCCGGTGGCGAGGTGCAGAAAATACCGGACTATGGAGATCTTCATCCTCGCTGTATGGTGGGCCGTCACCGAACGACATAGCGGGGAGTTGTTGGTGCCCGTAGCTGTGGTCGGTGCTCCATGGCCCAGTTGACCACTGTCCCCGCGAGCTATCCCACGGAGCCGGAGGATCGGACAGACGTCGCTGCTCACTCACTGGGGTTGACACCCCAGACGCACGTGGTGGCAATGGACCGTAGTGTAGGGGATGGATTGATGGGTATGCGAAATCTCGTACTAGAGCATACGGCAAGCTGGAATGGAAGACGGGGAAAACATGCGAACCGGGGCGCGACCGGTTTTGAGAGGCTAGGGAAACGTTGGAGTGCGTGGAAAGGCGGTCTTTCGCATATGAAGATGATCGCTGACGAATGGGTCGCTTGACAGTGGCATCCGTGACGATGGGAGGTAAGACCGCTAGATTGGACGCAGAGTCATCCTGCTGCGGCGGAGGTGGCGATGCCGTAGAAGTCATAGTTGTGGTCATGGATCTCGTCGGGGAAGATCCAGTGCTGAGAACGATTGTGTCACAGATTCGAAATGGGGCAAGAGAATTCGGCTGTGATCGCTAGGGCAAATTTCGAAACATTTACACCCTAGTTTGGCATTGCGATCGTCCACCCGCGACTCTACTATAACTCGGACAGAAGAAGAGTGCCTGTTGTCAACAAGCAGACGAGAGATGATCTTCACCAAATAAAGGGATGAGCCAGAGGAACAACAACGAAGGGAGCATGCGACTTGGAGGGGCACTGGCGAACTCCTTGCGTGCAAGCACGATCCGGGCTGGTGCTATACTGTGGAGGCTGTGCTAGAGGTCTATACCAGGACGCAGATACAAGAGTCACAAGAGGGATAGTAGACACAAAGGGAGCGATGCGGACAATGGGTCTGTTGACACACACACCTACAAGAACTCACAATCGGCGGTAGGTGAGAGCGCGGCTATTGATCGTGAACCACCTCGGTATGGTTCACAGGGTAACGTTCTTTTTCGATGGTAGAATAGAAATTAAGGGAAACCTCCGAATCAGCGACAGGATTCGAGAGAGGGGGTCAGTAATGTGGTGACCAATAACCAGTGGGTGCTGCAAAATATGCAGTTTCAAGCGTTTCGTCCCGCGCTTGCTGGTCGAGCGTAAAATGGGGATTCTAATTATAGCAGCAGAGCAAAGCGCCGCTGTCAGTGATGGCGACTATGGACGAAGTAACTATGGCGCAAACTGAATAAGGGAGCGTTAACGAGGAAATTAAAAGTGTATAAAGGAGTATGTGCATGACAAGACCTGCAGGATAGGATAGGATAGGAAATTGGACGGTGGAGGAGGGACCCAGCGTAGAAGAGGCTTGTCGGAGATTACTTACGCTTGAAGACTGGCCTTGAAGCGTTAAGGATCAACGAGGCGCAGTCGGCTGCGTTGTGGAGTTCTGCTGGCACTGGGAGATTAAAATTATTCGCTCACCAGGGCACCGGCAGACGCAGGGAAATAGCTGCAGGGCAAACAAGCTATCCGGCCGAGGGTCTGAACAGCTCAACAAGACGTTTGGATCCCAATTGTAATGGCAATGCCCATGGCCAACAGCTTTGAGGCTTAGAGTTATTTTCTCTTCGATGCGGGCACATGCACGTGACACACGCTTAGCGTGTTTCAGAGTCAAGTGCCTTGAACCATTCCTGATTGGTCCCCGAATGCCTCAGGTACATACTATGGACATACAATACATACTCTGTACATTCACCAACCTCCTCGCTTCAATATTCAAGTGGCTGTCACCGCCTTACCTTGCATGTTCAGGGAAAGTAAGGGGACGAGACTCAGTTCTTCTTTTCACGGCTGGGAAACCTTTTTCTTCTTTCTAGAACCAAAACAAGTTTTGTTATCCAAAGGAGGTTTCATCTATATTGCAAGAAATCGCAATCTTTCGGTTACAAGAAGTATTGCATGTAAGAGAAGAGAATGGTTAAAACGGATACCATGGAATTCCAGGTGCTCTAGTAGGTCAGGCCTGCCTGACCGGGTCTTGGTCATAGAAATACTTTGTCTATATTCTTTGTTTCACATCTCTCGCTCGTCCGAAGGACCAAAACCAGCCAACCACCAACAGAAGCTGAAATTCCAAATCAAGCCGCAAATATCCAGATGCAAGGGGCACTTTCTGCATCTCTCTTCACTGGGGGCTCGCACTAGCGGAACAGCCAGGAAAGACAGTCTTCATCATTGTCACGAAAGATGTTACTGTTACCCTTTGTGGAGCCATTGGGTCTTGGACAGGCGATGTAGGAGTCGCTGCCACGGTAGGTGAAGACCAAGAGCTGCTGGATTTTATGACTGCTTGCGAAGAGCTTGGCGCCGCGGGCCCATGGCCGCTAGGTGCCATCGAGACTCCAGCTATCGGCGAGCTTTGCGCAGACCCAGAAGAAGCGCCAGAGCCAAAGATGTCTGCAAGCTGGGATGGGATGGCAGCGTTATTCAAGGATTGATCCTTGACATAACCTGCCGCCACATGCGACTGGGCCCCTGTATTAGCTACCACATCAACGTCAATGCAGGTTGTGTATATTTCCTGCTTTCCTTTGGGCAAGTTCGGGTCCACACCAGGAAGTGTAGGCCAGTCCCAGACCCAGTAGAGAGTGTATGGCTTCCCGGATGGTGCATTAGATGGCAGCGCAATGTCTGACTGACACCATAGATTGACACCCATTAACTGATCTGCGGTATGAGGGAATTCCGATTGGCGTTGCTTTGATATACTGTCGCCGTTGACCTGATAGCAGCGGCCATCATCGAAGTTTCGCGTTGCCAGGAGCACACCACGTTTGTCGCCTCCGGTACCATCTTTATTCCATACCTTGTGCACGTCCATTATCTTCTCATCTTCTTTCGGTTCTGTTGTTCCGTATACGTATACTGTCCCACGGTTTTCAGGCTTCCCCAGCTGATTCCCCGGCTGTGTGACATGGCCGTTTTCCTGGTACCGGAGGGCAATGGCAGCGCCAGCGCTTGCCTGCAGTCTTGGGCTCCCTTCGGACTGTACTTGCTTCTGTTGGGTGTTCTTACACAGCAAATCAGTTGGGAGTAGCTCATTGCGACCGTCTGGGACCAAATTTTGCATCTTAGAGTCGCTGTATCCAGGGTCAGAGCGAAGTACGTTCCCTCTTGAATACCCTGGAGAGCCGACAAAGGTGCCATTCGGTGCGATAACCATGAGCTGTTCGACCCATGAATGAGCGACGACAGTTGGGGTTAGGAAGAGGAAAGAAAGCAGCCCCAGGCCGCTTTTCCAGGTAGTGAGCTTGAGATTCATGCTTTGGATGCTTCTTTGCAGTTGTTGTTGGCTTAAATTTCAGAAAAAGAATGTAACAAATACCGGCCAGCGGAGTATATGGATTTCAAAATCAGCCTAGGCCATGAATTAGTGAGAATATATTGAGCAACTAGGGAATACTAACACGGCTTAAATACTCATAATGTCTTAGGACTCTCTTTCTTTTCCGAATTTCCCTTTGTTTTCTTTGGATACAATTGGATTATCTTGGAGAAACAAAACAATCAATTCCTGGATATACCTTCCAAGGGGGACAATGCCGAGTTTTCAACAATGAGACATGGGAAATCGGGTATTCACCGAAGGGTATTGACAATAAATACACATGAATGAAAGTGTTCTTTGGGGGACCCTACTCTGGCTTGCCAATGAGGATTCTCAAGCAAGTTTCCATCAATCAATAGCGGTGGAATATAGGGATCCTTGCGGTGCCCACAAGGGGGCACTCGAAACAGAACGGATAAGGAAGAGTCTATAGAGATATCAATAGTAACAGCAGACCCCTACGCAGCGCCAAAATATTTAGAAACTCCAAAGGAAAGTGTGGTGCAGATGACCACAACCAATGAATAGGTCACTCGACGTCATCGCTCAGGCACAATCTGCTTCTCGATGTGTTACGAGAGTATGCGAATCAGGCACCCCTCGTCCATTAATCTAGTCTCCTCAGAGATCCATTAAATTTGGACCAACACGATAGGGTATCCTGGAGTCTCAGGAGCCCTTAGACTCGTTCCATCTGCGCAACATTCCTCTAAATAGTAGCGGCGCTTACCTGCAGCGGTTGAGGCTCCCATGGTCTCATGAGCCTGGGCATGATAGCATGGTAATCCCAGTGTTGCAGAAAGACAAACAATGGGAGCATCGACATCACTCATTGGCCATGGTTATGTACCGTAGCGCTAAGATCGAAGTCCTTCACTGAGATCTCGAGATTAACGCTTTAAGGCGGCACAGTCCATCCGTTGCCAAATCTGAAACAGAGCTAGACACCTGCAGACTAAGTATATCGAGGCACAGGGAAAACTTAGGGTATTACCACAGACATTGGGCGTCCAAGCGCCGAGACATATTGGCAAGACATCTCTTCAGCCCCACTTTGGAGGGGACGGCGCGAATGGAAACAACGCAACCTGCCTTGACAGCCACGACAGGTACTTCTTCAGAAGCTGGCTTAGAGTTAAAAATAATGCAATCTAATGCTCTGTCGATCAATACTAGTAATAGTAGCAGGGAGTATATATTATCCTTTCGCTGCCGTATGTAGGTGTACTCTGATCTTCAATTGTGTTAATGTTGGAAACGTTGCCGCCTGTCTATAAAGTAACAGAATGACAGTCTGTCCTTGACCACTAGACCATAAGAAAGACTTCACGCATATGGATGGATAGCGTCTGCTTAAGCCCGATCCGGCATCGGTGCTAGAAGTCCTCGTTCGGCCTCGCATTCCTTTCCAAGGTGCTTGGCGCGGACAAGAATCTCCACAAAAAAATCGGTATTCATTGTTTTGGTCTTCGGCTCGCTTGTTTCTCTGGATCAATTGGTCCCCAAGTCAGACGCGTCTTTCGGCCTATCAGTGTATCTAGAGGGTTCCATTGTCGATGACCAACTTGTATTGTTCATCCCGTGGCACAATCGTAGAGAGTGACATTGCACAATGACTGATGGATTTGTGCCAACCGACGTTGGTTTGGATGCAACTCCAGTCCAATTGAGAAGGTCAGCCACCCTTTACCATTATTTGTCTCGTATCTAGATCAGCTGGCACAGTTGCTCTTCTGCCAACCCCCGGTTCGGGCCTCCAGCTTTATTTCTCGTCTTTCTTCAGTGAATCGGTTTCTTCCTTGTGGTACAATACCCGAATATACCAGGCAACTAAATTTCAAAGATAAGAAATACACTTAGATGGGGGTCTTCACTTTCCAGCTGGACCATATAGGAGGGATGATTGGAGGGAGATGAAGAGATTGATTAGATGAGAATGTGGGTATCGTGTTATCTCCGACGGATCAAGACTCCTCAAGTGGATTGCAAAGGATGGAGTAATTTATTGTTATATAATATACACAAAAGCAAGCCCCTTGGCTTTGTGCCCACTTGGATTAATCCGTCCCACTGGAACCCGAGATGAAGAGGACTGGGAGGCAGGCTTGAAAGCTGTTCAGTGGTGACTTTGCTGGGATACCATGGCAAAAGGTGGAACCGTCTTTTCAGTTACATAAGAATTGACTCTCACAAGTACATACCTAGGTAGTCAAAGGTTGACATCGGAATCGGAACGTTATGTGTTTTTTTTTTGTCTATTTTTTGGTCATGCGGTTTTTTTGGATTTCTTTTTTTCTTTTTCCCTCATAGAAACCAGTACATAGAATAATATCTAGAATGGCATATCCATGATCTATGGATCTACAAACTTTGAACCCTATAAGGGACTTGGGTATACGGAGTATGGAAAGTCGAACACCTGTTTTCGGTTCAAAAAATCCGGCCCTTATTGGTTTTCTACCCAAGGGACGCCGGGACTTATGGTGGGACAAACGATTCATCGGCAATGACAGCCATTGGGGTTGTGTTTCCAGCTCATTGCGATCTGGACAGAACCCTGTTTTTTTGGTTGAACTGCTAGGTATGCAATGATTCTGCGAGGGGTAAGAACCTTGCCCTATAGAATAGTCGATACCCCAGTGTACTTAATCTTTTCGGGAAACGAAGAGGCCAGGAAGAGGATAAAAGAGCTTCACCGAATGGTACTCTCTGACCTCAACATGACCCTCTCAGGGTTTATAAAAGTCACTAGATCCGTTTAGTCTGGGTGGTATTCGGTGGGTTCCCGATAAGCCGGTGGTCAAGAAAAAACCACCCAAACTAACTAGTACTGTAAACTAAGAGGGAAATTCTCTAGTCAGCTCCCGTCTTACCTTTGGGGAATTTCTTATATGATCTCTCCGCCATTTCCTCACGCAGTTTCTTTCTTTCTTTCTTTCTTTCTCTCTTTCTTCCTTAATTTCTTCTTCTCTTGTCCGATTTATTCTTTCTACCTTTCAACCAACCTTCTTCAACAGGGGGGAAAGTATTGAATCTTGTTACCTACCACCACCAACCTTGGTACTTCCATGTATTGAGGGTAATATATCCGCCCAACTTCATCCTCATTGGCTACAGTTTTCCATCGGCGGCGAAAGCCCCGGGTTTACTTAATTCCAGCGCGCGTTTTGTGTGGCCTCAGCTGGAGCTCGTCCCAACTTTCAACTCTTCAGGGGCCGAGTTTAAAAAGAATTCGCCAGTTGGGAAGAGGAATTGAAGTGTGCCATCCTTTTTATCTGAAAAGATATTCCGCACTGGACGGGGCTTCCTCTCTCTTAATTGTCAATTAGGTACGTTGGTGTCGTGATCCACCGGACCCTTTCCCCTAAAAAAGTTGTACGGAATAAATAACTGACCGCTGCCTATCCTTTTTTGCCCCTAGAGCCCCAACAAACCCGCTACCGACCCCCTTTCCTTCTTCTCCCTCCATGCGATTGTCCGACGGCTGTGGAGAAGTTTTCACCATTGGGACAACCCGTCTATATTAGGCTTGAGTGAAGTCTGAGACAAGTCGGGCGGTCTATCCTGCGGAGACGTTCTTTTCCCTCCGGACCGTCGATTTAGCAGAACTTCTCTCGACACGAGGCCCTCACCGCCCTCTCTGTTTTGTCGAACTCGTTGCCTTCGACCACACCCAAGATGGCGGCGACTTTGATCCCTCGAAAGTGGCGTGCAACTGACGCTGAGGGTGACACCCAACCGAACTGGTTAAAGCGCCAGGTCGCCGGCGGCTTGCAATCCATTTCCCGCCGGGCATGTGCTCATCCGATCCACACAATCGTCGTGGTTGCCTTGCTCGCTAGTACAACTTATGTCGGGTTGATCGAAGGGAGCATATTTGATAGCATTAGGAACCCCAAGAGTGTCGCTGGTCAGGTTGATGTGGATACACTCCTTCAGGGAGGCAGGAATCTTCGCCTGGGAGAAAGCACGTCCTGGAAATGGCAGGTCGAAGATTCCTTGAACCCCGTCGACGTCGAGGTAAGAAACATTTTCCTTCCGCAATACATGCATCTGAATACTCATTGTATTCCTGGACTAGGCTGCTCAGCATCTTGCATTGACCACCTTTGTCTTCCCGGATTCTACTAGGTCTGATGCTACTGGTCCCATTGCCGATGAAGTTCCAATACCCGCCAACGCTTCTGCGCAACAAGTTCCTCATACTCCAAATCTATTCTCCCCGTTTTCTCATGATTCGTCTCTCGCGTTCACTCTTCCGTATGCTCAGGTTTCTCAGTTCCTGAAAGCGGTGCAGGAGATTCCCGACTCCTCGGCCGACGAGGATGTCGGTGAACAAAAGAAATGGATTATGCGGGCGGCCCGTGGACCCGCCACTGGTCCCCGGACAGTTAAACTCTGGCTCACAGATGCATGGAGTTCTTTCGTGGATCTGATCAAGGTACTACCCATTGGCCCTCAATACTCGTGTTGTTGCTTACACACATCAGCATGCCGAAACGATTGATATTGTCATTATGACTCTGGGCTACCTGTCGATGCATCTGAGCTTCGTCTCCCTCTTCTTCTCTATGAGGCGCTTGGGCTCGAAGTTTTGGCTCGCGGGTACGGTTCTTCTGACTGGCGCTTTCGCATTCCTGTTTGGTCTCCTCGTTACGACTAAACTCGGTGTTCCCATCAACGTGCTCCTCCTGTCGGAAGGACTCCCGTTCCTCGTTGTCACCATTGGGTTCGAAAAGCCGATTATCCTTACTCGGGCTGTGCTCAATGCTTCGGCTGACAACAAGCGCCGAGGTGGTGCTGGTCCTTCCAGCCAATCGAGCCCGACCACTGCGAAGTCCATCCAAGACTCGATCCAGACCGCAATCAGGGAACAGGGCTTTGAGATCGTCCGGGATTACTGTATTGAGATCGCTATCCTTGTTGCTGGCGCGGCTTCGGGGGTGCAAGGCGGCCTGAAACAGTTCTGTTTCCTGGCTGCTTGGATTCTGTTCTTCGACTGCCTCCTGCTATTTACCTTCTACACGACTATTCTTTGCATCAAGCTTGAAATCACTCGCATTAAGCGTCACATTGCGCTCCGTAAAGCTTTGGAAGAGGATGGTATTACGCACCGTGTCGCCGAAAATGTGGCCTCAAACAATGATTGGCCTCAGGATGGCTCGGAAAACAGTGACACCAGCATCTTCGGAAGGAAAATCAAGTCAAGCAATGTGCGTCGTTTCAAGATTCTCATGGTTGGAGGTTTCGTCTTGATTAATGTGGTGAACTTGTCTGCCATTCCTTTCCGGAATTCCGCTCTGGGCCCTGTTCCGTTACTCTCCCGGGTATCCAATGTGCTCGCGCCTACTCCAATTGACCCTTTCAAGGTCGCTGAAAACGGTCTTGATTCGATCTACGTGACTGCGAAGAGCCAGATGACCGAAACTGTTGTGACTGTCATTCCACCAATCAAGTACAAGCTCGAGTATCCTTCAGTCCATTATGCTGCGCCAGGAGATAGCCAATCCTTTGACATTGAATACACTGATCAACTCTTGGATGCTGTTGGTGGACGCGTGATTGAAAGTTTACTGAAGAGCGTCGAGGACCCGGTCATCAGCAAATGGATTATTGCTGCGCTCACCCTGAGCATCGTATTGAATGGTTACCTTTTCAACGCGGCACGGTGGAGTATCAAGGAACCCGAGGCTGCCCCTGCACCCAAGGCCGTCGAGCCGAAGGTTTACCCCAAGGTGGATTTGAATGCAGACAGCTCGAAGAGAAGTGCAGAGGAATGTGAAGTATTCCTGAAGGAAAAGCGGGCGCCCTATTTGTCGGACGAGGATCTGATTGAGCTTTGCTTGCAAGGCAAGATTCCAGGGTATGCTTTGGAGAAGACCATGGAAAATGAAGACCTTATGAGCCGCGTTGATGCCTTCACGAGGGCAGTCAAGATCAGAAGGGCTGTGGTATCTAGGACCAAGGCTACGTCTGCCGTTACAAGCTCTTTGGAGGCCTCGAAACTCCCTTACAAGGACTACAACTATACGTTGGTTCACGGTGCATGCTGTGAGAACGTTATTGGATATTTGCCTCTGCCCCTTGGAGTTGCTGGACCTCTTACTATCGATGGCCAAAGCTACTTTATTCCCATGGCTACCACTGAGGGTGTATTGGTAGCAAGTGCCAGCCGTGGTGCCAAGGCTATCAATGCAGGTGGTGGTGCAGTGACTGTCCTCACCGGCGATGGTATGACTCGTGGTCCCTGTGTTGGTTTCCCTACCCTGGCACGCGCTGCCGCTGCAAAAGTTTGGATTGACTCTGAGGAGGGTCAGAGTATCTTGAAGGCCGCGTTCAACTCTACCAGCCGCTTTGCTCGTCTCCAGACTATGAAAACCGCTCTTGCTGGTACATACCTGTATATTCGTTTCAAGACAACGACCGGCGATGCTATGGGTATGAACATGATCTCCAAGGGCGTTGAGAAGGCGCTTCATGTGATGTCTACAGAATGTGGATTTGATGACATGGCCACCATCACCATCTCTGGTAATTTCTGTACAGACAAGAAGTCTGCTGCTCTTAACTGGATCGATGGACGTGGCAAGTCAGTTGTAGCAGAGGCCATCATTCCTGGTGATGTTGTCAAGAGTGTGCTCAAGAGTAACGTTGACGCGCTGGTCGAATTGAACACCAGCAAGAACTTGATCGGAAGTGCAATGGCTGGAAGCTTGGGTGGCTTCAACGCGCACGCATCGAACATTGTCACTGCCATTTTCTTGGCAACTGGTCAGGACCCTGCGCAGAATGTGGAAAGCAGTAGCTGCATCACTACTATGAGAAAGTAAGTTACAGGTTGCCAATGTTCACGATTCACATCAGTGTACTAATTGTCATGCTCCCAGTCTCAATGGTGACCTTCAGATCTCCGTGTCAATGCCCTCAATCGAGGTCGGAACCATTGGTGGTGGTACGATTCTTGAAGGACAGTCCGCTATGCTTGACCTACTCGGTGTGCGCGGTTCCCACCCCACCAACCCTGGCGACAACGCCCGTCAACTTGCACGGATTGTTGCCGCCGCTACGCTTGCAGGCGAACTGAGCTTGTGCTCTGCACTTGCTGCCGGCCATCTTGTCCGTGCGCACATGGCGCACAATCGCAGTAGCGCTCCTACACGGTCATCAACTCCCGTCTCGGCCGCTGTTGGCGCTGCTCGGGGATTGACTATGACGAGTTCGAAATGAACGAGGGTCTAGGTGGCCATTTGTTCCTTTCGCTGCCTCGTGACACACTACCGCCAATCCCGCTGCTATGTAGCAGACCCTCTTCCTGACTCTCCTCCCCGCATTCCTTGTATATTCAATGATACCCTATGGTTCTTGGTTAAAGGCCCTTGTGTGTAGGGTCACGCATCTTTTGACTCCTTGGAGGCTATTGTATGCTTTTCGGTTTTAACGTTACTGTCCATGTGACGACCAATAAGCGGAGTATGGGATTATGCTCGTCGCCATTCTTGGCACGCAGGGGAAATGAACATGATAGAAAAAACGACTTCAATGCAATAACAAGAAAGAAAAAGAAAAAGGGAAAAATAAAGATTAAGCAAAGGAGGGATAAGCCGACCAGGCATGTTAATTGGAAAGGCTAAGAAATGATACTTCTCAGATGTATGTATATTGAAATAGACAGAACATTAACCCAAGGAATACAACTGTTAATAATAGCCCTCTCTTGATGCCTACTAGGGCCTGTGAATACCTACTCCTAAGTGTATGTATAACCCCTAAAGATCAGTTGTATTGTATTGGTTAGGTATCCGGAGTATGGGGCACGTTGTCTAGCGAAATAACTAGTTGGGCGGAACAGAGTTTGGAGCCACGGTCTGGACTCCCGCCTCAGGCTCCAACTTTCAACAACTAAACCCCCAGTAAACCTCGAACCTCAATCGTATTCAAAGTGAGAAATGCATGGTGGTCCAAAGTGAAGGAATGAAAGAGGCGATACAGAGTATTTATTGGCAATCGGTGAATTTCCTTGTTGTCTCAGGAATCCTCGGATTCTACGGAGTAGGGCGGTGAATTTATTCGGGAAAAGTGATGCGTACAAGAGCACCGCCACAGCGGCACTAATTGATCTGTTCCTGCGGGTGGTGGAACTAAAACTACGCCCGAGCTGATGAATGGATGTACATACTTGTACTCCGTAATGCCCGGTACTGTACGTATTGGTGTGGTTGAATACAGTCTTATGTAAGGCTTATCTTGGGAGCAGGGATGCATGGAGCAGGGGTCATCAATTCACATATATGTACTCCGTAAAAGTATCCCTATCTAGGTATTTCTGAGGACCACAGTAAAGCCGTATGTTTTAATATCCATCCCTTCTTTTGCTTCCTCTGTTGTGGTTATAGTCATATCGATCCGTACCTAAGGCACCTACTACAGTACAGTAAGGTAGCATACACCCCGTGCCGCATACCTGACTCTCTTTCTCGGGCCGTACTAAGTGTAAAATACTATCATTTCCGTTTCAATGTTGGTCTGGGTCTGTCTGTCTGTTTCTCACGCTCGTTGTCTCGTTCTCTCCCTTCTTCCGCCCGTCCCCAGTCCCCATCGGTCCTCCACTCCTTTGGACTTCGGGACGTTGGACTTTGCTCCTGTGGCTGTTGACTTGGCTGCGTTCGTGCCCTTAACTTTTGTCCTTTTTTTAATTTTTATTTTATGTGATATATCCTTTTTGTTCTATCCGGCTGTGTGCGTCTATGGGATTTTGTTATCTGTCTGCTATTCTGCCATTAATTCCGTCGGTCTACGCACTGTCCTTATCTCTATTGTTGCATTGTCTATTGGCTTTCACATTATCAAAACCATTCGCTGTTATTCTCCGGACAGCCTAAGAGTCCTCCCCGATATCGTCAGCCACCAATTAAATTATCCTTATTTTCGCCATTCGGCTCTGCCTATCGCCCTCTTGTGATCGCAATCCCTCGAGATCTCGAATGCATATCTGCAGGACCGCTATACTAAGGAGGTGAAGGGTTGCCCCGAGCGAGCGGCTGCAGGAGCGACGCGACTGCCGTCATTGTGACCCCCTATGAATGGTCATTCAGGGACTATGTCGCCTGTCTCAGTGGACGGTAGTGACTGGTCTGGGATCAATCAATACCAGAAGCCGGACGGGCCATTCTCGCCAACTTTATCGAGTCGCGGTAACCTAGCCACACCTCCGATTTCAGGTGCTGCTAATGGGCCAAATGGCGCTGAGTTACCAAATGGGACATTGTCAGGACGGATGAGCGACTCGGGAAACCCGCCGTCGCCGACCTCTGTCGCGGCGCGGTCGAGCGACGGCACATTGTCGGATCAACGTAGTAAGCGATACCGCCAGATGGAGGAGATCCTAAGAAATCATTATGTTGTCTTGAAGAGGTTTCTTAGCGCACCTTATCGAGAGGACCGAAATGGCAGGCCAAGCAAAGCCAGGGACAAGTTACTCAGACTATCAGCGACCCAGTTCCACGAATTGAGCACTGACGTGTACGACGAACTACGTCGACGGCAACAAGCCATGCCTTCTCCCAACCGTCCTCCTCGTCCCGACGTCCCTCCATTCTTACCGCCCCGACAAGATTTCCATGAAAAGCGCAACCAGGCTCGCCAAAAACTAGCGTCGCTGCAGCATGTCCGTTTTCGAGATCTGGCTACGGATGTCTACACTGAGTTGGAGCGACGGTTCCCCCAATTTCCGGAGAAAGAATCCCGCAGAGCAAGCCCAGCTCCTAGTTTCCGTGGGCACCCATCGAACGGTTATCCTTCGCCGAATGGGTACGGTCCCGGGGGATACCCTCCGCCTCGTTCACAGTCTCGAGGCCCGCCGCGGAGGGGTTACCCATCAGGAGGTCCTCCCGGCAGCCCTATGAGCGGCGTATTTCCTCCCCGGCAAGGATCCCTAGGCGGGCCGCCATCTGTCAATGGCGACCACGGCCCCATGGCGAAATCGTTCCAGAGCAACACGATTGTGCCCAATAAAAGTACTATGGTGGAGGATGACGACGACATGACTGGTGTAGACGATGACTATGACGCGCGGAGTGATGCTTTCGCCTTGGATGCGGTTCTGCAAAGCAGGAGAGGAACTACGACGACTCTGGGAGAGGGTGAACGAAAGCTGTTGGCGGACACCCAGTCCCAGGTGTCAGTGCTCCAGGAGAAGGTGAACAAGCTCGAGGAGCTACTAAAATCAAAGGATGAGGAGCTCTCTAAGCATCATGGCGATCAGACTAAGGTAGATGAGCTGGAGGATTTATTAAAGGCAAAAGATGAGGAGCTGTCCAAATACCAGGAAGGGCATAAGAAAGCCCAACTTGGTGAGTCTGAACGTAAGGATTGGGAGGATCTCAAGTCGGATCTAGAAAGCAAGATCTCCAAGGCGGAGGACCTGAACAGTTCATTGCAGACGGAGCTGGATAAAGTTCGGACGGAGCATGATGCTATGGAAAGAGAGCTACGAAGTCAAATTGATGGCGCATCCCGAGAGGGTGCTGGGGATGCCGAACTGCAGGCTCGATTTGCTGACCTTGAAATCAAGCACAAAAGTTTGCAGGCCGAACTTCAGGAGCAACAGCAAGTCACGGAGGAAGTGAAGCGAGAAGCAGCTGGCTTTCTCACGGAAATGAAGGCCTTATCGGAACAGAGCCATTCGAGATGGGAACACGAAGAGCGGCTGTCCAGTGAGGTTCACAGACTAGAAGAGGAGGTCAAGCAGTGGAAAAGCCGGTATGCCAAGGCGAAGACCCAGTTACGACACCTGCGAGCATCCTCAACGGGCATAGAACTCCGTTCAGATGTCAACGCGATCGCAAAAGATAACGCATTTCTGCAAGAAGATGGTCTTGTTAAGGATGTTCATGTGACAAAATTCCAGATTTCCATCGATGAACTACTTCGGATTGCACGATTCGACGACTACAATCTGGTGATGCAGCAGATTAAATCAGTTGTCATCGCCGTCCGTCATGTCCTCCGTGACGTCGAAGTGGCTTCTGATCGCGAAGATAGCTTGTCAGCTTCCCACACCAAGGCTACTCGGAGAGTCTCTGCGACGGCGAATAATCTTATAACTGCATCTAAGAACTTCGCTAGCTCATGCGGTCTCTCGCCAGTCTCTCTTCTGGATGCCGCTGCGTCGCATCTATCAACTGCTGTTGTTGAGCTCATCCGCCTTGTCAAGATCCAACCTTCCCCAGCAGGCGACCTTAACGAGGACGATGAGGAACAGCTGGCTCACATGAAATCCCCCGATTACTTTAGTGTTGCGCCGAGCCATGGCAGGTTCAGTAACAATGGGTCTGTCTACAGCGCCATGAGTCCTCCATCTAATCACTCTCGTAACCATACGGAGTCTCATGCTGCCAATGGAATGACAGCAGCCACTAAGACCAGCTACCCCGGACCCTCTAGAGATCACGAGCTTCAGGAGCTCAAGGTCAGTATACCTCCGATTATACCATTTACAGTGTAATGCCTAATATTGTCTGCAGCTTTACGTCGAAGACCAGACAGAAGGACTGGTTCAATCAATTCAAGCTCTTGTTGCCAGTATCCGCGCTGAGGATGGCCTGACCACCATACGCACCCACGTTTCTGCCATCTCTTCCATCGTTACCAACGTCTCCTCATCCACGGAGCATTTCATCCATAAACCGGAGGCCAACCCGGTGCTTCGACAGCGCGCTGGGCCAATCATTGAGAAATTGGACCAGTATAGGGCCCGTTTAATGGGGACAGCAACTGAGGGCGAGGAAGCTACTAGCGCCGAACAGGTTCAGGTCATTATAAACAAACTCCCACCTATAGCTTTTGAGGTCGCCAGGGAGACAAAGGAGCTGGTTCAACGACTAGATCCGGTGGATCAAGAGGAATCCGAGGATGACTTCCGCTAGTCGTGCATCCTTCATATTCAGTCTTGGGGGGCTTTAGCACTTTCTTCTCGTTCAACGTTCTTCTTCCTCTTGTTGTTCTTTCTGTTTCATCTTCTCTTCCTTTTCACCCTTCTATCTATATCTTCACTTCATCCGCGACAGCCCAACCAAGCTGCGTACATTATCTTGATTTGACCGCGCCCTCACAACTGTTGATTTTGCAGCTTCTTTCTTGCAGTTATCATGCATGACCACGAGCAACCATGTGAAATGAGTGTTGAACTGGGTGGTATTATGACCTTCTTTTTTTCTTATCATATTAATGCTATATGGAATTTTTGTACTCTATTTTATTTTATTTTAGCTTACCTTTGTTCTACCCTTCTGTGTTCATTATGTACCATTGGCTCACTTCTGTGCCACTATTGCTCGATTAGCGCTCTGACTTTCTCAACGTCTTCTGCTTCTTGCTATTATTCTTTGATCCTCATGTTTTCTCTTTTTACTCATCTTTGCCGGACAGCACAAGTGTTGTCTAAGGGGTTTCGACCATAGCAATCTAGCAAGCAATCTTGTTCCACTTCCATTGTTATAGGATCTATTATCGTATCAGGCCACTGGTTGGGAATAGGTCCAGGTTTTGAAGGAGATCAGCCAAGTGTGTGGGACTGTGTTACGTTCGAGTGGCATGCAATGACCCAATAGTGTGGACTGTACGGAGTAGCGGTATGCCTGTCTCTTCACGTGATCTCAACGGAGCTGTAGCTTAGCTTCCGGACCAAAGATTTTTCCATTAGAGTCTTGGAAGTTCTCGAAGCCTGCAATTGAGGATTATATAATCCAGAGCTTCCGGGAGCTTTCTTTGCTTGGATATTTTTCCTTAACCACTCTGGTTCCATTGCTTTCCACGCAACCACGCACCCGCAACTCGTCCGTGTTAATTTGTCGCAGTTTGCCTTGTATATCTGAACTGTAAGTAGAAAAGATTACCTAAAGTCCCGGTGAGATGAATTGGCCACGGCGTTGGGTCTGGTTGCTTCCATCCAATGCTGTTCCTTTCCAATCCCTTAGCCCAAAGTCCACCCCCAGGCTAAGGGAGAGGCCAACCAACCATATGGCGGCCTGAGGCCACCACACCGGGCTGGGTTGCATGTTTGGCGCGTATCGGCTAACGGAGTGGTTTCTGGGCCCCGCAGAATTTCCTTGTCCGTGTTGTCCCGCTTGTGCCCCTCCAGCAACAATGTTCTCCCGAAGCCTGAAGTCAACAACAACCCCACTTTGCTCGTCTTTCGCTTCTCGTCCTCTCTTCAATTGCAATCAGTCCTCTTTCCTCTCTCTTCGTCAATTTCATCAAACAACCGCAACAATGGTAAACACCAAGGCATTCTTTGATGTTGAGTACGCCCCTGTGGGCACCAGCGCCAGTAAGTCTCCCTGCTCTCCTTCGCTGCTGTTATGGTGCCTTGTGGGAAATTTGAATTTACCCCTCTCCCATCTGGCCTCGTCTACGTCTGGGATGCCGTGAACCCAGGGAATGCACTTTTCACCCCCCAATCCCTCTCTATAATCCCATCTCATTCTCAACACTTACTGACGATGACTGTTGCGTATAGAGAAGGTTGGCCGCATCAACTTCAACCTCTACGAGGATGACGTCCCCAAGACCTCTAAGAACTTCCGTGAGCTTTGCACCGGGAAACACGGCTTTGGTTACAAGGGCTCCACCTTCCACCGTGTCATCCCCAGTTTTATGCTCCAGGGAGGTGACTTCACCCGTGGCAACGTAAGTATACGCTCTTTTTGCGGCCGTATCTGCCCCAGTTTGGAGTTGATGCCAACTAACAGTTCACAGGGCACTGGTGGTAAGTCCATCTACGGTGAGAAGTTCCCTGATGAGAACTTCAAGTTCAAGCACGACAAGCCCGGTCTTCTTTCCATGGCCAACGCTGGCCCCAACACGTAAGTTGTCTTTAGCTCATGTCCATTAGCTTTGGTAGTCACTAATTCTCCATATAGCAACGGCTCCCAGTTCTTCATCACCACCGTTGTGACCTCCTGGCTCGATGGCAAGCACGTTGTCTTCGGCGAGGTTGCCGATGCGGAGTCCATGAATGTTGTCAAGGAGATTGAGGCCCTTGGCAGCAACTCTGGAGCTCTCCGCTCTAACGTCAAGCCCACCATCGTTGACTGTGGTGAGCTGTAAATATGTCAAGAGGAGGACAATAAGGAAGCCAATTTGTGAGAGGAAAAGTGCTGACCTTGAATGCCTGACCTTATGGGATGGATTAAAAACGGCCTGTGGCTTTTTCGTTTCCCTTGAGTGTGCTACGGGGTAACGGTGGTATCCTGTTTTCCTTGCGCGGTGTAATCTAGAGTGTCTATCGACATATTGCCAACCTTCATCATCTTCATGACCTATTCTTCCCCTTCAATTTAGATTTATGGTGCAATCAATAATGAGTATTGCTAGTATACAAATATGTCAAAATTCTGGTTGCCTGGCCCAAGTTAGTAGACGCGAAAGGGAACCCCGCTCGCCATGGTGGGGTTCTGACTTAACCCTCGTAATCGTATCCCTGGTCCGCCGCAGCCCTAAGTCATTCAACCTTGTTTGATACACCCTGGTTAGGTTATATAACCAGGACGTCTCACATTCTTCCCAGGTTGTCAGGAACACTTATCTAGATTCAAGCATCTCTCCAACTCGAATACTACGCAGCGTACTACCGCAGACTTTCATCTATATGGATCTAGTCTACCCAAGCTATACCGGAGCTGAACAGGGATCTCGTGAAAAGTGGTAGATTCAATTGTACCATAGGCATGAAGACACACTTGATAGACATGTAGCAAAAAGAGAAACCCTGTCATTAGCATCACCATACATCGAATATCTGTATAGGTAAATGGATATCAGAAGCAGAACGACATTCAAAACCAGCATTTCCTCGCACCACACTAAATCATCCACAGCATTTCGTCACAGCGAGGGCATCATTCCTGTAGACATTATCAGCATACATCCCACAAGCCACATACTGAAAGAGGATATAAAACGGAGGTAAAGGACACAAAGGGCACAAAGAAAGAAAGACAGAAAGAAAAGAAAAAGGGGCCAACCTACTCCTTCCCCAACTGCAACGGCTCCCAAGTAAACAAAAACGAACCCAAAAACGCCCCAATAAAGATACAAATAATAATGTACCCATTAAAGTACATAGCAAGCAGCATGATAAAATACGCCACAGCAAACTGCAACATATGCATGAGGGCGCGGATCAGCTGTTCAACGAGAGTAGGTCGGACGGGGACATCAGCGGCCGGACAATTGGGTGCCTTTCCCGCGGAAGGCTGCGCAGATGAAGAGGCTTTTGTGCCTGTGGCGACATCTTCCGCGTCTGAGGCTGCGGCTGGGGTTGAGGGTTGGGATTGCACGGTGAGGTATTGGGCTCTGAGACGGGCGCGACGGAGGATGAAGGCGTCGTATTCGCGGCCAACGCGACGGAGGAATTCGAGACAGATTACTAGGAGGATGACGCCTATGCAGGAGCCGGCGAACATGCCGTTGGAGGTTATGTGCCATTGTTTGGAGAGGAAGCCTTTTGGTTTGGGTTAGTGGGTGGTTTGTTGGTGGATTGATGGTTTTTGTTTGGGGGTTAGGGCTTCTTGTTCATCTTGGAGTCCTTACAGGCGTCTTTGACGGTCCAGTTCCATAACATCTGGATTTCTTTGTTAGTTTTCTGTTCGCTGTTTGGGGTTTCTATGTGATTATTAGGGACTTCGGTGGATAGTTAACGTACTGAGATCTTGCAGCTGTTTGAGCCGCCGTGCATACCTCCCATGCTCATTGAGTGGGAGGCCGTACTCGAGCTCATGGCTCCTGTGGATGTTGCTGTGGCCATGGACATGTCCATCATCATGTCGCCGTGGGCTACCATGATGGTTTATATTATTTGTGGAGGGTCTGAGAAGGAAAAGATCTGGGGATTGAAGAAGTCAGTCAACTCGCGGGTAGTACTGGATACCCAGTCACGGCAGTGCTGAACAATTCTACTGAACTGGACTTGGGTTTTAGAAATACGAAGAGAGAACAAAAGAAAGAAGAGAAGAAAAAGGAAATGAATCCTTTATCAGACGGCAGGGCAGGGCCATTATGGAAGGGTATCAGAATAGTCATAAGGCAGGATTTTCGTTGAATTGGATCCGCCATGTTACAGGATGCCATTCCTGCTCGAATGGCCTCATTGATGTCTTGGGCAGACAAGAAAATGGGCCAACGCTGCAGTGATAATACGAGAGGAGTAAACCTCCCATACTATACGATCCCTGCAGTGGCCAATCAGAAGGCTATGTTGCGCGCGGAATTGAGCAGATTTGTTGATAGGGGATTCGCTCTGGCCCGGAAAGTGGGTTCTTCTAGCTATTTAGCGGGCCTTTTAACACGACCCCGAAAATACATTACTTTATATAATAGATATTGAAAGGCTGTAAACATCATAAAATATATTATATACTAGAGTGAAGTACCCTCCCCTCCCCTCCCCATACCCGCTGCGGGTAGATGAGGTTAAGATAGACGCAGAGAATGCTGCAACTGCCTCGTTCCGCTGATCAGCTGTCATCGGGGATCGGATAACAACATATGGTATAGAAAGAGCGAAGACCTTCTTTTTCGAAAAGGCGGGCCAGGTAGCGAAGCTTTGCGGATTCTGAGGCAAGGTAGATCGCCTGTCCAACTCTAGTTGGAGGCACCAGTACTCGGGTGTCTTTTCGTGTATATGCGTAGAAGAATGAAAAGCCAAGGTCAGGACGTTCTAGGTGCTTTGCTATGTAGGCAGAAAACCCCTTCTCCTTAGCCACCGACGTTATAAAGTCGTATAGCATTGGCGAGAATGCCAGATGTGTAAGAATCCGGAAGATGCTCCAGTCTATTTTGCCAGCGACTCCCTGAATGTTATCGGTGCCCTCAGAATTCTTCTCACCCTTTTTCAGCAAGGGAATAAGTGCACTATATGCAAGATCGTGCCGCGACTGTATCTTTGTTGGCAACTTGAGATCAATGGTCATGATCCGTCCAGGCGGAATGTCATCTCCAATGATAATTATTTTTTTTTTTTTTTTTGCCTTTCGAGTCCATTGACACAGCGTCGCCAAAACGACATAGGTGTTGCGGAAAGAAACCACTTATATGTGGCTCTGAGGGTTGCGACTGATTGATGTATGTACTTTAGCCCTAATTGTCTTGACGGCATATCCCTCGTCACAGATCACACGGTTAAATTTGTCTTGTGATAATGACCTGCATCTGATTTCTGAGTCATATTAATATTAGAGTCCTTCTCATTATCTTCATTCGTGTTCAAGGGCACAAGGGGTCTCTTTGTAAAAGTAGAATAAGTTGAACGTACAACTGTTGTGCCGGTAGAGGGGTCTTCGAAATCGCATTTATCTAAGAATGCAATCAATTCGTTGACATTGTTAATAGTCAAATCCTAGCGTATCTGATCTCCGGTATGCACTGAAGAGCCATAGAAGACTTTCAGGCCCAACAAAGGCCCCAACACCATCCGTACCGTATTGATCCAGTTCTGCAGAACCCCACAGGGCATAGGATCAGTGTAGGCTTGTTATTTCGCTCTCTAGTCATATATATACTAGAGAGAGAGCTAGGAGGGTCTTGTCTAGTCCACACCAATCTCCTATTATACCCCCCTTTATACTTGATGTCTCCTGGCTGATTGCCCATGCTAGGCCATTGACTTGCCGTGGCTTTAGAGAAATCTGTTCCATGCCTGGCCTTTTATTCAGGAAGGTAGGGAATATGAAGCCAGGGGATGAAGGTAAAGAAGCCAGAGGATGGAGGAAGAAGTTTTCACTGTTGATCTTGAAGTGAATGTATAGAAATGAAACACAAGATACTGCTTGGTTGATGGATCAACCAAGCTTGGGAGTTCAACCTTCAGAGCTAGCCCAGACTGCCAGCCACTGGGAAGCAATAAATAAAATGGTAGGAGTAGACAAAGGATAGTCCTATTACTCCTTGTACTGCCCTGGACGCCTCTTGGTCCCGCGGACTGCGAGTTGCCTGAGTAGGATTTGAGTCGTGTGCGGGCTGAGTGATGGGTGTTATCGGTTTCCTTCTCCGTTCTCCCAATCATTAGTAGGAGATTCCACTGTTCTTAGCATCAATTCTAAGATTCTTAAGCAAGACGTTAACACATAATTGGATCACATGGGCGAGGCATGGGAAAGCTAGCCTTAGATAGAATGATGATTATCTACGGTACCCACACCATGATAGTACCGCCTGTATCTAGCTAGGAGAATTAATGCGAGCTGTATGTATCTATGTGTGTATATATTTTATATACATACTCGGTCGTCAACGACTCGGGAAGAGCCAGGTCTGAGGCTGTATTCGAGGATAATGCAGAAGCACCATGTGGAACCCAATTCAAGACGTCCTAACAGCCCAAAACCTATTAGCTAATCCTATTCAATAGATCGACCTTAGTGATAACGAGGTCTCTTTCACTGGGCCTCCCTGTGAATATGTCCAGGTCCTTCACCCGATGGAGCCTTATCACGGCTCGAATGCTAGAGTCGATTGAATTCGGCACGTTTTACTTCTACTTGGGTACGCTCCTCCCTTAGGTTATCTCTCTACATAGTACTAATTCTCTTTCTGGCGATCTGGGTGTACTGTCGCGCGGTGCTTGATTGCTACAGGCTCCCAAGTATATTGGAGACTCAAAGTCTACGGGTTGGGCCTAGAGATATCCCTCTCCGGTGATATCTAAATATCCTCAAGGGTCATCTGTTGAAGCAGCCGCCTTCGAGAGCATCTTGTACTGTGAATATTCCGTTATGGACCTCAATACGACACGATGGTGCTTTGACCTCAAACTTCTCAGAGTTCCCTTCAAACTTTTGCCTCAACGATACCATAATGTCTCGATTCATTGCCCCAACCCCCGTCCGTACCAATATTTCGAATTACGACGGATAATCTACTTTTGCTGCCACCCTCCTATGCAACCGACATAGGGAGCATGAGATTCTCGAATTCTCCAATGTCAAAGCAGAAGATTTCGAATTCATTTCGTCGGATCAAGGTAGACCACTGAAATAAGTCAGGTTCACATACAACTATTTAACCAAGGGCCTCACAGTAAAGATGCTCGGGTTTGCCCACAAGTTAATTGTGGAACTGTTTAAACTACGAATTCATGATAAGCTCGTCGCTCTCGACGTCGAAGAAGACGTCTACCCCTCTGGCTCATTTTCGAGCAGATACGGAGATTGGGTAAAAGAACCGGACGGCTCGTGGATGTCTGCCCTCATCCAAGGAACGGGGCGTGGTCCTCGAAGTGGGCACATCGGAAACCGCTGGAAGACTAGAAGGGGATGCACGTGGTTGGCTGGAGTCCCCGGAGTCATCTGTGATAGCGTGTATAACGATTAATCTCGAGGAAGATCATGCGGTTTTCGAGGTCTGGCAACCTGGTTGGAGGGTATACCAACTATCGTCTAGGAACTCTTTGTGTCCGGCTGTAATGACACATCGCGGCGAGATTGTCAACGAAGGAGGGCTCCAGGTTTCCGGATAGAGGCTCGAAGGCTCGAGTGCCGTTGCCACGGACGAGATACGGTTGGGTGCAGATGCTGGTACTAGTAGACTCCCGCGGTCATACTAGCGTCATGATGTTATGTAGATAGTGAAACACTGGAAAACGAAGCAATTTAGAGATATTTCATTATTCATAATAAGAGGTCTAACAGGGACAACACTGACCCGCATGAAACGCGTCACGATCACCTATACATGGCTACCGTAACTTGTTGGACCCTTTGATGACACCCTCCAAGATCTCTCGAATCTGATTACAGCCATCAATCCCAACGGCAAGCATCGTCTCGACATACGTGCAATGCACTTTCGAGTCCATGTTCAACATGGACACTTTCATATCTTCCTCGTCGTCATCCATCGCATTCTCACCCACCGGGACAGAGGTTGTAGTGCCCACGGTGAGGAAGGGGAGCTCCTGCTCCTCTGGCAGAGACAGATCCAAAAGCGGATCTAGTTCGTCGTTTCGAGGATCACGGGGAGTAGAAGCACTTCCACTCATACCAGCTGTGCAACCACAGAGTAGGCCTGGCATGGGGATACCTGCATCTACAAGTGCTAGGGTGCAAGCATTGATAGCAGCAGCAAGCAGAGAGCCATCGGCAGATAGCACTGAAACATGGATGCTGATAGTACTGTGCGGATAAAGGTAGGTGTGAAGATGAGACTGGAAAGCAGCCCGTAGAGTAGTTGCAATGCGCGAAGATTGCCTAGTAAAAACAGATTAGCATACTTCATGAGCAATAAATAGCATTAGTATCAATCGCGTTGGTATGCATACTTGTCGCTTCCTCCCGCCCTTCTCTTGCGATCAACTCCCGCGAATCCAGCGACGTTGACATCGACTTCCACCACTGCTCCCGAAGAACCTGCTGCACCACCGGTCGCATCTCCTCGGCGTCCTTCCGCAGGACCATGGACTGAGCACATAATAGTTGTATTTCCCATGGCCAGATAAGACGAACCAGAACTGGCCGGGTTTGTGGAGATCTGCGCTTGGAGAAGACGAAGCTCGTTCCACCGGCGGCCATCGAGGCGCAGTTTGGTTAGGGGGTACGTAGTCGAAGTATCGAGAGGCATATTGAGGGATGAGCCGTCGACTTTTTCGTCGGTTCAAGGCTTTCTAACGACTGTATATGTCTAGAACTCCGTAGTATCTAGTAACTTGTTCTTCGGAGAGCGGGCGACAAAGCGACCGTGTATTGACAAGACAGTTAACTAATCGGATCAGAAGATATATATCCGAGAAGCCCAAAAGGTATTTCCTCGCGTTAACCGGACTAAAAGGCACAATGGCTGGTTTTAGCAGAAGAGACGATAACGGCGGCGGGGAATTTGGATCGGCGACAAAAATCAATTTGAAAGAATTGAGCTCCTTTCCCGATTGGGTAATATAGATCCTCCGCCTTCATCGCCGCCCGCGCGTGTCCCCTCACATTGACCGTCTACAACACTGAAAGACCCAACGAACTGAGCTTGCTGAGAATAATATGGGATCTGGATGGGAGTTAGAAAATCCAGACGCGACCACTGCCAGCTCCGATGATGACGATCTGGACGTCTCACGGCCGGCAAGGCCATACAAGGCTGACCTCAGTCGTACGTTTCTCCGCATCTACTACGATCCTTAAGCTAAGTTGAAGCTAATATTCTCCAATTATCAGGTACAACATCCAAGTCAGAAGTGACGCCCCGTCCTACTCCGAAATCTGAAATCCCAGTCGAAGAACGGTCTTCGCCTCTCAACAACCCTACTCCCGTAATAGACTTAGAAGTGCAAACCGACAGCGATGACACGTCTTTCAACGATGGCGAGGCTGCCTATCAAGCATTCAAGAACCGAAAAGCCCTCAAGCGGAAGCGTACCTCCATGAGTGCTCGCAAGTCCAAAACACCTAAGGTGGTTCACCCCGAGTCGTTTGTAGGAAGACGTCCAAGACAAGGTGGGAGACCCACGCCAAGGCGGCCGTTGAGAGAGTATGGTGATGAAGTGCCTTCCGAAGACGACTTGATGGAGTATACACTCCCGGACTATTTACAGAAGCGACGACAGCAGTTCGAACGTAGGGCCGAACATCTCAAGGAGTCAGGGCTAAAGCTACCCCCGGGCTACGAAGATATTGAGTTCTCCGATGATGAGCGCTTGGAATTCCTAGAAGAAAAACCGGCCTTCACGAATATAAAACCGTGCAGTGCGTACAAAGACATCACTCTCCCTTACTCTCTAGGGTTAATTCCTGCTCCTATCGCGCAGTGGCTTAGACAGTACCAGGTGGATGGAGCCGCTTTCTTACACGAACTATTTGTCTATCAGAAAGGTGGCATCCTTGGTGACGATATGGGTCTGGGGAAAACAGTGCAAGTAATTGCGTTCCTTACCGCGGCGTATGGTAAGACTGGCGATGAGAGAGACGCCAAGAGGATGAGAAAAATGAGGAGGAGTGGGAAAGACCAATGGTACCCACGAACATTGATAGTATGCCCAGGTACTTTGATCAAGAACTGGATGTCAGAACTCACTCGTTGGGGCTGGTGGCATGTCGATACCTACCATGGAGACAACAAGGAGCTTGCTCTTCACGCAGCGAGGTCCGGACGAGTTGAGATCCTCATCACCACTTACGGTACCTATCTTCAAAATAAGGATTCCGTGAACATGGTAGATTGGGATTGCGTGATAGCGGACGAATGCCACATCATCAAGGAACGAACTTCTGAAACTACCAAAGCCATGAACTCAGTCAACGCTCTCTGCCGCATTGGATTAACAGGGACAGCCATTCAAAACAAATACGAAGAACTTTGGACGCTATTGAACTGGACAAACCCCGGGAAATTGGGTCCAGTTACAACTTGGAAAAAAACCATTTCTGACCCTTTGAAGATAGGGCAGTCGCATGATGCTACACTATACGAACTGAGCAAAGCTCGCAAGACTGCCAAGAAGTTGGTCGAGAACCTTCTTCCTCAGTTCTTTCTTCGGCGCATGAAAAGCCTAATAGCGGATCAGCTTCCTAAGAAGATCGACCGAGTCGTCTTTTGCCCGTTAACAGAAACGCAATCAGACGCCTATGAGAACCTATTGGACAGTGATATCATCCGGTACATCAAGGAATCTTCTGAGTTGTGTTCTTGCGGTTCAAGAAAGAAGGCCGGATGGTGCTGTCAGCAATATCTACAATCTGGACTCCGATGGCAAAGCTATGTGTTTCCCGCAATGAATGTTATACAAAAACTCAGCAATCATCTTGCGATTCTAATACCGCAGGGAGTCGATTCAAAGGAAAAGCAGGACAAGGACAGGGAATGGCTAGAAATTGCCTCACCTGATAAGTGGGAACAGCTTTATCGAACAAGAGACTCCATCGTCAACTACGCCAATCCTGAGTTCTGCGGTAAATGGAAGGTTCTCCGCCGCCTCCTCAAGTGGTGGCATTCCAATGGAGATAAAGTCTTGGTCTTCTCTCACAGCGTCCGACTGCTAAGGATGTTGCAAATGCTGTTTCACCACACAAGTTACAACGTCAGTTACCTGGACGGTTCGATGAGCTATGAGGACCGTGCAACAGCTGTTGATGAGTTCAACTCCGACCCCCGACAATTCGTCTTCTTGATCTCCACCCGTGCCGGTGGTGTGGGTTTGAACATCACATCCGCAAACAAAGTGGTGGTCGTCGACCCCAATTGGAACCCATCATACGACCTCCAAGCCCAGGACAGAGCATACAGAATCGGGCAGGTCCGTGATGTCGAGGTATTCCGACTAATCTCCGCTGGCACTATCGAAGAGATCGTCTACGCGCGTCAGATATACAAGCAGCAACAAGCAAACATCGGGTACAACGCAAGTTCCGAACGGCGTTATTTCAAGGGTGTCCAAGAAAAGAAAGACCAGAAGGGCGAAATCTTCGGACTAAACAATCTCTTCGAGTACCAAAATAACAACATCGTCCTCCGCGAAATCGTCAACAAAACCAACGTCGCCGAAAGCCGAGCCGGAGTCCAGGTAATGGACATAGACGTGGATGAATCCCAAACTCACGAAGACTCCAAAAACACCGATGACGAGGTCATGAGCCAACTCGCCGCCATGATCCGCGGTGAGTCCGAAGATGCCAAAGGCGCCCAGCAATACCCCATCCCCAAGCGCCACGATCCCATTCAGGCCATCCTCGCCGGTGCCGGTGTGGAATATACCCACCTCAACAATGAAGTCATTGGCTCCTCGAAGATCGAAGAACGTCTCAGCAGACGCGCCGAACTAGCCAGCGAGGGCTCGAATAATGATGTCCAGGTCTTTGGAGATTCTCAAGACGGATCAAATGCGGCCTCTACCACCGAACTTCAGAAAGATGGGAAGTCGATACGCTTCAAGTATCATCCTCCTCGCGACGTGATGAAGAGACAGTTCTGTAGCATGGCGAAGCGGTTCGGGTTCCCTAATGCCACAGAGTTTGCTCTTGTCGTGGAAAGCATGACGCAGGCGCAGAGACGGGCGTGTCTGGAGCGTTGGTATAGGGAACGGAGACAGATTTTGTTGGGGAAGGAATGACACTCGTTACATAGGTTTTCTTGGTTTATATTTTTAGCATTGTGATTGGGTTGTATAATTTTGAGATACCCTTGGTCGTTTCTTGTATCTTGGATCTTGATTTTGGATTTATTTTTGGGTGTTAAATGTGACCCGCAGTACGAAGAACTCCCATAGATTACGAACAATTCAAATTAGCTATCGCTATCATTGCTTAGGAGGACGGGTGCTGGAGGCATGGATAAAACTGGCGCATTCAAGGACAGTGACCATTATTCATTTATGTAAAAAGCAATTACATCGTCATCATAATAGTGCATCATTATCATCTAGGTGTGGGATTTAATCCGTTGGATTTTACATTTATATACTATAATCATCAATATAAATAAGTGATGATCCTATTATCGATAGAGTAGACACTATTGATATCAGCGCAAGAATTCCTCTACTGCACCACCAATGTTCTTCAAGTCAAGCAGAAACGTATCGTGTCCGAACATCGATACGTCCTCACCAAGTTCAATGTGCTGGACCTTCTCGTTCCCACCAGCCCGAAGCGTCTCTGCAATCTCACGCTGCTGCCAAGCAGGGAAGAGAATATCGCTGGCGACACCCATGACCAAAACGGGATGGTTCTTCAAAGGCGCCAATCCAGCGACGAGATCTTGTGGCGGCGCTTCCGCACCCCCAGCGACGGACTGGTCCATGGCGGGCGTAGACGCGGCCACAGACGGTTGTTCCTCGTACGGTTTCTCTGGGAGGGTGAGGCTGCAGGCAATATTGCTAGCGTCAACAGTCTTGCCTCCCTCCGCGATATTAGCTTCGTACTCGGCCCGTCTCTTCTTCGTCTCCGTCTGCTGTGCCTGTCCCAGATCAAACAAGTCCATGGCCTTCGAGACATACAGCAGACTGTTTGGATCGTATTCCAAACAGAACTTCTCGCCCGCGTGATCGAGGTACGTCTCGATGAGGAAATCGGGACATAGTGCAGGCTGCTTGCTGGGGTCTGCGCGCTTGCGGCCAAACCGCTTCTCCCATTCCGGTCCGCTTCTGTAGGTGACTGTGGCGATTTCGCGCGCGAGCTTCATGCCCGAATGGGGCGGGATGGAGTCGTAGTAGAACCCGCGGGCCCATTTGGGGTCCATCATGAGGACCTGGCGCTGCGTGTGTCGCATAGCGATGCTGTAAGGGTGGCTTCGGGCGCAGCCGCTGATACTGACGATCTTTTCGACGCGCTCGGGGAAGAGCACTCCGGCGGCGAGACTCTGCATGCCGCCCATGCTGGAGCCGACGGAGGCGTACAGCTTTTGAATTCCCAGCGAGTCCAAGAGACGGAATTGTGCGCGCACCATGTCGTCTATCGTCAGGATGGGGAATCGGGTGGCGTATCTCTTTCCATCGGAGGGGTCGATGGACGAGGGCCCGGTGCTGCCGTAGCAGCCTCCGATGACATTCGTACAGATGACGAAGTGCTTGTTTGTATCTAAAGGTTTGCCGGGGCCGATGAATTTCTCCCACCATCCCGGTTTGGAATTGGCTTCGGTGCTATGGGCGTGACTCGAGGCCGAGAGACCGGTGTGTAGGAGGATAGCGTTGCTCTTGTCTGCGTTCAATTGACCCCATGTTTCATATGCGATATCAAATTCGGGCAGGACACCACCCCAGTCAAGCAGCAATGGGTCTTCGCAGCGGAACTGTTCATGGTGGCCGGTTGTGTATGACGGCTCGGGACCTGACTCGATAGACCGTGCGGAGAGGAGAGCGGACTTCGCATCTTGGGCGTCAAGACAAGGAAATGATAGGGCGGGATTGGACGAGTTGTTACTTGCGGCGGCGGACTGGGACTTCCGTGGACGACCGTTGTGTAATGACCTACGGGCCGTTGCGTATTGCGTGGACGAGCATACTGCTGCTAATCGATTCCGAGTTGAGACGCTTTCATGTCTGAGCAGAGCTGAGAGACTCCGCGCTGAGCGCGCCACGCCGTGTATAGACCCCATTATTAACTGGACACGGACCCAAGCTGCAATACACAAGTGAGATATGATTGCAGCACGAGCTGTCAACTGGAAGTTTTGCGGTTGAGGAGTCGGTTTTCATCAATATATTTGATCGCCGATTACGCAGCGGATGCGATGCCTCAGGCGCCGACAGCTGGGAGGCCGCGGGAAAGCTCATGGCGTCATCTACTCGTGTTGTCATTGGCTGGCGGCTTACTATACCGATGTCTAGAACTTGATAAGTTGATAAGCTTAAAGAGTAGAGACTCTGAAGATTGGAGATATAACCCAGTCATAGTCACTGAAGCAATTGAAAGAACAAGCAAGCGGGCATAGCCTGCGCGAGTCGAAAAGAAGACCTCTACAAGAGGTTGAGTTGCTCGTTTTTGAGGATCCGAACCGAAGTCTTCAACTACGGTTTCTCCATCCTGTGATAATTCTTCGAGAATTAGACAACCGATCCTCATAGTAGTACTCACTTGATTGCTAGAAATATTGGTGTCAATTTAGTAGGAGGCCTATATCATCCCATCTTCGTTTCCCTTGGAATGTAGTGCTCCCCGAAGGCTTCCGACGGCTTTGGTCCAGTTTCTCGGTTCCCTGGGGTGGTAGTAGACCCTGCTGTGAGAGTGGTGCTGCTATAATTAAACGATATGGGATTGGTGTGCCTCTTTGTTTTTTTGTATGGAATCACCTCAGGTACAGTAACATCGGGGTTGAAGCAGTTGCAACAAAACTCCACCGCTTGCCAGGATTGAAGTTGTCCGGATTGGGTTAAAAAGGTGGGACTCCCGCGACTGAAGTCTGAAGGACCGTTCGAGCCAAACAGCGACCACGCAGCTCCACGTGTAGGTCAGGAATTTACTTGACATTCCTTCATGGGCGGATGTCTATAAGCGAAAATCATTACAGAATTGGGCGACATGTATGTACACACTACATACATCTTAGAAGTACCCCAGTCTACGAGTCTCCGGTCAAGCTTGGCGATAAGGATAGTTCGCTGGGGATTGATTGGTACCTGATCCTAGCATGATCTTCATACATGATACCCCTTATATCTCCCCATACAAAGCGAATCCTCGTATCCCTCCGCCGGAGGTCCGAATTGCAATGGTGTATATATTGAAGATCATCCCCAGGAAGCATTTGTTCAATGCTACTTTCCACGTATACTTCATTTCTAGGGAAGCTTGGCGCTTCTGGAGGGACTCCCGACCGCGATTGAGGATTGGTTGAGACAGGCTGCCGTCTCGGTATCGGAATGAAACAGAGGATCAACCTCAAACCTCCGGATACTCTAACTTCTGCTGTGGTGAGCATTGAGAACACCAGTTGGTTAAACGGGCAGGATATTATATCACCAGAAATTCTTTAGAAGTGTGAACGTGGCTCACGGTCTGAGGTCGCATTAGTCCTTGACCGCGGATGTATGCAGGACCAATCACCAGGGCGTCAAGCATCGTGGGCCAAGCCTTACCTGCAGATCTGTCGGGATGAGACCAAATGCTAATGACGCGGCTTGACTGGGATCTTGGATGCAATGGACAACTTTACCTCCAGCCCCCCACCAATCGTGTGTCTCGGATTCCTTCCCTAAGGTCTCCAATATATTACATGTCCGTGAGCCATGCATGCGCGATTATGGTGGGTTATCGACCCCGGCTATTTGGCGCGCGGAGACCGTTCGAGAGGAACAGTCCCCCAAGTCTTCAAAAGGAGAGTGTGTGTGATTGTTTCAGGAGTATCCGTACTCCGTAAGAGCAACACAGGATTCGAAGGTCTAGATGGTTCGCCGAATTCCTTGCCGTTGCGGTTGTTCTGTAGTAGAGACCGCAAACGGTACAATCCCGACTGGCCGATAACCTCATGTACTTCGGTCAGGATTCAGTATCATTAATAGATGCCTAGTTCGAGGTCGTGTCTTCCTGGTTCCAAGGATTCGAACGGCCAACCAAACATGAATCAGCCCATCGCGTCATGACGAACTGCACCAAAGTCTGGGCTGATCATCTCCCATTGCGGAAAAGAAGGAAGAAAAGAAAGTCGATGGCCAACGTTGCACGAAATGATCTCCACATTTCCTCAAATTCAATCTCCGTGACATTAACTCTTTTTTTTTTTTTTTTGCCCGATTTCCCCCTTTATATTTTGAAAATATAAAATCACGCACGTTGACACCCTGTGGAAAATTCCAACTGAGAAGTGTTCCGACCTCACCTCAGCATCTGTATTAAATCTACTAATCTGCCGCCTACGCGGAGACTTACGCCACCACAAGTGCCGTCGTCATTTGGCTCCACCTCAGTAGCTTCCGCCCAACTTTTTTTCCTCCTGTATCTCTTCGTCACTGCCACCCTGGTCTATATCTTATCTCTTGATCTCTTGTGGTTTTATTTTCTTTTTCTTATCCTCAATTATTGCCACACTGCAAGCATAGTGTCTCTACCAGGGATCACTTTTTGCCAACCGATCAACTCGCCGCAGCAGCCGAAGCTCATCGTTCATATAGGGTAAACGCCGAGACAAAGTCATTGTTCGCAGCTGATTTCCTACCTGTAATTCGGCGGTCTTTTGCATATTTTATCAGCTGTGAAAAAAAGTGCAGATATGCGCGATTTCAATGACCATTGAGTGGGATGCAAATTGAGATCTATACCGAATCCCACTGGTTGTCGCCGCATCTCAAAGTCGCTGTCATTCACTGATCGTCGGCGGAGTCTGCGGAGAAGATCGTGGCGTCTGTTAAACTCCCTCGCATACGTGCCAGTGAATCGCAATTCTCTGTCGATCAACCTACGTCAAGCATCTTCGACAGCCCCCTCCCACCATGCTCACCTACCGAAAGTCGCTCATTGCGGCCCTCTTCCTGATCACCTTCGTCGTCCTCCTAAGGTCTTCCCATTCGGCTTCCTCCCCCTCGCCCCCTGCGCCGGCACACCTCCCCGATGAGGTCGCCTACAACACTAATGAAGTAACGGAAGAGCACTTGTCAGGACAAAAAAAAGAGGCGATACCACAGCAACAGCCACTCAAACCCTCCCCGAGCGCACCCTTGCGCGAACGGTTACGCTACCATTTCCCCTACGATCTTGATAAGAAATTCCCCGCATACATCTGGCAGACATGGAAATATACCCCCGACTCAGTGTGGTTCGGCCAAGAGCTGCGCGGTGCGGAGGCAAGTTGGACTGAGCTCCACCCCGGCTTCGTCCACCAGGTGGTTCCAGACGACACCCAGGGTTACCTCATCAAATACCTATACAGCTCTCTTCCCGACGTGTTTGAAGCCTACGAGTCGTTGCCCTTGCCCGTCCTGAAAGCCGACTTCTTCAGATACTTGATCCTGCTGGCCCGTGGCGGAATCTATAGCGACATCGACACCAGTGCTCTGAAGCCGGCTGCCGATTGGTTGCCCTCGACCTACGACCTGTCCACCATTGGATTCGTGGTCGGCATCGAGGCGGATCCTGACCGTCCGGACTGGCATGAATGGTATTCCCGGAGACTCCAATTCTGTCAATGGACCATTCAGTCCAAACCGGGACATCCCATCCTTCGCGACATCGTGGCCTACATCACGGAGGAAACACTACGGATGAAGAAGGCTGGAATCTTAAAGGTCGGCAAGATGGATAAGACAATCGTGGAGTTCACCGGACCGGGCGCATGGACAGACGCTATCTTCAGGTATTTCAACGACCCAGACTACTTCAACATCGAACCCGATTCAAACCACAACATTACCTATGAGGATTTCTCGAACCAAAAAGATTGGAGAAAGGTCGGCGACGTGGTAGTTCTACCCATTACGAGCTTCAGCCCTGGCGTTATGCAAATGGGCGCAGGCGACTACG